>NC_139220.1:73164030-73845530 GCF_055691185.1 Crinia signifera | reverse complement strand
TGCAATAGTCTTCAACCAGCAAGACAATTGGTCAAGAATGCTCTTGTTATCAACAATCTGTGGCTGGTTCTGCAGGTGTTCAATTAAACTAAGGTTAGGAAGGACCTCAGTAAGTTATGGAGAGTAAAAAAAGCCCTTATGCAAATTAGTTTAGAATTGAGGCCATCTGATTGGTTGATACAATTGTCATTCAAAATAAGCCATTCTGATTGGTTTATGTAATGTCAGTCAACAGTTTTCTATTTTACAACTTTTGCTGGGACCATCATGCAATAGTCTTCAACCAGCAAGTTAATTGGTCAAGAATGCTCTTTTTATCAACTATCTGTGGCTGGTTCTGCAGGTGTTCAATTAAACTAGGGTTAGGAAGGACCTCAGTAAGTTATGGAGAGCAAATAAAGCACTTATGCAAATTAGTTTAGAATTGAGATCATCTGATTGGTTGATGCAATTGTCATTCAAAATAAGCCACTCTGATTGGTTTATGTACTGTCAGTCAATGGTTTTCTATTTTACAACTTTTGCTGGGACCATCATGCAATAGTCTTCAACCAGCAAGACAATTGGTCAAGAATGCTCTTGTTATCAACTATCTGTGGCTTGTTCTGCAGGTGTTCAATTAAACTAGGGGCAGGAAGGACCTCAGTAAGTTATGGAGAGTAAAAAAAGCCCTTATGCAAATTAGTTTAGAATTGAGGCCATCTGATTGGTTGATACAATTGTCATTCAAAATAAGCCATTCTGATCAATTTATGTAATGTCAGTGAACAGTTTTCTATTTTACAACTTTTGCTGGGACCATCATGCAATAGTCTTCAACCAGCAAGATGATTGGTCAAGAATGCTCTTGTTATCAACTATCTGTGGCTGGTTCTGCAGGTGATCAATTAAACTAGGGTTAGGAAGGACCTTAGTAAGTTATGGAGAGTAAATAAAGCCCTTATGCAAATTAGTTTAGAATTGAGACCATCTGATTGGTTGATACAATTGTCATTCAAAATAAGCCATTCTGATTGGTTTATGTAATGTCAGTCAACAGTTTTCTATTTTACTACTTTTGCTGAAACCATCATGCAATAGTCTTCAACCAGCAAGACAATTGGTCAAGAAAGCTCTTGTTATCAACTATCTGTGGCTGGTTCTGCAGGTGTTCAATTAAACTAAGGTTAGGAAGGACCTCAGTAAGTTATGGAGAGTAAATAAAGCCCTTATGCAAATTAGTTTAGAATTGAGACCATCTGATTGGTTGATGCAATTGTCATTCAAAATAAGCCATTCTGATTGGTTTATGTACTGTCAGTCAACAGTTTTCTATTTTACAACTTTTGCTGGGACAATCATGCAATAGTCTTCAACCAACAAGACAATTGGTCAAGAATGCTCTTGTTATCAACAATCTGTGGCTGGTTCTGCAGGTGTTCAATTAAACTAGGGGCAGGAAGGACCTCAGTAAGTTATGGAGAGTAAAAAAAGCCCTTATGCAAATTAGTTTAGAATTGAGGCCATCTGATTGGTTGATACAATTGTCATTCAAAATAAGCCATTCTGATTGGTTTATGTAATGTCAGTCAACAGTTTTCTATTTTACAACTTTTGCTGGGACCATCATGCAATAGTCTTCAACCAGCAAGACAATTGGTCAAGAATGCTCTTTTTATCAACTATCTGTGGCTGGTTCTGCAGGTGTTCAATTAAACTAGGGTTAGGAAGGACCTCAGTAAGTTATGGAGAGTAAATAAAGCCCTTATGCAAATTAGTTTAGAATTGAGACCATCTGATTGGTTGATACAATTGTCATTCAAAATAAGCCATTCTGATTGGTTTATGTAATGTCAGTCAACAGTTTTCTATTTTACAACTTTTGCTGGGACCATCATGCAATAGTCTTCAACCAGCAAGACAATTGGTCAAGAATGCTCTTGTTATCCACTATCTGTGGCTGGTTCTGAAGGTGTTCAATAAAACTAGGGTTAGGAAGGACCTCAGTAAGTTATGGAGAGTAAATAAAGCCCATATGCAAATGAGTTTAGAATTGATACCATCTGATTGGTTGATGCAATTGTCATTCAAAATAAGCCATTCTGATTGGTTTATGTACTGTCAGTCAACAGTTTTCTATTTTACAACTTTTGCTGGGACCATCATGCAATAGTCTTAAACCAGCAAGACAATTGGTCAAGAATGCTCTTTTTATCAACTATCTGTGGCTGGTTCTGCAGGTGTTCAATTAAACTAGGGTTAGGATGGACCTCAGTAAATTATGGAGATTAAATAAAGCCCTTATGCAAATTAGTTTAGAATTGAGACCATCTGATTGGTTGATACAATTGTCATTCAAAATAAGCCATTCTGATTAATTTATGTAACGTCAGTGAACAGTTTTCTATTTTACAACTTTTGCTGGGACCATCATGCAATAGTCTTCAACCAGCAAGACAATTGGTCAAGAATGCTCTTGTTATCAATTATCTGTGGCTGGCTCTGCAGGTGTTCAATTAAACTAGGGTTAGGAAGGACCTAAGTAAGTTATGGAGAGCAAATAAAGCGCTTATGCAAATTAGTTTAGAATTGAGATCATCTGATTGGTTGATGCAATTGTTATTCAAAATAAGCCACTCTGATTGGTTTATGTAATGTCAGTCAACAGTTTTCTATTTTACAACTTTTGCTGGGACGATCATGCAATAGTCTTCAACCAGCAAGACAATTGGTCAAGAATGTTTTTTTTATTAACTATCTGTGGCTGGTTCGGCAGGTGTTCAATTAAACTAGGGGCAGGAAGGACCTCAGTAAGTTATGGAGAGTAAAAAAAGCCCTTATGCAAATTAGTTTAGAATTGAGGCCATCTGATTGGTTGATACAATTGTCATTCAAAATAAGCCATTCTGATTGGTTTATGTAATGTCAGTCAACAGTTTTCTATTTTACAACTTTTGCTGGGACCATCATGCAATAGTCTTCAACCAGCAAGACAATTGGTCAAGAATGCTCTTTTTATCAACTATCTGTGGCTGGTTCTGCAGGTGTTCAATTAAACTAGGGTTAGGAAGGACCTCAGTAAGTTATGGAGAGTAAATAAAGCCCTTATGCAAATTAGTTTAGAATTGAGACCATCTGATTGGTTGATACAATTGTCATTCAAAATAAGCCATTCTGATTGGTTTATGTAATGTCAGTCAACAGTTTTCTATTTTACAACTTTTGCTGGGAGCATCATGCAATAGTCTTCAACCAGCAAGACAATTGGTCAAGAATGCTCTTGTTATCAACTATCTGTGGCTGGCTCTGCAGGTGTTCAATTAAACTAGGGTTAGGAAGGACCTCAGTAAGTTATGGAGAGTAAATAAAGCCCTTATGCAAATTAGTTTAGAATTGAGACCATCTGATTGGTTGATACAACTGTCATTCAAAATAAGCCATTCTGATTGGTTTATATAATGTCAGTCAACAGTTTTCTATTACACAACTTTTGCTGGGACCATCATGCAATAGTCTTAAACCAGCAAGACAATTGGTCAAGAATGCTCTTTTTATCAACTATCTGTGGCTGGTTCTGCAGGTGTTCAATTAAACTAGGGTTAGGATGGACCTCAGTAAGTTATGGAGAGCAAATAAAGCCATTATGCAAATTAGTTTAGAATTGAGATCATCTGATTGGTTGATGCAATTGTCATTCAAAATAAGCCATTCTGATTGGTTTATGTACTGTCAGTCAACAGTTTTCTATTTTACAACTTTTGCTGGGACCATCATGCAATAGTCTTCAACCAGCAAGACAATTGGTCAAGAATGCTCTTGTTATCCACTATCTGTGGCTGGTTCTGAAGGTGTTCAATAAAACTAGGGTTAGGAAGGACCTCAGTAAGTTATGGAGAGTAAATAAAGCCCATATGCAAATGAGTTTAGAATTGATACCATCTGATTGGTTGATGCAATTGTCATTCAAAATAAGCCATTCTGATTGGTTTATGTACTGTCAGTCAACAGTTTTCTATTTTACAACTTTTGCTGGGACCATCATGCAATAGTCTTCAACCAGCAAGACAATTGGTCAAGAATGCTCTTTTTATCAACTATCTGTGGCTGGTTCTGCAGGTGTTCAATTAAACTAGGGTTAGGAAGGACCTCAGTAAGTTATGGAGAGTAAATAAAGCCCTTATGCAAATTAGTTTAGAATTGAGACCATCTGATTGGTTGATACAATTGTCATTCAAAATAAGCCATTCTGATTGGTTTATGTAATGTCAGTCAACAGTTTTCTATTTTACAACTTTTGCTGGGACCATCATGCAATAGTCTTCAACCAGCAAGACAATTGGTCAAGAATGCTCTTGTTATCAATTATCTGTGGCTGGTTCTGCAGGTGTTTAATTAAACTAGGGTTAGGATGGACCTCAGTAAGTTATGGAGAGCAAATAAAGCCATTATGCAAATTAGTTTAGAATTGAGATCATCTGATTGGTTGATGCAATTGTCATTCAAAATAAGCCATTCTGATTGGTTTATGTACTGTCAGTCAACAGTTTTCTATTTTACAACTTTTGCTGGGACCATCATGCAATAGTCTTCAACCAGCAAGACAATTGGTCAAGAATGCTCTTGTTATCCACTATCTGTGGCTGGTTCTGAAGGTGTTCAATAAAACTAGGGTTAGGAAGGACCTCAGTAAGTTATGGAGAGTAAATAAAGCCCATATGCAAATGAGTTTAGAATTGATACCATCTGATTGGTTGATGCAATTGTCATTCAAAATAAGCCATTCTGATTGGTTTATGTACTGTCAGTCAACAGTTTTCTATTTTACAACTTTTGCTGGGACCATCATGCAATAGTCTTAAACCAGCAAGACAATTGGTCAAGAATGCTCTTTTTATCAACTATCTGTGACTGGTTCTGCAGGTGTTCAATTAAACTAGGGTTAGGATGGACCTCAGTAAGTTATGGAGATTAAATAAAGCCCTTATGCAAATTAGTTTAGAATTGAGACCATCTGATTGGTTGATACAATTGTCATTCAAAATAAGCCATTCTGATTAATTTATGTAATGTCAGTGAACAGTTTTCTATTTTACAACTTTTGCTGGGACCATCATGCAATAGTCTTCAACCAGCAAGACAATTAGTCAAGAATGCTCTTGTTATCAACTATCTGTGGCTGGTTCTGCAGGTGTTCAATTAAACTAGGGTTAGGAAGGACCTAAGTAAGTTATGGAGAGCAAATAAAGCGCTTATGCAAATTAGTTTAGAATTGAGATCATCTGATTGGTTGATGCAATTGTTATTCAAAATAAGCCACTCTGATTGGTTTATGTAATGTCAGTCAACAGTTTTCTATTTTACAACTTTTGCTGGGACGATCATGCAATAGTCTTCAACCAGCAAGACAATTGGTCAAGAATGTTTTTTTTATTAACTATCTGTGGCTGGTTCGGCAGGTGTTCAATTAAACTAGGGTTAGGAAGGACCTCAGTAAGTTATGGAGAGTAAATAAAGCCCTTATGCAAATTAGTTTAGAATTGAGACCATCTGATTGGTTGATACAATTGTCATTCAAAATAAGCCATTCTGATTGGTTTATGTAATGTCAGTCAACAGTTTTCTATTTTACAGCTTTTGCTGGGACCATCATACAATAGTCTTCAACCAGCAAGACAATTGGTCAAGATTGCTCTTGTTATCAACTATCTGTGGCTGGCTCTGCAGGTGTTCAATTAAACTAGGGTTAGGAAGGACCTCAGTAAGTTATGGAGAGTAAATAAAGCCCGTATGCAAATTAGTTTAGAATTGAGACCATCTGATTGGTTGATACAATTGTCATTCAAAATAAGCCATTCTGATTGGTTTATGTAATGTCAGTCAACAGTTTTCTATTTTACAACTTTTGCTTGGACCATCATGCAATAGTCTTCAACCAGCAAGACAATTGGTCAAGAATTTTTTTTTTTTATCAACTATCTGTGGCTGGTTCTGCAGGTGTTCAATTAAACTAGGGTTAGGAAGGACCTCAGTAAGTTATGGAGAGTAAATAAAGCCCTTATGCAAATTAGTTTAGAATTGAGACCATCTGATTGGTTGATGCAATTGTCATTCAAAATAAGCCATTCTGATTGGTTTATGTACTGTCAGTCAACAGTTTTCTATTTTACAACTTTTGCTGGGACCATCATGCAATAGTCTTCAACCAGCAAGTTAATTGGTCAAGAATGCTCTTTTTATCAACTATCTGTGGCTGGTTCTGCAGGTGTTCAATTAAACTAGGGTTAGGAAGGACCTCAGTAAGTTTTGGAGAGCAAATAAAGCCCATATGCAAATGAGTTTAGAATTGATACCATCTGATTGGTTGATGCAATTGTCATTCAAAATAAGCCATTCTGATTGGTTTATGTACTGTCAGTCAACAGTTTTCTATTTTACAACTTTTGCTGGGACCATCATGCAATAGTCTTAAACCAGCAAGACAATTGGTCAAGAATGCTCTTTTTATCAACTATCTGTGGCTGGTTCTGCAGGTGTTCAATTAAACTAGGGTTAGGATGGACCTCAGTAAGTTATGGAGATTAAATAAAGCTCTTATGCAAATTAGTTTAGAATTGAGACCATCTGATTGGTTGATACAATTGTCATTCAAAATAAGCCATTCTGATTAATTTATGTAATGTCAGTGAACAGTTTTCTATTTTACAACTTTTGCTGGGACCATCATGCAATAGTCTTCAACCAGCAAGACAATTAGTCAAGAATGCTCTTGTTATCAACTATCTGTGGCTGGTTCTGCAGGTGTTCAATTAAACTAGGGTTAGGAAGGACCTAAGTAAGTTATGGAGAGCAAATAAAGCGCTTATGCAAATTAGTTTAGAATTGAGATCATCTGATTGGTTGATGCAATTGTTATTCAAAATAAGCCACTCTGATTGGTTTATGTAATGTCAGTCAACAGTTTTCTATTCTACAACTTTTGCTGGGACGATCATGCAATAGTCTTCAACCAGCAAGACAATTGGTCAAGAATGTTTTTTTTATTAACTATCTGTGGCTGGTTCGGCAGGTGTTCAATTAAACTAGGGTTAGGAAGGACCTCAGTAAGTTATGGAGAGTAAATAAAGCCCTTATGCAAATTAGTTTAGAATTGAGACCATCTGATTGGTTGATACAATTGTCATTCAAAATAAGCCATTCTGATTGGTTTATGTAATGTCAGTCAACAGTTTTCTATTTTACAGCTTTTGCTGGGACCATCATACAATAGTCTTCAACCAGCAAGACAATTGGTCAAGATTGCTCTTGTTATCAACTATCTGTGGCTGGCTCTGCAGGTGTTCAATTAAACTAGGGTTAGGAAGGACCTCAGTAAGTTATGGAGAGTAAATAAAGCCCGTATGCAAATTAGTTTAGAATTGAGACCATCTGATTGGTTGATACAATTGTCATTCAAAATAAGCCATTCTGATTGGTTTATGTAATGTCAGTCAACAGTTTTCTATTTTACAACTTTTGCTTGGACCATCATGCAATAGTCTTCAACCAGCAAGACAATTGGTCAAGAATGCTCTTTTTATCAACTATCTGTGGCTGGTTCTGCAGGTGTTCAATTAAACTAGGGTTAGGATGGACCTCAGTAAGTTATGGAGAGCAAATAAAGCCATTATGCAAATTAGTTTAGAATTGAGATCATCTGATTGGTTGATGCAATTGTCATTCAAAATAAGCCATTCTGATTGGTTTATGTACTGTCAGTCAACAGTTTTCTATTTTACAACTTTTGCTGGGACCATCATGCAATAGTCTTCAACCAGCAAGACAATTGGTCAAGAATGCTCTTGTTATCCACTATCTGTGGCTGGTTCTGAAGGTGTTCAATAAAACTAGGGTTAGGAAGGACCTCAGTAAGTTATGGAGAGTAAATAAAGCCCATATGCAAATGAGTTTAGAATTGATACCATCTGATTGGTTGATGCAATTGTCATTCAAAATAAGCCATTCTGATTGGTTTATGTACTGTCAGTCAACAGTTTTCTATTTTACAACTTTTGCTGGGACCATCATGCAATAGTCTTAAACCAGCAAGACAATTGGTCAAGAATGCTCTTTTTATCAACTATCTGTGGCTGGTTCTGCAGGTGTTCAATTAAACTAGGGTTAGGATGGACCTCAGTAAGTTATGGAGATTAAATAAAGCTCTTATGCAAATTAGTTTAGAATTGAGACCATCTGATTGGTTGATACAATTGTCATTCAAAATAAGCCATTCTGATTAATTTATGTAATGTCAGTGAACAGTTTTCTATTTTACAACTTTTGCTGGGACCATCATGCAATAGTCTTCAACCAGCAAGACAATTAGTCAAGAATGCTCTTGTTATCAACTATCTGTGGCTGGTTCTGCAGGTGTTCAATTAAACTAGGGTTAGGAAGGACCTAAGTAAGTTATGGAGAGCAAATAAAGCGCTTATGCAAATTAGTTTAGAATTGAGATCATCTGATTGGTTGATGCAATTGTTATTCAAAATAAGCCACTCTGATTGGTTTATGTAATGTCAGTCAACAGTTTTCTATTCTACAACTTTTGCTGGGACGATCATGCAATAGTCTTCAACCAGCAAGACAATTGGTCAAGAATGTTTTTTTTATTAACTATCTGTGGCTGGTTCGGCAGGTGTTCAATTAAACTAGGGTTAGGAAGGACCTCAGTAAGTTATGGAGAGTAAATAAAGCCCTTATGCAAATTAGTTTAGAATTGAGACCATCTGATTGGTTGATACAATTGTCATTCAAAATAAGCCATTCTGATTGGTTTATGTAATGTCAGTCAACAGTTTTCTATTTTACAGCTTTTGCTGGGACCATCATGCAATAGTCTTCAACCAGCAAGACAATTGGTCAAGATTGCTCTTGTTATCAACTATCTGTGGCTGGCTCTGCAGGTGTTCAATTAAACTAGGGTTAGGAAGGACCTCAGTAAGTTATGGAGAGTAAATAAAGCCCGTATGCAAATTAGTTTAGAATTGAGACCATCTGATTGGTTGATACAATTGTCATTCAAAATAAGCCATTCTGATTGGTTTATGTAATGTCAGTCAACAGTTTTCTATTTTACAACTTTTGCTTGGACCATCATGCAATAGTCTTCAACCAGCAAGACAATTGGTCAAGAATTTTTTTTTTTTATCAACTATCTGTGGCTGGTTCTGCAGGTGTTCAATTAAACTAGGGTTAGGAAGGACCTCAGTAAGTTATGGAGAGTAAATAAAGCCCTTATGCAAATTAGTTTAGAATTGAGACCATCTGATTGGTTGATGCAATTGTCATTCAAAATAAGCCATTCTGATTGGTTTATGTACTGTCAGTCAACAGTTTTCTATTTTACAACTTTTGCTGGGACCATCATGCAATAGTCTTCAACCAGCAAGTTAATTGGTCAAGAATGCTCTTTTTATCAACTATCTGTGGCTGGTTCTGCAGGTGTTCAATTAAACTAGGGTTAGGAAGGACCTCAGTAAGTTTTGGAGAGCAAATAAAGCCCATATGCAAATGAGTTTAGAATTGATACCATCTGATTGGTTGATGCAATTGTCATTCAAAATAAGCCATTCTGATTGGTTTATGTACTGTCAGTCAACAGTTTTCTATTTTACAACTTTTGCTGGGACCATCATGCAATAGTCTTAAACCAGCAAGACAATTGGTCAAGAATGCTCTTTTTATCAACTATCTGTGGCTGGTTCTGCAGGTGTTCAATTAAACTAGGGTTAGGATGGACCTCAGTAAGTTATGGAGATTAAATAAAGCTCTTATGCAAATTAGTTTAGAATTGAGACCATCTGATTGGTTGATACAATTGTCATTCAAAATAAGCCATTCTGATTAATTTATGTAATGTCAGTGAACAGTTTTCTATTTTACAACTTTTGCTGGGACCATCATGCAATAGTCTTCAACCAGCAAGACAATTAGTCAAGAATGCTCTTGTTATCAACTATCTGTGGCTGGTTCTGCAGGTGTTCAATTAAACTAGGGTTAGGAAGGACCTAAGTAAGTTATGGAGAGCAAATAAAGCGCTTATGCAAATTAGTTTAGAATTGAGATCATCTGATTGGTTGATGCAATTGTTATTCAAAATAAGCCACTCTGATTGGTTTATGTAATGTCAGTCAACAGTTTTCTATTCTACAACTTTTGCTGGGACGATCATGCAATAGTCTTCAACCAGCAAGACAATTGGTCAAGAATGTTTTTTTTATTAACTATCTGTGGCTGGTTCGGCAGGTGTTCAATTAAACTAGGGTTAGGAAGGACCTCAGTAAGTTATGGAGAGTAAATAAAGCCCTTATGCAAATTAGTTTAGAATTGAGACCATCTGATTGGTTGATACAATTGTCATTCAAAATAAGCCATTCTGATTGGTTTATGTAATGTCAGTCAACAGTTTTCTATTTTACAGCTTTTGCTGGGACCATCATGCAATAGTCTTCAACCAGCAAGACAATTGGTCAAGATTGCTCTTGTTATCAACTATCTGTGGCTGGCTCTGCAGGTGTTCAATTAAACTAGGGTTAGGAAGGACCTCAGTAAGTTATGGAGAGTAAATAAAGCCCGTATGCAAATTAGTTTAGAATTGAGACCATCTGATTGGTTGATACAATTGTCATTCAAAATAAGCCATTCTGATTGGTTTATGTAATGTCAGTCAACAGTTTTCTATTTTACAACTTTTGCTTGGACCATCATGCAATAGTCTTCAACCAGCAAGACAATTGGTCAAGATTTTTTTTTTTTTATCAACTATCTGTGGCTGGTTCTGCAGGTGTTCAATTAAACTAGGGTTAGGAAGGACCTCAGTAAGTTATGGAGAGTAAATAAAGCCCTTATGCAAATTAGTTTAGAATTGAGACCATCTGATTGGTTGATGCAATTGTCATTCAAAATAAGCCATTCTGATTGGTTTATGTACTGTCAGTCAACAGTTTTCTATTTTACAACTTTTGCTGGGACCATCATGCAATAGTCTTCAACCAGCAAGTTAATTGGTCAAGAATGCTCTTTTTATCAACTATCTGTGGCTGGTTCTGCAGGTGTTCAATTAAACTAGGGTTAGGAAGGACCTCAGTAAGTTTTGGAGAGCAAATAAAGCGCTTATGCAAATTAGTTTAGAATTGAGATCATCTGATTGGTTGATGCAATTGTCATTCAAAATAAGCCACTCTGATTGGTTTATGTACTGTCAGTCAACGGTTTTCTATTTTACAACTTTTGCTGGGACCATCATGCAATATTCTTCAACCAGCAAGACAATTGGTCAAGAATGCTCTTGTTATCAACTATCTGTGGCTTGTTCTGCAGGTGTTCAATTAAACTAGGGGCAGGAAGGACCTCAGTAAGTTATGGAGAGTAAAAAAAGCCCTTATGCAAATTAGTTTAGAATTGAGGCCATCTGATTGGTTGATACAATTGTCATTCAAAATAAGCCATTCTGATCAATTTATGTAATGTCAGTGAACAGTTTTCTATTTTACAACTTTTGCTGGGACCATCATGCAATAGTCTTCAACCAGCAAGATGATTGGTCAAGAATGCTCTTGTTATCAACTATCTGTGGCTGGTTCTGCAGGTGATCAATTAAACTAGGGTTAGGAAGGACCTTAGTAAGTTATGGAGAGTAAATAAAGCCCTTATGCAAATTAGTTTAGAATTGAGACCATCTGATTGGTTGATACAATTGTCATTCAAAATAAGCCATTCTGATTGGTTTATGTAATGTCAGTCAACAGTTTTCTATTTTACTACTTTTGCTGAAACCATCATGCAATAGTCTTCAACCAGCAAGACAATTGGTCAAGAATGCTCTTTTTATCAACTATCTGTGGCTGGTTCTGCAGGTGTTCAATTAAACTAGGGTTAGGATGGACCTCAGTAAGTTATGGAGAGCAAATAAAGCCATTATGCAAATTAGTTTAGAATTGAGATCATCTGATTGGTTGATGCAATTGTCATTCAAAATAAGCCATTCTGATTGGTTTATGTACTGTCAGTCAACAGTTTTCTATTTTACAACTTTTGCTGGGACCATCATGCAATAGTCTTCAACCAGCAAGACAATTGGTCAAGAATGCTCTTGTTATCCACTATCTGTGGCTGGTTCTGAAGGTGTTCAATAAAACTAGGGTTAGGAAGGACCTCAGTAAGTTATGGAGAGTAAATAAAGCCCATATGCAAATGAGTTTAGAATTGATACCATCTGATTGGTTGATGCAATTGTCATTCAAAATAAGCCATTCTGATTGGTTTATGTACTGTCAGTCAACAGTTTTCTATTTTACAACTTTTGCTGGGACCATCATGCAATAGTCTTCAACCAGCAAGACAATTGGTCAAGAATGCTCTTGTTATCCACTATCTGTGGCTGGTTCTGAAGGTGTTCAATAAAACTAGGGTTAGGAAGGACCTCAGTAAGTTATGGAGAGTAAATAAAGCCCATATGCAAATGAGTTTAGAATTGATACCATCTGATTGGTTGATGCAATTGTCATTCAAAATAAGCCATTCTGATTGGTTTATGTACTGTCAGTCAACAGTTTTCTATTTTACAACTTTTGCTGGGACCATCATGCAATAGTCTTAAACCAGCAAGACAATTGGTCAAGAATGCTCTTTTTATCAACTATCTGTGACTGGTTCTGCAGGTGTTCAATTAAACTAGGGTTAGGATGGACCTCAGTAAGTTATGGAGATTAAATAAAGCCCTTATGCAAATTAGTTTAGAATTGAGACCATCTGATTGGTTGATACAATTGTCATTCAAAATAAGCCATTCTGATTAATTTATGTAATGTCAGTGAACAGTTTTCTATTTTACAACTTTTGCTGGGACCATCATGCAATAGTCTTCAACCAGCAAGACAATTAGTCAAGAATGCTCTTGTTATCAACTATCTGTGGCTGGTTCTGCAGGTGTTTAATTAAACTAGGGTTAGGAAGGACCTAAGTAAGTTATGGAGAGCAAATAAAGCGCTTATGCAAATTAGTTTAGAATTGAGATCATCTGATTGGTTGATGCAATTGTTATTCAAAATAAGCCACTCTGATTGGTTTATGTAATGTCAGTCAGCAGTTTTCTATTTTACAACTTTTGCTGGGACGATCATGCAATAGTCTTCAACCAGCAAGACAATTGGTCAAGAATGTTTTTTTTATTAACTATCTGTGGCTGGTTCGGCAGGTGTTCAATTAAACTAGGGTTAGGAAGGACCTCAGTAAGTTATGGAGAGTAAATAAAGCCCTTATGCAAATTAGTTTAGAATTGAGACCATCTGATTGGTTGATACAATTGTCATTCAAAATAAGCCATTCTGATTGGTTTATGTAATGTCAGTCAACAGTTTTCTATTTTACAGCTTTTGCTGGGACCATCATACAATAGTCTTCAACCAGCAAGACAATTGGTCAAGATTGCTCTTGTTATCAACTATCTGTGGCTGGCTCTGCAGGTGTTCAATTAAACTAGGGTTAGGAAGGACCTCAGTAAGTTATGGAGAGTAAATAAAGCCCGTATGCAAATTAGTTTAGAATTGAGACCATCTGATTGGTTGATACAATTGTCATTCAAAATAAGCCATTCTGATTGGTTTATGTAATGTCAGTCAACAGTTTTCTATTTTACAACTTTTGCTTGGACCATCATGCAATAGTCTTCAACCAGCAAGACAATTGGTCAAGAATGCTCTTTTTATCAACTATCTGTGGCTGGTTCTGCAGGTGTTCAATTAAACTAGGGTTAGGATGGACCTCAGTAAGTTATGGAGAGCAAATAAAGCCATTATGCAAATTAGTTTAGAATTGAGATCATCTGATTGGTTGATGCAATTGTCATTCAAAATAAGCCATTCTGATTGGTTTATGTACTGTCAGTCAACAGTTTTCTATTTTACAACTTTTGCTGGGACCATCATGCAATAGTCTTCAACCAGCAAGACAATTGGTCAAGAATGCTCTTGTTATCCACTATCTGTGGCTGGTTCTGAAGGTGTTCAATAAAACTAGGGTTAGGAAGGACCTCAGTAAGTTATGGAGAGTAAATAAAGCCCATATGCAAATGAGTTTAGAATTGATACCATCTGATTGGTTGATGCAATTGTCATTCAAAATAAGCCATTCTGATTGGTTTATGTACTGTCAGTCAACAGTTTTCTATTTTACAACTTTTGCTGGGACCATCATGCAATAGTCTTAAACCAGCAAGACAATTGGTCAAGAATGCTCTTTTTATCAACTATCTGTGGCTGGTTCTGCAGGTGTTCAATTAAACTAGGGTTAGGATGGACCTCAGTAAGTTATGGAGATTAAATAAAGCTCTTATGCAAATTAGTTTAGAATTGAGACCATCTGATTGGTTGATACAATTGTCATTCAAAATAAGCCATTCTGATTAATTTATGTAATGTCAGTGAACAGTTTTCTGTTTTACAACTTTTGCTGGGACCATCATGCAATAGTCTTCAACCAGCAAGACAATTAGTCAAGAATGCTCTTGTTATCAACTATCTGTGGCTGGTTCTGCAGGTGTTCAATTAAACTAGGGTTAGGAAGGACCTAAGTAAGTTATGGAGAGCAAATAAAGCGCTTATGCAAATTAGTTTAGAATTGAGATCATCTGATTGGTTGATGCAATTGTTATTCAAAATAAGCCACTCTGATTGGTTTATGTAATGTCAGTCAACAGTTTTCTATTCTACAACTTTTGCTGGGACGATCATGCAATAGTCTTCAACCAGCAAGACAATTGGTCAAGAATGTTTTTTTTATTAACTATCTGTGGCTGGTTCGGCAGGTGTTCAATTAAACTAGGGTTAGGAAGGACCTCAGTAAGTTATGGAGAGTAAATAAAGCCCTTATGCAAATTAGTTTAGAATTGAGACCATCTGATTGGTTGATACAATTGTCATTCAAAATAAGCCATTCTGATTGGTTTATGTAATGTCAGTCAACAGTTTTCTATTTTACAGCTTTTGCTGGGACCATCATGCAATAGTCTTCAACCAGCAAGACAATTGGTCAAGATTGCTCTTGTTATCAACTATCTGTGGCTGGCTCTGCAGGTGTTCAATTAAACTAGGGTTAGGAAGGACCTCAGTAAGTTATGGAGAGTAAATAAAGCCCGTATGCAAATTAGTTTAGAATTGAGACCATCTGATTGGTTGATACAATTGTCATTCAAAATAAGCCATTCTGATTGGTTTATGTAATGTCAGTCAACAGTTTTCTATTTTACAACTTTTGCTTGGACCATCATGCAATAGTCTTCAACCAGCAAGACAATTGGTCAAGAATTTTTTTTTTTTATCAACTATCTGTGGCTGGTTCTGCAGGTGTTCAATTAAACTAGGGTTAGGAAGGACCTCAGTAAGTTATGGAGAGTAAACAAAGCCCTTATGCAAATTAGTTTAGAATTGAGACCATCTGATTGGTTGATGCAATTGTCATTCAAAATAAGCCATTCTGATTGGTTTATGTACTGTCAGTCAACAGTTTTCTATTTTACAACTTTTGCTGGGACCATCATGCAATAGTCTTCAACCAGCAAGTTAATTGGTCAAGAATGCTCTTTTTATCAACTATCTGTGGCTGGTTCTGCAGGTGTTCAATTAAACTAGGGTTAGGAAGGACCTCAGTAAGTTTTGGAGAGCAAATAAAGCCCATATGCAAATGAGTTTAGAATTGATACCATCTGATTGGTTGATGCAATTGTCATTCAAAATAAGCCATTCTGATTGGTTTATGTACTGTCAGTCAACAGTTTTCTATTTTACAACTTTTGCTGGGACCATCATGCAATAGTCTTAAACCAGCAAGACAATTGGTCAAGAATGCTCTTTTTATCAACTATCTGTGGCTGGTTCTGCAGGTGTTCAATTAAACTAGGGTTAGGATGGACCTCAGTAAGTTATGGAGATTAAATAAAGCTCTTATGCAAATTAGTTTAGAATTGAGACCATCTGATTGGTTGATACAATTGTCATTCAAAATAAGCCATTCTGATTAATTTATGTAATGTCAGTGAACAGTTTTCTATTTTACAACTTTTGCTGGGACCATCATGCAATAGTCTTCAACCAGCAAGACAATTAGTCAAGAATGCTCTTGTTATCAACTATCTGTGGCTGGTTCTGCAGGTGTTCAATTAAACTAGGGTTAGGAAGGACCTAAGTAAGTTATGGAGAGCAAATAAAGCGCTTATGCAAATTAGTTTAGAATTGAGATCATCTGATTGGTTGATGCAATTGTTATTCAAAATAAGCCACTCTGATTGGTTTATGTAATGTCAGTCAACAGTTTTCTATTCTACAACTTTTGCTGGGACGATCATGCAATAGTCTTCAACCAGCAAGACAATTGGTCAAGAATGTTTTTTTTATTAACTATCTGTGGCTGGTTCGGCAGGTGTTCAATTAAACTAGGGTTAGGAAGGACCTCAGTAAGTTATGGAGAGTAAATAAAGCCCTTATGCAAATTAGTTTAGAATTGAGACCATCTGATTGGTTGATACAATTGTCATTCAAAATAAGCCATTCTGATTGGTTTATGTAATGTCAGTCAACAGTTTTCTATTTTACAGCTTTTGCTGGGACCATCATGCAATAGTCTTCAACCAGCAAGACAATTGGTCAAGATTGCTCTTGTTATCAACTATCTGTGGCTGGCTCTGCAGGTGTTCAATTAAACTAGGGTTAGGAAGGACCTCAGTAAGTTATGGAGAGTAAATAAAGCCCGTATGCAAATTAGTTTAGAATTGAGACCATCTGATTGGTTGATACAATTGTCATTCAAAATAAGCCATTCTGATTGGTTTATGTAATGTCAGTCAACAGTTTTCTATTTTACAACTTTTGCTTGGACCATCATGCAATAGTCTTCAACCAGCAAGACAATTGGTCAAGAATTTTTTTTTTTTATCAACTATCTGTGGCTGGTTCTGCAGGTGTTCAATTAAACTAGGGTTAGGAAGGACCTCAGTAAGTTATGGAGAGTAAATAAAGCCCTTATGCAAATTAGTTTAGAATTGAGACCATCTGATTGGTTGATGCAATTGTCATTCAAAATAAGCCATTCTGATTGGTTTATGTACTGTCAGTCAACAGTTTTCTATTTTACAACTTTTGCTGGGACCATCATGCAATAGTCTTCAACCAGCAAGTTAATTGGTCAAGAATGCTCTTTTTATCAACTATCTGTGGCTGGTTCTGCAGGTGTTCAATTAAACTAGGGTTAGGAAGGACCTCAGTAAGTTTTGGAGAGCAAATAAAGCGCTTATGCAAATTAGTTTAGAATTGAGATCATCTGATTGGTTGATGCAATTGTCATTCAAAATAAGCCACTCTGATTGGTTTATGTACTGTCAGTCAACGGTTTTCTATTTTACAACTTTTGCTGGGACCATCATGCAATATTCTTCAACCAGCAAGACAATTGGTCAAGAATGCTCTTGTTATCAACTATCTGTGGCTTGTTCTGCAGGTGTTCAATTAAACTAGGGGCAGGAAGGACCTCAGTAAGTTATGGAGAGTAAAAAAAGCCCTTATGCAAATTAGTTTAGAATTGAGGCCATCTGATTGGTTGATACAATTGTCATTCAAAATAAGCCATTCTGATCAATTTATGTAATGTCAGTGAACAGTTTTCTATTTTACAACTTTTGCTGGGACCATCATGCAATAGTCTTCAACCAGCAAGATGATTGGTCAAGAATGCTCTTGTTATCAACTATCTGTGGCTGGTTCTGCAGGTGATCAATTAAACTAGGGTTAGGAAGGACCTTAGTAAGTTATGGAGAGTAAATAAAGCCCTTATGCAAATTAGTTTAGAATTGAGACCATCTGATTGGTTGATACAATTGTCATTTAA
Source organism: Crinia signifera (assembly GCF_055691185.1). Classification (NCBI taxonomy): domain Eukaryota; kingdom Metazoa; phylum Chordata; class Amphibia; order Anura; family Myobatrachidae; genus Crinia; species Crinia signifera. Next base: position 73,827,638 of record NC_139220.1, on the reverse strand, counting down.
AATAAGCCATTCTGATTGGTTTATGTAATGTCAGTCAACAGTTTTCTATTTTACTACTTTTGCTGAAACCATCATGCAATAGTCTTCAACCAGCAAGACAATTGGTCAAGAATGCTCTTTTTATCAACTATCTGTGGCTGGTTCTGCAGGTGTTCAATTAAACTAGGGTTAGGATGGACCTCAGTAAGTTATGGAGAGCAAATAAAGCCATTATGCAAATTAGTTTAGAATTGAGATCATCTGATTGGTTGATGCAATTGTCATTCAAAATAAGCCATTCTGATTGGTTTATGTACTGTCAGTCAACAGTTTTCTATTTTACAACTTTTGCTGGGACCATCATGCAATAGTCTTCAACCAGCAAGACAATTGGTCAAGAATGCTCTTGTTATCCACTATCTGTGGCTGGTTCTGAAGGTGTTCAATAAAACTAGGGTTAGGAAGGACCTCAGTAAGTTATGGAGAGTAAATAAAGCCCATATGCAAATGAGTTTAGAATTGATACCATCTGATTGGTTGATGCAATTGTCATTCAAAATAAGCCATTCTGATTGGTTTATGTACTGTCAGTCAACAGTTTTCTATTTTACAACTTTTGCTGGGACCATCATGCAATAGTCTTAAACCAGCAAGACAATTGGTCAAGAATGCTCTTTTTATCAACTATCTGTGGCTGGTTCTGCAGGTGTTCAATTAAACTAGGGTTAGGATGGACCTCAGTAAGTTATGGAGATTAAATAAAGCCCTTATTCAAATTAGTTTAGAATTGAGACCATCTGATTGGTTGATACAATTGTCATTCAAAATAAGCCATTCTGATTAATTTATGTAATGTCAGTGAACAGTTTTCTATTTTACAACTTTTGCTGGGACCATCATGCAATAGTCTTCAACCAGCAAGACAATTAGTCAAGAATGCTCTTGTTATCAACTATCTGTGGCTGGTTCTGCAGGTGTTCAATTAAACTAGGGTTAGGAAGGACCTAAGTAAGTTATGGAGAGCAAATAAAGCGCTTATGCAAATTAGTTTAGAATTGAGATCATCTGATTGGTTGATGCAATTGTTATTCAAAATAAGCCACTCTGATTGGTTTATGTAATGTCAGTCAACAGTTTTCTATTTTACAACTTTTGCTGGGACGATCATGCAATAGTCTACAACCAGCAAGACAATTGGTCAAGAATGTTTTTTTTATTAACTATCTGTGGCTGGTGTTCAATTAAACTAGGGTTAGGAAGGACCTCAGTAAGTTATGGAGAGTAAATAAAGCCCTTATGCAAATTAGTTTAGAATTGAGACCATCTGATTGGTTGATACAATTGTCATTCAAAATAAGCCATTCTGATTGGTTTATGTAATGTCAGTCAACAGTTTTCTATTTTACAGCTTTTGCTGGGACCATCATGCAATAGTCTTCAACCAGCAAGACAATTGGTCAAGATTGCTCTTGTTATCAACTATCTGTGGCTGGCTCTGCAGGTGTTCAATTAAACTAGGGTTAGGAAGGACCTCAGTAAGTTATGGAGAGTAAATAAAGCCCGTATGCAAATTAGTTTAGAATTGAGACCATCTGATTGGTTGATACAATTGTCATTCAAAATAAGCCATTCTGATTGGTTTATGTAATGTCAGTCAACAGTTTTCTATTTTACAACTTTTGCTTGGACCATCATGCAATAGTCTTCAACCAGCAAGACAATTGGTCAAGAATTTTTTTTTTTTATCAACTATCTGTGGCTGGTTCTGCAGGTGTTCAATTAAACTAGGGTTAGGAAGGACCTCAGTAAGTTATGGAGAGTAAATAAAGCCCTTATGCAAATTAGTTTAGAATTGAGACCATCTGATTGGTTGATGCAATTGTCATTCAAAATAAGCCATTCTGATTGGTTTATGTACTGTCAGTCAACAGTTTTCTATTTTACAACTTTTGCTGGGACCATCATGCAATAGTCTTCAACCAGCAAGTTAATTGGTCAAGAATGCTCTTTTTATCAACTATCTGTGGCTGGTTCTGCAGGTGTTCAATTAAACTAGGGTTAGGAAGGACCTCAGTAAGTTTTGGAGAGCAAATAAAGCGCTTATGCAAATTAGTTTAGAATTGAGATCATCTGATTGGTTGATGCAATTGTCATTCAAAATAAGCCACTCTGATTGGTTTATGTACTGTCAGTCAACGGTTTTCTATTTTACAACTTTTGCTGGGACCATCATGCAATATTCTTCAACCAGCAAGACAATTGGTCAAGAATGCTCTTGTTATCAACAATCTGTGGCTGGTTCTGCAGGTGTTCAATTAAACTAAGGTTAGGAAGGACCTCAGTAAGTTATGGAGAGTAAAAAAAGCCCTTATGCAAATTAGTTTAGAATTGAGGCCATCTGATTGGTTGATACAATTGTCATTCAAAATAAGCCATTCTGATCAATTTATGTAATGTCAGTGAACAGTTTTCTATTTTACAACTTTTGCTGGGACCATCATGCAATAGTCTTCAACCAGCAAGATGATTGGTCAAGAATGCTCTTGTTATCAACTATCTGTGGCTGGTTCTGCAGGTGATCAATTAAACTAGGGTTAGGAAGGACCTTAGTAAGTTATGGAGAGTAAATAAAGCCCTTATGCAAATTAGTTTAGAATTGAGACCATCTGATTGGTTGATACAATTGTCATTCAAAATAAGCCATTCTGATTGGTTTATGTAATGTCAGTCAACAGTTTTCTATTTTACTACTTTTGCTGAAACCATCATGCAATAGTCTTCAACCAGCAAGACAATTGGTCAAGAATGCTCTTGTTATCAACAATCTGTGGCTGGTTCTGCAGGTGTTCAATTAAACTAAGGTTAGGAAGGACCTCAGTAAGTTATGGAGAGTAAAAAAAGCCCTTATGCAAATTAGTTTAGAATTGAGGCCATCTGATTGGTTGATACAATTGTCATTCAAAATAAGCCATTCTGATTGGTTTATGTAATGTCAGTCAACAGTTTTCTATTTTACAACTTTTGCTGGGACCATCATGCAATAGTCTTCAACCAGCAAGTTAATTGGTCAAGAATGCTCTTTTTATCAACTATCTGTGGCTGGTTCTGCAGGTGTTCAATTAAACTAGGGTTAGGAAGGACCTCAGTAAGTTATGGAGAGCAAATAAAGCGCTTATGCAAATTAGTTTAGAATTGAGATCATCTGATTGGTTGATGCAATTGTCATTCAAAATAAGCCACTCTGATTGGTTTATGTACTGTCAGTCAACGGTTTTCTATTTTACAACTTTTGCTGGGACCATCATGTAATAGTCTTCAACCAGCAAGACAATTGGTCAAGAATGCTCTTGTTATCAACTATCTGTGGCTTGTTCTGCAGGTGTTCAATTAAACTAGGGGCAGGAAGGACCTCAGTAAGGTATGGAGAGTAAAAAAAGCCCTTATGCAAATTAGTTTAGAATTGAGGCCATCTGATTGGTTGATACAATTGTCATTCAAAATAAGCCATTCTGATCAATTTATGTAATGTCAGTGAACAGTTTTCTATTTTACAACTTTTGCTGGGACCATCATGCAATAGTCTTCAACCAGCAAGATGATTGGTCAAGAATGCTCTTGTTATCAACTATCTGTGGCTGGTTCTGCAGGTGATCAATTAAACTAGGGTTAGGAAGGACCATAGTAAGTTATGGAGAGTAAATAAAGCCCTTATGCAAATTAGTTTAGAATTGAGACCATCTGATTGGTTGATACAATTGTCATTCAAAATAAGCCATTCTGATTGGTTTATGTAATGTCAGTCAACAGTTTTCTATTTTACTACTTTTGCTGAAACCATCATGCAATAGTCTTCAACCAGCAAGACAATTGGTCAAGAATGCTCTTGTTATCAACTATCTGTGGCTGGTTCTGCAGGTGTTCAATTAAACTAAGGTTAGGAAGGACCTCAGTAAGTTATGGAGAGTAAATAAAGCCCTTATGCAAATTAGTTTAGAATTGAGACCATCTGATTGGTTGATGCAATTGTCATTCAAAATAAGCCATTCTGATTGGTTTATGTACTGTCAGTCAACAGTTTTCTATTTTACAACTTTTGCTGGGACAATCATGCAATAGTCTTCAACCAACAAGACAATTGGTCAAGAATGCTCTTGTTATCAACTATCTGTGGCTGGTTCTGCAGGTGTTCAATTAAACTAGGGGCAGGAAGGACCTCAGTAAGTTATGGAGAGTAAAAAAAAGCCCTTATGCAAATTAGTTTAGAATTGAGGCCATCTGATTGGTTGATACAATTGTCATTCAAAATAAGCCATTCTGATTGGTTTATGTAATGTCAGTCAACAGTTTTCTATTTTACAACTTTTGCTGGGACCATCATGCAATAGTCTTCAACCAGCAAGACAATTGGTCAAGAATGCTCTTTTTATCAACTATCTGTGGCTGGTTCTGCAGGTGTTCAATTAAACTAGGGTTAGGAAGGACCTCAGTAAGTTATGGAGAGTAAATAAAGCCCTTATGCAAATTAGTTTAGAATTGAGACCATCTGATTGGTTGATACAATTGTCATTCAAAATAAGCCATTCTGATTGGTTTATATAATGTCAGTCAACAGTTTTCTATTTCACAACTTTTGCTGGGACCATCATGCAATAGTCTTAAACCAGCAAGACAATTGGTCAAGAATGCTCTTTTTATCAACTATCTGTGGCTGGTTCTGCAGGTGTTCAATTAAACTAGGGTTAGGATGGACCTCAGTAAGTTATGGAGAGCAAATAAAGCCATTATGCAAATTAGTTTAGAATTGAGATCATCTGATTGGTTGATGCAATTGTCATTCAAAATAAGCCATTCTGATTGGTTTATGTACTGTCAGTCAACAGTTTTCTATTTTACAACTTTTGCTGGGACCATCATGCAATAGTCTTCAACCAGCAAGACAATTGGTCAAGAATGCTCTTGTTATCCACTATCTGTGGCTGGTTCTGAAGGTGTTCAATAAAACTAGGGTTAGGAAGGACCTCAGTAAGTTATGGAGAGTAAATAAAGCCCATATGCAAATGAGTTTAGAATTGATACCATCTGATTGGTTGATGCAATTGTCATTCAAAATAAGCCATTCTGATTGGTTTATGTACTGTCAGTCAACAGTTTTCTATTTTACAACTTTTGCTGGGACCATCATGCAATAGTCTTCAACCAGCAAGACATTTGGTCAAGAATGCTCTTGTTATCAACTATCTGTGGCTGGTTCTGCAGGTGTTCAATTAAACTAGGGTTAGGAAGGACCTCAGTAAGTTATGGAGAGCAAATAAAGCGCTTATGCAAATTAGTTTAGAATTGAGATCATCTGATTGGTTGATGCAATTGTCATTCAAAATAAGCCACTCTGATTGGTTTATGTACTGTCAGTCAACAGTTTTCTATTTTACAACTTTTGCTGGGACCATCATGCAATAGTCTTCAACCAGCAAGACAATTGGTCAAGAATGCTCTTTTTATCAACTATCTGTGGCTGGTTCTGCAGGTGTTCAATTAAACTAGGGTTAGGAAGGACCTCAGTAAGTTATGGAGAGTAAATAAAGCCCTTATGCAAATTAGTTTAGAATTGAGACCATCTGATTGGTTGATACAATTGTCATTCAAAATAAGCCATTCTGATTGGTTTATGTAATGTCAGTCAACAGTTTTCTATTTTACAACTTTTGCTGGGACCATCATGCAATAGTCTTCAACCAGCAAGACAATTGGTCAAGAATGCTCTTGTTATCCACTATCTGTGGCTGGTTCTGAAGGTGTTCAATAAAACTAGGGTTAGGAAGGACCTCAGTAAGTTATGGAGAGTAAATAAAGCCCATATGCAAATGAGTTTAGAATTGATACCATCTGATTGGTTGATGCAATTGTCATTCAAAATAAGCCATTCTGATTGGTTTATGTACTGTCAGTCAACAGTTTTCTATTTTACAACTTTTGCTGGGAGCATCATGCAATAGTCTTCAACCAGCAAGACAATTGGTCAAGAATGCTCTTGTTATCAACTATCTGTGGCTGGTTCTGCAGGTGTTCAATTAAACTAGGGTTAGGAAGGACCTCAGTAAGTTATGGAGAGCAAATAAAGCGCTTATGCAAATTAGTTTAGAATTGAGATCATCTGATTGGTTGATGCAATTGTCATTTAAAATAAGCCACTCTGATTGGTTTATGTACTGTCAGTCAACAGTTTTCTATTTTACAACTTTTGCTGGGACCATCATGCAATAGTCTTCAACCAGCAAGACAATTGGTCAAGAATGCTCTTGTTATCTACTATCTGTGGCTTGTTCTGCAGGTGTTCAATTAAACTAGGGGCAGGAAGGACCTCAGTAAGTTATGGAGAGTAAAAAAAGCCCTTATGCAAATTAGTTTAGAATTGAGGCCATCTGATTGGTTGATACAATTGTCATTCAAAATAAGCCATTCTGATTGGTTTATGTAATGTCAGTCAACAGTTTTCTATTTTACAACTTTTGTTGGGACCATCATGCAATAGTCTTCAACCAGCAAGACAATTGGTCAAGAATGCTCTTGTTATCAACTATATGTGGCTGGCTCTGCAGGTGTTCAATTAAACTAGGGTTAGGAAGGACCTCAGTAAGTTATGGAGAGTAAATAAAGCCCTTATGCAAATTAGTTTAGAATTGAGACCATCTGATTGGTTGATACAATTGTCATTCAAAATAAGCCATTCTGATTGGTTTATATAATGTCAGTCAACAGTTTTCTATTTCACAACTTTTGCTGGGACCATCATGCAATAGTCTTAAACCAGCAAGACAATTGGTCAATAATGCTCTTTTTATCAACTATCTGTGGCTGGTTCTGCAGGTGTTCAATTAAACTAGGGTTAGGATGGACCTCAGTAAGTTATGGAGAGCAAATAAAGCCATTATGCAAATTAGTTTAGAATTGAGATCATCTGATTGGTTGATGCAATTGTCATTCAAAATAAGCCACTCTGATTGGTTTATGTACTGTCAGTCAACAGTTTTCTATTTTACAACTTTTGCTGGGACCATCATGCAATAGTCTTCAACCAGCAATACAATTGGTCAAGAATGCTCTTGTTATCAACTATCTGTGGCTTGTTCTGCAGGTGTTCAATTAAACTAGGGGCAGGAAGGACCTCAGTAAGTTATGGAGAGTAAAAAAAGCCCTTATGCAAATTAGTTTAGAATTGAGGCCATCTGATTGGTTGATACAATTGTCATTCAAAATAAGCCATTCTGATTGGTTTATGTAATGTCAGTCAACAGTTTTCTATTTTACAACTTTTGCTGGGACCATCATGCAATAGTCTTCAACCAGCAAGACAATTGGTCAAGAATGCTCTTTTTATCAACTATCTGTGGCTGGTTCTGCAGGTGTTCAATTAAACTAGGGTTAGGAAGGACCTCAGTAAGTTATGGAGAGTAAATAAAGCCCTTATGCAAATTAGTTTAGAATTGAGACCATCTGATTGGTTGATACAATTGTCATTCAAAATAAGCCATTCTGATTGGTTTATGTAATGTCAGTCAACAGTTTTCTATTTTACAACTTTTGCTGAAACCATCATGCAATAGTCTTCAACCAGCAAGACAATTGGTCAAGAATGCTCTTGTTATCAACTATCTGTGGCTGGCTCTGCAGGTGTTCAATTAAACTAGGGTTAGGAAGGACCTCAGTAAGTTATGGAGAGTAAATAAAGCCCTTATGCAAATTAGTTTAGAATTGAGACCATCTGATTGGTTGATACAATTGTCATTCAAAATAAGCCATTCTGAGTGGTTTATATAATGTCAGTCAACAGTTTTCTATTTCACAACTTTTGCTGGGACCATCATGCAATAGTCTTAAACCAGCAAGACAATTGGTCAAGAATGCTCTTTTTATCAACTATCTGTGGCTGGTTCTGCAGGTGTTCAATTAAACTAGGGTTAGGATGGACCTCAGTAAGTTATGGAGAGCAAATAAAGCCATTATGCAAATTAGTTTAGAATTGAGATCATCTGATTGGTTGATGCAATTGTCATTCAAAATAAGCCATTCTGATTGGTTTATGTACTGTCAGTCAACAGTTTTCTATTGTACAACTTTTGCTGGGACCATCATGCAATAGTCTTCAACCAGCAAGACAATTGGTCAAGAATGCTCTTGTTATCCACTATCTGTGGCTGGTTCTGAAGGTGTTCAATTAAACTAGGGTTAGGAAGGACCTCAGTAAGTTATGGAGAGTAAATAAAGCCATTATGCAAATTAGTTTAGAATTGAGACCATCTGATTGGTTGATGCAATTGTCATTCAAAATAAGCCATTCTGATTGGTTTATGTTCTGTCAGTCAACAGTTTTCTATTTTACAACTTTTGCTGGGACCATCATGCAATAGTCTTCAACCAGCAAGACAATTGGTCAAGAATGCTCTTGTTATCAACTATCTGTGGCTTGTTCTGCAGGTGTTCAATTAAACTAGGGGCAGGAAGGACCTCAGTAAGTTATGGAGAGTAAAAAAAAGCCCTTATGCAAATTAGTTTAGAATTGAGGCCATCTGATTGGTTGATACAATTGTCATTCAAAATAAGCCATTCTGATTGGTTTATGTAATGTCAGTCAGCAGTTTTCAATTTTACAACTTTTGCTGGGACCATCATGCAATAGTCTTCAACCAGCAAGACAATTGGTCAAAAATGCTCTTGTTATCAACTATCTGTGGCTGGTTCTGCAGGTGTTCAATTAAACTAGGGTTAGGAAGGACCTCAGTAAGTTATGGAGAGCAAATAAAGCGCTTATGCAAATTAGTTTAGAATTGAGATCATCTGATTGGTTGATGCAATTGTCATTCAAAATAAGCCATTCTGATTGGTTTATGTACTGTCAGTCAACAGTTTTCTATTTTACAACTTTTGCTGGGACCATCATGCAATAGTCTTCAACCAGCAAGACAATTGGTCAAGAATGCTCTTGTTATCAACTATCTGTGGCTGGTTCTGCAGGTGTTCAATTAAACTAGGGTTAGGAAGGACCTCAGTATGTTATGGAGAGCAAATAAAGCGCTTATGCAAATTAGTTTAGAATTGAGATCATCTGATTGGTTGATACAATTGTCATTCAAAATAAGCCACTCTGGTTTATGTACTGTCAGTCAACAGTTTTCTATTTTACAACTTTTGCTGGGACCATCATGCAATAGTCTTCAACCAGCAAGACAATTGTTCAAGAATGCTCTTGTTATCCACTATCTGTGGCTGTTTCTGAAGGTGTTCAATTAAACTAGGGTTTAGGAAGGACCTCAGTAAGTTATGGAGAGTAAATAAAGCCATTATGCAAATTAGTTTAGAATTGAGACCATCTGATTGGTTGATGCAATTGTCATTCAAAATAAGCCATTCTGATTGGTTTATGTACTGTCAGTCAACAGTTTTCTATTTTACAACTTTTGCTGGGACCATCATGCAATAGTCTTCAACCAGCAAGACAATTGGTCAAGAATGCTCTTGTTATCAACTATCTGTGGCTGGTTCTGCAGGTGTTCAATTAAACTAGGGTTAGGAAGGACCTCAGTAAGTTATGGAGAGTAAATAAAGCCCTTATGCAAATTAGTTTAGAATTGAGACCATCTGATTGGTTGATACAATTGTCATTCAAAATAAGCCATTCTGATTGGTTTATATAATGTCAGTCAACAGTTTTCTATTTCACAACTTTTGCTGGGACCATCATGCAATAGTCTTCAACCAGCAAGACAATTGGTCAAGAATGCTCTTGTTATCAACTATCTGTGGCTGGTTCTGCAGGTGTTCAATTAAACTAGGGGCAGGAAGGACCTAAGTAAGTTATAGAGAGTAAAAAAAGCCCTTATGCAAATTAGTTTAGAATTGAGGCCATCTGATTGGTTGATGCAATTGTCATTCAAAATAAGCCATTCTGATTGGTTTATGTACTGTCAGTCAACAGTTTTCTATTTTACAACTTTTGCTGGGACCATCATGCAATAGTCTTCAACCAGCAAGACAATTGGTCAATAATGCTCTTTTTATCAACTATCTGTGGCTGGTTCTGCAGGTGTTCAATTAAACTAGGGTTAGGATGGACCTCAGTAAGTTATGGAGAGCAAATAAAGCCATTATGCAAATTAGTTTAGAATTGAGATCATCTGATTGGTTGATGCAATTGTCATTCAAAATAAGCCATTCTGATTGGTTTATGTACTGTCAGTCAACAGTTTTCTATTTTACAACTTTTGCTGGGACCATCATACAATAGTCTTCAACCAGCAAGACAATTGGTCAAGAATGCTCTTGTTATCAACTATCTATGGCTGGTTCTGAAGGTGTTCAATTAAACTAGAATTAGGAAGGACCTCAGTAAGTTATGGAGAGTAAATAAAGCCCTTATGCAAATTAGTTTAGAATTGAGACCATCTGATTGGTTGATACAATTGTCATTCAAAATAAGAAATTCTGATTGGTTTATGTAATGTCAGTCAACAGTTTTCTATTTTACAACTTTTGCTGGGACCATCATGCAATAGTCTTCAACCAGCAAGACAATTGGTCAAGAATGCTCTTTTTATCAACTATCTGTGGCTGGTTCTGCAGGTGTTCAATTAAACTAGGGTTAGGAAGGACCTCAGTAAGTTATGGAGAGTAAATAAAGCCCTTATGCAAATTAGTTTAGAATTGAGACCATCTGATTGGTTGATACAATTGTCATTCAAAATAAGCCATTCTGATTGGTTTATGTAATGTCAGTCAACAGTTTTCTATTTTACAACTTTTGCTCGGACCATCATGCAATAGTCTTCAACCAGCAAGACAATTGGTCAAGAATGCTCTTGTTATCAACTATCTGTGGCTGGCTCTGCAGGTGTTCAATTAAACTAGGGTTAGGAAGGACCTCAGTAAGTTATGGAGAGTAAATAAAGCCCTTATGCAAATTAGTTTAGAATTGAGACCATCTGATTGGTTGATACAATTGTCATTCAAAATAAGCCATTCTGAGTGGTTTATATAATGTCAGTCAACAGTCTTCTATTTCACAACTTTTGCTTGGACCATCATGCAATAGTCTTAACCCAGCAAGACAATTGGTCAAGAATGCTCTTTTAATCAACTATCTGTGGCTGGTTCTGCAGGTGTTAAATTAAACTAGGGTTAGGATGGACCTCAGTAAGTTATGGAGAGCAAATAAAGCCATTATGCAAATTAGTTTAGAATTGAGATCACCTGATTGGTTGATGCAATTGTCATTCAAAATAAGCCATTCTGATTGGTTTATGTACTGTCAGTCAACAGTTTTCTATTTTACAACTTTTGCTGGGACCATCATGCAATAAATAGTCTTCAACCAGCAAGACAATTGGTCAAGAATGCTCTTGTTATCCACTATCTGTGGCTGGTTCTGAAGGTGTTCAATTAAACTAGGGTTAGGAAGGACCTCAGTAAGTTATGGAGAGTAAATAAAGCCCTTATGCAAATTAGTTTAGAATTGAGACCATCTGATTGGTTGATGCAATTGTCATGTAAAATAAGCCATTCTGATTGGTTTATGTACTGTCAGTCAACAGTTTTCTATTTTACAACTTTTGCTGGGACCATCATGCAATAGTCTTCAACCAGCAAGACAATAGGTCAAGAATGCTCTTGTTTTCAACTATCTGTGGCTGGTTCTGCAGGTGTTCAATTAAACTAGGGTTAGGAAAGACCTCAGTAAGTTATGGAGAGCAAATAAAGCGCTTATGCAAATTAGTTTAGAATTGAGATCATCTGATTGGTTGATGCAATTGTCATTCAAAATAAGCCACTCTGATTGGTTTATGTACTGTTAGTCAACAGTTTTCTATTTTACAACTTTTGCTGGGACCATCATGCAATAGTCTTCAACCAGCAAGACATTTGGTCAAGAATGCTCTTGTTATCAACTATCTGTAGCTTGTTCTGCAGGTGTTCAATTAAACTAGGGGCAGGAAGGACCTCAGTAAGTTATGGAGAGTAAAAAAAGCCCTTATGCAAATTAGTTTAGAATTGAGGCCATCTGATTGGTTGATACAATTGTCATTCAAAATAAGCCATTCTGATTGGTTTATATAATGTCAGTCAACAGTTTTCTATTTTACAACTTTTGCTGGGACCATCATGCAATAGTCTTCAACCAGCAAGACAATTGGTCAACAATGCTCTTGTTATCAACTATCTGTGGTCGGTTATGCAGGTGTTCAATTAAACTAGGGTTAGGATGGACCTCAGTAAGTTATGGAGAGCAAATAAATCCATTATGCAAATTAGTTTAGAATTGAGATCATCTGATTGGTTGATGCAATTGTGATCATCTGATTGGTTGATGCAATTGTCATTCAAAATAAGCCATTCTGATTGGTTTATGTACTGTCAGTCAACAGTTTTCTATTTTACAACTTTTGCTGGGACCATCATACAATAGTCTTCAACCAGCAAGACAATTGGTCAAGAATGCTCTTGTTATCAACTATCTATGGCTGGTTCTGAAGGTGTTCAATTAAACTAGAATTAGGAAGGACCTCAGTAAGTTATGGAGAGTAAATAAAGCCCTTATGCAAATTAGTTTAGAATTGAGACCATCTGATTGGTTGATACAATTGTCATTCAAAATAAGAAATTCTGATTGGTTTATGTAATGTCAGTCAACAGTTTTCTATTTTACAACTTTTGCTGGGACCATCATGCAATAGTCTTCAACCAGCAAGACAATTGGTCAAGAATGCTCTTTTTATCAACTATCTGTGGCTGGTTCTGCAGGTGTTCAATTAAACTAGGGTTAGGAAGGACCTCAGTAAGTTATGGAGAGTAAATAAAGCCCTTATGCAAATTAGTTTAGAATTGAGACCATCTGATTGGTTGATACAATTGTCATTCAAAATAAGCCATTCTGATTGGTTTATGTAATGTCAGTCAACAGTTTTCTATTTTACAACTTTTGCTCGGACCATCATGCAATAGTCTTCAACCAGCAAGACAATTGGTCAAGAATGCTCTTGTTATCAACTATCTGTGGCTGGCTCTGCAGGTGTTCAATTAAACTAGGGTTAGGAAGGACCTCAGTAAGTTATGGAGAGTAAATAAAGCCCTTATGCAAATTAGTTTAGAATTGAGACCATCTGATTGGTTGATACAATTGTCATTCAAAATAAGCCATTCTGAGTGGTTTATATAATGTCAGTCAACAGTCTTCTATTTCACAACTTTTGCTTGGACCATCATGCAATAGTCTTAACCCAGCAAGACAATTGGTCAAGAATGCTCTTTTAATCAACTATCTGTGGCTGGTTCTGCAGGTGTTAAATTAAACTAGGGTTAGGATGGACCTCAGTAAGTTATGGAGAGCAAATAAAGCCATTATGCAAATTAGTTTAGAATTGAGATCACCTGATTGGTTGATGCAATTGTCATTCAAAATAAGCCATTCTGATTGGTTTATGTACTGTCAGTCAACAGTTTTCTATTTTACAACTTTTGCTGGGACCATCATGCAATAAATAGTCTTCAACCAGCAAGACAATTGGTCAAGAATGCTCTTGTTATCCACTATCTGTGGCTGGTTCTGAAGGTGTTCAATTAAACTAGGGTTAGGAAGGACCTCAGTAAGTTATGGAGAGTAAATAAAGCCCTTATGCAAATTAGTTTAGAATTGAGACCATCTGATTGGTTGATGCAATTGTCATGTAAAATAAGCCATTCTGATTGGTTTATGTACTGTCAGTCAACAGTTTTCTATTTTACAACTTTTGCTGGGACCATCATGCAATAGTCTTCAACCAGCAAGACAATAGGTCAAGAATGCTCTTGTTTTCAACTATCTGTGGCTGGTTCTGCAGGTGTTCAATTAAACTAGGGTTAGGAAAGACCTCAGTAAGTTATGGAGAGCAAATAAAGCGCTTATGCAAATTAGTTTAGAATTGAGATCATCTGATTGGTTGATGCAATTGTCATTCAAAATAAGCCACTCTGATTGGTTTATGTACTGTTAGTCAACAGTTTTCTATTTTACAACTTTTGCTGGGACCATCATGCAATAGTCTTCAACCAGCAAGACATTTGGTCAAGAATGCTCTTGTTATCAACTATCTGTAGCTTGTTCTGCAGGTGTTCAATTAAACTAGGGGCAGGAAGGACCTCAGTAAGTTATGGAGAGTAAAAAAGCCCTTATGCAAATTAGTTTAGAATTGAGGCCATCTGATTGGTTGATACAATTGTCATTCAAAATAAGCCATTCTGATTGGTTTATGTAATGTCAGTCAACAGTTTTCTATTTTACAACTTTTGCTGGGACCATCATGCAATAGTCTTCAACCAGCAAGACAATTGGTCAAGAATGCTCTTTTTATCAACTATCTGTGGCTGGTTCTGCAGGTGTTCAATTAAACTAGGGTTAGGATGGACCTCAGTAAGTTATGGAGAGCAAATAAATCCATTATGCAAATTAGTTTAGAATTGAGATCATCTGATTGGTTGATGCAATTGTCATTCAAAATAAGCCATTCTGATTGGTTTATGTACTGTCAGTCAACAGTTTTCTATTTTACAACTTTTGCTGGGACCATCATACAATAGTCTTCAACCAGCAAGACAATTGGTCAAGAATGCTCTTGTTATCAACTATCTGTGGCTGGTTCAGCAGGTGTTCAATTAAACTAGGGTTAGGAAGGACCTCAGTAAGTTATGGAGAGTAAATAAAGCCCTTATGCAAATTAGTTTAGAATTGAGACCATCTGATTGGTTGATACAATTGTCATTCAAAATAAGCCATTCTGATTGGTTTATGTAATGTCAGTCAACAGTTTTCTATTTTACAACTTTTGCTCGGACCATCATGCAATAGTCTTCAACCAGCAAGACAATTGGTCAAGAATGCTCTTGTTATCAACTATCTGTGGCTGGCTCTGCAGGTGTTCAATTAAACTAGGGTTAGGAAGGACCTCAGTAAGTTATGGAGAGTAAAAAAGCCCTTATGCAAATTAGTTTAGAATTGAGGCCATCTGATTGGTTGATACAATTGTCATTCAAAATAAGCCATTCTGATTGGTTTATGTAATGTCAGTCAACAGTTTTCTATTTTACAACTTTTGCTGGGACCATCATGCAATAGTCTTCAACCAGCAAGACAATTGGTCAAGAATGCTCTTTTTATCAACTATCTGTGGCCTGTTCTGCAGGTGTTCAATTAAACTAGGGGCAGGAAGGACCTCAGTAAGTTATGGAGAGTAAAAAAAGCCCTTATGCAAATTAGTTTAGAATTGAGGCCATCTGATTGGTTGATACAATTGTCATTCAAAATAAGCCATTCTGATTGGTTTATGTACTGTCAGTCAACAGTTTTCTATTTTACAACTTTTGCTGGGACCATCATGCAATAGTCTTCAACCAGCAAGACAATTGGTCAAGAATGCTCTTGTTATCAACTATCTGTGGCTTGTTCTGCAGGTGTTCAATTAAACTAGGGGCAGGAAGGACCTCAGTAAGTTATGGAGAGTAAAAAAAGCCCTTATGCAAATTAGTTTAGAATTGAGACCATCTGATTGGTTGATACAATTGTCATTCAAAATAAGCCATTCTGATTAATTTATGTAATGTCAGTCGACAGTTTTCTATTTTACAACTTTTGCTGGGACCATCATGCAATAGTCTTAATCCAGCAAGACAATAGGTCAAGAATGCTCTTTTTATTAACCAGCTGTGGCTGGTTCTGCAGGTGTTCAATTAAACTAGGGTTAGGAAGGACCTCAGTAAGTTATGGAGAGTAAATAAAGCCCTTATGCAAATTAGTTTAGAATTGAGATCATCTGATTGGTTAATGCAATTGTCATTCAAAATAAGCCACTCTGATTGGTTTATGTACTGTCAGTCAACAGTTTTCTATTTTACAACTTTTGCTGGGACCATCATGCAATAGTCTTCAACCAGCAAGACAATTGGTCAAGAATGCTCTTGTTATCAACTATCTGTGGCTGGTTCGGCAGGTGTTCAATTAAACTAGGGTTAGGAAGGACCTCAGTAAGTTATGGAGAGTAAATAAAGCCCTTATGCAAATTAGTTTAGAATTGAGACCATCTGATTGGTTGATACAATTGTCATTCAAAATAAGCCATTCTGATTGGTTTATGTAATGTCAGTCAACAGTTTTCTATTTTACAGCTTTTGCTGGGACCATCATGCAATAGTCTTCAACCAGCAAGACAATTGGTCAAGATTGCTCTTGTTATCAACTATCTGTGGCTGGCTCTGCAGGTGTTCAATTAAACTAGGGTTAGGAAGGACCTCAGTAAGTTATGGAGAGTAAATAAAGCCCGTATGCAAATTAGTTTAGAATTGAGACCATCTGATTGGTTGATACAATTGTCATTCAAAATAAGCCATTCTGATTGGTTTATGTAATGTCAGTCAACAGTTTTCTATTTTACAACTTTTGCTTGGACCATCATGCAATAGTCTTCAACCAGCAAGACAATTGGTCAAGAATTTTTTTTTTTTATCAACTATCTGTGGCTGGTTCTGCAGGTGTTCAATTAAACTAGGGTTAGGAAGGACCTCAGTAAGTTATGGAGAGTAAACAAAGCCCTTATGCAAATTAGTTTAGAATTGAGACCATCTGATTGGTTGATGCAATTGTCATTCAAAATAAGCCATTCTGATTGGTTTATGTACTGTCAGTCAACAGTTTTCTATTTTACAACTTTTGCTGGGACCATCATGCAATAGTCTTCAACCAGCAAGTTAATTGGTCAAGAATGCTCTTTTTATCAACTATCTGTGGCTGGTTCTGCAGGTGTTCAATTAAACTAGGGTTAGGAAGGACCTCAGTAAGTTTTGGAGAGCAAATAAAGCCCATATGCAAATGAGTTTAGAATTGATACCATCTGATTGGTTGATGCAATTGTCATTCAAAATAAGCCATTCTGATTGGTTTATGTACTGTCAGTCAACAGTTTTCTATTTTACAACTTTTGCTGGGACCATCATGCAATAGTCTTAAACCAGCAAGACAATTGGTCAAGAATGCTCTTTTTATCAACTATCTGTGGCTGGTTCTGCAGGTGTTCAATTAAACTAGGGTTAGGATGGACCTCAGTAAGTTATGGAGATTAAATAAAGCTCTTATGCAAATTAGTTTAGAATTGAGACCATCTGATTGGTTGATACAATTGTCATTCAA
Source organism: Crinia signifera (assembly GCF_055691185.1). Taxonomy (NCBI): domain Eukaryota; kingdom Metazoa; phylum Chordata; class Amphibia; order Anura; family Myobatrachidae; genus Crinia; species Crinia signifera. Next base: position 73,810,459 of record NC_139220.1, on the reverse strand, counting down.
AATAAGCCATTCTGATTAATTTATGTAATGTCAGTGAACAGTTTTCTATTTTACAACTTTTGCTGGGACCATCATGCAATAGTCTTCAACCAGCAAGACAATTAGTCAAGAATGCTCTTGTTATCAACTATCTGTGGCTGGTTCTGCAGGTGTTCAATTAAACTAGGGTTAGGAAGGACCTAAGTAAGTTATGGAGAGCAAATAAAGCGCTTATGCAAATTAGTTTAGAATTGAGATCATCTGATTGGTTGATGCAATTGTTATTCAAAATAAGCCACTCTGATTGGTTTATGTAATGTCAGTCAACAGTTTTCTATTCTACAACTTTTGCTGGGACGATCATGCAATAGTCTTCAACCAGCAAGACAATTGGTCAAGAATGTTTTTTTTATTAACTATCTGTGGCTGGTTCGGCAGGTGTTCAATTAAACTAGGGTTAGGAAGGACCTCAGTAAGTTATGGAGAGTAAATAAAGCCCTTATGCAAATTAGTTTAGAATTGAGACCATCTGATTGGTTGATACAATTGTCATTCAAAATAAGCCATTCTGATTGGTTTATGTAATGTCAGTCAACAGTTTTCTATTTTACAGCTTTTGCTGGGACCATCATGCAATAGTCTTCAACCAGCAAGACAATTGGTCAAGATTGCTCTTGTTATCAACTATCTGTGGCTGGCTCTGCAGGTGTTCAATTAAACTAGGGTTAGGAAGGACCTCAGTAAGTTATGGAGAGTAAATAAAGCCCGTATGCAAATTAGTTTAGAATTGAGACCATCTGATTGGTTGATACAATTGTCATTCAAAATAAGCCATTCTGATTGGTTTATGTAATGTCAGTCAACAGTTTTCTATTTTACAACTTTTGCTTGGACCATCATGCAATAGTCTTCAACCAGCAAGACAATTGGTCAAGAATTTTTTTTTTTTATCAACTATCTGTGGCTGGTTCTGCAGGTGTTCAATTAAACTAGGGTTAGGAAGGACCTCAGTAAGTTATGGAGAGTAAATAAAGCCCTTATGCAAATTAGTTTAGAATTGAGACCATCTGATTGGTTGATGCAATTGTCATTCAAAATAAGCCATTCTGATTGGTTTATGTACTGTCAGTCAACAGTTTTCTATTTTACAACTTTTGCTGGGACCATCATGCAATAGTCTTCAACCAGCAAGTTAATTGGTCAAGAATGCTCTTTTTATCAACTATCTGTGGCTGGTTCTGCAGGTGTTCAATTAAACTAGGGTTAGGAAGGACCTCAGTAAGTTTTGGAGAGCAAATAAAGCGCTTATGCAAATTAGTTTAGAATTGAGATCATCTGATTGGTTGATGCAATTGTCATTCAAAATAAGCCACTCTGATTGGTTTATGTACTGTCAGTCAACGGTTTTCTATTTTACAACTTTTGCTGGGACCATCATGCAATATTCTTCAACCAGCAAGACAATTGGTCAAGAATGCTCTTGTTATCAACTATCTGTGGCTTGTTCTGCAGGTGTTCAATTAAACTAGGGGCAGGAAGGACCTCAGTAAGTTATGGAGAGTAAAAAAAGCCCTTATGCAAATTAGTTTAGAATTGAGGCCATCTGATTGGTTGATACAATTGTCATTCAAAATAAGCCATTCTGATCAATTTATGTAATGTCAGTGAACAGTTTTCTATTTTACAACTTTTGCTGGGACCATCATGCAATAGTCTTCAACCAGCAAGATGATTGGTCAAGAATGCTCTTGTTATCAACTATCTGTGGCTGGTTCTGCAGGTGATCAATTAAACTAGGGTTAGGAAGGACCTTAGTAAGTTATGGAGAGTAAATAAAGCCCTTATGCAAATTAGTTTAGAATTGAGACCATCTGATTGGTTGATACAATTGTCATTTAAAATAAGCCATTCTGATTGGTTTATGTAATGTCAGTCAACAGTTTTCTATTTTACTACTTTTGCTGAAACCATCATGCAATAGTCTTCAACCAGCAAGACAATTGGTCAAGAATGCTCTTTTTATCAACTATCTGTGGCTGGTTCTGCAGGTGTTCAATTAAACTAGGGTTAGGATGGACCTCAGTAAGTTATGGAGAGCAAATAAAGCCATTATGCAAATTAGTTTAGAATTGAGATCATCTGATTGGTTGATGCAATTGTCATTCAAAATAAGCCATTCTGATTGGTTTATGTACTGTCAGTCAACAGTTTTCTATTTTACAACTTTTGCTGGGACCATCATGCAATAGTCTTCAACCAGCAAGACAATTGGTCAAGAATGCTCTTGTTATCCACTATCTGTGGCTGGTTCTGAAGGTGTTCAATAAAACTAGGGTTAGGAAGGACCTCAGTAAGTTATGGAGAGTAAATAAAGCCCATATGCAAATGAGTTTAGAATTGATACCATCTGATTGGTTGATGCAATTGTCATTCAAAATAAGCCATTCTGATTGGTTTATGTACTGTCAGTCAACAGTTTTCTATTTTACAACTTTTGCTGGGACCATCATGCAATAGTCTTAAACCAGCAAGACAATTGGTCAAGAATGCTCTTTTTATCAACTATCTGTGGCTGGTTCTGCAGGTGTTCAATTAAACTAGGGTTAGGATGGACCTCAGTAAGTTATGGAGATTAAATAAAGCCCTTATTCAAATTAGTTTAGAATTGAGACCATCTGATTGGTTGATACAATTGTCATTCAAAATAAGCCATTCTGATTAATTTATGTAATGTCAGTGAACAGTTTTCTATTTTACAACTTTTGCTGGGACCATCATGCAATAGTCTTCAACCAGCAAGACAATTAGTCAAGAATGCTCTTGTTATCAACTATCTGTGGCTGGTTCTGCAGGTGTTCAATTAAACTAGGGTTAGGAAGGACCTAAGTAAGTTATGGAGAGCAAATAAAGCGCTTATGCAAATTAGTTTAGAATTGAGATCATCTGATTGGTTGATGCAATTGTTATTCAAAATAAGCCACTCTGATTGGTTTATGTAATGTCAGTCAACAGTTTTCTATTTTACAACTTTTGCTGGGACGATCATGCAATAGTCTACAACCAGCAAGACAATTGGTCAAGAATGTTTTTTTTATTAACTATCTGTGGCTGGTGTTCAATTAAACTAGGGTTAGGAAGGACCTCAGTAAGTTATGGAGAGTAAATAAAGCCCTTATGCAAATTAGTTTAGAATTGAGACCATCTGATTGGTTGATACAATTGTCATTCAAAATAAGCCATTCTGATTGGTTTATGTAATGTCAGTCAACAGTTTTCTATTTTACAGCTTTTGCTGGGACCATCATGCAATAGTCTTCAACCAGCAAGACAATTGGTCAAGATTGCTCTTGTTATCAACTATCTGTGGCTGGCTCTGCAGGTGTTCAATTAAACTAGGGTTAGGAAGGACCTCAGTAAGTTATGGAGAGTAAATAAAGCCCGTATGCAAATTAGTTTAGAATTGAGACCATCTGATTGGTTGATACAATTGTCATTCAAAATAAGCCATTCTGATTGGTTTATGTAATGTCAGTCAACAGTTTTCTATTTTACAACTTTTGCTTGGACCATCATGCAATAGTCTTCAACCAGCAAGACAATTGGTCAAGAATTTTTTTTTTTTATCAACTATCTGTGGCTGGTTCTGCAGGTGTTCAATTAAACTAGGGTTAGGAAGGACCTCAGTAAGTTATGGAGAGTAAATAAAGCCCTTATGCAAATTAGTTTAGAATTGAGACCATCTGATTGGTTGATGCAATTGTCATTCAAAATAAGCCATTCTGATTGGTTTATGTACTGTCAGTCAACAGTTTTCTATTTTACAACTTTTGCTGGGACCATCATGCAATAGTCTTCAACCAGCAAGTTAATTGGTCAAGAATGCTCTTTTTATCAACTATCTGTGGCTGGTTCTGCAGGTGTTCAATTAAACTAGGGTTAGGAAGGACCTCAGTAAGTTTTGGAGAGCAAATAAAGCGCTTATGCAAATTAGTTTAGAATTGAGATCATCTGATTGGTTGATGCAATTGTCATTCAAAATAAGCCACTCTGATTGGTTTATGTACTGTCAGTCAACGGTTTTCTATTTTACAACTTTTGCTGGGACCATCATGCAATATTCTTCAACCAGCAAGACAATTGGTCAAGAATGCTCTTGTTATCAACAATCTGTGGCTGGTTCTGCAGGTGTTCAATTAAACTAAGGTTAGGAAGGACCTCAGTAAGTTATGGAGAGTAAAAAAAGCCCTTATGCAAATTAGTTTAGAATTGAGGCCATCTGATTGGTTGATACAATTGTCATTCAAAATAAGCCATTCTGATCAATTTATGTAATGTCAGTGAACAGTTTTCTATTTTACAACTTTTGCTGGGACCATCATGCAATAGTCTTCAACCAGCAAGATGATTGGTCAAGAATGCTCTTGTTATCAACTATCTGTGGCTGGTTCTGCAGGTGATCAATTAAACTAGGGTTAGGAAGGACCTTAGTAAGTTATGGAGAGTAAATAAAGCCCTTATGCAAATTAGTTTAGAATTGAGACCATCTGATTGGTTGATACAATTGTCATTCAAAATAAGCCATTCTGATTGGTTTATGTAATGTCAGTCAACAGTTTTCTATTTTACTACTTTTGCTGAAACCATCATGCAATAGTCTTCAACCAGCAAGACAATTGGTCAAGAATGCTCTTGTTATCAACAATCTGTGGCTGGTTCTGCAGGTGTTCAATTAAACTAAGGTTAGGAAGGACCTCAGTAAGTTATGGAGAGTAAAAAAAGCCCTTATGCAAATTAGTTTAGAATTGAGGCCATCTGATTGGTTGATACAATTGTCATTCAAAATAAGCCATTCTGATTGGTTTATGTAATGTCAGTCAACAGTTTTCTATTTTACAACTTTTGCTGGGACCATCATGCAATAGTCTTCAACCAGCAAGTTAATTGGTCAAGAATGCTCTTTTTATCAACTATCTGTGGCTGGTTCTGCAGGTGTTCAATTAAACTAGGGTTAGGAAGGACCTCAGTAAGTTATGGAGAGCAAATAAAGCGCTTATGCAAATTAGTTTAGAATTGAGATCATCTGATTGGTTGATGCAATTGTCATTCAAAATAAGCCACTCTGATTGGTTTATGTACTGTCAGTCAACGGTTTTCTATTTTACAACTTTTGCTGGGACCATCATGTAATAGTCTTCAACCAGCAAGACAATTGGTCAAGAATGCTCTTGTTATCAACTATCTGTGGCTTGTTCTGCAGGTGTTCAATTAAACTAGGGGCAGGAAGGACCTCAGTAAGGTATGGAGAGTAAAAAAAGCCCTTATGCAAATTAGTTTAGAATTGAGGCCATCTGATTGGTTGATACAATTGTCATTCAAAATAAGCCATTCTGATCAATTTATGTAATGTCAGTGAACAGTTTTCTATTTTACAACTTTTGCTGGGACCATCATGCAATAGTCTTCAACCAGCAAGATGATTGGTCAAGAATGCTCTTGTTATCAACTATCTGTGGCTGGTTCTGCAGGTGATCAATTAAACTAGGGTTAGGAAGGACCATAGTAAGTTATGGAGAGTAAATAAAGCCCTTATGCAAATTAGTTTAGAATTGAGACCATCTGATTGGTTGATACAATTGTCATTCAAAATAAGCCATTCTGATTGGTTTATGTAATGTCAGTCAACAGTTTTCTATTTTACTACTTTTGCTGAAACCATCATGCAATAGTCTTCAACCAGCAAGACAATTGGTCAAGAATGCTCTTGTTATCAACTATCTGTGGCTGGTTCTGCAGGTGTTCAATTAAACTAAGGTTAGGAAGGACCTCAGTAAGTTATGGAGAGTAAATAAAGCCCTTATGCAAATTAGTTTAGAATTGAGACCATCTGATTGGTTGATGCAATTGTCATTCAAAATAAGCCATTCTGATTGGTTTATGTACTGTCAGTCAACAGTTTTCTATTTTACAACTTTTGCTGGGACAATCATGCAATAGTCTTCAACCAACAAGACAATTGGTCAAGAATGCTCTTGTTATCAACTATCTGTGGCTGGTTCTGCAGGTGTTCAATTAAACTAGGGGCAGGAAGGACCTCAGTAAGTTATGGAGAGTAAAAAAAAGCCCTTATGCAAATTAGTTTAGAATTGAGGCCATCTGATTGGTTGATACAATTGTCATTCAAAATAAGCCATTCTGATTGGTTTATGTAATGTCAGTCAACAGTTTTCTATTTTACAACTTTTGCTGGGACCATCATGCAATAGTCTTCAACCAGCAAGACAATTGGTCAAGAATGCTCTTTTTATCAACTATCTGTGGCTGGTTCTGCAGGTGTTCAATTAAACTAGGGTTAGGAAGGACCTCAGTAAGTTATGGAGAGTAAATAAAGCCCTTATGCAAATTAGTTTAGAATTGAGACCATCTGATTGGTTGATACAATTGTCATTCAAAATAAGCCATTCTGATTGGTTTATATAATGTCAGTCAACAGTTTTCTATTTCACAACTTTTGCTGGGACCATCATGCAATAGTCTTAAACCAGCAAGACAATTGGTCAAGAATGCTCTTTTTATCAACTATCTGTGGCTGGTTCTGCAGGTGTTCAATTAAACTAGGGTTAGGATGGACCTCAGTAAGTTATGGAGAGCAAATAAAGCCATTATGCAAATTAGTTTAGAATTGAGATCATCTGATTGGTTGATGCAATTGTCATTCAAAATAAGCCATTCTGATTGGTTTATGTACTGTCAGTCAACAGTTTTCTATTTTACAACTTTTGCTGGGACCATCATGCAATAGTCTTCAACCAGCAAGACAATTGGTCAAGAATGCTCTTGTTATCCACTATCTGTGGCTGGTTCTGAAGGTGTTCAATAAAACTAGGGTTAGGAAGGACCTCAGTAAGTTATGGAGAGTAAATAAAGCCCATATGCAAATGAGTTTAGAATTGATACCATCTGATTGGTTGATGCAATTGTCATTCAAAATAAGCCATTCTGATTGGTTTATGTACTGTCAGTCAACAGTTTTCTATTTTACAACTTTTGCTGGGACCATCATGCAATAGTCTTCAACCAGCAAGACATTTGGTCAAGAATGCTCTTGTTATCAACTATCTGTGGCTGGTTCTGCAGGTGTTCAATTAAACTAGGGTTAGGAAGGACCTCAGTAAGTTATGGAGAGCAAATAAAGCGCTTATGCAAATTAGTTTAGAATTGAGATCATCTGATTGGTTGATGCAATTGTCATTCAAAATAAGCCACTCTGATTGGTTTATGTACTGTCAGTCAACAGTTTTCTATTTTACAACTTTTGCTGGGACCATCATGCAATAGTCTTCAACCAGCAAGACAATTGGTCAAGAATGCTCTTTTTATCAACTATCTGTGGCTGGTTCTGCAGGTGTTCAATTAAACTAGGGTTAGGAAGGACCTCAGTAAGTTATGGAGAGTAAATAAAGCCCTTATGCAAATTAGTTTAGAATTGAGACCATCTGATTGGTTGATACAATTGTCATTCAAAATAAGCCATTCTGATTGGTTTATGTAATGTCAGTCAACAGTTTTCTATTTTACAACTTTTGCTGGGACCATCATGCAATAGTCTTCAACCAGCAAGACAATTGGTCAAGAATGCTCTTGTTATCCACTATCTGTGGCTGGTTCTGAAGGTGTTCAATAAAACTAGGGTTAGGAAGGACCTCAGTAAGTTATGGAGAGTAAATAAAGCCCATATGCAAATGAGTTTAGAATTGATACCATCTGATTGGTTGATGCAATTGTCATTCAAAATAAGCCATTCTGATTGGTTTATGTACTGTCAGTCAACAGTTTTCTATTTTACAACTTTTGCTGGGAGCATCATGCAATAGTCTTCAACCAGCAAGACAATTGGTCAAGAATGCTCTTGTTATCAACTATCTGTGGCTGGTTCTGCAGGTGTTCAATTAAACTAGGGTTAGGAAGGACCTCAGTAAGTTATGGAGAGCAAATAAAGCGCTTATGCAAATTAGTTTAGAATTGAGATCATCTGATTGGTTGATGCAATTGTCATTTAAAATAAGCCACTCTGATTGGTTTATGTACTGTCAGTCAACAGTTTTCTATTTTACAACTTTTGCTGGGACCATCATGCAATAGTCTTCAACCAGCAAGACAATTGGTCAAGAATGCTCTTGTTATCTACTATCTGTGGCTTGTTCTGCAGGTGTTCAATTAAACTAGGGGCAGGAAGGACCTCAGTAAGTTATGGAGAGTAAAAAAAGCCCTTATGCAAATTAGTTTAGAATTGAGGCCATCTGATTGGTTGATACAATTGTCATTCAAAATAAGCCATTCTGATTGGTTTATGTAATGTCAGTCAACAGTTTTCTATTTTACAACTTTTGTTGGGACCATCATGCAATAGTCTTCAACCAGCAAGACAATTGGTCAAGAATGCTCTTGTTATCAACTATATGTGGCTGGCTCTGCAGGTGTTCAATTAAACTAGGGTTAGGAAGGACCTCAGTAAGTTATGGAGAGTAAATAAAGCCCTTATGCAAATTAGTTTAGAATTGAGACCATCTGATTGGTTGATACAATTGTCATTCAAAATAAGCCATTCTGATTGGTTTATATAATGTCAGTCAACAGTTTTCTATTTCACAACTTTTGCTGGGACCATCATGCAATAGTCTTAAACCAGCAAGACAATTGGTCAATAATGCTCTTTTTATCAACTATCTGTGGCTGGTTCTGCAGGTGTTCAATTAAACTAGGGTTAGGATGGACCTCAGTAAGTTATGGAGAGCAAATAAAGCCATTATGCAAATTAGTTTAGAATTGAGATCATCTGATTGGTTGATGCAATTGTCATTCAAAATAAGCCACTCTGATTGGTTTATGTACTGTCAGTCAACAGTTTTCTATTTTACAACTTTTGCTGGGACCATCATGCAATAGTCTTCAACCAGCAATACAATTGGTCAAGAATGCTCTTGTTATCAACTATCTGTGGCTTGTTCTGCAGGTGTTCAATTAAACTAGGGGCAGGAAGGACCTCAGTAAGTTATGGAGAGTAAAAAAAGCCCTTATGCAAATTAGTTTAGAATTGAGGCCATCTGATTGGTTGATACAATTGTCATTCAAAATAAGCCATTCTGATTGGTTTATGTAATGTCAGTCAACAGTTTTCTATTTTACAACTTTTGCTGGGACCATCATGCAATAGTCTTCAACCAGCAAGACAATTGGTCAAGAATGCTCTTTTTATCAACTATCTGTGGCTGGTTCTGCAGGTGTTCAATTAAACTAGGGTTAGGAAGGACCTCAGTAAGTTATGGAGAGTAAATAAAGCCCTTATGCAAATTAGTTTAGAATTGAGACCATCTGATTGGTTGATACAATTGTCATTCAAAATAAGCCATTCTGATTGGTTTATGTAATGTCAGTCAACAGTTTTCTATTTTACAACTTTTGCTGAAACCATCATGCAATAGTCTTCAACCAGCAAGACAATTGGTCAAGAATGCTCTTGTTATCAACTATCTGTGGCTGGCTCTGCAGGTGTTCAATTAAACTAGGGTTAGGAAGGACCTCAGTAAGTTATGGAGAGTAAATAAAGCCCTTATGCAAATTAGTTTAGAATTGAGACCATCTGATTGGTTGATACAATTGTCATTCAAAATAAGCCATTCTGAGTGGTTTATATAATGTCAGTCAACAGTTTTCTATTTCACAACTTTTGCTGGGACCATCATGCAATAGTCTTAAACCAGCAAGACAATTGGTCAAGAATGCTCTTTTTATCAACTATCTGTGGCTGGTTCTGCAGGTGTTCAATTAAACTAGGGTTAGGATGGACCTCAGTAAGTTATGGAGAGCAAATAAAGCCATTATGCAAATTAGTTTAGAATTGAGATCATCTGATTGGTTGATGCAATTGTCATTCAAAATAAGCCATTCTGATTGGTTTATGTACTGTCAGTCAACAGTTTTCTATTGTACAACTTTTGCTGGGACCATCATGCAATAGTCTTCAACCAGCAAGACAATTGGTCAAGAATGCTCTTGTTATCCACTATCTGTGGCTGGTTCTGAAGGTGTTCAATTAAACTAGGGTTAGGAAGGACCTCAGTAAGTTATGGAGAGTAAATAAAGCCATTATGCAAATTAGTTTAGAATTGAGACCATCTGATTGGTTGATGCAATTGTCATTCAAAATAAGCCATTCTGATTGGTTTATGTTCTGTCAGTCAACAGTTTTCTATTTTACAACTTTTGCTGGGACCATCATGCAATAGTCTTCAACCAGCAAGACAATTGGTCAAGAATGCTCTTGTTATCAACTATCTGTGGCTTGTTCTGCAGGTGTTCAATTAAACTAGGGGCAGGAAGGACCTCAGTAAGTTATGGAGAGTAAAAAAAAGCCCTTATGCAAATTAGTTTAGAATTGAGGCCATCTGATTGGTTGATACAATTGTCATTCAAAATAAGCCATTCTGATTGGTTTATGTAATGTCAGTCAGCAGTTTTCAATTTTACAACTTTTGCTGGGACCATCATGCAATAGTCTTCAACCAGCAAGACAATTGGTCAAAAATGCTCTTGTTATCAACTATCTGTGGCTGGTTCTGCAGGTGTTCAATTAAACTAGGGTTAGGAAGGACCTCAGTAAGTTATGGAGAGCAAATAAAGCGCTTATGCAAATTAGTTTAGAATTGAGATCATCTGATTGGTTGATGCAATTGTCATTCAAAATAAGCCATTCTGATTGGTTTATGTACTGTCAGTCAACAGTTTTCTATTTTACAACTTTTGCTGGGACCATCATGCAATAGTCTTCAACCAGCAAGACAATTGGTCAAGAATGCTCTTGTTATCAACTATCTGTGGCTGGTTCTGCAGGTGTTCAATTAAACTAGGGTTAGGAAGGACCTCAGTATGTTATGGAGAGCAAATAAAGCGCTTATGCAAATTAGTTTAGAATTGAGATCATCTGATTGGTTGATACAATTGTCATTCAAAATAAGCCACTCTGGTTTATGTACTGTCAGTCAACAGTTTTCTATTTTACAACTTTTGCTGGGACCATCATGCAATAGTCTTCAACCAGCAAGACAATTGTTCAAGAATGCTCTTGTTATCCACTATCTGTGGCTGTTTCTGAAGGTGTTCAATTAAACTAGGGTTTAGGAAGGACCTCAGTAAGTTATGGAGAGTAAATAAAGCCATTATGCAAATTAGTTTAGAATTGAGACCATCTGATTGGTTGATGCAATTGTCATTCAAAATAAGCCATTCTGATTGGTTTATGTACTGTCAGTCAACAGTTTTCTATTTTACAACTTTTGCTGGGACCATCATGCAATAGTCTTCAACCAGCAAGACAATTGGTCAAGAATGCTCTTGTTATCAACTATCTGTGGCTGGTTCTGCAGGTGTTCAATTAAACTAGGGTTAGGAAGGACCTCAGTAAGTTATGGAGAGTAAATAAAGCCCTTATGCAAATTAGTTTAGAATTGAGACCATCTGATTGGTTGATACAATTGTCATTCAAAATAAGCCATTCTGATTGGTTTATATAATGTCAGTCAACAGTTTTCTATTTCACAACTTTTGCTGGGACCATCATGCAATAGTCTTCAACCAGCAAGACAATTGGTCAAGAATGCTCTTGTTATCAACTATCTGTGGCTGGTTCTGCAGGTGTTCAATTAAACTAGGGGCAGGAAGGACCTAAGTAAGTTATAGAGAGTAAAAAAAGCCCTTATGCAAATTAGTTTAGAATTGAGGCCATCTGATTGGTTGATGCAATTGTCATTCAAAATAAGCCATTCTGATTGGTTTATGTACTGTCAGTCAACAGTTTTCTATTTTACAACTTTTGCTGGGACCATCATGCAATAGTCTTCAACCAGCAAGACAATTGGTCAATAATGCTCTTTTTATCAACTATCTGTGGCTGGTTCTGCAGGTGTTCAATTAAACTAGGGTTAGGATGGACCTCAGTAAGTTATGGAGAGCAAATAAAGCCATTATGCAAATTAGTTTAGAATTGAGATCATCTGATTGGTTGATGCAATTGTCATTCAAAATAAGCCATTCTGATTGGTTTATGTACTGTCAGTCAACAGTTTTCTATTTTACAACTTTTGCTGGGACCATCATGTAATAGTCTTCAACCAGCAAGACAATTGGTCAAGAATGCTCTTGTTGTCAACTATCTCTGGCTGGCTCTGCAGGTGTTCAATTAAACTAGGGTTAGGAAGGACCTCAGTAAGTTATGGAGAGTAAATAAAGACTTATGCAAATTAGTTTAGAATTGAGACCATCTGATTGGTTGATACAATTGTCATTCAAAATAAGCCATTCTGATTGGTTTATATAATGTCAGTCAACAGTTTTCTATTTCACAACTTTTGCTGGGACCATCATGCAATAGTCCTCAACCAGCAAGACAATTGGTCAAGAATGCTCTTTTTATCAACTATCTGTGGCTGGTTCTGCAGGTGTTCAATTAAACTAGGGTTAGGATGGACCTCAGTAAGTTATGGAGAGCAAATAAAGCCATTATGCAAATTAGTTTAGAATTGAGATCACCTGATTGGTTGATGCAATTGTCATTCAAAATAAGCCATTCTGATTGGTTTATGTACTGTCAGTCAACAGTTTTCTATTTTACAACTTTTGCTGGGACCATCATGCAATAGTCTTCAACCAGCAAGACAATTGGTCAAAAATGCTCTTGTTATCAACTATCTGTGGCTGGTTCTGCAGGTGTTCAATTAAACTAGGGTTAGGAAGGACCTCAGTAAGTTATGGAGAGCAAATAAAGCGCTTATGCAAATTAGTTTAGAATTGAGATCATCTGATTGGTTGATGCAATTGTCATTCAAAATAAGCCATTCTGATTAGTTTATGTACTGTCAGTCAACAGTTTTCTATTTTACAACTTTTGCTGGGACCATCATGCAATAGTCTTCAACCAGCAAGACAATTGGTCAAAAATGCTCTTGTTATCAACTATCTGTGGCTGGTTCTGCAGGTGTTCAATTAAACTAGGGTTAGGAAGGACCTCAGTAAGTTATGGAGAGCAAATAAAGCGCTTATGCAAATTAGTTTAGAATTGAGATCATCTGATTGGTTGATACAATTGTCATTCAAAATAAGCCACTCTGATTGGTTTATGTACTGTCAGTCAACAGTTTTCTATTTTACAACTTTTGCTGGGACCATCATGCAATAGTCTTCAACCAGCAAGACAATTGTTCAAGAATGCTCTTGTTATCCACTATCTGTGGCTGTTTCTGAAGGTGTTCAATTAAACTAGGGTTTAGGAAGGACCTCAGTAAGTTATGGAGAGTAAATAAAGCCCTTATGCAAATTAGTTTAGAATTGAGACCATCTGATTGGTTGATGCAATTGTCATTCAAAATAAGCCATTCTGATTGGTTTATGTACTGTCAGTCAACAGTTTTCTATTTTACAACTTTTGCTGGGACCATCATGCAATAGTCTTCAACCAGCAAGACAATTGGTCAAGAATGCTCTTGTTATCAACTATCTGTGGCTGGTTCTGCAGGTGTTCAATTAAACTAGGGTTAGGAAGGACCTCAGTAAGTTATGGAGAGTAAATAAAGCCCTTATGCAAATTAGTTTAGAATTGAGACCATCTGATTGGTTGATACAATTGTCATTCAAAATAAGCCATTCTGATTGGTTTATATAATGTCAGTCAACAGTTTTCTATTTCACAACTTTTGCTGGGACCATCATGCAATAGTCTTCAACCAGCAAGACAATTGGTCAAGAATGCTCTTGTTATCAACTATCTGTGGCTGGTTCTGCAGGTGTTCAATTAAACTAGGGGCAGGAAGGACCTAAGTAAGTTATAGAGAGTAAAAAAAGCCCTTATGCAAATTAGTTTAGAATTGAGGCCATCTGATTGGTTGATGCAATTGTCATTCAAAATAAGCCATTCTGATTGGTTTATGTACTGTCAGTCAACAGTTTTCTATTTTACAACTTTTGCTGGGACCATCATGCAATAGTCTTCAACCAGCAAGACAATTGGTCAAGAATGCTCTTTTTATCAACTATCTGTGGCTGGTTCTGCAGGTGTTCAATTAAACTAGGGTTAGGATGGACCTCAGTAAGTTATGGAGAGCAAATAAAGCCATTATGCAAATTAGTTTAGAATTGAGATCATCTGATTGGTTGATGCAATTGTCATTCAAAATAAGCCATTCTGATTGGTTTATGTACTGTCAGTCAACAGTTTTCTATTTTACAACTTTTGCTGGGACCATCATGTAATAGTCTTCAACCAGCAAGACAATTGGTCAAGAATGCTCTTGTTGTCAACTATCTCTGGCTGGCTCTGCAGGTGTTCAATTAAACTAGGGTTAGGAAGGACCTCAGTAAGTTATGGAGAGTAAATAAAGACTTATGCAAATTAGTTTAGAATTGAGACCATCTGATTGGTTGATACAATTGTCATTCAAAATAAGCCATTCTGATTGGTTTATATAATGTCAGTCAACAGTTTTCTATTTCACAACTTTTGCTGGGACCATCATGCAATAGTCCTCAACCAGCAAGACAATTGGTCAAGAATGCTCTTTTTATCAACTATCTGTGGCTGGTTCTGCAGGTGTTCAATTAAACTAGGGTTAGGATGGACCTCAGTAAGTTATGGAGAGCAAATAAAGCCATTATGCAAATTAGTTTAGAATTGAGATCACCTGATTGGTTGATGCAATTGTCATTCAAAATAAGCCATTCTGATTGGTTTATGTACTGTCAGTGTACAGTTTTCTATTTTACAACTTTTGCTGGGACCATCATGCAATAGTCTTCAACCAGCAAGACAATTGGTCAAGAATGCTCTTGTTATCCACTATCTGTGGCTGTTTCTGAAGGTGTTCAATAAAACTAGGGTTAGGAAGGACCTCAGTAAGTTATGGAGAGTAAATAAAGCCCATATGCAAATAAGTTTAGAATTGATACCATCTGATTGGTTGATGCAATTGTCATTCAAAATAAGCCATTCTGATTGGTTTATGTACTGTCAGTCAACAGTTTTCTATTTTACAACTTTTGCTGGGACCATCATGCAATAGTCTTCAACCAGCAAGACAATTGGTCAAGAATGCTCTTGTTATCAACTATCTGTGGCTGGTTCTGCAGGTGTTCAATTAAACTAGGGTTAGGAAGGACCTCAGTAAGTTATGGAGAGCAAATAAAGCGCTTATGCAAATTAGTTTAGAATTGAGATCATCTGATTGGTTGATGCAATTGTCATTCAAAATAAGCCACTCTGATTGGTTTATGTACTGTCAGTCAACAGTTTTCTATTTTACAACTTTTGCTGGGACCATCATGCAATAGTCTTCAACCAGCAAGACAATTGGTCAAGAATGCTCTTGTTATCAACTATCTGTGGCTTGTTCTGCAGGTGTTCAATTAAACTAGGGGCAGGAAGGACCTCAGTAAGTTATGGAGAGTAAAAAAAGCCCTTATGCAAATTAGTTTATAATTGAGGCCATCTGATTGGTTGATACAATTGTCATTCAAAATAAGCCATTCTGATTGGTTTATGTAATGTCAGTCAACAGTTTTCTATTTTACAACTTTTGCTGGGACCATCATGCAATAGTCTTCAACCAGCAAGACAATTGGTCAAGAATGCTCTTGTTATCAACTATCTGTGGCTGGCTCTGCAGGTGTTCAATTAAACTAGGGTTAGGAAGGACCTCAGTAAGTTATGGAGAGTAAATAAAGCCCTTATGCAAATTAGTTTAGAATTGAGACCATCTGATTGGTTGATACAATTGTCATTCAAAATAAGCCATTCTGATTGGTTTATATAATGTCAGTCAACAGTTTTCTATTTCACAACTTTTGCTGGGACCATCATGCAATAGTCTTAAACCAGCAAGACAATTGGTCAAGAATGCTCTTTTTATCAACTATCTGTGGCTTGTTCTGCAGGTGTTCAATTAAACTAGGGTTAGGATGGACCTCAGTAAGTTATGGAGAGCAAATAAAGCCATTATGCAAATTAGTTTAGAATTGAGATCATCTGATTGGTTGATGCAATTGTCATTCAAAATAAGCCATTCTGATTGTTTTATGTACTGTCAGTCAACAGTTTTCTATTTTACAGCTTTTGCTAGGACCATCATGCAATAGTCTTCAACCAGCAAGACAATTGGTCAAGAATGCTCTTGTTATCAACTATCTGTGGCTGGCTCTGCAGGTGTTCAATTAAACTAGGGTTAGGAAGGACCTCAGTAAGTTATGGAGAGTAAATAAAGCCCTTATGCAAATTAGTTTAGAATTGAGACCATCTGATTGGTTGATACAATTGTCATTCAAAATAAGCCATTCTGATTGGTTTATATAATGTCAGTCAACAGTTTTCTATTTCACAACTTTTGCTGGGACCATCATGCAATAGTCTTAAACCAGCAAGACAATTGGTCAAGAATGCTCTTTTTATCAACTATCTGTGGCTGGTTCTGCAGGTGTTCAATTAAACTAGGGTTAGGATGGACCTCAGTAAGTTATGGAGAGCAAATAAAGCCATTATGCAAATTAGTTTAGAATTGAGATCATCTGATTGGTTGATGCAATTGTCATTCAAAATAAGCCACTCTGATTGGTTTATGTACTGTCAGTCAACAGTTTTCTATTTTACAACTTTTGCTGGGACCATCATGCAATAATCTTCAACCAGCAAGACAATTGGTCAAGAATGCTCTTGTTATCAACTATCTGTGGCTTGTTCTGCAGGTGTTCAATTAAACTAGGGGCAGGAAGGACCTCAGTAAGTTATGGAGAGTAAAAAAAGCCCTTATGCAAATTAGTTTAGAATTGAGGCCATCTGATTGGTTGATACAATTGTCATTCAAAATAAGCCATTCTGATTGGTTTATGTAATGTCAGTCAACAGTTTTCTATTTTACAACTTTTGCTGGGACCATCATGCAATAGTCTTCAACCAGCAAGACAATTGGTCAAGAATGCTCTTTTTATCAACTATCTGTGGCTGGTTCTGCAGGTGTTCAATTAAACTAGGGTTAGGAAGGACCTCAGTAAGTTATGGAGAGTAAATAAAGCCCTTATGCAAATTAGTTTAGAATTGAGACCATCTGATTGGTTGATACAATTGTCATTCAAAATAAGCCATTCTGATTGGTTTATGTAATGTCAGTCAACAGTTTTCTATTTTACAACTTTTGCTGGGACCATCATGCAATAGTCTTCAACCAGCAAGACAATTGGTCAAGAATGCTCTTGTTATCAACTATCTGTGGCTGGCTCTGCAGGTGTTCAATTAAACTAGGGTTAGGAAGGACCTCAGTAAGTTATGGAGAGTAAATAAAGCCCTTATGCAAATTAGTTTAGAATTGAGACCATCTGATTGGTTGATACAATTGTCATTCAAAATAAGCCATTCTGAGTGGTTTATATAATGTGAGTCAACAGTTTTCTATTTCACAACTTTTGCTGGGACCATCATGCAATAGTCTTAAACCAGCAAGACAATTGGTCAAGAATGCTCTTTTTATCAACTATCTGTGGCTGGTTCTGCAGGTGTTCAATTAAACTAGGGTTAGGATGGACCTCAGTAAGTTATGGAGAGCAAATAAAGCCATTATGCAAATTAGTTTAGAATTGAGATCATCTGATTGGTTGATGCAATTGTCATTCAAAATAAGCCATTCTGATTGGTTTATGTACTGTCAGTCAACAGTTTTCTATTGCACAACTTTTGCTGGGACCATCATGCAATAGTCTTAAACCAGCAAGACAATTGGTCAAGAATGCTCTTGTTATCAACTATCTGTGGCTGGCTCTGCAGGTGTTCAATTAAACTAGGGTTAGGAAGGACCTCAGTAAGTTATGGAGAGTAAATAAAGCCCTTATGCAAATTAGTTTAGAATTGAGACCATCTGATTGGTTGATACAATTGTCATTCAAAATAAGCCATTCTGAGTGGTTTATATAATGTGAGTCAACAGTTTTCTATTTCACAACTTTTGCTGGGACCATCATGCAATAGTCTTAAACCAGCAAGACAATTGGTCAAGAATGCTCTTTTTATCAACTATCTGTGGCTGGTTCTGCAGGTGTTCAATTAAACTAGGGTTAGGATGGACCTCAGTAAGTTATGGAGAGCAAATAAAGCCATTATGCAAATTAGTTTAGAATTGAGATCATCTGATTGGTTGATGCAATTGTCATTCAAAATAAGCCATTCTGATTGGTTTATGTACTGTCAGTCAACAGTTTTCTATTGTACAACTTTTGCTGGGACCATCATGCAATAGTCTTCAACCAGCAAGACAATTGGTCAAGAATGCTCTTGTTATCCACTATCTGTGGCTGGTTCTGAAGGTGTTCAATTAAACTAGGGTTAGGAAGGACCTCAGTAAGTTATGGAGAGTAAAAAAAAGCCCTTATGCAAATTAGTTTAGAATTGAGGCCATCTGATTGGTTGATACAATTGTCATTCAAAATAAGCCATTCTGATTGGTTTATGTAATGTCAGTCAGCAGTTTTCAATTTTACAACTTTTGCTGGGACCATCATGCAATAGTCTTCAACCAGCAAGACAATTGGTCAAAAATGCTCTTGTTATCAACTATCTGTGGCTGGTTCTGCAGGTGTTCAATTAAACTAGGGTTAGGAAGGACCTCAGTAAGTTATGGAGAGCAAATAAAGCGCTTATGCAAATTAGTTTAGAATTGAGATCATCTGATTGGTTGATGCAATTGTCATTCAAAATAAGCCATTCTGATTGGTTTATGTACTGTCAGTCAACAGTTTTCTATTTTACAACTTTTGCTGGGACCATCATGCAATAGTCTTCAACCAGCAAGACAATTGGTCAAGAATGCTCTTGTTATCAACTATCTGTGGCTGGTTCTGCAGGTGTTCAATTAAACTAGGGTTAGGATGGACCTCAGTATGTTATGGAGAGCAAATATAGCGCTTATGCAAATTAGTTTAGAATTGAGATCATCTGATTGGTTGATACAATTGTCATTCAAAATAAGCCACTCTGATTGGTTTATGTACTGTCAGTCAACAGTTTTCTATTTTACAACTTTTGCTGGGACCATCATGCAATAGTCTTCAACCAGCAAGACAATTGTTCAAGAATGCTCTTGTTATCCATTATCTGTGGCTGTTTCTGAAGGTGTTCAATTAAACTAGGGTTTAGGAAGGACCTCAGTAAGTTATGGAGAGTAAATAAAGCCCTTATGCAAATTAGTTTAGAATTGAGGCCATCTGATTGGTTGATGCAATTGTCATTCAAAATAAGCCATTCTGATTGGTTTATGTACTGTCAGTCAACAGTTTTCTATTTTACAACTTTTGCTGGGACCATCATGCAATAGTCTTCAACCAGCAAGACAATTGGTCAAGAATGCTCTTGTTATCAACTATCTGTGGCTGGTTCTGCAGGTGTTCAATTAAACTAGGGTTAGGAAGGACCTCAGTAAGTTATGGAGAGCAAATAAAGCGCTTATGCAAATTAGTTTAGAATTGAGATCATCTGATTGGTTGATGCAATTGTCATTCAAAATAAGCCATTCTGATTGGTTTATGTACTGTCAGTCAACAGTTTTCTATTTTACAACTTTTGCTGGGACCATCATGCAATAGTCTTCAACCAGCAAGACAATTGGTCAAGAATGCTCTTGTTATCAACTATCTGTGGCTGGTTCTGCAGGTGTTCAATTAAACTAGGGTTAGGAAGGACCTCAGTAAGTTATGGAGAGCAAAAAAAGCCCTTATGCAAATTAGTTTAGAATTGAGGCCATCTGATTGGTTGATGCAATTGTCATTCAAAATAAGCCATTCTGATTGGTTTATGTACTGTCAGTCAACAGTTTTCTATTTTACAACTTTTGCTGGGACCATCATGCAATAGTCTTCAACCAGCAAGACAATTGGTCAAGAATGCTCTTGTTATCCACTATCTGTGGCTGGTTCTGAAGGTGTTCAATTAAACTAGGGTTAGGAAGGACCTCAGTAAGTTATGGAGAGTAAATAAAGCCCTTATGCAAATTAGTTTAGAATTGAGACCATCTGATTGGTTGATGCAATCATCATTCAAAATAAGCCATTCTGATTGGTTTATGTACTGTCAGTCAACAGTTTTCAATTTTACAACTTTTGCTGGGACCATCATGCAATAGTCTTCAACCAGCAAGACAATTGGTCAAGAATGCTCTTGTTATCAACTATCTGTGGCTGGTTCTGCAGGTGTTCAATTAAACTAGGGTTAGGAAGGACCTCAGTATGTTATGGAGAGCAAATAAAGCGCTTATGCAAATTAGTTTAGAATTGAGATCATCTGATTGGTTGATACAATTGTCATTCAAAATAAGCCACTCTGATTGGTTTATGTACTGTCAGTCAACGGTTTTCTATTTTACAACTTTTGCTGGGACCATCATGCAATATTCTTCAACCAGCAAGACAATTGGTCAAGAATGCTCTTGTTATCAACTATCTGTGGCTTGTTCTGCAGGTGTTCAATTAAACTAGGGGCAGGAAGGACCTCAGTAAGTTATGGAGAGTAAAAAAAGCCCTTATGCAAATTAGTTTAGAATTGAGGCCATCTGATTGGTTGATACAATTGTCATGCAAAATAAGCCATTCTGATCAATTTATGTAATGTCAGTGAACAGTTTTCTATTTTACAACTTTTGCTGGGACCATCATGCAATAGTCTTCAACCAGCAAGATGATTGGTCAAGAATGCTCTTGTTATCAACTATCTGTGGCTGGTTCTGCAGGTGATCAATTAAACTAGGGTTAGGAAGGACCTTAGTAAGTTATGGAGAGTAAATAAAGCCCTTATGCAAATTAGTTTAGAATTGAGACCATCTGATTGGTTGATACAATTGTCATTCAAAATAAGCCATTCTGATTGGTTTATGTAATGTCAGTCAACAGTTTTCTATTTTACTACTTTTGCTGAAACCATCATGCAATAGTCTTCAACCAGCAAGACAATTGGTCAAGAATGCTCTTTTTATCAACTATCTGTGGCTGGTTCTGCAGGTGTTCAATTAAACTAGGGTTAGGATGGACCTCAGTAAGTTATGGAGAGCAAATAAAGCCATTATGCAAATTAGTTTAGAATTGAGATCATCTGATTGGTTGATGCAATTGTCATTCAAAATAAGCCATTCTGATTGGTTTATGTACTGTCAGTCAACAGTTTTCTATTTTACAACTTTTGCTGGGACCATCATGCAATAGTCTTCAACCAGCAAGACAATTGGTCAAGAATGCTCTTGTTATCCACTATCTGTGGCTGGTTCTGAAGGTGTTCAATAAAACTAGGGTTAGGAAGGACCTCAGTAAGTTATGGAGAGTAAATAAAGCCCATATGCAAATGAGTTTAGAATTGATACCATCTGATTGGTTGATGCAATTGTCATTCAAAATAAGCCATTCTGATTGGTTTATGTACTGTCAGTCAACAGTTTTCTATTTTACAACTTTTGCTGGGACCATCATGCAATAGTCTTAAACCAGCAAGACAATTGGTCAAGAATGCTCTTTTTATCAACTATCTGTGGCTGGTTCTGCAGGTGTTCAATTAAACTAGGGTTAGGATGGACCTCAGTAAGTTATGGAGATTAAATAAAGCCCTTATGCAAATTAGTTTAGAATTGAGACCATCTGATTGGTTGATACAATTGTCATTCAAAATAAGCCATTCTGATTAATTTATGTAATGTCAGTGAACAGTTTTCTATTTTACAACTTTTGCTGGGACCATCATGCAATAGTCTTCAACCAGCAAGACAATTAGTCAAGAATGCTCTTGTTATCAACTATCTGTGGCTGGTTCTGCAGGTGTTCAATTAAACTAGGGTTAGGAAGGACCTAAGTAAGTTATGGAGAGCAAATAAAGCGCTTATGCAAATTAGTTTAGAATTGAGATCATCTGATTGGTTGATGCAATTGTTATTCAAAATAAGCCACTCTGATTGGTTTATGTAATGTCAGTCAACAGTTTTCTATTTTACAACTTTTGCTGGGACGATCATGCAATAGTCTACAACCAGCAAGACAATTGGTCAAGAATGTTTTTTTTATTAACTATCTGTGGCTGGTGTTCAATTAAACTAGGGTTAGGAAGGACCTCAGTAAGTTATGGAGAGTAAATAAAGCCCTTATGCAAATTAGTTTAGAATTGAGATCATCTGATTGGTTGATACAATTGTCATTCAAAATAAGCCATTCTGATTGGTTTATGTAATGTCAGTCAACAGTTTTCTATTTTACAGCTTTTGCTGGGACCATCATGCAATAGTCTTCAACCAGCAAGACAATTGGTCAAGATTGCTCTTGTTATCAACTATCTGTGGCTGGCTCTGCAGGTGTTCAATTAAACTAGGGTTAGGAAGGACCTCAGTAAGTTATGGAGAGTAAATAAAGCCCGTATGCAAATTAGTTTAGAATTGAGACCATCTGATTGGTTGATACAATTGTCATTCAAAATAAGCCATTCTGATTGGTTTATGTAATGTCAGTCAACAGTTTTCTATTTTACAACTTTTGCTTGGACCATCATGCAATAGTCTTCAACCAGCAAGACAATTGGTCAAGAATTTTTTTTTTTATCAACTATCTGTGGCTGGTTCTGCAGGTGTTCAATTAAACTAGGGTTAGGAAGGACCTCAGTAAGTTATGGAGAGTAAATAAAGCCCTTATGCAAATTAGTTTAGAATTGAGACCATCTGATTGGTTGATGCAATTGTCATTCAAAATAAGCCATTCTGATTGGTTTATGTACTGTCAGTCAACAGTTTTCTATTTTACAACTTTTGCTGGGACCATCATGCAATAGTCTTCAACCAGCAAGTTAATTGGTCAAGAATGCTCTTTTTATCAACTATCTGTGGCTGGTTCTGCAGGTGTTCAATTAAACTAGGGTTAGGAAGGACCTCAGTAAGTTTTGGAGAGCAAATAAAGCGCTTATGCAAATTAGTTTAGAATTGAGATCATCTGATTGGTTGATGCAATTGTCATTCAAAATAAGCCACTCTGATTGGTTTATGTACTGTCAGTCAACGGTTTTCTATTTTACAACTTTTGCTGGGACCATCATGCAATATTCTTCAACCAGCAAGACAATTGGTCAAGAATGCTCTTGTTATCAACAATCTGTGGCTGGTTCTGCAGGTGTTCAATTAAACTAAGGTTAGGAAGGACCTCAGTAAGTTATGGAGAGTAAAAAAAGCCCTTATGCAAATTAGTTTAGAATTGAGGCCATCTGATTGGTTGATACAATTGTCATTCAAAATAAGCCATTCTGATCAATTTATGTAATGTCAGTGAACAGTTTTCTATTTTACAACTTTTGCTGGGACCATCATGCAATAGTCTTCAACCAGCAAGATGATTGGTCAAGAATGCTCTTGTTATCAACTATCTGTGGCTGGTTCTGCAGGTGATCAATTAAACTAGGGTTAGGAAGGACCTTAGTAAGTTATGGAGAGTAAATAAAGCCCTTATGCAAATTAGTTTAGAATTGAGACCATCTGATTGGTTGATACAATTGTCATTCAAAATAAGCCATTCTGATTGGTTTATGTAATGTCAGTCAACAGTTTTCTATTTTACTACTTTTGCTGAAACCATCATGCAATAGTCTTCAACCAGCAAGACAATTGGTCAAGAATGCTCTTGTTATCAACAATCTGTGGCTGGTTCTGCAGGTGTTCAATTAAACTAAGGTTAGGAAGGACCTCAGTAAGTTATGGAGAGTAAAAAAAGCCCTTATGCAAATTAGTTTAGAATTGAGGCCATCTGATTGGTTGATACAATTGTCATTCAAAATAAGCCATTCTGAGTGGTTTATGTAATGTCAGTCAACAGTTTTCTATTTTACAACTTTTGCTGGGACCATCATGCAATAGTCTTCAACCAGCAAGTTAATTGGTCAAGAATGCTCTTTTTATCAACTATCTGTGGCTGGTTCTGCAGGTGTTCAATTAAACTAGGGTTAGGAAGGACCTCAGTAAGTTATGGAGAGCAAATAAAGCGCTTATGCAAATTAGTTTAGAATTGAGATCATCTGATTGGTTGATGCAATTGTCATTCAAAATAAGCCACTCTGATTGGTTTATGTACTGTCAGTCAACGGTTTTCTATTTTACAACTTTTGCTGGGACCATCATGTAATAGTCTTCAACCAGCAAGACAATTGGTCAAGAATGCTCTTGTTATCAACTATCTGTGGCTTGTTCTGCAGGTGTTCAATTAAACTAGGGGCAGGAAGGACCTCAGTAAGGTATGGAGAGTAAAAAAAGCCCTTATGCAAATTAGTTTAGAATTGAGGCCATCTGATTGGTTGATACAATTGTCATTCAAAATAAGCCATTCTGATCAATTTATGTAATGTCAGTGAACAGTTTTCTATTTTACAACTTTTGCTGGGACCATCATGCAATAGTCTTCAACCAGCAAGATGATTGGTCAAGAATGCTCTTGTTATCAACTATCTGTGGCTGGTTCTGCAGGTGATCAATTAAACTAGGGTTAGGAAGGACCATAGTAAGTTATGGAGAGTAAATAAAGCCCTTATGCAAATTAGTTTAGAATTGAGACCATCTGATTGGTTGATACAATTGTCATTCAAAATAAGCCATTCTGATTGGTTTATGTAATGTCAGTCAACAGTTTTCTATTTTACTACTTTTGCTGAAACCATCATGCAATAGTCTTCAACCAGCAAGACAATTGGTCAAGAATGCTCTTGTTATCAACTATCTGTGGCTGGTTCTGCAGGTGTTCAATTAAACTAAGGTTAGGAAGGACCTCAGTAAGTTATGGAGAGTAAATAAAGCCCTTATGCAAATTAGTTTAGAATTGAGACCATCTGATTGGTTGATGCAATTGTCATTCAAAATAAGCCATTCTGATTGGTTTATGTACTGTCAGTCAACAGTTTTCTATTTTACAACTTTTGCTGGGACAATCATGCAATAGTCTTCAACCAACAAGACAATTGGTCAAGAATGCTCTTGTTATCAACTATCTGTGGCTGGTTCTGCAGGTGTTCAATTAAACTAGGGGCAGGAAGGACCTCAGTAAGTTATGGAGAGTAAAAAAAAGCCCTTATGCAAATTAGTTTAGAATTGAGGCCATCTGATTGGTTGATACAATTGTCATTCAAAATAAGCCATTCTGATTGGTTTATGTAATGTCAGTCAACAGTTTTCTATTTTACAACTTTTGCTGGGACCATCATGCAATAGTCTTCAACCAGCAAGACAATTGGTCAAGAATGCTCTTTTTATCAACTATCTGTGGCTGGTTCTGCAGGTGTTCAATTAAACTAGGGTTAGGAAGGACCTCAGTAAGTTATGGAGAGCAAATAAAGCGCTTATGCAAATTAGTTTAGAATTGAGATCATCTGATTGGTTGATGCAATTGTCATTCAAAATAAGCCACTCTGATTGGTTTATGTACTGTCAGTCAACGGTTTTCTATTTTACAACTTTTGCTGGGACCATCATGTAATAGTCTTCAACCAGCAAGACAATTGGTCAAGAATGCTCTTGTTATCAACTATCTGTGGCTTGTTCTGCAGGTGTTCAATTAAACTAGGGGCAGGAAGGACCTCAGTAAGGTATGGAGAGTAAAAAAAGCCCTTATGCAAATTAGTTTAGAATTGAGGCCATCTGATTGGTTGATACAATTGTCATTCAAAATAAGCCATTCTGATCAATTTATGTAATGTCAGTGAACAGTTTTCTATTTTACAACTTTTGCTGGGACCATCATGCAATAGTCTTCAACCAGCAAGATGATTGGTCAAGAATGCTCTTGTTATCAACTATCTGTGGCTGGTTCTGCAGGTGATCAATTAAACTAGGGTTAGGAAGGACCATAGTAAGTTATGGAGAGTAAATAAAGCCCTTATGCAAATTAGTTTAGAATTGAGACCATCTGATTGGTTGATACAATTGTCATTCAAAATAAGCCATTCTGATTGGTTTATGTAATGTCAGTCAACAGTTTTCTATTTTACTACTTTTGCTGAAACCATCATGCAATAGTCTTCAACCAGCAAGACAATTGGTCAAGAATGCTCTTGTTATCAACTATCTGTGGCTGGTTCTGCAGGTGTTCAATTAAACTAAGGTTAGGAAGGACCTCAGTAAGTTATGGAGAGTAAATAAAGCCCTTATGCAAATTAGTTTAGAATTGAGACCATCTGATTGGTTGATGCAATTGTCATTCAAAATAAGCCATTCTGATTGGTTTATGTACTGTCAGTCAACAGTTTTCTATTTTACAACTTTTGCTGGGACAATCATGCAATAGTCTTCAACCAACAAGACAATTGGTCAAGAATGCTCTTGTTATCAACTATCTGTGGCTGGTTCTGCAGGTGTTCAATTAAACTAGGGGCAGGAAGGACCTCAGTAAGTTATGGAGAGTAAAAAAAAGCCCTTATGCAAATTAGTTTAGAATTGAGGCCATCTGATTGGTTGATACAATTGTCATTCAAAATAAGCCATTCTGATTGGTTTATGTAATGTCAGTCAACAGTTTTCTATTTTACAACTTTTGCTGGGACCATCATGCAATAGTCTTCAACCAGCAAGACAATTGGTCAAGAATGCTCTTTTTATCAACTATCTGTGGCTGGTTCTGCAGGTGTTCAATTAAACTAGGGTTAGGAAGGACCTCAGTAAGTTATGGAGAGTAAATAAAGCCCTTATGCAAATTAGTTTAGAATTGAGACCATCTGATTGGTTGATACAATTGTCATTCAAAATAAGCCATTCTGATTGGTTTATATAATGTCAGTCAACAGTTTTCTATTTCACAACTTTTGCTGGGACCATCATGCAATAGTCTTAAACCAGCAAGACAATTGGTCAAGAATGCTCTTTTTATCAACTATCTGTGGCTGGTTCTGCAGGTGTTCAATTAAACTAGGGTTAGGATGGACCTCAGTAAGTTATGGAGAGCAAATAAAGCCATTATGCAAATTAGTTTAGAATTGAGATCATCTGATTGGTTGATGCAATTGTCATTCAAAATAAGCCATTCTGATTGGTTTATGTACTGTCAGTCAACAGTTTTCTATTTTACAACTTTTGCTGGGACCATCATGCAATAGTCTTCAACCAGCAAGACAATTGGTCAAGAATGCTCTTGTTATCCACTATCTGTGGCTGGTTCTGAAGGTGTTCAATAAAACTAGGGTTAGGAAGGACCTCAGTAAGTTATGGAGAGTAAATAAAGCCCATATGCAAATGAGTTTAGAATTGATACCATCTGATTGGTTGATGCAATTGTCATTCAAAATAAGCCATTCTGATTGGTTTATGTACTGTCAGTCAACAGTTTTCTATTTTACAACTTTTGCTGGGACCATCATGCAATAGTCTTCAACCAGCAAGACATTTGGTCAAGAATGCTCTTGTTATCAACTATCTGTGGCTGGTTCTGCAGGTGTTCAATTAAACTAGGGTTAGGAAGGACCTCAGTAAGTTATGGAGAGCAAATAAAGCGCTTATGCAAATTAGTTTAGAATTGAGATCATCTGATTGGTTGATGCAATTGTCATTCAAAATAAGCCACTCTGATTGGTTTATGTACTGTCAGTCAACAGTTTTCTATTTTACAACTTTTGCTGGGACCATCATGCAATAGTCTTCAACCAGCAAGACAATTGGTCAAGAATGCTCTTTTTATCAACTATCTGTGGCTGGTTCTGCAGGTGTTCAATTAAACTAGGGTTAGGAAGGACCTCAGTAAGTTATGGAGAGTAAATAAAGCCCTTATGCAAATTAGTTTAGAATTGAGACCATCTGATTGGTTGATACAATTGTCATTCAAAATAAGCCATTCTGATTGGTTTATGTAATGTCAGTCAACAGTTTTCTATTTTACAACTTTTGCTGGGACCATCATGCAATAGTCTTCAACCAGCAAGACAATTGGTCAAGAATGCTCTTGTTATCCACTATCTGTGGCTGGTTCTGAAGGTGTTCAATAAAACTAGGGTTAGGAAGGACCTCAGTAAGTTATGGAGAGTAAATAAAGCCCATATGCAAATGAGTTTAGAATTGATACCATCTGATTGGTTGATGCAATTGTCATTCAAAATAAGCCATTCTGATTGGTTTATGTACTGTCAGTCAACAGTTTTCTATTTTACAACTTTTGCTGGGAGCATCATGCAATAGTCTTCAACCAGCAAGACAATTGGTCAAGAATGCTCTTTTTATCAACTATCTGTGGCTGGTTCTGCAGGTGTTCAATTAAACTAGGGTTAGGAAGGACCTCAGTAAGTTATGGAGAGTAAATAAAGCCCTTATGCAAATTAGTTTAGAATTGAGACCATCTGATTGGTTGATACAATTGTCATTCAAAATAAGCCATTCTGATTGGTTTATGTAATGTCAGTCAACAGTTTTCTATTTTACAACTTTTGCTGGGACCATCATGCAATAGTCTTCAACCAGCAAGACAATTGGTCAAGAATGCTCTTGTTATCCACTATCTGTGGCTGGTTCTGAAGGTGTTCAATAAAACTAGGGTTAGGAAGGACCTCAGTAAGTTATGGAGAGTAAATAAAGCCCATATGCAAATGAGTTTAGAATTGATACCATCTGATTGGTTGATGCAATTGTCATTCAAAATAAGCCACTCTGATTGGTTTATGTACTGTCAGTCAACAGTTTTCTATTTTACAACTTTTGCTGGGACCATCATGCAATAGTCTTCAACCAGCAAGACAATTGGTCAAGAATGCTCTTGTTATCTACTATCTGTGGCTTGTTCTGCAGGTGTTCAATTAAACTAGGGGCAGGAAGGACCTCAGTAAGTTATGGAGAGTAAAAAAAGCCCTTATGCAAATTAGTTTAGAATTGAGGCCATCTGATTGGTTGATACAATTGTCATTCAAAATAAGCCATTCTGATTGGTTTATGTAATGTCAGTCAACAGTTTTCTATTTTACAACTTTTGCTGGGACCATCATGCAATAGTCTTCAACCAGCAAGACAATTGGTCAAGAATGCTCTTGTTATCAACTATATGTGGCTGGCTCTGCAGGTGTTCAATTAAACTAGGGTTAGGAAGGACCTCAGTAAGTTATGGAGAGTAAATAAAGCCCTTATGCAAATTAGTTTAGAATTGAGACCATCTGATTGGTTGATACAATTGTCATTCAAAATAAGCCATTCTGATTGGTTTATATAATGTCAGTCAACAGTTTTCTATTTCACAACTTTTGCTGGGACCATCATGCAATAGTCTTAAACCAGCAAGACAATTGGTCAATAATGCTCTTTTTATCAACTATCTGTGGCTGGTTCTGCAGGTGTTCAATTAAACTAGGGTTAGGATGGACCTCAGTAAGTTATGGAGAGCAAATAAAGCCATTATGCAAATTAGTTTAGAATTGAGATCATCTGATTGGTTGATGCAATTGTCATTCAAAATAAGCCACTCTGATTGGTTTATGTACTGTCAGTCAACAGTTTTCTATTTTACAACTTTTGCTGGGACCATCATGCAATAGTCTTCAACCAGCAAGACAATTGGTCAAGAATGCTCTTGTTATCAACTATCTGTGGCTTGTTCTGCAGGTGTTCAATTAAACTAGGGGCAGGAAGGACCTCAGTAAGTTATGGAGAGTAAAAAAAGCCCTTATGCAAATTAGTTTAGAATTGAGGCCATCTGATTGGTTGATACAATTGTCATTCAAAATAAGCCATTCTGATTGGTTTATGTAATGTCAGTCAACAGTTTTCTATTTTACAACTTTTGCTGGGACCATCATGCAATAGTCTTCAACCAGCAAGACAATTGGTCAAGAATGCTCTTTTTATCAACTATCTGTGGCTGGTTCTGCAGGTGTTCAATTAAACTAGGGTTAGGAAGGACCTCAGTAAGTTATGGAGAGTAAATAAAGCCCTTATGCAAATTAGTTTAGAATTGAGACCATCTGATTGGTTGATACAATTGTCATTCAAAATAAGCCATTCTGATTGGTTTATGTAATGTCAGTCAACAGTTTTCTATTTTACAACTTTTGCTGAAACCATCATGCAATAGTCTTCAACCAGCAAGACAATTGGTCAAGAATGCTCTTGTTATCAACTATCTGTGGCTGGCTCTGCAGGTGTTCAATTAAACTAGGGTTAGGAAGGACCTCAGTAAGTTATGGAGAGTAAATAAAGCCCTTATGCAAATTAGTTTAGAATTGAGACCATCTGATTGGTTGATACAATTGTCATTCAAAATAAGCCATTCTGAGTGGTTTATATAATGTCAGTCAACAGTTTTCTATTTCACAACTTTTGCTGGGACCATCATGCAATAGTCTTAAACCAGCAAGACAATTGGTCAAGAATGCTCTTTTTATCAACTATCTGTGGCTGGTTCTGCAGGTGTTCAATTAAACTAGGGTTAGGATGGACCTCAGTAAGTTATGGAGAGCAAATAAAGCCATTATGCAAATTAGTTTAGAATTGAGATCATCTGATTGGTTGATGCAATTGTCATTCAAAATAAGCCATTCTGATTGGTTTATGTACTGTCAGTCAACAGTTTTCTATTGTACAACTTTTGCTGGGACCATCATGCAATAGTCTTCAACCAGCAAGACAATTGGTCAAGAATGCTCTTGTTATCCACTATCTGTGGCTGGTTCTGAAGGTGTTCAATTAAACTAGGGTTAGGAAGGACCTCAGTAAGTTATGGAGAGTAAATAAAGCCATTATGCAAATTAGTTTAGAATTGAGACCATCTGATTGGTTGATGCAATTGTCATTCAAAATAAGCCATTCTGATTGGTTTATGTTCTGTCAGTCAACAGTTTTCTATTTTACAACTTTTGCTGGGACCATCATGCAATAGTCTTCAACCAGCAAGACAATTGGTCAAGAATGCTCTTGTTATCAACTATCTGTGGCTTGTTCTGCAGGTGTTCAATTAAACTAGGGGCAGGAAGGACCTCAGTAAGTTATGGAGAGTAAAAAAAAGCCCTTATGCAAATTAGTTTAGAATTGAGGCCATCTGATTGGTTGATACAATTGTCATTCAAAATAAGCCATTCTGATTGGTTTATGTAATGTCAGTCAGCAGTTTTCAATTTTACAACTTTTGCTGGGACCATCATGCAATAGTCTTCAACCAGCAAGACAATTGGTCAAAAATGCTCTTGTTATCAACTATCTGTGGCTGGTTCTGCAGGTGTTCAATTAAACTAGGGTTAGGAAGGACCTCAGTAAGTTATGGAGAGCAAATAAAGCGCTTATGCAAATTAGTTTAGAATTGAGATCATCTGATTGGTTGATGCAATTGTCATTCAAAATAAGCCATTCTGATTGGTTTATGTACTGTCAGTCAACAGTTTTCTATTTTACAACTTTTGCTGGGACCATCATGCAATAGTCTTCAACCAGCAAGACAATTGGTCAAGAATGCTCTTGTTATCAACTATCTGTGGCTGGTTCTGCAGGTGTTCAATTAAACTAGGGTTAGGAAGGACCTCAGTATGTTATGGAGAGCAAATAAAGCGCTTATGCAAATTAGTTTAGAATTGAGATCATCTGATTGGTTGATACAATTGTCATTCAAAATAAGCCACTCTGATTGGTTTATGTACTGTCAGTCAACAGTTTTCTATTTTACAACTTTTGCTGGGACCATCATGCAATAGTCTTCAACCAGCAAGACAATTGGTCAAGAATGCTCTTGTTATCCACTATCTGTGGCTGTTTCTGAAGGTGTTCAATTAAACTAGGGTTTAGGAAGGACCTCAGTAAGTTATGGAGAGTAAATAAAGCCCTTATGCAAATTAGTTTAGAATTGAGACCATCTGATTGGTTGATGCAATTGTCATTCAAAATAAGCCATTCTGATTGGTTTATGTACTGTCAGTCAACAGTTTTCTATTTTACAACTTTTGCTGGGACCATCATGCAATAGTCTTCAACCAGCAAGACAATTGGTCAAGAATGCTCTTGTTATCAACTATCTGTGGCTGGTTCTGCAGGTGTTCAATTAAACTAGGGTTAGGAAGGACCTCAGTAAGTTATGGAGAGTAAATAAAGCCCTTATGCAAATTAGTTTAGAATTGAGACCATCTGATTGGTTGATACAATTGTCATTCAAAATAAGCCATTCTGATTGGTTTATATAATGTCAGTCAACAGTTTTCTATTTCACAACTTTTGCTGGGACCATCATGCAATAGTCTTCAACCAGCAAGACAATTGGTCAAGAATGCTCTTGTTATCAACTATCTGTGGCTGGTTCTGCAGGTGTTCAATTAAACTAGGGGCAGGAAGGACCTAAGTAAGTTATAGAGAGTAAAAAAAGCCCTTATGCAAATTAGTTTAGAATTGAGGCCATCTGATTGGTTGATGCAATTGTCATTCAAAATAAGCCATTCTGATTGGTTTATGTACTGTCAGTCAACAGTTTTCTATTTTACAACTTTTGCTGGGACCATCATGCAATAGTCTTCAACCAGCAAGACAATTGGTCAAGAATGCTCTTTTTATCAACTATCTGTGGCTGGTTCTGCAGGTGTTCAATTAAACTAGGGTTAGGATGGACCTCAGTAAGTTATGGAGAGCAAATAAAGCCATTATGCAAATTAGTTTAGAATTGAGATCATCTGATTGGTTGATGCAATTGTCATTCAAAATAAGCCATTCTGATTGGTTTATGTACTGTCAGTCAACAGTTTTCTATTTTACAACTTTTGCTGGGACCATCATGTAATAGTCTTCAACCAGCAAGACAATTGGTCAAGAATGCTCTTGTTGTCAACTATCTCTGGCTGGCTCTGCAGGTGTTCAATTAAACTAGGGTTAGGAAGGACCTCAGTAAGTTATGGAGAGTAAATAAAGACTTATGCAAATTAGTTTAGAATTGAGACCATCTGATTGGTTGATACAATTGTCATTCAAAATAAGCCATTCTGATTGGTTTATATAATGTCAGTCAACAGTTTTCTATTTCACAACTTTTGCTGGGACCATCATGCAATAGTCCTCAACCAGCAAGACAATTGGTCAAGAATGCTCTTTTTATCAACTATCTGTGGCTTGTTCTGCAGGTGTTCAATTAAACTAGGGTTAGGATGGACCTCAGTAAGTTATGGAGAGCAAATAAAGCCATTATGCAAATTAGTTTAGAATTGAGATCACCTGATTGGTTGATGCAATTGTCATTCAAAATAAGCCATTCTGATTGGTTTATGTACTGTCAGTCAACAGTTTTCTATTTTACAACTTTTGCTGGGACCATCATGCAATAGTCTTCAACCAGCAAGACAATTGGTCAAGAATGCTCTTGTTATCCACTATCTGTGGCTGTTTCTGAAGGTGTTCAATAAAACTAGGGTTAGGAAGGACCTCAGTAAGTTATGGAGAGTAAATAAAGCCCATATGCAAATAAGTTTAGAATTGATACCATCTGATTGGTTGATGCAATTGTCATTCAAAATAAGCCATTCTGATTGGTTTATGTACTGTCAGTCAACAGTTTTCTATTTTACAACTTTTGCTGGGACCATCATGCAATAGTCTTCAACCAGCAAGACAATTGGTCAAGAATGCTCTTTTTATCAACTATCTGTGGCTGGTTCTGCAGGTGTTCAATTAAACTAGGGTTAGGAAGGACCTCAGTAAGTTATGGAGAGTAAATAAAGCCCTTATGCAAATTAGTTTAGAATTGAGACCATCTGATTGGTTGATACAATTGTCATTCAAAATAAGCCATTCTGATTGGTTTATGTAATGTCAGTCAACAGTTTTCTATTTTACAACTTTTGCTGGGACCATCATGCAATAGTCTTCAACCAGCAAGACAATTGGTCAAGAATGCTCTTGTTATCCACTATCTGTGGCTGGTTCTGAAGGTGTTCAATAAAACTAGGGTTAGGAAGGACCTCAGTAAGTTATGGAGAGTAAATAAAGCCCATATGCAAATGAGTTTAGAATTGATACCATCTGATTGGTTGATGCAATTGTCATTCAAAATAAGCCATTCTGATTGGTTTATGTACTGTCAGTCAACAGTTTTCTATTTTACAACTTTTGCTGGGAGCATCATGCAATAGTCTTCAACCAGCAAGACAATTGGTCAAGAATGCTCTTGTTATCAACTATCTGTGGCTGGTTCTGCAGGTGTTCAATTAAACTAGGGTTAGGAAGGACCTCAGTAAGTTATGGAGAGCAAATAAAGCGCTTATGCAAATTAGTTTAGAATTGAGATCATCTGATTGGTTGATGCAATTGTCATTCAAAATAAGCCACTCTGATTGGTTTATGTACTGTCAGTCAACAGTTTTCTATTTTACAACTTTTGCTGGGACCATCATGCAATAGTCTTCAACCAGCAAGACAATTGGTCAAGAATGCTCTTGTTATCAACTATCTGTGGCTTGTTCTGCAGGTGTTCAATTAAACTAGGGGCAGGAAGGAACTCAGTAAGTTATGGAGAGTAAAAAAAGCCCTTATGCAAATTAGTTTATAATTGAGGCCATCTGATTGGTTGATACAATTGTCATTCAAAATAAGCCATTCTGATTGGTTTATGTAATGTCAGTCAACAGTTTTCTATTTTACAACTTTTGCTGGGACCATCATGCAATAGTCTTCAACCAGCAAGACAATTGGTCAAGAATGCTCTTGTTATCAACTATCTGTGGCTGGCTCTGCAGGTGTTCAATTAAACTAGGGTTAGGAAGGACCTCAGTAAGTTATGGAGAGTAAATAAAGCCCTTATGCAAATTAGTTTAGAATTGAGACCATCTGATTGGTTGATACAATTGTCATTCAAAATAAGCCATTCTGATTGGTTTATATAATGTCAGTCAACAGTTTTCTATTTCACAACTTTTGCTGGGACCATCATGCAATAGTCTTAAACCAGCAAGACAATTGGTCAAGAATGCTCTTTTTATCAACTATCTGTGGCTTGTTCTGCAGGTGTTCAATTAAACTAGGGTTAGGATGGACCTCAGTAAGTTATGGAGAGCAAATAAAGCCATTATGCAAATTAGTTTAGAATTGAGATCATCTGATTGGTTGATGCAATTGTCATTCAAAATAAGCCACTCTGATTGGTTTATGTACTGTCAGTCAACAGTTTTCTATTTTACAACTTTTGCTGGGACCATCATGCAATAGTCTTCAACCAGCAAGACAATTGGTCAAGAATGCTCTTGTTATCAACTATCTGTGGCTTGTTCTGCAGGTGTTCAATTAAACTAGGGGCAGGAAGGACCTCAGTAAGTTATGGAGAGTAAAAAAAGCCCTTATGCAAATTAGTTTAGAATTGAGGCCATCTGATTGGTTGATACAATTGTCATTCAAAATAAGCCATTCTGATTGGTTTATATAATGTCAGTCAACAGTTTTCTATTTCACAACTTTTGCTGGGACCATCATGCAATAGTCTTAAACCAGCAAGACAATTGGTCAAGAATGCTCTTTTTATCAACTATCTGTGGCTGGTTCTGCAGGTGTTCAATTAAACTAGGGTTAGGATGGACCTCAGTAAGTTATGGAGAGCAAATAAAGCCATTATGCAAATTAGTTTAGAATTGAGATCATCTGATTGGTTGATGCAATTGTCATTCAAAATAAGCCACTCTGATTGGTTTATGTACTGTCAGTCAACAGTTTTCTATTTTACAACTTTTGCTGGGACCATCATGCAATAATCTTCAACCAGCAAGACAATTGGTCAAGAATGCTCTTGTTATCAACTATCTGTGGCTTGTTCTGCAGGTGTTCAATTAAACTAGGGGCAGGAAGGACCTCAGTAAGTTATGGAGAGTAAAAAAAACCCTTATGCAAATTAGTTTAGAATTGAGGCCATCTGATTGGTTGATACAATTGTCATTCAAAATAAGCCATTCTGATTGGTTTATATAATGTCAGTCAACAGTTTTCTATTTCACAACTTTTGCTGGGACCATCATGCAATAGTCTTAAACCAGCAAGACAATTGGTCAATAATGCTCTTTTTATCAACTATCTGTGGCTGGTTCTGCAGGTGTTCAATTAAACTAGGGTTAGGATGGACCTCAGTAAGTTATGGAGAGCAAATAAAGCCATTATGCAAATTAGTTTAGAATTGAGATCATCTGATTGGTTGATGCAATTGTCATTCAAAATAAGCCACTCTGATTGGTTTATGTACTGTCAGTCAACAGTTTTCTATTTTACAACTTTTGCTGGGACCATCATGCAATAGTCTTCAACCAGCAAGACAATTGGTCAAGAATGCTCTTGTTATCAACTATCTGTGGCTTGTTCTGCAGGTGTTCAATTAAACTAGGGGCAGGAAGGACCTCAGTAAGTTATGGAGAGTAAAAAAAGCCCTTATGCAAATTAGTTTAGAATTGAGGCCATCTGATTGGTTGATACAATTGTCATTCAAAATAAGCCATTCTGATTGGTTTATGTAATGTCAGTCAACAGTTTTCTATTTTACAACTTTTGCTGGGACCATCATGCAATAGTCTTCAACCAGCAAGACAATTGGTCAAGAATGCTCTTTTTATCAACTATCTGTGGCTGGTTCTGCAGGTGTTCAATTAAACTAGGGTTAGGAAGGACCTCAGTAAGTTATGGAGAGTAAATAAAGCCCTTATGCAAATTAGTTTAGAATTGAGACCATCTGATTGGTTGATACAATTGTCATTCAAAATAAGCCATTCTGATTGGTTTATGTAATGTCAGTCAACAGTTTTCTATTTTACAACTTTTGCTGAAACCATCATGCAATAGTCTTCAACCAGCAAGACAATTGGTCAAGAATGCTCTTGTTATCAACTATCTGTGGCTGGCTCTGCAGGTGTTCAATTAAACTAGGGTTAGGAAGGACCTCAGTAAGTTATGGAGAGTAAATAAAGCCCTTATGCAAATTAGTTTAGAATTGAGACCATCTGATTGGTTGATACAATTGTCATTCAAAATAAGCCATTCTGAGTGGTTTATATAATGTCAGTCAACAGTTTTCTATTTCACAACTTTTGCTGGGACCATCATGCAATAGTCTTAAACCAGCAAGACAATTGGTCAAGAATGCTCTTTTTATCAACTATCTGTGGCTGGTTCTGCAGGTGTTCAATTAAACTAGGGTTAGGATGGACCTCAGTAAGTTATGGAGAGCAAATAAAGCCATTATGCAAATTAGTTTAGAATTGAGATCATCTGATTGGTTGATGCAATTGTCATTCAAAATAAGCCATTCTGATTGGTTTATGTACTGTCAGTCAACAGTTTTCTATTGTACAACTTTTGCTGGGACCATCATGCAATAGTCTTCAACCAGCAAGACAATTGGTCAAGAATGCTCTTGTTATCCACTATCTGTGGCTGGTTCTGAAGGTGTTCAATTAAACTAGGGTTAGGAAGGACCTCAGTAAGTTATGGAGAGTAAATAAAGCCATTATGCAAATTAGTTTAGAATTGAGACCATCTGATTGGTTGATGCAATTGTCATTCAAAATAAGCCATTCTGATTGGTTTATGTTCTGTCAGTCAACAGTTTTCTATTTTACAACTTTTGCTGGGACCATCATGCAATAGTCTTCAACCAGCAAGACAATTGGTCAAGAATGCTCTTGTTATCAACTATCTGTGGCTTGTTCTGCAGGTGTTCAATTAAACTAGGGTTAGGAAGGACCTCAGTAAGTTATGGAGAGTAAATAAAGCCCTTATGCAAATTAGTTTAGAATTGAGACCATCTGATTGGTTGATACAATTGTCATTCAAAATAAGCCATTCTGATTGGTTTATATAATGTCAGTCAACAGTTTTCTATTTCACAACTTTTGCTGGGACCATCATGCAATAGTCTTAAACCAGCAAGACAATTGGTCAAGAATGCTCTTTTTATCAACTATCTGTGGCTTGTTCTGCAGGTGTTCAATTAAACTAGGGTTAGGATGGACCTCAGTAAGTTATGGAGAGCAAATAAAGCCATTATGCAAATTAGTTTAGAATTGAGATCATCTGATTGGTTGATGCAATTGTCATTCAAAATAAGCCACTCTGATTGGTTTATGTACTGTCAGTCAACAGTTTTCTATTTTACAACTTTTGCTGGGACCATCATGCAATAGTCTTCAACCAGCAAGACAATTGGTCAAGAATGCTCTTGTTATCAACTATCTGTGGCTTGTTCTGCAGGTGTTCAATTAAACTAGGGGCAGGAAGGACCTCAGTAAGTTATGGAGAGTAAAAAAAGCCCTTATGCAAATTAGTTTAGAATTGAGGCCATCTGATTGGTTGATACAATTGTCATTCAAAATAAGCCATTCTGATTGGTTTATATAATGTCAGTCAACAGTTTTCTATTTCACAACTTTTGCTGGGACCATCATGCAATAGTCTTAAACCAGCAAGACAATTGGTCAAGAATGCTCTTTTTATCAACTATCTGTGGCTGGTTCTGCAGGTGTTCAATTAAACTAGGGTTAGGATGGACCTCAGTAAGTTATGGAGAGCAAATAAAGCCATTATGCAAATTAGTTTAGAATTGAGATCATCTGATTGGTTGATGCAATTGTCATTCAAAATAAGCCACTCTGATTGGTTTATGTACTGTCAGTCAACAGTTTTCTATTTTACAACTTTTGCTGGGACCATCATGCAATAATCTTCAACCAGCAAGACAATTGGTCAAGAATGCTCTTGTTATCAACTATCTGTGGCTTGTTCTGCAGGTGTTCAATTAAACTAGGGGCAGGAAGGACCTCAGTAAGTTATGGAGAGTAAAAAAAACCCTTATGCAAATTAGTTTAGAATTGAGGCCATCTGATTGGTTGATACAATTGTCATTCAAAATAAGCCATTCTGATTGGTTTATATAATGTCAGTCAACAGTTTTCTATTTCACAACTTTTGCTGGGACCATCATGCAATAGTCTTAAACCAGCAAGACAATTGGTCAATAATGCTCTTTTTATCAACTATCTGTGGCTGGTTCTGCAGGTGTTCAATTAAACTAGGGTTAGGATGGACCTCAGTAAGTTATGGAGAGCAAATAAAGCCATTATGCAAATTAGTTTAGAATTGAGATCATCTGATTGGTTGATGCAATTGTCATTCAAAATAAGCCACTCTGATTGGTTTATGTACTGTCAGTCAACAGTTTTCTATTTTACAACTTTTGCTGGGACCATCATGCAATAGTCTTCAACCAGCAAGACAATTGGTCAAGAACGCTCTTGTTATCAACTATCTGTGGCTGGTTCTGCAGGTGTTCAATTAAACTAGGGTTAGGATGGACCTCAGTAAGTTATGGAGAGCAAATAAATCCATTATGCAAATTAGTTTAGAATTGAGATCATCTGATTGGTTGATGCAATTGTCATTCAAAATAAGCCATTCTGATTGGTTTATGTACTGTCAGTCAACAGTTTTCTATTTTACAACTTTTGCTGGGACCATCATACAATAGTCTTCAACCAGCAAGACATTTGGTCAAGAATGCTCTTGTTATCAACTATCTGTGTCTGGTTCAGCAGGTGTTCAATTAAACTAGGGTTAGGAAGGACCTCAGTAAGTTATGGAGAGTAAATAAAGCCCTTATGCAAAGTAGTTTAGAATTGAGACCATCTGATTGGTTGATACAATTGTCATTCAAAATAAGCCATTCTGATTAATTTATGTAATGTCAGTCGACAGTTTTCTATTTTACAACTTTTGCTGGGACCATCATGCAATAGTCTTCAACCAGCAAGACAATAGGTCAAGAATGCTCTTTTTATTAACCTGCTGTGGCTGGTTCTGCAGGTGTTCAATTAAACTAGGGTTAGGAAGGACCTCAGTAAGTTATGGAGAGTAAATAAAGCCCTTATGCAAATTAGTTTAGAATTGAGATCATCTGATTGGTTAATGCAATTGTCATTCAAAATAAGCCATTCTGATTGGTTTATGTACTGTCAGTCAACAGTTTTCTATTTTACAACTTTTGCTGGGACCATCATGCAATAGTCTTCAACCAGCAAGACAATTGGTCAAGAATGCTCTTGTTATCAACTATCTGTGGCCTGTTCTGCAGGTGTTCAATTAAACTAGGGGCAGGAAGGACCTCAGTAAGTTATGGAGAGTAAAAAAAGCCCTTATGCAAATTAGTTTAGAATTGAGGCCATCTGATTGGTTGATACAATTGTCATTCAAAATAAGCCATTCTGATTGGTTTATGTACTGTCAGTCAACAGTTTTCTATTTTACAACTTTTGCTGGGACCATCATGCAATAGTCTTCAACCAGCAAGACAATTGGTCAAGAATGCTCTTGTTATCAACTATCTGTGGCTTGTTCTGCAGGTGTTCAATTAAACTAGGGGCAGGAAGGACCTCAGTAAGTTATGGAGAGTAAAAAAAGCACTTATGCAAATTAGTTTAGAAT
Organism: Crinia signifera; assembly: GCF_055691185.1. Lineage (NCBI taxonomy): Eukaryota > Metazoa > Chordata > Amphibia > Anura > Myobatrachidae > Crinia > Crinia signifera. The sequence goes on along the minus strand of NC_139220.1, from coordinate 73,770,038 downwards.
TGAGGCCATCTGATTGGTTGATACAATTGTCATTCAAAATAAGCCATTCTGATTAATTTATGTAATGTCAGTGAACAGTTTTCTATTTTACAACTTTTGCTGGGACCATCATACAATAGTCTTCAACCAGCAAGACAATTGGTCAAGAATGCTCTTGTTATCAAATATCTGTGGCTGGTTCAGCAGGTGTTCAATTAAACTAGGGTTAGGAAGGACCTCAGTAAGTTATGGAGAGTAAATAAAGCCCTTATGCAAATTAGTTTAGAATTGAGACCATCTGATTGGTTGATACAATTGTCATTCAAAATAAGCCATTCTGATTAATTTATGTAATGTCAGTCGACAGTTTTCTATTTTACAACTTTTGCTGGGACCATCATGCAATAGTCTTCAACCAGCAAGACAATAGGTCAAGAATGCTCTTTTTATTAACCTGCTGTGGCTGGTTCTGCAGGTGTTCAATTAAACTAGGGTTAGGAAGGACCTCAGTAAGTTATGGAGAGTAAATAAAGCCCTTATGCAAATTAGTTTAGAATTGAGATCATCTGATTGGTTAATGCAATTGTCATTCAAAATAAGCCATTCTGATTGGTTTATGTACTGTCAGTCAACAGTTTTCTATTTTACAACTTTTGCTGGGACCATCATGCAATAGTCTTCAACCAGCAAGACAATTGGTCAAGAATGCTCTTGTTATCAACTATCTGTGGCCTGTTCTGCAGGTGTTCAATTAAACTAGGGGCAGGAAGGACCTCAGTAAGTTATGGAGAGTAAAAAAAGCCCTTATGCAAATTAGTTTAGAATTGAGGCCATCTGATTGGTTGATACAATTGTCATTCAAAATAAGCCATTCTGATTGGTTTATGTACTGTCAGTCAACAGTTTTCTATTTTACAACTTTTGCTGGGACCATCATGCAATAGTCTTCAACCAGCAAGACAATTGGTCAAGAATGCTCTTGTTATCAACTATCTGTGGCTTGTTCTGCAGGTGTTCAATTAAACTAGGGGCAGGAAGGACCTCAGTAAGTTATGGAGAGTAAAAAAAGCACTTATGCAAATTAGTTTAGAATTGAGGCCATCTGATTGGTTGATACAATTGTCATTCAAAATAAGCCATTCTGATTAATTTATGTAATGTCAGTGAACAGTTTTCTATTTTACAACTTTTGCTGGGACCATCATACAATAGTCTTCAACCAGCAAGACAATTGGTCAAGAATGCTCTTGTTATCAACTATCTGTGGCTGGTTCAGCAGGTGTTCAATTAAACTAGGGTTAGGAAGGACCTCAGTAAGTTATGGAGAGTAAATAAAGCCCTTATGCAAATTAGTTTAGAATTGAGACCATCTGATTGGTTGATACAATTGTCATTCAAAATAAGCCATTCTGATTAATTTATGTAATGTCAGTCGACAGTTTTCTATTTTACAACTTTTGCTGGGACCATCATGCAATAGTCTTCAACCAGCAAGACAATAGGTCAAGAATGCTCTTTTTATTAACCAGCTGTGGCTGGTTCTGCAGGTGTTCAATTAAACTAGGGTTAGGAAGGACCTCAGTAAGTTATGGAGAGTAAATAAAGCCCTTATGCAAATTAGTTTAGAATTGAGATCATCTGATTGGTTAATGCAATTGTCATTCAAAATAAGCCACTCTGATTGGTTTATGTACTGTCAGTCAACAGTTTTCTATTTTACAACTTTTGCTGGGACCATCATGCAATAGTCTTCAACCAGCAAGACAATTGGTCAAGAATGCTCTTGTTATCAACTATCTGTGGCCTGTTCTGCAGGTGTTCAATTAAACTAGGGGCAGGAAGGACCTCAGTAAGTTATGGAGAGTAAAAAAAGCCCTTATGCAAATTAGTTTAGAATTGAGGCCATCTGATTGGTTGATACAATTGTCATTCAAAATAAGCCATTCTGATTGGTTTATGTACTGTCAGCCAACAGTTTTCTATTTTACAACATTTGCTGGGACCATCATGCAATAGTCTTCAACCAGCAAGACAATTGGTCAAGAATGCTCTTGTTATCAACTATCTGTGGCTTGTTCTGCAGGTGTTCAATTAAACTAGGGGCAGGAAGGACCTCAGTAAGTTATGGAGAGCAAATAAAGCGCTTATGCAAATTAGTTTAGAATTGAGATCATCTGATTGGTTGATGCAATTGTCATTCAAAATAAGCCACTCTGATTGGTTTATGTACTGTCAGCCAACAGTTTTCTATTTTACAACTTTTGCTGGGACCATCATGCAATAGTTTTCAACCAGCAAGACAATTGGTCAAGAATGCTCTTGTTATCCACTATCTGTGGCTGGTTCTGAAGGTGTTCAATTAAACTAGGGTTAGGAAAGACCTCAGTAAGTTATAGAGAGCAAATAAAGCGCTTATGCAAATTAGTTTAGAATTGAGATCATCTGATTGGTTGATGCAATTGTCATTCAAAATAAGCCACTCTGATTGGTTTATGTACTGTCAGTCAACAGTTTTCTATTTTACAACTTTTGCTGAGACCATCATGCAATAGTCTTCAACCAGCAAGACATTTGGTCAAGAATGCTCTTTTTATCAACTATCTGTAGCTTGTTCTGCAGGTGTTCAATTAAACTAGGGGCAGGAAGGACCTCAGTAAGTTATGGAGAGTAAAAAAAGCCCTTATGCAAATTAGTTTAGAATTGAGGCCATCTGATTGGTTGATACAATTGTCATTCAAAATAAGCCATTCTGATTGGTTTATATAATGTCAGTCAACAGTTTTCTATTTTACAACTTTTGCTGGGACCATCATGCAATAGTCTTCAACCAGCAAGACAATTGGTCAAGAATGCTCTTTTTATCAACTATCTGTGGCTGGTTCTGCAGGTGTTCAATTAAACTAGGGTTAGGATGGACCTCATTAAGTTATGGAGAGCAAATAAATCCATTATGCAAATTAGTTTAGAATTGAGATCATCTGATTGGTTGATGCAATTGTCATTCAAAATAAGCCATTCTGATTGGTTTATGTAATGCCAGTCAACAGTTTTCTATTTTACAACTTTTGCTGGGACCATCATGCAATAGTCTTCAACCAGCAAGACAATTGGTCAAGAATGCTCTTTTTATCAACTATCTGTGGCTGGTTCTGCAGGTGTTCAATTAAACTAGGGTTAGGAAGGACCTCAGTAAGTTATGGAGAATAAATAAAGCCCTTATGCAAATTAGTTTAGAATTGAGACCATCTGATTGGTTGATACAATTGTCATTCAAAATAAGCCATTCTGATTGGTTTATATAATGTCAGTTAACAGTTTTCTATTTTACAACTTTTGCTGGGACCATCATGCAATAGTCTTCAACCAGCAAGACAATTGGTCAAGAATGCTCTTGTTATCAACTATCTGTGTCTGGTTCAGCAGGTGTTCAATTAAACTAGGGTTTGGAAGGACCTCAGTAAGTTATGGAGAGTAAATAAAGCCCTTATGCAAATTAGTTTAGAATTGAGACCATCTGATTGGTTGATACAATTGTCATTCAAAATAAGCCATTCTGATTAATTTATGTAATGTCAGTCGACAGTTTTCTATTTTACAACTTTTGCTGGGACCATCATGCAAAAGTCTTCAACCAGCAAGACAATAGGTCAAGAATGCTCTTTTTATTAACCTGCTGTGGCTGGATCTGCAGGTGTTCAATTAAACTAGGGTTAGGAAGGACCTCAGTAAGTTATGGAGAGTAAATAAAGCCCTTATGCAAATTAGTTTAGAATTGAGATCATCTGATTGGTTAATGCAATTGTCATTCAAAATAAGCCATTCTGATTGGTTTATGTACTGTCAGTCAACAGTTTTCTATTTTACAACTTTTGCTGGGACCATCATGCAATAGTCTTCAACCAGCAAGACAATTGGTCAAGAATGCTCTTGTTATCAACTATCTGTGGCTTGTTCTGCAGGTGTTCAATTAAACTAGGGGCAGGAAGGACCTCAGTAAGTTATGGAGAGTAAAAAAAGCCCTTATGCAAATTAGTTTAGAATTGAGGCCATCTGATTGGTTGATACAATTGTCATTCAAAATAAGCCATTCTGATTGGTTTATGTACTGTCAGTCAACAGTTTTCTATTTTACAACTTTTGCTGGGACCATCATGCAATAGTCTTCAACCAGCAAGACAATTGGTCAAGAATGCTCTTGTTATCAACTATCTGTGGCTTGTTCTGCAGGTGTTCAATTAAACTAGGGGCAGGAAGGACCTCAGTAAGTTATGGAGAGTAAAAAAAGCACTTATGCAAATTAGTTTAGAATTGAGGCCATCTGATTGGTTGATACAATTGTCATTCAAAATAAGCCATTCTGATTGGTTTATGTACTGTCAGTCAACAGTTTTCTATTTTACAACTTTTGCTGGGACCATCATGCAATAGTCTTCAACCAGCAAGACAATTGGTCAAGAATGCTCTTGTTATCAACTATCTGTGGCTTGTTCTGCAGGTGTTCAATTAAACTAGGGGCAGGAAGGACCTCAGTAAGTTATGGAGAGTAAATAAAGCCCTTATGCAAATTAGTTTAGAATTGAGACCATCTGATTGGTTGATACAATTGTCATTCAAAATAAGCCATTCTGATTAATTTATGTAATGTCAGTCGACAGTTTTCTATTTTACAACTTTTGCTGGGACCATCATGCAATAGTCTTCAACCAGCAAGACAATAGGTCAAGAATGCTCTTTTTATTAACCAGCTGTGGCTGGTTCTGCAGGTGTTCAATTAAACTAGGGTTAGGAAGGACCTCAGTAAGTTATGGAGAGTAAATAAAGCCCTTATGCAAATTAGTTTAGAATTGAGATCATCTGATTGGTTAATGCAATTGTCATTCAAAATAAGCCACTCTGATTGGTTTATGTACTGTCAGTCAACAGTTTTCTATTTTACAACTTTTGCTGGGACCATCATGCAATAGTCTTCAACCAGCAAGACAATTGGTCAAGAATGCTCTTGTTATCAACTATCTGTGGCCTGTTCTGCAGGTGTTCAATTAAACTAGGGGCAGGAAGGACCTCAGTAAGTTATGGAGAGTAAAAAAAGCCCTTATGCAAATTAGTTTAGAATTGAGGCCATCTGATTGGTTGATACAATTGTCATTCAAAATAAGCCATTCTGATTGGTTTATGTACTGTCAGCCAACAGTTTTCTATTTTACAACATTTGCTGGGACCATCATGCAATAGTCTTCAACCAGCAAGACAATTGGTCAAGAATGCTCTTGTTATCAACTATCTGTGGCTTGTTCTGCAGGAGTTCAATTAAACTAGGGGCAGGAAGGACCTCAGTAAGTTATGGAGAGCAAATAAAGCGCTTATGCAAATTAGTTTAGAATTGAGATCATCTGATTGGTTGATGCAATTGTCATTCAAAATAAGCCACTCTGATTGGTTTATGTACTGTCAGCCAACAGTTTTCTATTTTACAACTTTTGCTGGGACCATCATGCAATAGTTTTCAACCAGCAAGACAATTGGTCAAGAATGCTCTTGTTATCCACTATCTGTGGCTGGTTCTGAAGGTGTTCAATTAAACTAGGGTTAGGAAAGACCTCAGTAAGTTATGGAGAGCAAATAAAGCGCTTATGCAAATTAGTTTAGAATTGAGATCATCTGATTGGTTGATGCAATTGTCATTCAAAATAAGCCACTCTGATTGGTTTATGTACTGTCAGTCAACAGTTTTCTATTTTACAACTTTTGCTGGGACCATCATGCAATAGTCTTCAACCAGCAAGACATTTGGTCAAGAATGCTCTTGTTATCAACTATCTGTAGCTTGTTCTGCAGGTGTTCAATTAAACTAGGGGCAGGAAGGACCTCAGTAAGTTATGGAGAGTAAAAAAAGCCCTTATGCAAATTAGTTTAGAATTGAGGCCATCTGATTGGTTGATACAATAGTCATTCAAAATAAGCCATTCTGATTGGTTTATATAATGTCAGTCAACAGTTTTCTATTTTACAACTTTTGCTGGGACCATCATGCAATAGTCTTCAACCAGCAAGACAATTGGTCAAGAATGCTCTTTTTATCAACTATCTGTGGCTGGTTCTGCAGGTGTTCAATTAAACTAGGGTTAGGATGGACCTCATTAAGTTATGGAGAGCAAATAAATCCATTATGCAAATTAGTTTAGAATTGAGATCATCTGATTGGTTGATGCAATTGTCATTCAAAATAAGCCATTCTGATTGGTTTATGTAATGCCAGTCAACAGTTTTCTATTTTACAACTTTTGCTGGGACCATCATGCAATAGTCTTCAACCAGCAAGACAATTGGTCAAGAATGCTCTTTTTATCAACTATCTGTGGCTGGTTCTGCAGGTGTTCAATTAAACTAGGGTTAGGAAGGACCTCAGTAAGTTATGGAGAATAAATAAAGCCCTTATGCAAATTAGTTTAGAATTGAGACCATCTGATTGGTTGATACAATTGTCATTCAAAATAAGCCATTCTGATTGGTTTATATAATGTCAGTTAACAGTTTTCTATTTTACAACTTTTGCTGGGACCATCATGCAATAGTCTTCAACCAGCAAGACAATTGGTCAAGAATGCTCTTGTTATCAACTATCTGTGGCTGGTTTAGCAGGTGTTCAATTAAACTAGGGTTAGGAAGGACCTCAGTAAGTTATGGAGAGTAAATAAAGCCCTTATGCAAATTAGTTTAGAATTGAGACCATCTGATTGGTTGATACAATTGTCATTCAAAATAAGCCATTCTGATTAATTTATGTAATGCCAGTCGACAGTTTTCTATTTTACAACTTTTGCTGGGACCATCATGCAATAGTCTTCAACCAGCAAGACAATAGGTCAAGAATGCTCTTTTTATTAACCAGCTGTGGCTGGTTCTGCAGGTGTTCAATTAAACTAGGGGCAGGAAGGACCTCAGTAAATTATGGAGAGTAAAAAAAGCCCTTATGCAAATTAGTTTAGAATTGAGGCCATCTGATTGGTTGATACAATTGTCATTCAAAATAAGCCATTCTGATTGGTTTATGTACTGTCAGCCAACAGTTTTCTATTTTACAACTTTTGCTGGGACCATCATGCAATAGTCTTCAACCAGCAAGACAATTGGTCAAGAATGCTCTTGTTATCAACTATCTGTGGCTTGTTCTGCAGGTGTTCAATTAAACTAGGGGCAGGAAGGACCTCAGTAAGTTATGGAGAGTAAAAAAAGCCCTTATGCAAATTAGTTTAGAATTGAGGCCATCTGATTGGTTGATACAATTGTCATTCAAAATAAGCCATTCTGATTAATTTATGTAATGTCAGTGAACAGTTTTCTATTTTACAACTTTTGCTGGGACCATCATGCAATAGTCTTCAACCAACAAGACAATTGGTCAAGTATGCTCTTGTTATTAACTATCTGTGGCTGGTTCTGCAGGTGTTCAATTAAACTAGGGTTAGGAAGGACCTCAGTAAGTTATGGCGAGTAAATAAAGCCCTTATGCAAATTAGTTTAGAATTGAGACCATCTGATTGGTTTATACAATTGTCATTCAAAATAAGCCATTCTGATTGGTTTATATAATGTCAGTCAACAGTTTTCTATTTCACAACTTTTGCTCGGACCATCATGCAATAGTCTTCAACCAGCAAGACAATTGTTCAAGAATGCTCTTTTTATCAACTATCTGTGGCTGGTTCTGCAGGTGTTCAATTAAACTAGGGTTAGGATGGACCTCAGTAAGTTATGGAGAGCAAATAAAGCGCTTATGCAAATTAGTTTAGAATTGAGATCATCTGATTGGTTGATGCAATTGTCATTCAAAATAAGCCACTCTGATTGGTTTATGTACTGTTAGTCAACAGTTTTCTATTTTACAACTTTTGCTGGGACCATCATGCAATAGTCTTCAACCAGCAAGACATTTGGTCAAGAATGCTCTTGTTATCAACTATCTGTAGCTTGTTCTGCAGGTGTTCAATTAAACTAGGGGCAGGAAGGACCTCAGTAAGTTATGGAGAGTAAAAAAGCCCTTATGCAAATTAGTTTAGAATTGAGGCCATCTGATTGGTTGATACAATTGTCATTCAAAATAAGCCATTCTGATTGGTTTATGTAATGTCAGTCAACAGTTTTCTATTTTACAACTTTTGCTGGGACCATCATGCAATAGTCTTCAACCAGCAAGACAATTGGTCAAGAATGCTCTTTTTATCAACTATCTGTGGCTGGTTCTGCAGGTGTTCAATTAAACTAGGGTTAGGATGGACCTCAGTAAGTTATGGAGAGCAAATAAACCCATTATGCAAATTAGTTTAGAATTGAGATCATCTGATTGGTTGATGCAATTGTCATTCAAAATAAGCCATTCTGATTGGTTTATGTACTGTCAGTCAACAGTTTTCTATTTTACAACTTTTGCTGGGACCATCATACAATAGTCTTCAACCAGCAAGACATTTGGTCAAGAATGCTCTTGTTATCAACTATCTGTGTCTGGTTCAGCAGGTGTTCAATTAAACTAGGGTTTGGAAGGACCTCAGTAAGTTATGGAGAGTAAATAAAGCCCTTATGCAAAGTAGTTTAGAATTGAGACCATTTGATTGGTTGATACAATTGTCATTCAAAATAAGCCATTCTGATTAATTTATGTAATGTCAGTCGACAGTTTTCTATTTTACAACTTTTGCTGGGACCATCATGCAATAGTCTTCAACCAGCAAGACAATAGGTCAAGAATGCTCTTTTTATTAACCAGCTGTGGCTGGTTCTGCAGGTGTTCAATTAAACTAGGGTTAGGAAGGACCTCAGTAAGTTATGGAGAGTAAATAAAGCCCTTATGCAAATTAGTTTAGAATTGAGATCATCTGATTGGTTAATGCAATTGTCATTCAAAATAAGCCATTCTGATTGGTTTATATAATGTCAGTCAACAGTTTTCTATTTTACAACTTTTGCTGGGACCATCATGCAATAGTCTTCAACCAGCAAGACAATTGGTCAAGAATGCTCTTGTTATCAACTATCTGTGGCTTGTTCTGCAGGTGTTCAATTAAACTAGGGGCAGGAAGGACCTCAGTAAGTTATGGAGAGTAAAAAAAGCCCTTATGCAAATTAGTTTAGAATTGAGGCCATCTGATTGGTTGATACAATTGTCATTCAAAATAAGCCATTCTGATTAATTTATGTAATGTCAGTGAACAGTTTTCTATTTTACAACTTTTGCTGGGACCATCATGCAATAGTCTTCAACCAACAAGACAATTGGTCAAGAATGCTCTTTTTATTAACCAGCTGTGGCTGGTTCTGCAGGTGTTCAATTAAACTAGGGTTAGGAAGGACCTCAGTAAGTTATGGAGAGTAAATAAAGCCCTTATGCAAATTAGTTTAGAATTGAGATCATCTGATTGGTTAATGCAATTGTCATTCAAAATAAGCCACTCTGATTGGTTTATGTACTGTCAGTCAACAGTTTTCTATTTTACAACTTTTGCTGGGACCATCATGCAATAGTCTTCAACCAGCAAGACAATTGGTCAAGAATGCTCTTGTTATCAACTATCTGTGGCCTGTTCTGCAGGTGTTCAATTAAACTAGGGGCAGGAAGGACCTCAGTAAGTTATGGAGAGTAAAAAAAGCCCTTATGCAAATTAGTTTAGAATTGAGGCCATCTGATTGGTTGATACAATTGTCATTCAAAATAAGCCATTCTGATTGGTTTATGTACTGTCAGCCAACAGTTTTCTATTTTACAACATTTGCTGGGACCATCATGCAATAGTCTTCAACCAGCAAGACAATTGGTCAAGAATGCTCTTGTTATCAACTATCTGTGGCTTGTTCTGCAGGTGTTCAATTAAACTAGGGGCAGGAAGGACCTCAGTAAGTTATGGAGAGCAAATAAAGCGCTTATGCAAATTAGTTTAGAATTGAGATCATCTGATTGGTTGATGCAATTGTCATTCAAAATAAGCCACTCTGATTGGTTTATGTACTGTCAGCCAACAGTTTTCTATTTTACAACTTTTGCTGGGACCATCATGCAATAGTTTTCAACCAGCAAGACAATTGGTCAAGAATGCTCTTGTTATCCACTATCTGTGGCTGGTTCTGAAGGTGTTCAATTAAACTAGGGTTAGGAAAGACCTCAGTAAGTTATGGAGAGCAAATAAAGCGCTTATGCAAATTAGTTTAGAATTGAGATCATCTGATTGGTTGATGCAATTGTCATTCAAAATAAGCCACTCTGATTGGTTTATGTACTGTCAGTCAACAGTTTTCTATTTTACAACTTTTGCTGGGACCATCATGCAATAGTCTTCAACCAGCAAGACATTTGGTCAAGAATGCTCTTGTTATCAACTATCTGTAGCTTGTTCTGCAGGTGTTCAATTAAACTAGGGGCAGGAAGGACCTCAGTAAGTTATGGAGAGCAAATAAAGCGCTTATGCAAATTAGTTTAGAATTGAGATCATCTGATTGGTTGATGCAATTGTCATTCAAAATAAGCCACTCTGATTGGTTTATGTACTGTCAGCCAACAGTTTTCTATTTTACAACTTTTGCTGGGACCATCATGCAATAGTTTTCAACCAGCAAGACAATTGGTCAAGAATGCTCTTGTTATCCACTATCTGTGGCTGGTTCTGAAGGTGTTCAATTAAACTAGGGTTAGGAAAGACCTCAGTAAGTTATGGAGAGCAAATAAAGCGCTTATGCAAATTAGTTTAGAATTGAGATCATCTGATTGGTTGATGCAATTGTCATTCAAAATAAGCCACTCTGATTGGTTTATGTACTGTCAGTCAACAGTTTTCTATTTTACAACTTTTGCTGGGACCATCATGCAATAGTCTTCAACCAGCAAGACATTTGGTCAAGAATGCTCTTGTTATCAACTATCTGTAGCTTGTTCTGCAGGTGTTCAATTAAACTAGGGGCAGGAAGGACCTCAGTAAGTTATGGAGAGTAAAAAAAGCCCTTATGCAAATTAGTTTAGAATTGAGGCCATCTGATTGGTTGATACAATTGTCATTCAAAATAAGCCATTCTGATTGGTTTATATAATGTCAGTCAACAGTTTTCTATTTTACAACTTTTGCTGGGACCATCATGCAATAGTCTTCAACCAGCAAGACAATAGGTCAAGAATGCTCTTTTTATTAACCAGCTGTGGCTGGTTCTGCAGGTGTTCAATTAAACTAGGGTTAGGAAGGACCTCAGTAAGTTATGGAGAGTAAATAAAGCCCTTATGCAAATTAGTTTAGAATTGAGATCATCTGATTGGTTAATGCAATTGTCATTCAAAATAAGCCACTCTGATTGGTTTATGTACTGTCAGTCAACAGTTTTCTATTTTACAACTTTTGCTGGGACCATCATGCAATAGTCTTCAACCAGCAAGACAATTGGTCAAGAATGCTCTTGTTATCAACTATCTGTGGCCTGTTCTGCAGGTGTTCAATTAAACTAGGGGCAGGAAGGACCTCAGTAAGTTATGGAGAGTAAAAAAAGCCCTTATGCAAATTAGTTTAGAATTGAGGCCATCTGATTGGTTGATACAATTGTCATTCAAAATAAGCCATTCTGATTGGTTTATGTACTGTCAGCCAACAGTTTTCTATTTTACAACATTTGCTGGGACCATCATGCAATAGTCTTCAACCAGCAAGACAATTGGTCAAGAATGCTCTTGTTATCAACTATCTGTGGCTTGTTCTGCAGGTGTTCAATTAAACTAGGGGCAGGAAGGACCTCAGTAAGTTATGAAGAGCAAATAAAGTGCTTATGCAAATTAGTTTAGAATTGAGATCATCTGATTGGTTGATGCAATTGTCATTCAAAATAAGCCACTCTGATTGGTTTATGTACTGTCAGCCAACAGTTTTCTATTTTACAACTTTTGCTGGGACCATCATGCAATAGTTTTCAACCAGCAAGACAATTGGTCAAGAATGCTCTTGTTATCCACTATCTGTGGCTGGTTCTGAAGGTGTTCAATTAAACTAGGGTTAGGAAAGACCTCAGTAAGTTATGGAGAGCAAATAAAGCGCTTATGCAAATTAGTTTAGAATTGAGATCATCTGATTGGTTGATGCAATTGTCATTCAAAATAAGCCACTCTGATTGGTTTATGTACTGTCAGTCAACAGTTTTCTATTTTACAACTTTTGCTGGGACCATCATGCAATAGTCTTCAACCAGCAAGACAATTGGTCAAGAATGCTCTTTTTATCAACTATCTGTGGCTGGTTCTGCAGGTGTTCAATTAAACTAGGGTTAGGATGGACCTCAGTAAGTTATGGAGAGCAAATAAAGCGCTTATGCAAATTAGTTTAGAATTGAGATCATCTGATTGGTTGATGCAATTGTCATTCAAAATAAGCCACTCTGATTGGTTTATGTACTGTCAGCCAACAGTTTTCTATTTTACAACTTTTGCTGGGACCATCATGCAATAGTCTTCAACCAGCAAGACAATTGGTCAAGAATGCTCTTGTTATCAACTATCTGTGGCTTGTTCTGCAGGTGTTCAATTAAACTAGGGGCAGGAAGGACCTCAGTAAGTTATGGAGAGTAAAAAAAGCCCTTATGCAAATTAGTTTAGAATTGAGGCCATCTGATTGGTTGATACAATTGTCATTCAAAATAAGCCATTCTGATTAATTTATGTAATGTCAGTGAACAGTTTTCTATTTTACAACTTTTGCTGGGACCATCATGCAATAGTCTTCAACCAACAAGACAATTGGTCAAGAATGCTCTTTTTATTAACCAGCTGTGGCTGGTTCTGCAGGTGTTCAATTAAACTAGGGTTAGGAAGGACCTCAGTAAGTTATGGAGAGTAAATAAAGCCCTTATGCAAATTAGTTTAGAATTGAGATCATCTGATTGGTTAATGCAATTGTCATTCAAAATAAGCCACTCTGATTGGTTTATGTACTGTCAGTCAACAGTTTTCTATTTTACAACTTTTGCTGGGACCATCATGCAATAGTCTTCAACCAGCAAGACAATTGGTCAAGAATGCTCTTGTTATCAACTATCTGTGGCCTGTTCTGCAGGTGTTCAATTAAACTAGGGGCAGGAAGGACCTCAGTAAGTTATGGAGAGTAAAAAAAGCCCTTATGCAAATTAGTTTAGAATTGAGGCCATCTGATTGGTTGATACAATTGTCATTCAAAATAAGCCATTCTGATTGGTTTATGTACTGTCAGCCAACAGTTTTCTATTTTACAACATTTGCTGGGACCATCATGCAATAGTTTTCAACCAGCAAGACAATTGGTCAAGAATGCTCTTGTTATCCACTATCTGTGGCTGGTTCTGAAGGTGTTCAATTAAACTAGGGTTAGGAAAGACCTCAGTAAGTTATGGAGAGCAAATAAAGCGCTTATGCAAATTAGTTTAGAATTGAGATCATCTGATTGGTTGATGCAATTGTCATTCAAAATAAGCCACTCTGATTGGTTTATGTACTGTCAGTCAACAGTTTTCTATTTTACAACTTTTGCTGGGACCATCATGCAATCGTCTTCAACCAGCAAGACATTTGGTCAAGAATGCTCTTGTTATCAACTATCTGTAGCTTGTTCTGCAGGTGTTCAATTAAACTAGGGGCAGGAAGGACCTCAGTAAGTTATGGAGAGTAAAAAAAGCCCTTATGCAAATTAGTTTAGAATTGAGGCCATCTGATTGGTTGATACAATTGTCATTCAAAATAAGCCATTCTGATTGGTTTATATAATGTCAGTCAACAGTTTTCTATTTTACAACTTTTGCTGGGACCATCATGCAATAGTCTTCAACCAGCAAGACAATAGGTCAAGAATGCTCTTTTTATTAACCAGCTGTGGCTGGTTCTGCAGGTGTTCAATTAAACTAGGGTTAGGAAGGACCTCAGTAAGTTATGGAGAGTAAATAAAGCCCTTATGCAAATTAGTTTAGAATTGAGATCATCTGATTGGTTAATGCAATTGTCATTCAAAATAAGCCACTCTGATTGATTTATGTACTGTCAGTCAACAGTTTTCTATTTTACAACTTTTGCTGGGACCATCATGCAATAGTCTTCAACCAGCAAGACAATTGGTCAAGAATGCTCTTGTTATCAACTATCTGTGGCCTGTTCTGCAGGTGTTCAATTAAACTAGGGGCAGGAAGGACCTCAGTAAGTTATGGAGAGTAAAAAAAGCCCTTATGCAAATTAGTTTAGAATTGAGGCCATCTGATTGGTTGATACAATTGTCATTCAAAATAAGCCATTCTGATTGGTTTATGTACTGTCAGCCAACAGTTTTCTATTTTACAACATTTGCTGGGACCATCATGCAATAGTCTTCAACCAGCAAGACAATTGGTCAAGAATGCTCTTGTTATCAACTATCTGTGGCTTGTTCTGCAGGTGTTCAATTAAACTAGGGGCAGGAAGGACCTCAGTAAGTTATGGAGAGCAAATAAAGCGCTTATGCAAATTAGTTTAGAATTGAGATCATCTGATTGGTTGATGCAATTGTCATTCAAAATAAGCCACTCTGATTGGTTTATGTACTGTCAGCCAACAGTTTTCTATTTTACAACTTTTGCTGGGACCATCATGCAATAGTTTTCAACCAGCAAGACAATTGGTCAAGAATGCTCTTGTTATCCACTATCTGTGGCTGGTTCTGAAGGTGTTCAATTAAACTAGGGTTAGGAAAGACCTCAGTAAGTTATGGAGAGCAAATAAAGCGCTTATGCAAATTAGTTTAGAATTGAGATCATCTGATTGGTTGATGCAATTGTCATTCAAAATAAGCCACTCTGATTGGTTTATGTACTGTCAGTCAACAGTTTTCTATTTTACAACTTTTGCTGGGACCATCATGCAATAGTCTTCAACCAGCAAGACAATTGGTCAAGAATGCTCTTTTTATCAACTATCTGTGGCTGGTTCTGCAGGTGTTCAATTAAACTAGGGTTAGGATGGACCTCAGTAAGTTATGGAGAGTAAAAAAAGCCCTTATGCAAATTAGTTTAGAATTGAGGCCATCTGATTGGTTGATACAATTGTCATTCAAAATAAGCCATTCTGATTAATTTATGTAATGTCAGTGAACAGTTTTCTATTTTACAACTTTTGCTGGGACCATCATGCAATAGTCTTCAACCAACAAGACAATTGGTCAAGAATGCTCTTTTTATTAACCAGCTGTGGCTGGTTCTGCAGGTGTTCAATTAAACTAGGGTTAGGAAGGACCTCAGTAAGTTATGGAGAGTAAATAAAGCCCTTATGCAAATTAGTTTAGAATTGAGATCATCTGATTGGTTAATGCAATTGTCATTCAAAATAAGCCACTCTGATTGGTTTATGTACTGTCAGTCAACAGTTTTCTATTTTACAACTTTTGCTGGGACCATCATGCAATAGTCTTCAACCAGCAAGACAATTGGTCAAGAATGCTCTTGTTATCAACTATCTGTGGCCTGTTCTGCAGGTGTTCAATTAAACTAGGGGCAGGAAGGACCTCAGTAAGTTATGGAGAGTAAAAAAAGCCCTTATGCAAATTAGTTTAGAATTGAGGCCATCTGATTGGTTGATACAATTGTCATTCAAAATAAGCCATTCTGATTGGTTTATGTACTGTCAGCCAACAGTTTTCTATTTTACAACATTTGCTGGGACCATCATGCAATAGTCTTCAACCAGCAAGACAATTGGTCAAGAATGCTCTTGTTATCAACTATCTGTGGCTTGTTCTGCAGGTGTTCAATTAAACTAGGGGCAGGAAGGACCTCAGTAAGTTATGGAGAGCAAATAAAGCGCTTATGCAAATTAGTTTAGAATTGAGATCATCTGATTGGTTGATGCAATTGTCATTCAAAATAAGCCACTCTGATTGGTTTATGTACTGTCAGCCAACAGTTTTCTATTTTACAACTTTTGCTGGGACCATCATGCAATAGTTTTCAACCAGCAAGACAATTGGTCAAGAATGCTCTTGTTATCCACTATCTGTGGCTGGTTCTGAAGGTGTTCAATTAAACTAGGGTTAGGAAAGACCTCAGTAAGTTATGGAGAGCAAATAAAGCGCTTATGCAAATTAGTTTAGAATTGAGATCATCTGATTGGTTGATGCAATTGTCATTCAAAATAAGCCACTCTGATTGGTTTATGTACTGTCAGTCAACAGTTTTCTATTTTACAACTTTTGCTGGGACCATCATGCAATAGTCTTCAACCAGCAAGACAATTGTTCAAGAATGCTCTTTTTATCAACTATCTGTGGCTGGTTCTGCAGGTGTTCAATTAAACTAGGGTTAGGATGGACCTCAGTAAGTTATGGAGAGCAAATAAATCCATTATGCAAATTAGTTTAGAATTGAGATCATCTGATTGGTTGATGCAATTGTCATTCAAAATAAGCCATTCTGATTGGTTTATGTACTGTCAGTCAACAGATTTCTATTTTACAACTTTTGCTGGGACCATCATGCAATAGTCTTCAACCAGCAAGACATTTGGTCAAGAATGCTCTTGTAATCAACTATCTGTAGCTTGTTCTGCAGGTGTTCAATTAAACTAGGGGCAGGAAGGACCTCAGTAAGTTATGGAGAGTAAAAAAAGACCTTATGCAAATTAGTTTAGAATTGAGGCCATCTGATTGGTTGATACAATTGTCATTCAAAATAAGCCATTCTGAGTGGTTTATGTAATGTCAGTCAACAGTTTTCTATTTTACAACTTTTGCTGGGACCATCATGCAATAGTCTTCAACCAGCAAGACAATTGGTCAAGAATGCTCTTTTTATCAACTACCTGTGGCTGGTTCTGCAGGTGTTCAATTAAACTAGGGTTAGGAAGGACCTCAGTAAGTTATGGAGAGTAAATAAAGCCATTATGCAAATTAGTTTAGAATTGAGACCATCTGATTGGTTGATACAATTGTCATTCAAAATAAGCCATTCTGATTGGTTTATATAATGTCAGTCAACAGTTTTCTATTTTACAACTTTTGTTGGGACCATCATGCAATAGTCTTCAACCAGCAAGACAATTGGTCAAGAATGCTCTTTTTATCAACTATCTGTGGCTGGTTCTGCAGGTGTTCAATTAAACTAGGGTTAGGATGGACCTCAGTAAGTTATGGAGAGCAAATAAATCCATTATGCAAATTAGTTTAGAATTGAGATCATCTGATTGGTTGATGCAATTGTCATTCAAAATAAGCCATTCTGATTGGTTTATGTACTGTCAGTCAACAGTTTTCTATTTTACAACTTTTGCTGGGACCATCATACAATAGTCTTCAACCAGCAAGACAATTGGTCAAGAATGCTCTTGTTATCAACTATCTGTGGCTGGTTCAGCAGGTGTTCAATTAAACTAGGGTTAGGAAGGACCTCAGTAAGTTATGGAGAGTAAATAAAGCCCTTATGCAAATTAGTTTAGAATTGAGACCATCTGATTGGTTGATACAATTGTCAATCAAAATAAGCCATTCTGATTGGTTTATGTAATGTCAGTCAACAGTTTTCTATATTACAACTTTTGCTGGGACCATCATGCAATAGTCTTCAACCAGCAAGACAATTGGTCAACAATGCTCTTGTTATCAACTATCTGTGGCTGGTTCTGCAGGTGTTCAATTAAACTAGGGTTAGGAAGGACCTCAGTAAGTTATGGAGAGCAAATAAAGCGCTTATGCAAATTAGTTTAGAATTGAGACCATCTGATTGGTTGATGCAATTGTCATTCAAAATAAGCCACTCTGATTGGTTTATGTACTGTCAGCCAACAGTTTTCTATTTTACAACTTTTGCTGGGACCATCATGCAATAGTTTTCAACCAGCAAGACATTTGGTCAAGAATGCTCTTGTTATCAACTATCTGTAGCTTGTTCTGCAGGTGTTCAATTAAACTAGGGGCAGGAAGGACCTCAGTAAGTTATGGAGAGTAAAAAAAGACCTTATGCAAATTAGTTTAGAATTGAGGCCATCTGATTGGTTGATACAATTGTCATTCAAAATAAGCCATTCTGAGTGGTTTATGTAATGTCAGTCAACAGTTTTCTATTTTACAACTTTTGCTGGGACCATCATGCAATAGTCTTCAACCAGCAAGACAATTGGTCAAGAATGCTCTTTTTATCAACTACCTGTGGCTGGTTCTGCAGGTGTTCAATTAAACTAGGGTTAGGAAGGACCTCAGTAAGTTATGGAGAGTAAATAAAGCCATTATGCAAATTAGTTTAGAATTGAGACCATCTGATTGGTTGATACAATTGTCATTCAAAATAAGCCATTCTGATTGGTTTATATAATGTCAGTCAACAGTTTTCTATTTTACAACTTTTGTTGGGACCATCATGCAATAGTCTTCAACCAGCAAGACAATTGGTCAAGAATGCTCTTTTTATCAACTATCTGTGGCTGGTTCTGCAGGTGTTCAATTAAACTAGGGTTAGGATGGACCTCAGTAAGTTATGGAGAGCAAATAAATCCATTATGCAAATTAGTTTAGAATTGAGATCATCTGATTGGTTGATGCAATTGTCATTCAAAATAAGCCATTCTGATTGGTTTATGTACTGTCAGTCAACAGTTTTCTATTTTACAACTTTTGCTGGGACCATCATACAATAGTCTTCAACCAGCAAGACAATTGGTCAAGAATGCTCTTGTTATCAACTATCTGTGGCTGGTTCAGCAGGTGTTCAATTAAACTAGGGTTAGGAAGGACCTCAGTAAGTTATGGAGAGTAAATAAAGCCCTTATGCAAATTAGTTTAGAATTGAGACCATCTGATTGGTTGATACAATTGTCAATCAAAATAAGCCATTCTGATTGGTTTATGTAATGTCAGTCAACAGTTTTCTATATTACAACTTTTGCTGGGACCATCATGCAATAGTCTTCAACCAGCAAGACAATTGGTCAACAATGCTCTTGTTATCAACTATCTGTGGCTGGTTCTGCAGGTGTTCAATTAAACTAGGGTTAGGAAGGACCTCAGTAAGTTATGGAGAGCAAATAAAGCGCTTATGCAAATTAGTTTAGAATTGAGACCATCTGATTGGTTGATGCAATTGTCATTCAAAATAAGCCACTCTGATTGGTTTATGTACTGTCAGCCAACAGTTTTCTATTTTACAACTTTTGCTGGGACCATCATGCAATAGTTTTCAACCAGCAAGACAATTGGTCAAGAATGCTCTTGTTATCAACTATCTGTGGCTTGTTCTGCAGGTGTTCAATTAAACTAGGGGCAGGAAGGACCTCAGTAAGTTATGGAGAGTAAAAAAAGCCCTTATGCAAATTAGTTTAGAATTGAGGCCATCTGATTGGTTGATACAATTGTCATTCAAAATAAGCCATTCTGATTGGTTTATGTAATGTCAGTGAACAGTTTTCTATTTTACAACTTTTGCTGGGACCATCATGCAATAGTCTTCAACCAACAAGACAATTGGTCAAGTTTGCTCTTGTTATTAACTATCTGTGGCTGGTTCTGCAGGTGTTCAATTAAACTAGGGTTAGGAAGGACCTCAGTAAGTTATGGCGAGTAAATAAAGCCCTTATGCAAATTAGTTTAGAATTGAGACCATCTGCTTGGTTTATACAATTGTCATTCAAAATAAGCCATTCTGATTGGTTTATATAATGTCAGTCAACAGTTTTCTATTTCACAACTTTTGCTCGGACCATCATCCAATAGTCTTCAACCAGCAAGACAATTGTTCAAGAATGCTCTTTTTATCAACTATCTGTGGCTGGTTCTGCAGGTGTTCAATTAAACTAGGGTTAGGATGGACCTCAGTAAGTTATGGAGAGCAAATAAATCCATTATGCAAATTAGTTTAGAATTGAGATCACCTGATTGGTTGATGCAATTGTCATTCAAAATAAGCCATTCTGATTGGTTTATGTAATGTCAGTCAACAGTTTTCTATTTTACAACTTTTGCTGGGACCATCATGCAATAGTCTTCAACCAGCAAGACAATTGGTCAAGAATGCTCTTTTTATCAACTATCTGTGGCTGGTTCTGCAGGTGTTCAATTAAACTAGGGGCAGGAAGGACCTCAGTAAGTTATGGAGAGTAAAAAAAGCCCTTATGCAAATTAGTTTAGAATTGAGGCCATCTGATTGGTTGATACAATTGTCATTCAAAATAAGCCATTCTGATTGGTTTATATAATGTCAGTCAACAGTTTTCTATTTTACAACTTTTGCTGGGACCATCATGCAATAGTCTTCAACCAGCAAGACAATTGGTCAAGAATGCTCTTTTTATCAACTATCTGTGGCTGGTTCTGCAGGTGTTCAATTAAACTAGGGTTAGGATGGACCTCAGTAAGTTATGGAGAGCAAATAAATCCATTATGCAAATTAGTTTAGAATTGAGATCATCTGATTGGTTGATGCAATTGTCATTCAAAATAAGCCATTCTGATTGGTTTATGTACTGTCAGTCAACAGATTTCTATTTTACAACTTTTGCTGGGACCATCATGCAATAGTCTTCAACCAGCAAGACATTTGGTCAAGAATGCTCTTGTTATCAACTATCTGTAGCTTGTTCTGCAGGTGTTCAATTAAACTAGGGGCAGGAAGGACCTCAGTAAGTTATGGAGAGTAAAAAAAGACCTTATGCAAATTAGTTTAGAATTGAGGCCATCTGATTGGTTGATACAATTGTCATTCAAAATAAGCCATTCTGAGTGGTTTATGTAATGTCAGTCAACAGTTTTCTATTTTACAACTTTTGCTGGGACCATCATGCAATAGTCTTCAACCAGCAAGACAATTGGTCAAGAATGCTCTTTTTATCAACTATCTGTGGCTGGTTCTGCAGGTGTTCAATTAAACTAGGGTTAGGAAGGACCTCAGTAAGTTATGGAGAGTAAATAAAGCCATTATGCAAATTAGTTTAGAATTGAGACCATCTGATTGGTTGACACAATTGTCATTCAAAATAAGCCATTCTGATTGGTTTATATAATGTCAGTCAACAGTTTTCTATTTTACAACTTTTGCTGGGACCATCATACAATAGTCTTCAACCAGCAAGACAATTGGTCAAGAATGCTCTTGTTATCAACTATCTGTGGCTGGTTCAGCAGGTGTTCAATTAAACTAGGGTTAGGAAGGACCTCAGTAAGTTATGGAGAGTAAATAAAGCCCTTATGCAAATTAGTTTTGAATTGAGACCATCTGATTGGTTGATACAATTGTCAATCAAAATAAGCCATTCTGATTGGTTTATGTAATGTCAGTCAACAGTTTTCTATATTACAACTTTTGCTGGGACCATCATGCAATAGTCTTCAACCAGCAAGACAATTGGTCAACAATGCTCTTGTTATCAACTATCTGTGGCTGGTTCTGCAGGTGTTCAATTAAACTAGGGTTAGGAAGGACCTCAGTAAGTTATGGAGAGCAAATAAAGCGCTTATGCAAATTAGTTTAGAATTGAGATCATCTGATTGGTTGATGCAATTGTCATTCAAAATAAGCCACTCTGATTGGTTTATGTACTGTCAGCCAACAGTTTTCTATTTTACAACTTTTGCTGGGACCATCATGCAATAGTTTTCAACCAGCAAGACAATTGGTCAAGAATGCTCTTGTTATCAACTACCTGTGGCTTGTTCTGCAGGTGTTCAATTAAACTAGGGTTAGGAAGGACCTCAGTAAGTTATGGCGAGTAAATAAAGCCCTTATGCAAATTAGTTTAGAATTGAGACCATCTGCTTGGTTTATACAATTGTCATTCAAAATAAGCCATTCTGATTGGTTTATATAATGTCAGTCAACAGTTTTCTATTTCACAACTTTTGCTCGGACCATCATCCAATAGTCTTCAACCAGCAAGACAATTGTTCAAGAATGCTCTTTTTATCAACTATCTGTGGCTGGTTCTGCAGGTGTTCAATTAAACTAGGGTTAGGATGGACCTCAGTAAGTTATGGAGAGCAAATAAATCCATTATGCAAATTAGTTTAGAATTGAGATCACCTGATTGGTTGATGCAATTGTCATTCAAAATAAGCCATTCTGATTGGTTTATGTAATGTCAGTCAACAGTTTTCTATTTTACAACTTTTGCTTTGACCATCATGCAATAGTCTTCAACCAGCAAGACAATTGGTCAAGAATGCTCTTTTTATCAACTATCTGTGGCTGGTTCTGCAGGTGTTCAATTAAACTAGGGTTAGGAAGGACCTCAGTAAGTTATGGAGAGTAAATAAAGCCCTTATGCAAATTAGTTTAGAATTGAGACCATCTGATTGGTTGATACAATTGTCATTCAAAATAAGCCATTCTGATTGGTTTATATAATGTCAGTCAACAGTTTTCTATTTTACAACTTTTGCTGGGACCATCATGCAATAGTCTTCAACCAGCAAGACAATTGGTCAAGAATGCTCTTTTTATCAACTATCTGTGGCTGGTTCTGCAGGTGTTCAATTAAACTAGGGTTAGGATGGACCTCAGTAAGTTATGGAGAGCAAATAAATCCATTATGCAAATTAGTTTATAATCTAGATCTTCTGATTGGTTGATGCAATTGTCATTCAAAATAAGCCATTCTGATTGGTTTATGTACTGTCAGTCAACATTTTTCTATTTTACAACTTTTGCTGGGACCATCATACAATAGTCTTCAACCAGCAAGACAATTGGTCAAGAATGCTCTTGTTATCAACTATCTGTGGCTGGTTCAGCAGGTGTTCAATTAAACTAGGGTTAGGAAGGACCTCAGTAAGTTATGGAGAGTAAATTAAGCCCTTATGCAAATTAGTTTAGAATTGAGACCATCTGATTGGTTGATACAATTGTCATTCAAAATAAGCCATTCTGATTAATTTATGTAATGTCAGTCAACAGTTTTCTATTTTACAACTTTTGCTGGGACCATCATGCAATAGTCTTCAACCAGCAAGACAATAGGTCAAGAATGCTCTTTTTATCAACCACCTGTGGCTGGTTCTGCAGGTGTTCAATTAAACTAGGGTTAGGAAGGACCTCAGTAAGTTATGGAGAGTAAATAAAGCCCTTATGCAAATTAGTTTAGAATTGAGATCATCTGATTGGTTGATGCAATTGTCATTCAAAATAAGCCATTCTGATTGGTTTATATAATGTCAGTCAACAGTTTTCTATTTTACAACTTTTGCTGGGACCATCATGCAATAGTTTTCAACCAGCAAGACAATTGGTCAAGAATGCTCTTGTTATCAACTATCTGTGGCTTGTTCAGCAGGTGTTCAATTAAACTAGGGTTAGGAAGGACCTCAGTAAGTTATGGAGAGTAAATAAAGCCCTTATGCAAATTAGTTTAGAATTGAGACCATCTGATTGGTTGATACAATTGTCATTCAAAATAAGCCATTCTGATTAATTTATGTAATGTCAGTCGACAGTTTTCTATTTTACAACTTTTGCTGGGACCATCATGCAATAGTCTTCAACCAGCAAGACAATAGGTCAAGAATGCTCTTTTTATTAACCAGCTGTGGCTGGTTCTGCAGGTGTTCAATTAAACTAGGGGCAGGAAGGACCTCAGTAAGTTATGGAGAGTAAAAAAAGCCCTTATGCAAATTAGTTTAGAATTGAGGCCATCTGATTGGTTGATACAATTGTCATTCAAAATAAGCCATTCTGATTCGTTTATGTACTGTCAGCCAACAGTTTTCTATTTTACAACTTTTGCTGGGACCATCATGAAATAGTCTTCAACCAGCAAGACAATTGGTCAAGAATGCTCTTGTTATCAACTATCTGTGGCTTGTTCAGCAGGTGTTCAATTAAACTAGGGTTAGGAAGGACCTCAGTAAGTTATGGAGAGTAAATAAAGCCCTTATGCAAATTAGTTTAGAATTGAGACCATCTGATTGGTTGATACAATTGTCATTCAAAATAAGCCATTCTGATTAATTTATGTAATGTCAGTCGACAGTTTTCTATTTTACAACTTTTGCTGGGACCATCATGCAATAGTCTTCAACCAGCAAGACAATAGGTCAAGAATGCTCTTTTTATTAACCAGCTGTGGCTGGTTCTGCAGGTGTTCAATTAAACTAGGGGCAGGAAGGACCTCAGTAAGTTATGGAGAGTAAAAAAAGCCCTTATGCAAATTAGTTTAGAATTGAGGCCATCTGATTGGTTGATACAATTGTCATTCAAAATAAGCCATTCTGATTGGTTTATGTACTGTCAGCCAACAGTTTTCTATTTTACAACTTTTGCTGGGACCATCATGCAATAGTCTTCAACCAGCAAGACAATTGGTCAAGAATGCTCTTGTTATCAACTATCTGTGGCTTGTTCTGCAGGTGTTCAATTAAACTAGGGGCAGGAAGGACCTCAGTAAGTTATGGAGAGTAAAAAAAGCCCTTATGCAAATTAGTTTAGAATTGAGATCATCTGATTGGTTGATGCAATTGTCATTCAAAATAAGCCATTCTGATTGGTTTATATAATGTCAGTCAACAGTTTTCTATTTCACAACTTTTGCTCGGACCATCATGCAATAGTCTTCAACCAGCAAGACAATTGTTCAAGAATGCTCTTTTTATCAACTATCTGTGGCTGGTTCTGCAGGTGTTCAATTAAACTAGGGTTAGGATGGACCTCAGTAAGTTATGGAGAGCAAATAAAGCGCTTATGCAAATTAGTTTAGAATTGAGATCATCTGATTGGTTGATGCAATTGTCATTCAAAATAAGCCACTCTGATTGGTTTATGTACTGTTAGTCAACAGTTTTCTATTTTACAACTTTTGCTGGGACCATCATGCAATAGTCTTCAACCAGCAAGACATTTGGTCAAGAATGCTCTTGTTATTAACTATCTGTAGCTTGTTCTGCAGGTGTTCAATTAAACTAGGGGCAGGAAGGACCTCAGTAAGTTATGGAGAGTAAAAAAGCCCTTATGCAAATTAGTTTAGAATTGAGGCCATCTGATTGGTTGATACAATTGTCATTCAAAATAAGCCATTCTAATTGGTTTATGTAATGTCAGTCAACAGTTTTCTATTTTACAACTTTTGCTGGGACCATCATGCAATAGTCTTCAACCAGCAAGACAATTGGTCAAGAATGCTCTTTCTATCAACTATCTGTGGCTGGTTCTGCAGGTGTTCAATTAAACTAGGGTTAGGATGGACCTCAGTAAGTTATGGAGAGCAAATAAATCCATTATGCAAATTAGTTTAGAATTGAGATCATCTGATTGGTTGATGCAATTGTCATTCAAAATAAGCCATTCTGATTGGTTTATGTACTGTCAGTCAACAGTTTTCTATTTTACAACTTTTGCTGGGACCATCATACAATAGTCTTCAACCAGCAAGACAATTGGTCAAGAATGCTCTTGTTATCAACTATCTGTGGCTGGTTCAGCAGGTGTTCAATTAAACTAGGGTTAGGAAGGACCTCAGTAAGTTATGGAGAGTAAATAAAGCCCTTATGCAAAGTAGTTTAGAATTGAGACCATCTGATTGGTTGATGCAATTGTCATTCAAAATAAGCCACTCTGATTGGTTTATGTACTGTCAGTCAACAGTTTTCTATTTTACAACTTTTGCTGGGACCATCATGCAATAGTCTTCAACCAGCAAGACAATTGGTCAAGAATGCTCTTGTTATCAACTATTTGTGGCTGGTTCTGCAGGTGTTCAATTAAACTAGGGTTAGGAAAGACCTCAGTAAGTTATGGAGAGCAAATAAAGCGCTTATGCAAATTAGTTTAGAATTGAGATCATCTGATTGGTTGATGCAATTGTCATTCAAAATAAGCCATTCTGATTGGTTTATGTACTGTCAGTCAACAGTTTTCTATTTTACAACTTTTGCTGGGACCATCATGCAATAAAAAAAACTATACACCATTATCTCCAGAATAAGGTAAGTCGTGCTCAAATTGTTCTTCTAATTAATTTGTAAATGTAACCCAAATGCCTTTTTTTCCCAGGGTACCACCCCCACTATCCACGCGCACCCGAAGCGTGGCGAGCGCAGCGAGCCCCGCGAGGGGCGGCGGTACGCGTCCTCCGACCTTTTCATGCCCTACTATCCACGTCGGCGTGGAGTTGAGAATAGAATAGTGTAGCGAGCGCAGCGAGCCACCGAGCCCGAAGCGTGGCGAGCGCAGCGAGCCCCGCGAGGGGACGCGGATACCTTCACAGTTATACGCGTCCCCTCGCGGGCTTCACAGGTGTCCGTGGCGAAAAGCGGACACCTGTGAAGCCTGCGAGGGGGCGCGTTTACCTCTCCCCCCCCCTCTCCCCCCCTCCCCCCCCTCTCCCCCCTCCCTCTCCCCCCCTCCCTCTCTCCCCCCAAAATTTATCCAAAAACGCCACAGGCCACTTACATGTGCTCAGGGGCAGGGTGTGGAAGCTAATGCGCGCTCTGTAGTGAGTGAAATGCATGCTGGGACACTTCCTGCCTTCCCTACATGCATTTTTTCAGTTTGAGTGACATTACTGGATGAAATCGCGGTCATCGCGGGCATTGAGGTGTACAATGCACAGCTCAATACCCGCGATGACTGCGATTTCAATGTTACTTTACTAGTGCTAAAAGTGCATGAAATCGCAGTCATCGTGGGCATCCCAGGCATTTTGGTGTACATTACACAGCTCAATGCCCGAGATGCCCGCGATGACCGCGATTTCAATGTTAACTGGCCTAAAATGATGATGGAATCACATTTCTGTGAACCTCTGTCACACAGAAACAGTGTGAGAGGTGACAGCAGGTGTAATTTCGAGGGGGGCAATAATTGCAGGACAATAATTACAGGGGCACTATAAGGCAAGGGGTGATATACTAAAATGAGATTGCTGTGATCATAAGCAGTGTGAGAGGTGTCAGCAAATGATTTGAGCCAAATGTACATTTAGCAAAAAATTACAGGGACCCAATACAGCTAGGGGTGATTCATGAACTATTACAGGGACCCAATACGGCTAAGGGGGTGATACATGATTAATTACAGGGACAAAATATGGCTAAGGGGTGCAACATTATGGGTGAACACTGCTTAAGATGCCAGGGAATCTAACTACTTTTTTGGGGGTGAGAGCAGGAAATGGGCCTAATTCAGGTGTGTGTGCAAATTCACTCATACATGCAAAATCACTCAACTGACTCAGTAAAGACAAGTTTGAATAAAAGGCAGTAATTTACTTGAATAAAAAATAGATAACATTGAAATGCAAACAAACAGTAGCGTAAAAAAAACAGCTTTACAAGTTTAAAGTCCATAGTTTTTCAGTCATCTTTCTCTAAAAATGTTAAGGCGTGTAAAATACGCTCAAAAGTTTGGTTCATACCTATGCTCTTTCTCCACATAAATTCTTGTAGATAGCCTTCCAGCAAATGTCTGGCAGTACCCCGGTGGCGTTTATTGCGCCATTTCGCCGCCCCCCACATGCGCTCAATGTTCTGGGTGTGCACCCCTGTTGTGGGGTCCACAAAGTTAAACCTATGATTAACTTGAGCGTGCTGGAAGCCTGCCGCCTCCAGCTGTTCTGTATTATAGGCCCTCCAGCAATCGCTGTATATGGTGGAGCCCGGCTCCACATGCTCCACTATGGCAGCCAATAAAGTGGGGGCGTCCCGGGTGGCCACTTTTGTGGCAAAGCACTGCCCAGTTTCCCGGCAGATGCCCCCAAACACCCACTGCTGGGGTAGCACACGGCCGACATGGGACTTGCGGCGTACAAACAGAGTCTCGTCGACCTCGACTATTTTGTCGGGCCCTCCAATGCGGCGCTGGGGCTGAGCCATCAAGTCCATGAGGCACGCCTCCCTCATGTACTTATTGTACAGTACCGTTGTCTTGGGGGAGATGCCAAGGTGCCGCTCACAGTAGTCGCCGGAAGTCAACTCCTCGGACCAGTTGAAGATGAACCTGATGATGTTCACAAACGACATCCGGCACCCAGGAATGAAGAGGCCAGCGCGGAGACTGATCTTCTGGCGGCAGGCTCTCACGTGGCAGCGCCACATCACCTCCTTCTCGCTGAGCTTCATGGCATGCCCATTGCCGCAGGTAGCTTCCTTGGGCAACAGGTGATGCTCCTGGAGGAATCGGATAGCCTCCGCCTCCGTCTGAGGCAGGGAGTACATGTTCACTCCAGATCCAGATGCCATGGCCATGACAGGAACAGCAGAAACAGCAGAAGGCCGAATTAGCAGCAGGGCCTCAGTCACCAATAGAAACAGCAGCACAGTCTCTGTAATCACGGTAACTCAGCAGCAGAATGAACAGCAGCAGCAACACTGGAATCAGCAGCAGGCTCTCAGGAATCAGTAATAATCAATCAAAACGCAAATCTCTCTCTCTCAAACCACAGCTCCTCTCAACCAACAAATTTCCCCACAAAATCAAGGTCTTTTAAACTGTCACAGGGGGGCGGTCTGAGGCAGTGGGATGTACCCTTTGTTGTTATTGTCCTATAAACATCTGTCACTATGCAGACACAGGGGGTTAGCCTCAGACAGGAGGATGGTGTCAACATGAGTAACTAGGCAGACGGACCTAGGGCAGATGTAGCTAGGCAGACTAAGGGCCATTCCACCTATTACAGATGTTACCATGCAGAATTAGGGTCATTAAAGGGTCATTTGAACCCATTACAGATGTGAGTGTGGCTGGAAATCGCGAAATCGCGGTCATCGCGGGCATCTTGTGCACAAAATAACACCCGCAATGCCTCAATCACCGCGATTTTACAATGGGGCCGACGAAAAAGTTGAGGAATCACTGCCATCGCGGTGATCGCGGGCATCTTGTCCACCAAAATAACACCCGCGATGCCTCAATCACCGCGATTTTACATGCTGCCGATTAGAAAGTTGAGGCATCGCGGTCATCGCGGTGATCTTGGGCCGTAAATAGTACCCGCAATGCCTCAATCACCGCGATGAGCGCAATTTTACACCCGACAATCGCGATGAACATCGTGGGCGCCCTTCTAGGTAAAGAGTACCAAACTATTGAACATCGACCATAACCTATAGATGTTTTATAAACATCGATGGCCGATGGCCATCCCTAATGAGTATTGCATCAACCAATCAGATGGTCTAATTTCTAAACTAATTTGCATAAGGGCTTTCTTTGCTCTCCATAATTTACTTAGGTCTTTCCTCACCCTAGTCTTATTGAAAACCTACAAAACTAGCCAAAGATGGTGGGTGACAAGAACATTCACGACTGATTGTCTTGCTGGTTGAAGACTATCACATGATGGTCCCAGCTAAAGTAGTAAAATAGAAAACTGTTGACTGACAGTGCATAAACCAATCGGAATGGATTGTTTTGAATGAGTGTTAGTGATGGCCATTGTTGCCTTTGCCATCGATGTTGTTACCTATAGGTGGTCATCCATTGTATTTGACTGACTGGACCGTGGGCCAATCAGAACACGGGGGCGGGGCTTCACATGTTTCAGGGGGTGGAGCTATATTCCATGTCCCAGGAGATAGCACAACAAATCTTTTCGTTTTAGCTTGACATTGATGGTGGGAAACCATCTAGTTCTCCCCCATCGATGTAAAAACTATGAACATCGACCATAATCTATCGATGTTTTATAAACATCGATGGTCATCCCTAATGAGAATTGCATCAACCAATCACATGGTCTAATTTCCAAACTAATTTGCATAAGGAATTTATTTGCTCTCCATAACTTATTTAGGTCCTTCCTCACCATAGTCTAATTGAAAACCTACAAAACCAGCCAAAGATGGTTGATAACAAGAATGTTCTTGACCAATTGGTTTGTTGGTTGAAGACTGTTGTATGATGGTCCCATCAAAATTAGTAAAATAGAAAACTGTTGACTTGCCATTGATGTTGTTACATATCGGTGGTCATCCATTGTATTTGATGGACTGGCCTGTGGGCCAATCAGAATATGGGGGCGGGGCTTCACTGGTGTCGTGGGTGGAGCTATGCTCAGTGTCCCAGGAAATAGCAAAACAAAACTAGTAGTTTGAGCTTGACATTGATGGTGTGAAACCATCTGGTTCTCCCCCATCGATGTCAAAACTATTGAACATCGACCATAACCTATAGATGTTTTATAAACATCGATGGCCGATGGCCGATGGCCATCCCTAATGAGTATTGCATCAACCAATCAGATGGTCTAATTTCTAAACTAATTTGCATAAGGGCTTTCTTTGCTCTCCATAACTTACGTAGGTCTTTCCTCACCCTAGTCTTATTGAAAACCTACAAAACTAGTCAAAGATGGTGGGTGACAAGAACATTCACGACTGATTGTCTTGCTGGTTGAAGACTATCACATGATGGTCCCAGCTAAAGTAGTAAAATAGAAAACTGTTGACTGACAGTGCATAAACCAATCGGAATGGATTGTTTTGAATGAGTGTTAGTGATGGCCATTGTTGCCTTTGCCATCGATGTTGTTACCTATAGGTGGTCATCCATTGTATTTGACTGACTGGACCGTGGGCCAATCAGAACACGGGGGCGGGGCTTCACATGTTTCAGGGGGTGGAGCTATATTCCATGTCCCAGGAGATAGCACAACAAATCTTTTCGTTTTAGCTTGACATTGATGGTGGGAAACCATCTAGTTCTCCCCCATCGATGTAAAAACTATGAACATCGACCATAATCTATCGATGTTTTATAAACATCGATGGTCATCCCTAATGAGAATTGCATCAACCAATCACATGGTCTAATTTCCAAACTAATTTGCATAAGGAATTTATTTGCTCTCCATAACTTATTTAGGTCCTTCCTCACCATAGTCTAATTGAAAACCTACAAAACCAGCCAAAGATGGTTGATAACAAGAATGTTCTTGACCAATTGGTTTGTTGGTTGAAGACTGTTGTATGATGGTCCCATCAAAAGTAGTAAAATAGAAAACTGTTGACTTGCCATTGATGTTGTTACATATCGGTGGTCATCCATTGTATTTGATGGACTGGCCTGTGGGCCAATCAGAACACGGGGGCGGGGCTTCACATGTTTCAGGGGGTGGAGCTATATTCCATGTCCCAGGAGATAGCACAACAAATCTTTTCGTTTTAGCTTGACAT
Source organism: Crinia signifera (assembly GCF_055691185.1). NCBI lineage: Eukaryota > Metazoa > Chordata > Amphibia > Anura > Myobatrachidae > Crinia > Crinia signifera. The sequence goes on along the minus strand of NC_139220.1, from coordinate 73,738,974 downwards.
TGATGGTGGGAAACCATCTGGTTCTCCCCCATCGATGTAAAAACTATGAACATCGACCATAATCTATCGATGTTTTATAAACATCGATGGTCATACCTAATGAGTATTGCATCAACCAATCACATGGTCTAATTTCCAAACTAATTTGCATAAGGAATTTATTTGCTCTCCATAACTTATTTAGGTCCTTCCTCACCATAGTCTAATTGAAAACCTACAAAACCAGCCATAGATGGTTGATAACAAGAATGTTCTTGACCAATTGGTTTGTTGGTTGAAGACTGTTGTATGATGGTCCCATCAAAAGTAGTAAAATAGAAAACTGTTGACTTGCCATTGATGTTGTTACATATCGGTGGTCATCCATTGTATTTGATGGACTGGCCTGTGGGCCAATCAGAATATGGGGGCGGGGCTTCACTGGTGTCGTGGGTGGAGCTATGCTCAGTGTCCCAGGAAATAGCAAAACAAAACTAGTAGTTTGAGCTTGACATTGATGGTGTGAAACCATCTGGTTCTCCCCCATCGATGTCAAAACTATTGAACATCGACCAAAACCTATAGATGTTTTATAAACATCGATGTCCGATGGCCATCCCTAATGAGTATTGCATCAACCAATCAGATGGTCTAATTTCTAAACTAATTTACATAAGGGCTTTATTTGCTCTCCATAACTTACTTAGGTCTTTCCTCACCCTAGTCTTATTGAAAACCTACAAAACTAGCCAAAGATGGTGGGTGACAAGAACATTCATGACTGATTGTCTTGCTGGTTGAAGACTATCACATGATGGTCCCAGCTAAAGTAGTAAAATAGAAAACTGTTGACTGACAGTGCATAAACCAATCGGAATGGATTGTTTTGAATGAGTGTTAGTGATGGCCATTGTTGCCTTTGCCATCGATGTTGTTACCTATAGGTGGTCATCCATTGTATTTGACTGACTGGACCGTGGGCCAATCAGAACACGGGGGCGGGGCTTCACATGTTTCAGGGGGTGGAGCTATATTCCATGTCCCAGGAGATAGCACAACAAATCTTTTCGTTTTAGCTTGACATTGATGGTGGGAAACCATCTGGTTCTCCCCCAACAATGTAAAAACTATGAACATCGACCATAATATATCGATGTTTTATAAACATCGATGGTCATCCCTAATGAGAATTGCATCAACCAATCACATGGTCTAATTTCCAAACTAATTTGCATAAGGAATTTATTTGCTCTCCATAACTTATTTAGGTCCTTCCTCACCATAGTCTAATTGAAAACCTACAAAACCAGCCAAAGATGGTTGATAACAAGAATGTTCTTGACCAATTGGTTTGTTGGTTGAAGACTGTTGTATGATGGTCCCATCAAAAGTAGTAAAATAGAAAACTGTTGACTTGCCATTGATGTTGTTACATATCGGTGGTCATCCATTGTATTTGATGGACTGGCCTGTGGGCCAATCAGGATATGGGGGCGGGGCGTCGTGGGTGGAGCTATGCTCAGTGTCCCAGGAAATAGCAAAACAAAACTAGTAGTTTGAGCTTGACATTGATGGTGTGAAACCATCTGGTTCTCCCCCATCGATGTCAAAACTATTGAACATCGACCATAACCTATAGATGTTTTATAAACATCGATGGCCGATGGCCATCCCTAATGAGTATTGCATCAACCAATCAGATGGTCTAATTTCTAAACTAATTTGCATAAGGGCTTTCTTTGCTCTCCATAACTTACTTAGGTCTTTCCTCACCCTAGTCTTATTGAAAACCTACAAAACTAGCCAAAGATGGTGGGTGACAAGAACATTAACGACTGATTGTCTTGCTGGTTGAAGACTATCACATGATGGTCTCAGCTAAAGTAGTAAAATAGAAAACTGTTGACTGACAGTGCATAAACCAATCGGAATGGATTGTTTTGAATGAGTGTTAGTGATGGCCATTGTTGCCTTTGCTATCGATGTTGTTACCTATAGGTGGTCATCCATTGTATTTGACTGACTGGAACGTGGGCCAATCAGAACACGGGGGTGGGGCTTCACATGTTTCAGGGGGTGGAGCTATATTCCATGTCCCAGGAGATAGCACAACAAATCTTTTCGTTTTAGCTTGACATTGATGGTGGGAAACCATCTGGTTCTCCCCCATTGATGTAAAAACTATGAACATTGACCATAATCTATCGATGTTTTATAAACATCGATGGTCATCCCTAATGAGAATTGCATCAACCAATCACATGGTCTAATTTCCAAACTAATTTGCATAAGGAATTTATTTGCTCTCCATAACTTATTTAGGTCCTTCCTCACCATAGTCTAATTGAAAACCTACAAAACCAGCCAAAGATGGTTGATAACAAGAATGTTCTTGACCAATTGGTTTGTTGGTTGAAGACTGTTGTATGATGGTCCCATCAAAAGTAGTAAAATAGAAAACTGTTGACTTGCCATTGATGTTGTTACATATCGGTGGTCATCCATTGTATTTGATGGACTGGCCTGTGGGCCAATCAGAATATGGGGGCGGGGCTTCACTGGTGTCGTGGGTGGAGCTATGCTCAGTGTCCCAGGAAATAGCAAAACAAAACTAGTAGTTTGAGCTTGACATTGATGGTGTGAAACCATCTGGTTCTCCCCCATCGATGTCAAAACTATTGAACATCGACCAAAACCTATAGATGTTTTATAAACATCGATGGCCGATGGCCATCCCTAATGAGTATTGCATCAACCAATCAGATGGTCTAATTTCTAAACTAATTTGCATAAGGGCTTTCTTTGCTCTCCATAACTTACTTAGGTCTTTCCTCACCCTAGTCTTATTGAAAACCTACAAAACTAGCCAAAGATGGTGGGTGACAAGAACATTCACGACTGATTGTCTTGCTGGTTGAAGACTATCACATGATGGTCCCAGCTAAAGTAGTAAAATAGAAAACTGTTGACTGACAGTGCATAAACCAATCGGAATGGATTGTTTTGAATGAGTGTTAGTGATGGCCATTGTTGCCTTTGCCATCGATGTTGTTACCTATAGGCGGTCATCCATTGTATTTGACTGACTGGACCGTGGGCTAATCAGAACACGGGGGCGGGGCTTTACATGTTTCAGGGGGTGGAGCTATATTCCATGTCCCAGGAGATAGCACAACAAATCTTTTCGTTTTAGCTTGACATTGATGGTGGGAAACCATCTGGTTCTCCCCAATCGAATGTAAAAACTATGAACATCGACCATAATCTATCGATGTTTTATAAACATCGATGGTCATCCCTAATGAGTATTGCATCAACCAATCACATGGTCTAATTTCCAAACTAATTTGCATAAGGAATTTATTTGCTCTCCATAACTTATTTAGGTCCTTCCTCACCATAGTCTAATTGAAAATCTACAAAACCAGTCAGAGATGGTTGATAACAAGAATGTTCTTGACCAATTGGTTTGTTGGTTGAAGACTGTTGTATGATGTTCCCATCAAAAGTAGTAAAATAGAAAACTGTTGACTTGCCATTGATGTTGTTACATATCGGTGGTCATCCATTGTATTTGATGGACTGGCCTGTGGGCCAATCAGAATATGGGGGCGGGGCTTCACTGGTGTCGTGGGTGGAGCTATGCTCAGTGTCCCAGGAAATAGCAAAACAAAACTAGTAGTTTGAGCTTGACATTGATGGTGTGAAACCATCTGGTTCTCCCCCATCGATGTCAAAACTAATGAACATCGACCGAAACCTATAGATTTTTTATAAACATCGATGGCCGATGGCCGATGGCCATCCCTAATGAGTATTGCATCAACCAATCAGATGGACTAATTTCTAAACTAATTTGCATAAGGGCTTTCTTTGCTCTCCATAACTTACTTAGGTCTTTCCTCACCCTAGTCTTATTGAAAACCTACAAAACTAGCCAAAGATGGTGGGTGACAAGAACATTAACGACTGATAGTCTTGCTGGTTGAAGAATATCATATGATGGTCCCAACTAAAGTAGTAAAATAGAAAACTGTTGACTGACAGTGCATAAACCAATCGGAATGGATTGTTTTGAATGAGTGTTAGTGATGGCCATTGTTGCCTTTGCCATCGATGTTGTTACCTATAGGTGGTCATCCATTGTATTTGACTGACTGGACCGTGGGCCAATCAGACCACGGGGGCGGGGCTTCACATGTTTCAGAGGGTGGAGCTATATTCCATGTCCCAGGAGATAGCACAACAAATCTTTTCATTTTAGCTTGACAATGATGGTCCGAAACCATCTGGTTCTCCCCCATCGATGTAAAAACTATGAACATCGACCATAATCTATCGATGTTTTATAAACATAGATGGTCATCCCTAATGAGTATTGCATCAACCAATCACATGGTCTAATTTCCAAACTAATTTGCATAAGGAATTTATTTGCTCTCCATAACTTATTTAGGTCCTTCCTCACCATAGTCTAATTGAAAACCTACAAAACCAGCCAAAGATGGTTGATAACAAGAATGTTCTTGACCAACTGGTTTGTTGGTTGAAGACTGTTGTATGATGGTCCCATCAAAAGTAGTAAAATAGAAAACTGTTGACTTGCCATTGATGTTGTTACATATCGGTGGTCATCCATTGTATTTGATGGACTGGCCTGTGGGCCAATCAGAATATGGGGCGGGGCTTCACTGGTGTCGTGGGTGGAGCTATGCTCAGTGTCCAAGGAAATAGCAAAACAAAACTAGTAGTTTGAGCTTGACATTGATGGTGTGAAACCATCTGGTTCTCCCCCATCGATGTCAAAACTATTTAACATCGACCAAAACCTATAGATGTTTTATAAACATCGATGGCCGATGGCCATCCCTAATGAGTATTGCATCAACCAATCAGATGGTCTAATTTCTAAACTAATTTGCATAAGGGCTTTCTTTGCTCTCCATAACTTACTTAGGTCTTTCCTCACCCTAGTCTTATTGAAAACCTACAAAAATAGCCAAAGATGGTGGGTGACAAGAACATCCACGACTGATTGTCTTGCTGGTTGAAGACTATCACATGATGGTCGCAGCTAAAGTAGTAAAATAGAAAACTGTTGACTGACAGTGCATAAAGCAATCGGAATGGATTTTTTTCAATTAGTGTTAGTGATGGCCATTGTTGCCTTTGCCATCGATGTTGTTACCTATAGGTGGTCATCCATTGTATTTGACTGACTGGACCGTGGGCCAATCAGAACACGGGGTGGGGCTATATTCCATGTCCCAGGAGATAGCACAACAAATCTTTTCGTTTTAGCTTGACATTGATGGTGGGAAACCATCTGGTTCTCCCCCATCGATGTAAAAACTATGAACATCGACCATAATCTATCGATGTTTTATAAACATCGATGGCCATCCCTAATGAGAATTGCATCAACCAATCACATGGTCTAATTTCCAAACTAATTTGCATAAGGAATTTATTTGCTCTCCATAACTTATTTATGTCCTTCCACACCATAGTCTAATTGAAAACCTACAAAACCAGACAAAGATGGTTGATAACAAGAATGTTCTTGACCAATTGGTTTGTTGGTTGAAGACTGTTGTATGATGGTCCCATCAAAAGTAGTAAAATAGAAAACTGTTGACTTGCCATTGATGTTGTTACATATCGGTGGTCATCCATTGTATTTGATGGACTGGCCTGTGGGCCAATCAGAATATGGGGGCGGGGCTTCACTGGTGTCGTGGGTGGAGCTATGCTCAGTGTTCCAGGAAATAGCAAAACAAAACTAGTAGTTTGAGCTTGACATTGATGGTGTGAAACCATCTGGTTCTCCCCCATCGATGTCAAAACTATTGAACATCGACCATAACCTATAGATGTTTTATAAACATCGATGGCCGATGGCCATCCCTAATGAGTATTGCATCAACCAATCAGATGGTCTAATTTCTAAACTAATTTGCATAAGGGCTTTCTTTGCTCTCCATAACTTACTTAGGTCTTTCCTCACCCTAGTCTTATTGAAAACCTACAAAACTAGCCAAAGATGGTGGGTGACAAGAACATTCACGACTGATTGTCTTGCTGGTTGAAGACTATCACATGATGGTCCCAGCTAAAGTAGTAAAATAGAAAACTGTTGACTGACAGTGCATAAACCAATCGGAATGGATTGTTTTGAATGAGTGTTAGTGATGGCCATTGTTGCCTTTGCCATCGATGTTGTTACCTATAGGTGGTCATCCATTGTATTTGACTGACTGGACCGTGGGCCAATCAGAAAACGGGGGCGGGGCTTCACATGTTTCAGGGGGTGGAGCTATACTCCATGTCCCAGGAGATAGCACAACAAATCTTTTCGTTTTAGCTTGACATTGATGGTGGGAAACCATCTGGTTCTCCCCCATCGATGTAAAAACTATGAACATCGACCATAATCTATCGATGTTTTATAAACATCGATGGTCATCCCTAATGAGAATTGCATCAACCAATCACAAGGTCTAATTTCCAAACTTATTTGCATAAGTAATTTATTTGCTCTCCATAACTTATTTAGGTCCTTCCTCACCATAGTCTAATTGAAAACCTACAAAACCAGCCAAAGATGGTTGATAACAAGAATGTTCTTGACCAATTGGTTTGTTGGTTGAAGACTGTTGTATGATGGTCCCATCAAAAGTAGTAAAATAGAAAACTGTTGACTTGCCATTGATGTTGTTACATATCGGTGGTCATCCATTGTATTTGATGGACTGGCCTGTGGGCCAATCAGAATATGGGGGCGGGGCTATGCTCAGTGTCCCAAGAAATAGCAAAACAAAACTAGTAGTTTGAGCTTGACATTGATGGTGTGAAACCATCTGGTTCTCCCCCATCGATGTCAAAACTATTGAACATCGACCATAACCTATAGATGTTTTATAAACATCGATGGCCATCCCTAATGAGTATTGCATCAACCAATCAGATGGTCTAATTTCTAAACTAATTTGCATAAGGGCTTTCTTTGCTCTCCATAACTTACTTAGGTCTTTCCTCACCCTAGTCTTATTGAAAACCTACAAAACTAGCCAAAGATGGTGGGTGACAAGAACATTCACGACTGATTGTTTTGCTGGTTGAAGACTATCCCGTGATGGTCCCAGCTAAAATAGTAAAATAGAAAACTGTTGACTGACAGTGCATAAACCAATCGGAATGGATTGTTTTGAATGAGTGTTAGTGATGGCCATTGTTGCCTTTGCCATCGATGTTGTTACCTATAGGTGGTCATCCATTGTATTTGACTGACTGGACCGTGGGCCAATCAGAACACGGGGGCGGGGCTATATTCCATGTCCCAGAAGATAGCACAAAAAATCTTTTCGTTTTAGCTTGACATTGATGGTGGGAAACCATCTGGTTCTCCCCCATCGATGTAAAAACTATGAACATCGACCATAATCTATCGATGTTTTATAAACATCGATGGTCATCCCTAATGAGAATTGCATCAACCAATCACACGGTCTAATTTCCAAACTAATTTGCATAAGGAATTTATTTGCTCTCCATAATTTATTTAGGTCCTTCCTCACCATAGTCTAATTGAAAACCTACAAAACCAGCTAAAGATGGTTGATAACAAGAATGTTCTTAAACAATTGGTTTGTTGGTCGAAGACTGTTGTATGATGGTCCCATCAAAAGTAGTAAAATAGAAAACTGTTGACTTGCCATTGATATTGTTACATATCGGTGGTCATCCATTGTATTTGATGGACTGGCCTGTGGACCAATCAGAATATGGGGGCGGGGCTTCACTGGTGTCGTGGGTGGAGCTATGCTCAGTGTCCCAGGAAATAGCAAAACAAAACTAGTAGTTTGAGCTTGACATTGATGGTGTGAAACCATCTGGTTCTCCCCCATCGATGTCAAAACTATTGAACATCGACCATAACCTATAGATGTTTTATTAACATCGATGGCCGATGGCCATCCCTAATGAGTATTGCATCAACCAATCAGATGGTCTAATTTCTAAACTAATTTGCATTAGGACTTTCTTTGCTCTCCATAACTTACTTAGGTCTTTCCTCACCCTAGTCTTATTGAAAACCTACAAAACTAGCCAAAGATGGTGGGTGACAAGAACATTCACTACTGATTGTCTTGCTGGTTGAAGACTATCACATGATGGTCCCAGCTAAAGTAGTAAAATAGAAAACTGTTGACTGACAGTGTATAAATCAATCGGAATGGATTGTTTTGAATGAGTGTTAGTGATGGCTATTGTTGCCTTTGCCATCGATGTTGTTACCTATAGGTGGTCATCCATTGTATTTGACTGACTGGACCGTGGGCCAATCAGAACACGGGGGCGGGGCTATATTCCATGTCCCAGGAGATAGCACAAAAAATCTTTTCGTTTTAGCTTGACATTGATGGTGGGAAACCATCTGGTTCTCCCCCATCGATGTAAAAACTATGAACATCGACCATAATCTATCGATGTTTTATAAACATCGATGGTCATCCCTAATGAGAATTGCATCAACCAATCACACGGTCTAATTTCCAAACTAATTTGCATAAGGAATTTATTTGCTCTCTATAACTTATTTAGGTCCTTCCTCACCATAGTCTAATTGAAAACCTACAAAACCAGCCAAAGATGGTTGATAACAAGAATGTTTTTGAACAATTGGTTTGTTGGTCGAAGACTGTTGTATGATGGTCCCATCAAAAGTAGTAAAATAGAAAACTGTTGACTTGCCATTGATGTTGTTACATATCGGTGGTCATCCATTGTATTTGATGGACTGGCCTGTGGGCCAATCAGAATATGGGGGCGGGGCTTCACTGGTGTCGTGGGTGGAGCTATGCTCAGTGTCCCAGGAAATAGCAAAACAAAACTAGTAGTTTGAGCTTGACATTGATGGTGTGAAACCATCTGGTTCTCCCCCATCGATGTCAAAACTATTGAACATCGACCATAACCTATAGATGTTTTATAAACATCGATGGCCGATGGCCATCCCTAATGAGTATTGCATCAACCAATCAGATGGTCTAATTTCTAAACTAATTTGCATAAGGGCTTTCTTTGCTCTCCATAACTTACTTAGGTCTTTCCTCACCCTAGTCTTATTGAAAACCTACAAAACTAGCCAAAGATGGTGGGTGACAAGAACATTCATGACTGATTGTCTTGCTGGTTGAAGACTATCACATGATGGTCCCAGCTAAAGTAGTAAAATAGAAAACTGTTGACTGACAGTGCATAAACCAATCGGAATGGATTGTTTTGAATGAGTGTTAGTGATGGCTATTGTTGCCTTTGCCATCGATGTTGTTACCTATAGGTGGTCATCCATTATATTTGACTGACTGGACCGTGGGCCAATCAGAACACGGGGCGGGGCGGGGCTTCACATGTTTCAGGGGGTGGAGCTATATTCCATGTCCCAGGAGATAGCACAACAAATCTTTTCGTTTTAGCTTGACATTGATGGTGGGAAACCATCTGGTTCTCCCCCATCGATGTAAAAACTATGAACATCGACCATAATCTATCGATGTTTTATAAACATCGATGGCCATCCCTAATGAGAATTGCATCAACCAATCACATGGTCTAATTTCCAAACTAATTTGCATAAGGAATTTATTTGCTCTCCATAACTTATTTATGTCCTTCCTCACCATAGTCTAATTGAAAACCTACAAAACCAGACAAAGATGGTTGATAACAAGAATGTTCTTGACCAATTGGTTTGTTGGTTGAAGACTGTTGTATGATGGTCCCATCAAAAGTAGTAAAATAGAAAACTGTTGACTTGCCATTGATGTTGTTACATATCGGTGGTCATCCATTGTATTTGATGGACTGGCCTGTGGGCCAATCAGAATATGGGGGCGGGGCTTCACTGGTGTCTTGGGTGGAGCTATGCTCAGTGTTCCAGGAAATAGCAAAACAAAACTAGTAGTTTGAGCTTTACATTGATGGTGTGAAACCATCTGGTTCTCCCCCATCGATGTCAAAACTATTGAACATCGACCATAACCTATAGATGTTTTATAAACATCGATGGCCGATGGCCATCCCTAATGAGTATTGCATCAACCAATCAGATGGTCTAATTTCTAAACTAATTTGCATAAGGGCTTTCTTTGCTCTCCATAACTTACTTAGGTCTTTCCTCACCCTAGTCTTATTGAAAACCTACAAAACTAGCCAAAGATGGTGGGTGACAAGAACATTCACGACTGATTGTCTTGCTGGTTGAAGACTATCACATGATGGTCCCAGCTAAAGTAGTAAAATAGAAAACTGTTGACTGACAGTGCATAAACCAATCGGAATGGATTGTTTTGAATGAGTGTTAGTGATGGCCATTGTTGCCTTTGCCATCGATGTTGTTACCTATAGGTGGTCATCCATTGTATTTGACTGACTGGACCGTGGGCCAATCAGAACATGGGGGCGGGGCTTCACATGTTTCAGGGGGTGGAGATATACTCCATGTCCCAGGAGATAGCACAACAAATCTTTTCGTTTTAGCTTGACATTGATGGTGGGAAACCATCTGGTTCTCCCCCATCGATGTAAAAACTATGAACATCGACCATAATCTATCGATGTTTTATAAACATCGATGGTCATCCCTAATGAGTATTGCATCAACCAATCACATATTCTAATTTCCAAACTAATTTGCATAAGGAATTTATTTGCTCTCCATAACTTATTTAGGTCCTTCCTCATCATAGTCTAATTGAAAACCTACACAACTAGTCTAAGATGGTGGGTGACAAGAACATTCACGACTGATTGTCTTGCTGGTTGATATACTCCATGTCCCAGGAGATAGCACAACAAATCTTTTCGTTTTAGCTTGACATTGATGGTGGGAAACCATCTGGTTCTCCCCCATCGATGTAAAAACTATGAACATCGACCATAATCTATCGATGTTTTATAAACATCGATGGTCATCCCTAATGAGAATTGCATCAACCAATCACACGGTCTAATTTCCAAACTTATTTGCATAAGTAATTTATTTGCTCTCCATAACTTATTTAGGTCCTTCCTCACCATAGTCTAATTGAAAACCTACAAAACCAGCCAAAGATGATTGATAACAAGAATGTTCTTGACCAATTAATTTGTTGGTTGAAGACTGTTGTATGATGGTCCCATCAAAAGTAGTAAAATAGAAAACTGTTGACTTCCCATTGATGTTGTTACATATCGGTGGTCATCCATTGTATTTGATGGACTGGCCTGTGGGCCAATCAGAATATGGGGGCGGGGCTTCACTGGTGTCGTGGGTGGAGCAATGCTCAGTGTCCCAGGAAATAGCAAAACAAAACTAGTAGTTTGAGCTTGACATTGATGGTGTGAAACCATCTGGTTCTCCCCCATCGATGTCAAAACTATTGAACATCGACCATAACCTATAGATGTTTTATAAACATCGATGGCCGATGGCCATCCCTAATGAGTATTGCATCAACCAATCAGATGGTCTAATTTCTAAACTAATTTGCATAAGGGCTTTATTTGCTCTCCATAACTTACTTAGGTCTTTCCTCACCCTAGTCTTATTGAAAACCTACACAACTAGCCTAAGATGGTGGGTGACAAGAACATTCACGACTGATTGTCTTGCTGGTTGAAGACTATCACATAATGGTCCCAGCTAAAGTAGTAAAATAGAAAACTGTTGATTGACAGTGCATAAACCAATCGGAATGGATTGTTTTGAATGAGTGTTAGTGATGGCCATTGTTGCCTTTGCCATCGATGTTGTTACCTATAGGTGGTCATCCATTGTATTTGACTGACTGGACCGTGGGCCAATCAGAACACGGGGGCGGGGCTTCACATGTTTCAGGGGGTGGAGCTATATTCCATGTCCCAGGAGATAGCACAACAAATCTTTTCGTTTTAGCTTGACATTGATGGTGGGAAACCATCTGGTTCTCCCCCATCGATGTAAAAACTATGAACATCGACCATAACCTATAGATGTTTTATAAACATCGATGGTCATCCCTAATGAGTATTGCATCAACCAATCACATGGTCTAATTTCCAAACTAATTTGCATAAGGAATTTATTTGCTCTCCATAACTTATTTAGGTCCTTCCTCATCATAGTCTAATTGAAAACCTACAAAACCAGCCAAAGATGGTTAATAACAAGAATGTTCTTGACCAATTGGTTTGTTGGTTGAAGACTGTTGTATGATGGTCCCATCAAAAGTAGTAAAATAGAAAACTGTTGACTTGCCATTTATGTTGTTACATATCGGTGGTCATCTATTGTATTTGATGGACTGGCCTGTGGGCCAATCAGAATATGGGGCAGGGCTTCACTGGTGTCGTGGGTGGAGCTATGCTCAGTGTCCCAGGAAATAGCAAAACAAAACTAGTAGTTTGAGCTTGACATTGATGGTGTGAAACCATCTGGTTCTCCCCCATCGATGTCAAAACTATTGAACATCGACCATAACCTATAGATGTTTTATAAACATCGATGGCCGATGGCCATCCCTAAGAGTATTGCATCAACCAATCAGATGGTCTAATTTCTAAACTAATTTGCATAAGGGCTTTCTTTGCTCTCCATAACTTACTTAGGTCTTTCCTCACCCTAGTCTTATTGAAAACCTACAAAACTAGCCAAAGATGGTGGGTGACAAGAACATTCACGACTGATTATCTTGCTGGTTGAAGACTATCACATGATGGTCCCAGCTAAAGTAGTAAAATAGAAAACTGTTGACTGACAGTGCATAAACCAATCGGAATGGATTGTTTTGAATGAGTGTTAGTGATGGCCATTGTTGCCTTTGCCATCGATGTTGTTACCTATAGGTGGTCATCCATTGTATTTGACTGACTGGACCGTGGGCCAATCAGAACACGGGGGCGGGGCTTCACATGTTTCAGGGGGTGGAGCTATATTCCATGTCCCAGGAGATAGCACAACAAATCTTTTCGTTTTAGCTTGACATTGATGGTGGGAAACCATCTGGTTCTCCCCCATCGATGTAAAAACTATGAACATCGACCATAATCTATTGATGTTTTATAAACATCGATGGTCATCCCTAATGAGTATTGCATCAACCAATCACATGGTCTAATTTCCAAACTAATTTGCATAAGGAATTTATTTGCTCTCCATAACTTATTTAGGTCCTTCCTCATCATAGTCTAATTGAAAACCTACAAATCCAGCCAAAGATGGTTAATAACAAGAATGTTCTTGACCAATTGGTTTGTTGGTTGAAGACTGTTGTATGATGGTCCCATCAAAAGTAGTAAAATAGAAAACTGTTGACTTGCCATTGATGTTGTTACATATCGGTGGTCATCCATTGTATTTGATGGACTGGCCTGTGGGCCAATCAGAATATGGGGGCGGGGCTTCACTGGTGTCGTGGGTGGAGCAATGCTCAGTGTCCCAGGAAATAGCAAAACAAAACTAGTAGTTTGAGCTTGACATTGATGGTGTGAAACCATCTGGTTCTCCCCCATCGATGTCAAAACTATTGAACATCGACCATAACCTATAGATGTTTTATAACATCGATGGCCGATGGCCATCCCTAATGAGTATTGCATCAACCAATCAGATGGTCTAATTTCTAAACTAATTTGCATAAGGGCTTTATTTGCTCTCCATAACTTACTTAGGTCTTTCCTCACCCTAGTCTTATTGTAAACCTTCACAACTAGCCTAAGATGGTGGGTGACAAGAACATTCACGACTGATTGTCTTGCTGGTTGAAGACTATCACATAATGGTCCCAGCTAAAGTAGTAAAATAGAAAACTGTTGACTGACAGTGCATAAACCAATCGGAATGGATTGTTTTGAATGAGTGTTAGTGATGGCCATTGTTGCCTTTGCCATCGATGTTGTTACCTATAGGTGGTCATCCATTGTATTTGACTGACTGGACCGTGGGCCAATCAGAACACGGGGGCGGGGCTTCACATGTTTCAGGGGGTGGAGCTATATTCCATGTCCCAGGAGATAGCACAACAAATCTTTTCGTTTTAGCTTGACATTGATGGTGGGAAACCATCTGGTTCTCCCCCATCGATGTAAAAACTATGAACATCGACCATAATCGATTGATGTTTTATAAACATCGATGGTCATCCCTAATGAGTATTGCATCAACCAATCACATGGTCTAATTTCCAAATTAATTTGCATAAGGAACTTATTTGCTCTCCATAACTTATTTAGGTCCTTCCTCATCATAGTCTAATTGAAAACCTACAAAACCAGCCAAAGATGGTTGATAACAAGAATGTTCTTGACCAATTGGTTTGTTGGTTGAAGACTGTTGTATGATGGTCCCATCAAAAGTAGTAAAATAGAAAACTGTTGACTTGCCATTGATGTTGTTACATATCGGTGGTCATATATTGTATTTGATGGACTGGCCTGTGGGCCAATCAGAATATGGGGCAGGGCTTCACTGGTGTTGTGGGTGGAGCTATGCTCAGTGTCCCAGGAAATAGCAAAACAAAACTAGTAGTTTGAGCTTGACATTGATGGTGTGAAACCATCTGGTTCTCCCCCATCGATGTCAAAACTATTGAACATCGACCATAACCTATAGATGTTTTATAAACATCGATGGCCGATGGCCATCCCTAAGAGTATTGCATCAACCAATCAGATGGTCTAATTTCTAAACTAATTTGCATAAGGGCTTTCTTTGCTCTCCATAACTTACTTAGGTCTTTCCTCACCCTAGTCTTATTGAAAACCTACAAAACTAGCCAAAGATGGTGGGTGACAAGAACATTCACGACTGATTGTCTTGCTGGTTGAAGACTATCACATGATGGTCCCAGCTAAAGTAGTAAAATAGAAAACTGTTGACTGACAGTGCTTAAACTAATCGGAATGGATTGTTTTGAAAGTGTGTTAGTGATGGCCATTGTTGCCTTTGCCATTGATGTTGTTACCTATAGGTGGTCATCCATTGTATTTGACTGACTGGACCGTGGGCCAATCAGAACATGGGGGCGGGGCTTCACATGTTTCAGGGGGTGGAGCTATATTCCATGTCCCAGGAGATAGCACAACAAATCTTTTCGTTTTAGCTTGACATTGATGGTGGGAAACCATCTGGTTCTCCCCCATCGATGTAAAAACTATGAACATCGACCATAATCTATCGATGTTTTATAAACATCGATGGTCATCCCTAATGAGAAATGCATCAACCAATCACATGGTCTAATTTCCAAACTAATTTGCATAAGGAATTTATTTGCTCTCCATAACTTATTTAGGTCCTTCCTCACCATAGTCTAATTGAAAACCTACAAAACCAGCCAAAGATGGTTGATAACAAGAATGTTATTGACCAATTGGTTTGTTGGATGAAGACTGTTGTATGATGGTCCCATCAAAAGTAGTAAAATAGAAAACTGTTGACTTGCCATTGATGTTGTTTCATATCGGTGGTCATCCATTGTATTTGATGGACTGTCCTGTGGGCCAATCAGAATATGGGGGCGGGGCTTCACTGGTGTCGTGGGTGGAGCTATGCTCAGTGTCCCAGGAAATAGCAAAACAAAACTAGTAGTTTGAGCTTGACATTGATGGTGTGAAACCATCTGGTTCTCCCCCATCGATGTCAAAACTATTGAACATCGACCATAACCTATAGATGTTTTATAAACATCGATGGCCGAAGGTCATCCCTAATGAGTATTGCATCAACCAATCAGATGGTCTAATTTCTAAACTAATTTGCTTAAGGGCTTTATTTGCT
Organism: Crinia signifera; assembly: GCF_055691185.1. Taxonomy (NCBI): domain Eukaryota; kingdom Metazoa; phylum Chordata; class Amphibia; order Anura; family Myobatrachidae; genus Crinia; species Crinia signifera. The sequence goes on along the minus strand of NC_139220.1, from coordinate 73,723,196 downwards.
CTCCATAACTTACTTGGGTCTTTCCTCACCCTAGTCTAATTGAAAACCTACAAAACCAGCCAAAGATGGTTGATAACAAGAATGTTCGTGACCAATTGGTTTGTTGGTTGAAGACTTGTATGATGGTCCCATCAAAAGTAGTAAAATAGAAAACTGTTGACTTGCCATTGATGTTGTTACATATTGGTGGTCATCCATTGTATTTGATGGACTGGCCTGTGGGCCAATCAGAATATGGGGGCGGGGCTTCACTGGTGTCGTGGGTGGAGCTATGCTCAGTGTCCCAGGAAATAGCAAAACAAAACTAGTAGTTTGAGCTTGACATTGATGGTGTGAAACCATCTGGTTCTTCCCCATCGATGTCAAAACTATTGAACATCGACCATAACCTATAGATGTTTTATAAACATCGATGGCCGATGGCCATCCCTAATGAGTATTGCATCAACCAATCAGATGGTCTAATTTCTAAACTAATTAGCATAAGGGCTTTCTTTGCTCTCCATAACTTACTTAGGTCTTTCCTCACCCTAGTCTTATTGAAAACCTACAAAACTAGCCAAAGATGGTGGGTGACAAGAACATTCACGACTGATTGTCTTGCTGGTTGAAGACTATCACATGATGGTCCCAGCTAAAGTAGTAAAATAGAAAACTGTTGACTGACAGTGCTTAAACTAATCGGAATGGATTGTTTTGAAAGTGTGTTAGTGATGGCCATTGTTGCCTTTGCCATTGATGTTGTTACCTATAGGTGGTCATCCATTGTATTTGACTGACTGGACCGTGGGCCAATCAGAACATGGGGGCGGGGCTTCACATGTTTCAGGGGGTGGAGCTATATTCCATGTCCCAGGAGATAGCACAACAAATCTTTTCGTTTTAGCTTGACATTGATGGTGGGAAACCATCTGGTTCTCCCCCATCGATGTAAAAACTATGAACATCGACCATAATCTATCGATGTTTTATAAACATCGATGGTCATCCCTAATGAGAAATGCATCAACCAATCACATGGTCTAATTTCCAAACTAATTTGCATAAGGAATTTATTTGCTCTCCATAACTTATTTAGGTCCTTCCTCACCATAGTCTAATTGAAAACCTACAAAACCAGCCAAAGATGGTTGATAACAAGAATGTTATTGACCAATTGGTTTGTTGGATGAAGACTGTTGTATGATGGTCCCATCAAAAGTAGTAAAATAGAAAACTGTTGACTTGCCATTGATGTTGTTTCATATCGGTGGTCATCCATTGTATTTGATGGACTGTCCTGTGGGCCAATCAGAATATGGGGGCGGGGCTTCACTGGTGTCGTGGGTGGAGCTATGCTCAGTGTCCCAGGAAATAGCAAAACAAAACTAGTAGTTTGAGCTTGACATTGATGGTGTGAAACCATCTGGTTCTCCCCCATCGATGTCAAAACTATTGAACATCGACCATAACCTATAGATGTTTTATAAACATCGATGGCCGAAGGTCATCCCTAATGAGTATTGCATCAACCAATCAGATGGTCTAATTTCTAAACTAATTTGCTTAAGGGCTTTATTTGCTCTCCATAACTTACTTGGGTCTTTCCTCACCCTAGTCTAATTGAAAACCTACAAAACCAGCCAAAGATGGTTGATAACAAGAATGTTCGTGACCAATTGGTTTGTTGGTTGAAGACTTGTATGATGGTCCCATCAAAAGTAGTAAAATAGAAAACTGTTGACTTGCCATTGATGTTGTTACATATTGGTGGTCATCCATTGTATTTGATGGACTGGCCTGTGGGCCAATCAGAATATGGGGGCGGGGCTTCACTGGTGTCGTGGGTGGAGCTATGCTCAGTGTCCCAGGAAATAGCAAAACAAAACTAGTAGTTTGAGCTTGACATTGATGGTGTGAAACCATCTGGTTCTTCCCCATCGATGTCAAAACTATTGAACATCGACCATAACCTATAGATGTTTTATAAACATCGATGGCCGATGGCCATCCCTAATGAGTATTGCATCAACCAATCAGATGGTCTAATTTCTAAACTAATTAGCATAAGGGCTTTCTTTGCTCTCCATAACTTACTTAGGTCTTTCCTCACCCTAGTCTTATTGAAAACCTACAAAACTAGCCAAAGATGGTGGGTGACAAGAACATTCACGACTGATTGTCTTGCTGGTTGAAGACTATCACATGATGGTCCCAGCTAAAGTAGTAAAATAGAAAACTGTTGACTGACAGTGCATAAACCAATCGGAATGTATTGTTTTAAATGAGTGTTAGCGATGGCCACTGTTGCCTTTGCCATCGATGTTGTTACCTATAGGTGGTCATCCATTGTATTTGACTGACTGGACCGTGGGCCAATCAGAACACGGGGCCGGGGCTTCACATGTTTCAGGGGGTGGAGCTATATTCCATGTCCCAGGAGATAGCACAACAAATCTTTTCGTTTTAGCTTGACATTGATGGTGGGAAACCATCTGGTTCTCCCCCATCGATGTAAAAACTATGAACATCGACCATAATCTATCGATGTTTTATAAACATCGATGGTCATCCCTAATGAGAATTGCATCAACCAATCACACGGTCTAATTTCCAAACTAATTTGCATAAGGAATTTATTTGCTCTCCATAACTTATTTAGGTCCTTCCTCACCATAGTCTAATTGAAAACCTACAAAACCAGCCAAAGATGGTTGATAACAAGAATGTTCTTGACCAATTGGTTTGTTGGTCGAAGACTGTTGTATGATGGTCCCATCAAAAGTAGTAAAATAGAAAACTGTTGACTTGCTATTGATGTTGTTACATATCGGTGGTCATCCATTGTATTTGATGGACTGGCCTGTGGTCCAATCAGAATATGAGGGCGGGGCTTCACTGGTGTCGTGGGTGGAGCTATGCTCAGTGTCCCAGGAAATAGCAAAACAAAACTAGTAGTTTGAGCTTGACATTGATGGTGTGAAACCATCTGGTTCTCCCCCATCGATGTCAAAACTATTGAACATCGACCATAACCTATAGATGTTTTATAAACATCGATGTCCGAAGGTCATCCCTAATGAGTATTGCATCAACCAATCAGATGGTCTAATTTCTAAACTAATTTGCTTAAGGGCTTTATTTGCTCTCCATAACTTACTTGGGTCTTTCCTCACCCTAGTCTAATTGAAAACCTACAAAACCAGCCAAAGATGGTTGATAACAAGAATGTTCGTGACCAATTGGTTTGTTGGTTGAAGACTTGTATGACGGTCCCATCAAAAGTAGTAAAATAGAAAACTGTTGACTTGCCATTGATGTTGTTACATATTGGTGGTCATCCATTGTATTTGATGGACTGGCCTGTGGGCCAATCAGAATATGGGGGCGGGGCTTCACTGGTGTCGTGGGTGGAGCTATGCTCAGTGTCCCAGGAAATAGCAAAACAAAACTAGTAGTTTGAGCTTGACATTGATGGTGTGAAACCATCTGGTTCTCCCCCATCGATGTCAAAACTATTGAACATCGACCATAACCTATAGATGTTTTATAAACATCGATGGCCGATGGCCATCCCTAATGAGTATTGCATCAACCAATCAGATGGTCTAATTTCTAAACTAATTAGCATAAGGGCTTTCTTTGCTCTCCATAACTTACTTAGGTCTTTCCTCACCCTAGTCTTATTGAAAACCTACAAAACTAGCCAAAGATGGTGGGTGACAAGAACATTCACGACGGATTGTCTTGCTGGTTGAAGACTATCACATGATGGTCCCAGCTAAAGTAGTAAAATAGAAAACTGTTGACTGACAGTGCATAAACCAATCGGAATGTATTGTTTTAAATGAGTGTTAGTGATGGCCACTGTTGCCTTTGCCATCGATGTTGTTACCTATAGGTGGTCATCCATTGTATTTGACTGACTGGACCGTGGGCCAATCAGAACACGGGGGCGGGGCTTTACATGTTTCAGGGGGTGGAGCTATATTCCATGTCCCAGGAGATAGCACAACAAATCTTTTCGTTTTAGCTTGACATTGATGGTGGGAAACCATCTGGTTCTCCCCCATCGATGTAAAAACTATGAACATCGACCATAATCTATCGATGTTTTATAAACATCGATGGTCATCCCTAATGAGAATTGCATCAACCAATCACACGGTCTAATTTCCAAACTAATTTGCATAAGGAATTTATTTGCTCTCCATAACTTATTTATGTCCTTCCTCACCATAGTCTAATTGAAAACCTACAAAACCAGCCAAAGATGGTTGATAACAAGAATGTTCTTGAACAATTGGTTTGTTGGTCGAAGACTGTTGTATGATGGTCCCATCAAAAGTAGTAAAATAGAAAACTGTTGACTGACAGTGCATAAACCAATCGGAATGGATTGTTTTGAATGAGTGTTACTGATGGCCATTGTTGCCTTTGCCATTGATGTTGTTACCTATAGGTGGTCATCCATTTTATTTGACTGACTGGACCGTGGTCCAATCAGAACACGGGGGCGGGGCTTCACATGTTTCAGGGGGTGGAGCTATATTCCATGTCCCAGGAGATAGCACAACAAATCTTTTCGTTTTAGCTTGACATTGATGGTGGGAAACCATCTGGTTCTCCCCCATCGATGTAAAAACTATGAACATCGACCATAATCTATCGATGTTTTATAAACATCGATGGTCATCCCTAATGAGAAATGCATCAACCAATCACGTGGTCTAATTTCCAAACTAATTTGCATAAGGAATTTATTTGCTCTCCATAACTTATTTCGGTCCTTCCTCACCATAGTCTAATTGAAAACCTACAAAACCAGCCAAAGATGGTTGATAACAAGAATGTTCTTGACCAATTGGTTTGTTGGTTGAAGATTTGTATGATGGTCCCATCAAAAGTAGTATAATAGAAAACTGTTGACTTGCCATTGATGTTGTTACATATCGGTGGTCATCCATTGTATTTGATGGACTGGCCTGTGGGCCAATCAGAATATGGGGGCGGGGCTTCACTGGTGTCGTGGGTGGAGCTATGCTCAGTGTCCCAGGAAATAGCAAAACAAAACTAGTAGTTTGAGCTTGACATTGATGGTGTGAAACCATCTGGTTCTCCCCCATCGATGTCAAAACTATTGAACATCGACCATAACCTATAGATGTTTTATAAACATCGATGGCCGATGGCCATCCCTAATGAGTATTGCATCAACCAATCAGATGGTCTAATTTCTAAACTAATTTGCATAAGGGCTTTATTTGCTCTCCATAACTTACTTAGGTCTTTCCTCACCCTAGTCTTATTGAAAACCTACACAACTAGCCAAAGATGGTGGGTGACAAGAACATTCATGACCGATTGTCTTGCTGGTTGAAGACTATCACATAATGGTCCCAGCTAAAGTAGTAAAATAGAAAACTGTTGACTGACAGTGCATAAACCAATCGGAATGGATTGTTTTGAATGAGTGTTAGTGATGGCCATTGTTGCCTTTGCCATCGATGTTGTTACCTATAGGTGGTCATCCATTGTATTTGACTGACTGGACCGTGGGCCAATCAGAACACGGGGGCGGGGCTTCACATGTTTCAGGGGGTGGAGCTATATTCCATGTCCCAGGAGATAGCACAACAAATCTTTTCGTTTTAGCTTGACATTGATGGTGGGAAACCATCTGGTTCTCCCCCATCGATGTAAAAACTATGAACATCGACCATAATCTATCGATGTTTTATAAACATCGATGGTCATCCCTAATGAGAATTGCATCAACCAATCACACGGTCTAATTTCCAAACTAATTTGCATAAGGAATTTATTTGCTCTCCATAACTTATTTATGTCCTTCCTCACCATAGTCTAATTGAAAACCTACAAAACCAGCCAAAGATGGTTGATAACAAGAATGTTCTTGAACAATTGGTTTGTTGGTCGAAGACTGTTGTATGATGGTCCCATCAAAAGTAGTAAAATAGAAAACTGTTGACTTGCCATTGATGTTGTTACATATCGGTGGTCATCCATTGTATTTGATGGACTGGCCTGTGGGCCAATCAGAATATGAGGGCGGGGCTTCACTGGTGTCGTGGGTGGAGCTATGCTCAGTGTCCCAGGAAATAGCAAAACAAAACTAGTAGTTTGAGCTTGACATTGATGGTGTGAAACCATCTGGTTCTCCCCCATCGATGTCAAAACTATTGAACATCGACCATAACCTATAGATGTTTTATAAACATCGATGGCCGATGGCCATCCCTAATGAGTATTGCATCAACCAATCAGATGGTCTAATTTCTAAACTAATTTGCATAAGGGCTTTATTTGCTCTCCATAACTTACTTAGGTCTTTCCTCACCCTAGTCTTATTGAAAACCTACACAACTAGCCAAAGATGGTGGGTGACAAGAACATTCATGACTGATTGTCTTGCTGGTTGAAGACTATCACATAATGGTCCCAGCTAAAGTAGTAAAATAGAAAACTGTTGACTGACAGTGCATAAACCAATCGGAATGGATTGTTTTGAATGAGTGTTAGTGATGGCCATTGTTGCCTTTGCCATCGATGTTGTTACCTATAGGTGGTCATCCATTGTATTTGACTGACTGGACCGTGGGCCAATCAGAACACGGGGGCGGGGCTTCACATGTTTCAGGGGGTGGAGCTATATTCCATGTCCCAGGAGATAGCACAACAAATCTTTTCGTTTTAGCTTGACATTGATGGTGGGAAACCATCTGGTTCTCCCCCATCGATGTAAAAACTATGAACATCGACCATAATCTATCGATGTTTTATAAACATCGATGGTCATCCCTAATGAGAAATGCATCAACCAATCACATGGTCTAATTTCCAAACTAATTTGCATAAGGAATTTATTTGCTCTCCATAACTTATTTAGGTCCTTCCTCACCATAGTCTAATTGAAAACCTACAAAACCAGCCAAAGATGGTTGATAACAAGAATGTTCTTGACCAATTGGTTTGTTGGATGAAGACTGTTGTATGATGGTCCCATCAAAAGTAGTAAAATAGAAAACTGTTGACTTGCCATTGATGTTGTTTCTTATCGGTGGTCATCCATTGTATTTGATGGACTGTCCTGTGGGCCAATCAGAATATGGGGACGGGGCTTCACTGGTGTCGTGGGTGGAGCTATGCTCAGTGTCCCAGGAAATAGCAAAACAAAACTAGTAGTTTGAGCTTGACATTGATGGTGTGAAACCATCTGGTTCTCCCCCATCGATGTCAAAACTATTGAACATCGACCATAACCTATAGATGTTTTATAAACATCGATGGCCGAAGGTCATCCCTAATGAGTATTGCATCAACCAATCAGATGGTCTAATTTCTAAACTAATTTGCATAAGGGCTTTATTTGCTCTCCATAACTTACTTAGGTCTTTCCTCACCCTAGTCTTATTGAAAACCTACAAACTAGCCAAAGATGGTGAGTGACAAGAACATTCACGACTGATTGTCTTGCTGGTTGAAGACTATCACATGATGGTCCCAGCTAAAGTAGTAAAATAGAAAACTGTTGACTGACAGTGCATAAACCAATCGGAATGGATTGTTTTGAATGAGTGTTAGTGATGGCCATTGTTGCCTTTGCCATCGATGTTGTTACCTATAGGTGGTCATCCATTGTATTTGACTGACTGGACCGTGGGCCAATCAGAACACGGTGGCGGGGCTTCACATGTTTCAGGGGGTGGAGCTATATTCCATGTCCCAGGAGATAGCACAACAAATCTTTTCGTTTTAGCTTGACATTGATGGTGGGAAACCATCTGGTTCTCCCCCATCGATGTAAAAACTATGAACATCGACCATAATATGTCGATGTTTTATAAACATCGATGGTCATCCCTAATGAGAATTGCATCAACCAATCACATGGTCTAATTTCCAAACTAATTTGCATAAGGAATTTATTTGCTCTCCATAACTTATTTCGGTCCTTCCTCACCATAGTCTAATTGAAAACCTACAAAACCAGCCAAAGATGGTTGATAACAAGAGTGTTCTTGACCAATTGGTTTGTTGGTTGAAGACTTGTATGATGGTCCCATCAAAAGTAGTAAAATAGAAAACTGTTGACTTGCCATTGATGTTGTAACATATCGGTGGTCATCCATTGTATTTGATGGACTGGCCTGTGGGCCAATCAGAATATGGGGGCGGGGCTTCACTGGTGTCATGGGTGGAGCTATGCTCAGTGTCCCAGGAAATAGCAAAACAAAACTAGTAGTTTGAGCTTGACATTGATGGTGTGAAACCATCTGGTTCTCCCCCATTGATGTCAAAACTATTGAACATCGACCATAACCTATAGATGTTTTATAAACATCGATGGCCGATGGCCATCCCTAATGAGTATTGCATCAACCAATCAGATGGTCTAATTTCTAAACTAATTAGCATAAGGGCTTTCTTTGCTCTCCATAACTTACTTAGGTCTTTCCTCACCCTAGTCTTATTGAAAACCTACAAAACTAGCCAAAGATGGTGGGTGACAAGAACATTCACGACTGATTGTCTTGCTGGTTGAAGATTATCACATGATGGTCCCAGCTAAAGTAGTAAAATAGAAAACTGTTGACTGACAGTGCATAAACCAATCGGAATGGATTGTTTTGAATGAGTGTTACTGATGGCCATTGTTGCCTTTGCCATTGATGTTGTTACCTATAGGTGGTCATCCATTTTATTTGACTGACTGGACCGTGGTCCAATCAGAACACGGGGGCGGGGCTTCACATGTTTCAGGGGGTGGAGCTATATTCCATGTCCCAGGAGATAGCACAACAAATCTTTTCGTTTTAGCTTGACATTGATGGTGGGAAACCATCTGGTTCTCCCCCATCGATGTAAAAACTATGAACATCGACCATAATCTATCGATGTTTTATAAACATCGATGGTCATCCCTAATGAGAAATGCATCAACCAATCACGTGGTCTAATTTCCAAACTAATTTGCATAAGGAATTTATTTGCTCTCCATAACTTATTTCGGTCCTTCCTCACCATAGTCTAATTGAAAACCTACAAAACCAGCCAAAGATGGTTGATAACAAGAATGTTCTTGACCAATTGGTTTGTTGGTTGAAGATTTGTATGATGGTCCCATCAAAAGTAGTATAATAGAAAACTGTTGACTTGCCATTGATGTTGTTACATATCGGTGGTCATCCATTGTATTTGATGGACTGGCCTGTGGGCCAATCAGAATATGGGGGCGGGGCTTCACTGGTGTCGTGGGTGGAGCTATGCTCAGTGTCCCAGGAAATAGCAAAACAAAACTAGTAGTTTGAGCTTGACATTGATGGTGTGAAACCATCTGGTTCTCCCCCATCGATGTCAAAACTATTGAACATCGACCATAACCTATAGATGTTTTATAAACATCGATGGCCGATGGCCATCCCTAATGAGTATTGCATCAACCAATCAGATGGTCTAATTTCTAAACTAATTTGCATAAGGGCTTTATTTGCTCTCCATAACTTACTTAGGTCTTTCCTCACCCTAGTCTTATTGAAAACCTACACAACTAGCCAAAGATGGTGGGTGACAAGAACATTCATGACCGATTGTCTTGCTGGTTGAAGACTATCACATAATGGTCCCAGCTAAAGTAGTAAAATAGAAAACTGTTGACTGACAGTGCATAAACCAATCGGAATGGATTGTTTTGAATGAGTGTTAGTGATGGCCATTGTTGCCTTTGCCATCGATGTTGTTACCTATAGGTGGTCATCCATTGTATTTGACTGACTGGACCGTGGGCCAATCAGAACACGGGGGCGGGGCTTCACATGTTTCAGGGGGTGGAGCTATATTCCATGTCCCAGGAGATAGCACAACAAATCTTTTCGTTTTAGCTTGACATTGATGGTGGGAAACCATCTGGTTCTCCCCCATCGATGTAAAAACTATGAACATCGACCATAACCTATAGATGTTTTATAAACATCGATGGTCATCCCTAATGAGTTTTGCATCAACCAATCACATGGTCTAATTTCCAAACTAATTTGCATAAGGAATTTATTTGCTCTCCATAACTTATTTAGGTCCTTCCTCATCATAGTCTAATTGAAAACCTACAAAACCAGCCAAAGATGGTTGATAACAAGAATGTTCTTGACCAATTGGTTTGTTGGTTGAAGACTGTTGTATGATGGTCCCATCAAAAGTAGTAAAATAGAAAACTGTTGACTTGCCATTGATGTTGTTACATATCAGTGGTCATCTATTGTATTTGATGGACTGGCCTGTGGGCCAATCACAATATGGGGCAGGGCTTCACTGGTGTCGTGGGTGGAGCTATGCTCAGTGTCCCAGGAAATAGCAAAACAAAACTAGTAGTTTGAGCTTGACATTGATGGTGTGAAACCATCTGGTTCTCCCCCATCGATGTCAAAACTATTGAACATCGACCATAACCTATAGATGTTTTATAAACATCGATGGCTGATGGCCATCCCTAATGAGTATTGCATCAACCAATCAGATGGTCTAATTTCTAAACTAATTTGCATAAGGGCTTTCTTTGCTCTCCATAACTTACTTAGGTCTTTCCTCACCCTAGTCTTATTGAAAACCTACAAAACTAGCCAAAGATGGTGGGTGACAAGAACATTCATGACTGATTGTCTTGCTGGTTGAAGACTATCACATGATGGTCCCAGCTAAAGTAGTAAAATAGAAAACTGTTGACTGACAGTGCATAAACCAATCGGAATGGATTGTTTTGAATGAGTGTTAGTGATGGCCATTGTTGCCTTTGCCATTGATGTTGTTACCTATAGGTGGTCATCCATTGTATTTGACTGACTGGACCGTGGGCCAATCAGAACACGGGGGCGGGGCTTCACATGTTTCAGGGGGTGGAGCTATATTCCATGTCCCAGGAGATAGCACAACAAATCTTTTCGTTTTAGCTTGACATTGATGGTGGGAAACCATCTGGTTCTCCCCCATCGATGTAAAAACTATGAACATCGACCATAATCTATCGATGTTTTATAAACATCGATGGTCATCCCTAATGAGAAATGCATCAACCAATCACATGGTCTAATTTCCAAACTAATTTGAATAAGGAATTTATTTGCTCTCCATAACTTATTTCGGTCCTTCCTCACCATAGTCTAATTGAAAACCTACAAAACCAGCCAAAGATGGTTGATAACAAGAGTGTTCTTGACCAATTGGTTTGTTGGTTGAAGACTTGTATGATGGTCCCATCAAAAGTAGTAAAATAGAAAACTGTTGACTTGCCATTGATGTTGTAACATATCGGTGGTCATCCATTGTATTTGATGGACTGGCCTGTGGGCCAATCAGAATATGGGGGCGGGGCTTCACTGGTGTCGTGGGTGGAGCTATGCTCAGTGTCCCAGGAAATAGCAAAACAAAACTAGTAGTTTGAGCTTGACATTGATGGTGTGAAACCATCTGGTTCTCCCCCATCGATGTCAAAACTATTGAACATCGACCATAACCTATAGATGTTTTATAAACATCGATGGCCGATGGCCATCCCTAATGAGTATTGCATCAACCAATCAGATGGTCTAATTTCTAAACTAATTAGCATAAGGGCTTTCTTTGCTCTCCATAACTTACTTAGGTCTTTCCTCACCCTAGTCTTATTGAAAACCTACAAAACTAGCCAAAAATGGTGGGTGACAAGAACATTCACGACTGATTGTCTTGCTGGTTGAAGACTATCACATGATGGTCCCAGCTAAAGTAGTAAAATAGAAAACTGTTGACTGACAGTGCATAAACCAATCGGAATGGATTGTTTTGAATGAGTGTTAGTGATGGCCATTGTTGCCTTTGCCATCGATGTTGTTACCTATAGGTGGTCATCCATTGTATTTGACTGACCGGACCGTGGGCCAATCAGAACACGGGGGCGGGGCTTCACATGTTTCAGGGGGTGGAGCTATATTCCATGTCCCAGGAGATAGCACAACAAATCTTTTCGTTTTAGCTTGACATTGATGGTGGGAAACCATCTGGTTCTCCCCCATCGATGTAAAAACTATGAACATCGACCATAATCTATCGATGTTTTATAAACATCGATGGCCATCCCTAATGAGAATTGCATCAACCAATCACATGGTCTAATTTCCATACTAATTTGCATAAGGAATTTATTTGCTCTCCATAACTTATTTCGGTCCTTCCTCACCATAGTCTAATTGAAAACCTACAAAACCAGCCAAAGATGGTTGATAACAAGAATGTTCTTGACCAATTGGTTTGTTGGTTGAAGACTGTTGTATGATGGTCCCATCAAAAGTAGTAAAATAGAAAACTGTTGACTTGCCATTGATGTTGTTACATATCGGTGGTCATCTATTGTATTTGATGGACTGGCCTGTGGGCCAATCAGAATATGGGGGCGGGGCTTCACTGGTGTCGTGGGTGGAGCTATGCTCAGTGTCCCAGGAAATAGCAAAACAAAACTAGTAGTTTGAGCTTGACATTGATGGTGTGAAACCATCTGGTTCTCCCCCATCGATGTCAAAACTATTGAACATCGACCATAACCTATAGATGTTTTATAAACATCGATGGCCGATGGCCATCCCTAATGAGTATTGCATCAACCAATCAGATGGTCTAATTTCTAAACTAATTTGCATAAGGGCTTTCTTTGCTCTCCATAACTTACTTAGGTCTTTCCTCACCCTAGTCTTATTGAAAACCTACAAAACTAGCCAAAGATGGTGGGTGACAAGAACATTCACGACTGATTGTCTTGCTGGTTGAAGACTATCACATGATGGTCCCAGCTAAAGTAGTAAAATAGAAAACTGTTGACTGACAGTGCATAAACCAATCGGAATGGATTGTTTTGAATGAGTTTTAGTGATGGCCATTGTTGCCTTTGCCATCGATGTTGTTACCTATAGGTGGTCATCCATTGTATTTGACTGACTGGACCGTGGGCCAATCAGAACACGGGGGCGGGGCTTCACATGTTTCAGGGGGTGGAGCTATATTCCATGTCCCAGGAGATAGCACAACAAATCTTTTCGTTTTAGCTTGACATTGATGGTGGGAAACCATCTGGTTCTCCCCCATCGATGTAAAAACTATGAACATCGACCATAATCTATCGATGTTTTATAAACATCGATAGTCATCCCTAATGAGAATTGCATCAACCAATCACATGGTCTAATTTCCAAACTAATTTGCATAAGGAATTTATTTGCTCTCCATAACTTATTTAGGTCGTTCCTCACCATAGTCTAATTGAAAACCTACAAAACCAGCCAAAGATGGTTGATAACAAGAATGTTCTTGACCAATTGGTTTGTTGGTTGAAGACTGTTGTATGATGGTCCCATCAAAAGTATTAAAATAGAAAACTGTTGATTTGCCATTGATGTTGTTACATATCGGTGGTCATCCATTGTATTTGATGGACTGGCCTGTGGGCCAATCAGAATATGGGGGCGGGGCTTCACTGGTGTCGTGGGTGGAGCTATGCTCAGTGTCCCAGGAAATAGCAAAACAAAACTAGTAGTTTGAGCTTGACATTGATGGTGTGAAACCATCTGGTTCTCCCCCATCGATGTCAAAACTATTGAACATCGACCATAACCTATAGATGTTTTATAAACAGCGATGGCCGATGGCCATCCCTAATGAGTATTGCATCAACCAATCAGATGGTCTAATTTCTAAACTAATTTGCATAAGGGCTTTCTTTGCTCTCCATAACTTACTTAGGTCTTTCCTCACCCTAGTCTTATTGAAAACCTACAAAACTAGCCAAAGATGGTGGGTGACAAGAACATTCACGACTGATTGTCTTGCTGGTTGAAGACTATCACATGATGGTCCCAGCTTAAGTAGTAAAATAGAAAACTGTTGACTGACAGTGCATAAACCAATCGGAATGGATTGTTTTGAATGAGTGTTAGTGATGGCCATTGTTGCCTTTGCCATTGATGTTGTTACCTATAGGTGGTCATCCATTGTATTTGACTGACTGGACCGTGGGCCAATCAGAACACGGGGGCGGGGCTTCACATGTTTCAGGGGGTGGAGCTATATTCCATGTCCCAGGAGATAGCACAACAAATCTTTTCGTTTTAGCTTGACATTGATGGTGGGAAACCATCTGGTTCTCCCCCATCGATGTAAAAACTATGAACATCGACCGTAATCTATCGATGTTTTATAAACATCGATGGTCATCCCTAATGAGAATTGCATCAACCAATCACATGGTCTAATTTCCAAACTAATTTGCATAAGGAATTTATTTGCTCTCCATAACTTATTTAGGTCCTTCCTCACCATAGTCTAATTGAAAACCTACAAAACCAGCCAAAGATGGTTGATACCAAGAATGTTCTTGACCAATTGGTTTGTTGGTTGAAGACTGTTGTATGATGGTCCCATCAAAAGTATTAAAATAGAAAACTGTTGACTTGCCATTGATGTTGTTACATATCGGTGGTCATCCATTGTATTTGATGGACTGGCCTGTGGGCCAATCAGAATATGGGGGCGGGGCTTCACTGGTGTCGTGGGTGGAGCTATGCTCAGTGTCCCAGGAAATAGCAAAACAAAACTAGTAGTTTGAGCTTGACATTGATGGTGTGAAACCATCTGGTTCTCCCCCATCGATGTCAAAACTATTGAACATCGACCATAACCTATAGATGTTTTATAAACATCGATGGCCATCCCTAATGAGTATTGCATCAACCAATCAGATGATCTAATTTCTAAACTAATTTGCATAAGGGCTTTCTTTGCTCTCCATAACTTACTTAGGTCTTTCCTCACCCTAGTCTTATTGAAAACCTACAAAACTAGCCAAAGATGGTGGGTGACAAGAACATTCACGACTGATTGTCTTGCTGGTTGAAGACTATCACATGATGGTCCCAGCTAAAGTAGTAAAATAGAAAACTGTTGACTGACAGTGCATAAACCAATCGGAATGGATTGTTTTGAATGAGTGTTAGTGATGGCCATTGTTGCCTTTGCCATCGATGTTGTTACCTATAGGTGGTCATCCATTGTATTTGACTGACTGGACCGTGGGCCAATCAGAACACGGGGGCGGGGCTTCACATGTTTCAGGGGGTGGAGCTATATTCCATGTCCCAGGAAATAGCACAACAAATCTTTTCGTTTTAGCTTGACATTGATGGTGTGAAACCATCTGGTTCTCCCCCATCGATGTCAAAACTATTGAACATCGACCATAACCTATAGATGTTTTATAAACATCGATGGCCGATGGCCATCCCTAAGAGTATTGCATCAACCAATCAGATGGTCTAATTTCTAAACTAATTTGCATAAGGGCTTTCTTTGCTCTCCATAACTTACTTAGGTCTTTCCTCACCCTAGTCTTATTGAAAACCTACAAACCTAGCCAAAGATGGTGAGTGACAAGAACATCCACGACTGTTTGTCTTGCTGGTTGAAGACTATCACATGATGGTCCCAGCTAAAGTAGTAAAATAGAAAACTGTTGACTGACAGTGCATAAACCAATCGGAATGGATTGTTTTGAATGAGTGTTAGTGATGGCCATTGTTGCCTTTGCCATCGATGTTGTTACCTATAGGTGGTCATCCATTGTATTTGACTGACTGGACCGTGGGCCAATCAGAACACGGGGGCGGGGCTTCACATGTTTCAGGGGGTGGAGCTATATTCCATGTCCCAGGAGATAGCACAACAAATCTTTTCGTTTTAGCTTGACATTGATGGTGGGAAACCATCTGGTTCTCCCCCATCGATGTAAAAACTATGAACATCGACCATAATATGTCGATGTTTTATAAACATCGATGGTCATCCCTAATGAGAATTGCATCAACCAATCACATGGTCTAATTTCCAAACTAATTTGCATAAGGAATTTATTTGCTCTCCATAACTTATTTCGGTCCTTCCTCACCATAGTCTAATTGAAAACCTACAAAACCAGCCAAAGATGGTTGATAACAAGAATGTTCTTGACCAATTGGTTTGTTGGTTGAAGACTTGTATGATGGTCCCATCAAAAGTAGTAAAATAGAAAACTGTTGACTTGCCATTGATGTTGTAACATATCGGTGGTCATCCATTGTATTTGATGGACTGGCCTGTGGGCCAATCAGAATATGGGGGCGGGGCTTCACTGGTGTCGTGGGTGGAGCTATGCTCAGTGTCCCAGGAAATAGCAAAACAAAACTAGTAGTTTGAGCTTGACATTGATGGTGTGAAACCATCTGGTTCTCCCCCATCGATGTCAAAACTATTGAACATCGACCATAACCTATAGATGTTTTATAAACATCGATGGCCGATGGCCATCCCTAATGAGTATTGCATCAACCAATCAGATGGTCTAATTTCTAAACTAATTAGCATAAGGGCTTTCTTTGCTCTCCATAACTTACTTAGGTCTTTCCTCACCCTAGTCTTATTGAAAACCTACAAAACTAGCCAAAAATGGTGGGTGACAAGAACATTCACGACTGATTGTCTTGCTGGTTGAAGACTATCACATGATGGTCCCAGCTAAAGTAGTAAAATAGAAAACTGTTGACTGACAGTGCATAAACCAATCGGAATGGATTGTTTTGAATGAGTGTTAGTGATGGCCATTGTTGCCTTTGCCATCGATGTTGTTACCTATAGGTGGTCATCCATTGTATTTGACTGACCGGACCGTGGGCCAATCAGAACACGGGGGCGGGGCTTCACATGTTTCAGGGGGTGGAGCTATATTCCATGTCCCAGGAGATAGCACAACAAATCTTTTCGTTTTAGCTTGACATTGATGGTGGGAAACCATCTGGTTCTCCCCCATCGATGTAAAAACTATGAACATCGACCATAATCTATCGATGTTTTATAAACATCGATGGCCATCCCTAATGAGAATTGCATCAACCAATCACATGGTCTAATTTCCATACTAATTTGCATAAGGAATTTATTTGCTCTCCATAACTTATTTCGGTCCTTCCTCACCATAGTCTAATTGAAAACCTACAAAACCAGCCAAAGATGGTTGATAACAAGAATGTTCTTGACCAATTGGTTTGTTGGTTGAAGACTGTTGTATGATGGTCCCATCAAAAGTAGTAAAATAGAAAACTGTTGACTTGCCATTGATGTTGTTACATATCGGTGGTCATCTATTGTATTTGATGGACTGGCCTGTGGGCCAATCAGAATATGGGGGCGGGGCTTCACTGGTGTCGTGGGTGGAGCTATGCTCAGTGTCCCAGGAAATAGCAAAACAAAACTAGTAGTTTGAGCTTGACATTGATGGTGTGAAACCATCTGGTTCTCCCCCATCGATGTCAAAACTATTGAACATCGACCATAACCTATAGATGTTTTATAAACATCGATGGCCGATGGCCATCCCTAATGAGTATTGCATCAACCAATCAGATGGTCTAATTTCTAAACTAATTTGCATAAGGGCTTTCTTTGCTCTCCATAACTTACTTAGGTCTTTCCTCACCCTAGTCTTATTGAAAACCTACAAAACTAGCCAAAGATGGTGGGTGACAAGAACATTCACGACTGATTGTCTTGCTGGTTGAAGACTATCACATGATGGTCCCAGCTTAAGTAGTAAAATAGAAAACTGTTGACTGACAGTGCATAAACCAATCGGAATGGATTGTTTTGAATGAGTGTTAGTGATGGCCATTGTTGCCTTTGCCATTGATGTTGTTACCTATAGGTGGTCATCCATTGTATTTGACTGACTGGACCGTGGGCCAATCAGAACACGGGGGCGGGGCTTCACATGTTTCAGGGGGTGGAGCTATATTCCATGTCCCAGGAGATAGCACAACAAATCTTTTCGTTTTAGCTTGACATTGATGGTGGGAAACCATCTGGTTCTCCCCCATCGATGTAAAAACTATGAACATCGACCGTAATCTATCGATGTTTTATAAACATCGATGGTCATCCCTAATGAGAATTGCATCAACCAATCACATGGTCTAATTTCCAAACTAATTTGCATAAGGAATTTATTTGCTCTCCATAACTTATTTAGGTCCTTCCTCACCATAGTCTAATTGAAAACCTACAAAACCAGCCAAAGATGGTTGATACCAAGAATGTTCTTGACCAATTGGTTTGTTGGTTGAAGACTGTTGTATGATGGTCCCATCAAAAGTATTAAAATAGAAAACTGTTGACTTGCCATTGATGTTGTAACATATCGGTGGTCATCCATTGTATTTGATGGACTGGCCTGTGGGCCAATCAGAATATGGGGGCGGGGCTTCACTGGTGTCGTGGGTGGAGCTATGCTCAGTGTCCCAGGAAATAGCAAAACAAAACTAGTAGTTTGAGCTTGACATTGATGGTGTGAAACCATCTGGTTCTCCCCCATCGATGTCAAAACTATTGAACATCGACCATAACCTATAGATGTTTTATAAACATCGATGGCCATCCCTAATGAGTATTGCATCAACCAATCAGATGATCTAATTTCTAAACTAATTTGCATAAGGGCTTTCTTTGCTCTCCATAACTTACTTAGGTCTTTCCTCACCCTAGTCTTATTGAAAACCTACAAAACTAGCCAAAGATGGTGGGTGACAAGAACATTCACGACTGATTGTCTTGCTGGTTGAAGACTATCACATGATGGTCCCAGCTAAAGTAGTAAAATAGAAAACTGTTGACTGACAGTGCATAAACCAATCGGAATGGATTGTTTTGAATGAGTGTTAGTGATGGCCATTGTTGCCTTTGCCATCGATGTTGTTACCTATAGGTGGTCATCCATTGTATTTGACTGACTGGACCGTGGGCCAATCAGAACACGGGGGCGGGGCTTCACATGTTTCAGGGGGTGGAGCTATATTCCATGTCCCAGGAGATAGCACAACAAATCTTTTCGTTTTAGCTTGACATTGATGGTGGGAAACCATCTGGTTCTCCCCCATCGATGTAAAAACTATGAACATCGACCGTAATCTATCGATGTTTTATAAACATCGATGGTAATCCCTAATGAGAATTGCATCAACCAATCACATGGTCTAATTTCCAAACTAATTTGCATAAGGAATTTATTTGCTCTCCATAACTTATTTAGGTCCTTCCTCACCATAGTCTAATTGAAAACCTACAAAACCAGCCAAAGATGGTTGATAACAAGAATGTTCTTGACCAATTGGTTTGTTGGATGAAGACTGTTGTATGATGGTCCCATCAAAAGTAGTAAAATAGAAAACTGTTGACTTGCCATTGATGTTGTTTCTTATCGGTGGTCATCCATTGTATTTGATGGACTGTCCTGTGGGCCAATCAGAATATGGGGACGGGGCTTCACTGGTGTCGTGGGTGGAGCTATGCTCAGTGTCCCAGGAAATAGCAAAACAAAACTAGTAGTTTGAGCTTGACATTGATGGTGTGAAACCATCTGGTTCTCCCCCATCGATGTCAAAACTATTGAACATCGACCATAACCTATAGATGTTTTATAAACATCGATGGCCGAAGGTCATCCCTAATGAGTATTGCATCAACCAATCAGATGGTCTAATTTCTAAACTAATTTGCATAAGGGCTTTATTTGCTCTCCATAACTTACTTAGGTCTTTCCTCACCCTAGTCTTATTGAAAACCTACAAACTAGCCAAAGATGGTGAGTGACAAGAACATTCACGACTGATTGTCTTGCTGGTTGAAGACTATCACATGATGGTCCCAGCTAAAGTAGTAAAATAGAAAACTGTTGACTGACAGTGCATAAACCAATCGGAATGGATTGTTTTGAATGAGTGTTAGTGATGGCCATTGTTGCCTTTGCCATCGATGTTGTTACCTATAGGTGGTCATCCATTGTATTTGACTGACTGGACCGTGGGCCAATCAGAACACGGTGGCGGGGCTTCACATGTTTCAGGGGGTGGAGCTATATTCCATGTCCCAGGAGATAGCACAACAAATCTTTTCGTTTTAGCTTGACATTGATGGTGGGAAACCATCTGGTTCTCCCCCATCGATGTAAAAACTATGAACATCGACCATAATATGTCGATGTTTTATAAACATCGATGGTCATCCCTAATGAGAATTGCATCAACCAATCACATGGTCTAATTTCCAAACTAATTTGCATAAGGAATTTATTTGCTCTCCATAACTTATTTCGGTCCTTCCTCACCATAGTCTAATTGAAAACCTACAAAACCAGCCAAAGATGGTTGATAACAAGAGTGTTCTTGACCAATTGGTTTGTTGGTTGAAGACTTGTATGATGGTCCCATCAAAAGTAGTAAAATAGAAAACTGTTGACTTGCCATTGATGTTGTAACATATCGGTGGTCATCCATTGTATTTGATGGACTGGCCTGTGGGCCAATCAGAATATGGGGGCGGGGCTTCACTGGTGTCATGGGTGGAGCTATGCTCAGTGTCCCAGGAAATAGCAAAACAAAACTAGTAGTTTGAGCTTGACATTGATGGTGTGAAACCATCTGGTTCTCCCCCATTGATGTCAAAACTATTGAACATCGACCATAACCTATAGATGTTTTATAAACATCGATGGCCGATGGCCATCCCTAATGAGTATTGCATCAACCAATCAGATGGTCTAATTTCTAAACTAATTAGCATAAGGGCTTTCTTTGCTCTCCATAACTTACTTAGGTCTTTCCTCACCCTAGTCTTATTGAAAACCTACAAAACTAGCCAAAGATGGTGGGTGACAAGAACATTCACGACTGATTGTCTTGCTGGTTGAAGATTATCACATGATGGTCCCAGCTAAAGTAGTAAAATAGAAAACTGTTGACTGACAGTGCATAAACCAATCGGAATGGATTGTTTTGAATGAGTGTTACTGATGGCCATTGTTGCCTTTGCCATTGATGTTGTTACCTATAGGTGGTCATCCATTTTATTTGACTGACTGGACCGTGGTCCAATCAGAACACGGGGGCGGGGCTTCACATGTTTCAGGGGGTGGAGCTATATTCCATGTCCCAGGAGATAGCACAACAAATCTTTTCGTTTTAGCTTGACATTGATGGTGGGAAACCATCTGGTTCTCCCCCATCGATGTAAAAACTATGAACATCGACCATAATCTATCGATGTTTTATAAACATCGATGGTCATCCCTAATGAGAAATGCATCAACCAATCACGTGGTCTAATTTCCAAACTAATTTGCATAAGGAATTTATTTGCTCTCCATAACTTATTTCGGTCCTTCCTCACCATAGTCTAATTGAAAACCTACAAAACCAGCCAAAGATGGTTGATAACAAGAATGTTCTTGACCAATTGGTTTGTTGGTTGAAGATTTGTATGATGGTCCCATCAAAAGTAGTATAATAGAAAACTGTTGACTTGCCATTGATGTTGTTACATATCGGTGGTCATCCATTGTATTTGATGGACTGGCCTGTGGGCCAATCAGAATATGGGGGCGGGGCTTCACTGGTGTCGTGGGTGGAGCTATGCTCAGTGTCCCAGGAAATAGCAAAACAAAACTAGTAGTTTGAGCTTGACATTGATGGTGTGAAACCATCTGGTTCTCCCCCATCGATGTCAAAACTATTGAACATCGACCATAACCTATAGATGTTTTATAAACATCGATGGCCGATGGCCATCCCTAATGAGTATTGCATCAACCAATCAGATGGTCTAATTTCTAAACTAATTTGCATAAGGGCTTTATTTGCTCTCCATAACTTACTTAGGTCTTTCCTCACCCTAGTCTTATTGAAAACCTACACAACTAGCCAAAGATGGTGGGTGACAAGAACATTCATGACCGATTGTCTTGCTGGTTGAAGACTATCACATAATGGTCCCAGCTAAAGTAGTAAAATAGAAAACTGTTGACTGACAGTGCATAAACCAATCGGAATGGATTGTTTTGAATGAGTGTTAGTGATGGCCATTGTTGCCTTTGCCATCGATGTTGTTACCTATAGGTGGTCATCCATTGTATTTGACTGACTGGACCGTGGGCCAATCAGAACACGGGGGCGGGGCTTCACATGTTTCAGGGGGTGGAGCTATATTCCATGTCCCAGGAGATAGCACAACAAATCTTTTCGTTTTAGCTTGACATTGATGGTGGGAAACCATCTGGTTCTCCCCCATCGATGTAAAAACTATGAACATCGACCATAACCTATAGATGTTTTATAAACATCGATGGTCATCCCTAATGAGTTTTGCATCAACCAATCACATGGTCTAATTTCCAAACTAATTTGCATAAGGAATTTATTTGCTCTCCATAACTTATTTAGGTCCTTCCTCATCATAGTCTAATTGAAAACCTACAAAACCAGCCAAAGATGGTTGATAACAAGAATGTTCTTGACCAATTGGTTTGTTGGTTGAAGACTGTTGTATGATGGTCCCATCAAAAGTAGTAAAATAGAAAACTGTTGACTTGCCATTGATGTTGTTACATATCAGTGGTCATCTATTGTATTTGATGGACTGGCCTGTGGGCCAATCACAATATGGGGCAGGGCTTCACTGGTGTCGTGGGTGGAGCTATGCTCAGTGTCCCAGGAAATAGCAAAACAAAACTAGTAGTTTGAGCTTGACATTGATGGTGTGAAACCATCTGGTTCTCCCCCATCGATGTCAAAACTATTGAACATCGACCATAACCTATAGATGTTTTATAAACATCGATGGCCGATGGCCATCCCTAATGAGTATTGCATCAACCAATCAGATGGTCTAATTTCTAAACTAATTTGCATAAGGGCTTTCTTTGCTCTCCATAACTTACTTAGGTCTTTCCTCACCCTAGTCTTATTGAAAACCTACAAAACTAGCCAAAGATGGTGGGTGACAAGAACATTCATGACTGATTGTCTTGCTGGTTGAAGACTATCACATGATGGTCCCAGCTAAAGTAGTAAAATAGAAAACTGTTGACTGACAGTGCATAAACCAATCGGAATGGATTGTTTTGAATGAGTGTTAGTGATGGCCATTGTTGCCTTTGCCATTGATGTTGTTACCTATAGGTGGTCATCCATTGTATTTGACTGACTGGACCGTGGGCCAATCAGAACACGGGGGCGGGGCTTCACATGTTTCAGGGGGTGGAGCTATATTCCATGTCCCAGGAGATAGCACAACAAATCTTTTCGTTTTAGCTTGACATTGATGGTGGGAAACCATCTGGTTCTCCCCCATCGATGTAAAAACTATGAACATCGACCATAATCTATCGATGTTTTATAAACATCGATGGTCATCCCTAATGAGAAATGCATCAACCAATCACATGGTCTAATTTCCAAACTAATTTGAATAAGGAATTTATTTGCTCTCCATAACTTATTTCGGTCCTTCCTCACCATAGTCTAATTGAAAACCTACAAAACCAGCCAAAGATGGTTGATAACAAGAGTGTTCTTGACCAATTGGTTTGTTGGTTGAAGACTTGTATGATGGTCCCATCAAAAGTAGTAAAATAGAAAACTGTTGACTTGCCATTGATGTTGTAACATATCGGTGGTCATCCATTGTATTTGATGGACTGGCCTGTGGGCCAATCAGAATATGGGGGCGGGGCTTCACTGGTGTCGTGGGTGGAGCTATGCTCAGTGTCCCAGGAAATAGCAAAACAAAACTAGTAGTTTGAGCTTGACATTGATGGTGTGAAACCATCTGGTTCTCCCCCATCGATGTCAAAACTATTGAACATCGACCATAACCTATAGATGTTTTATAAACATCGATGTCCGATGGCCATCCCTAATGAGTATTGCATCAACCAATCAGATGGTCTAATTTCTAAACTAATTAGCATAAGGGCTTTCTTTGCTCTCCATAACTTACTTAGGTCTTTCCTCACCCTAGTCTTATTGAAAACCTACAAAACTAGCCAAAGATGGTGGGTGACAAGAACATTCACGACTGATTGTCTTGCTAGTTGAAGACTATCACATGATGGTCCCAGCTAAAGTAGTAAAATAGAAAACTGTTGACTGACAGTGCATAAACCAATCGGAATGGATTGTTTTGAATGAGTGTTAGTGATGGCCATTGTTGCCTTTGCCATCGATGTTGTTACCTATAGGTGGTCATCCATTGTATTTGACTGACTGGACCGTGGGCCAATCAGAACACGGGGGCGGGGCTTCACATGTTTCAGGGGGTGGAGCTATATTCCATGTCCCAGGAGATAGCACAACAAATCTTTTCGTTTTAGCTTGACATTGATGGTGGGAAACCATCTGGTTCTCCCCCATCGATGTAAAAACTATGAACATCGACCATAATATGTCGGTGTTTTATAAACATCGATGGTCATCCCTAATGAGAATTGCATCAACCAATCACATGGTCTAATTTACAAACTAATTTGCATAAGGAATTTATTTGCTCTCCATAACTTATTTCGGTCCTTCCTCACCATAGTCTAATTGAAAACCTACAAAACCAGCCAAAGATGGTTGATAACAAGAGTGTTCTTGACCAATTGGTTTGTTGGTTGAAGACTTGTATGATGGTCCCATCAAAAGTAGTAAAATAGAAAACTGTTGACTTGCCATTGATGTTGTAACATATCGGTGGTCATCCATTGTATTTGATGGACTGGCCTGTGGGCCAATCAGAATATGGGGGCGGGGCTTCACTGGTGTCGTGGGTGGAGCTATGCTCAGTGTCCCAGGAAATAGCAAAACAAAACTAGTAGTTTGAGCTTGACATTGATGGTGTGAAACCATCTGGTTCTCCCCCATCGATGTCAAAACTATTGAACATCGACCATAACCTATAGATGTTTTATAAACATTGATGGCCGATGGCCATCCCTAATGAGTATTGCATCAACCAATCAAATGGTCTAATTTCTAAACTAATTAGCATAAGGGCTTTCTTTGCTCTCCATAACTTACTTAGGTCTTTCCTCACCCTAGTCTTATTGAAAACCTACAAAACTAGCCAAAGATGGTGGGTGACAAGAACATTCACGACTGATTGTCTTGCTAGTTGAAGACTATCACATGATGGTCCCAGCTAAAGTAGTAAAATAGAAAACTGTTGACTGATAGTGCATAAACCAATCGGAATGGATTGTTTTGAATGAGTGTTAGTGATGGCCATTGTTGCCTTTGCCATCGATGTTGTTACCTATAGGTGGTCATCCATTGTATTTGACTGACTGGACCGTGGGCCAATCAGAACACGGGGGCGGGGCTTCACATGTTTCAGGGGGTGGAGCTATATTCCATGTCCCAGGAGATAGCACAACAAATCTTTTCGTTTTAGCTTGACATTGATGGTGGGAAACCATCTGGTTCTCCCCCATTGATGTAAGAACTATGAACATCGACCATAATCTATCGATGTTTTATAAACATCGATGGTCATCCCTAATGAGAATTGCATCAACCATTCACATGGTCTAATTTCCAAACTAATTTGCATAAGGAATTTATTTGCTCTACATAACTTATTTAGGTCCTTCCTCACCATAGTCTAATTGAAAACCTACAAAACCAGCTAAAGATGGTTGATAACAAGAATGTTCTTGACCAATTGGTTTGTTGGATGAAGACTGTTGTATGATGGTCCCATCAAAAGTAGTAAAATAGAAAACTGTTGACTTGCCACTGATGTTGTTTCATATCGGTGGTCATCCATTGTATTTGATGGACTGTCCTGTGGGCCAATCAGAATATGGGGGCGGGGCTTCACTGGTGTCGTGGGTGGAGCTATGCTCAGTGTCCCAGGAAATAGCAAAACAAAACTAGTAGTTTGAGCTTGACATTGATGGTGTGAAACCATCTGGTTCTCCCCCATCGATGTCAAAACTATTGAACATCGACCATAACCTATAGATGTTTTATAAACATCGATGGCCGATGGCCATCCCTAATGAGTATTGCATCAACCAATCAGATGGTCTAATTTCTAAACTAATTTGCATAAGGGCTTTATTTGCTCTCCATAACTTACTTAGGTCTTTCCTCACCCTAGTCTTATTGAAAACCTACAAAACTAGCCAAAGATGGTGAGTGACAAGAACATTCATGACTGATTGTCTTGCTGGTTGAAGACTATCACATGATGGTCCCAGCTAAAGTAGTAAAATAGAAAACTGTTGACTGACAGTGCATAAACCAATCGGAATGGATTGTTTTGAATGAGTGTTAGTGATGGCCATTGTTGCCTTTGCCATCGATGTTGTTACCTATAGGTGGTCATCCATTGTATTTGACTGACTGGACCGTGGGCCAATCAGAACACGGGGGCGGGGCTTCACATGTTTCAGGGGGTGGAGCTATATTCCATGTCCCAGGAGATAGCACAACAAATCTTTTCGTTTTAGCTTGACATTGATGGTGGGAAACCATCTGGTTCTCCCCCATCGATGTAAAAACTATGAACATCGACCATAATATATCGATGTTTTATAAACATCGATGATCATCCCTAATGAGAAATGCATCAACCAATCACATGGTCTAATTTCCAAACTAATTTGCATAAGGAATTTATTTGCTCTCCATAACTTATTTAGGTCCTTCCTCACCATAGTCTAATTGAAAACCTACAAAACCAGCCAAAGATGGTTGATAACAAGAATGTTCTTGACCATATGGTTTGTTGGTTGAAGACTGTTGTATGATGGTCCCATCAAAAGTAGTAAAATAGAAAACTGTTGACTTGCCATTGATGTTGTTACATATCGGTGGTCATCCATTGTATTTGATGGACTGGCCTGTGGGCCAATCAGAATATGGGGGTGGGGCTTCGTGGGTGGAGCTATGCTCAGTGTCCCAGGAAATAGCAAAACAAAACTAGTAGTTTGAGCTTGACATTGATGGTGTGAAACCATCTGGTTCTCCCCCATCGATGTCAAAACTATTGAACATCGACCATAACCTATAGATGTTTTATAAACATCGATGGCCGATGGCCATCCCTAATGAGTATTGCATCAACCAATCAGATGGTCCAATTTCTAAACTAATTTGCATAAGGGCTTTCTTTGCTCTCCATAACTTACTTAGGTCTTTCCTCACCCTAGTCTTATTGAAAACCTACAAAACTAGCCAAGGATGGTGGGTGACAAGAACATTCATGACTGATTGTCTTGCTGGTTGAAGACTATCACATGATGGTCCCAGCTAAAGTAGTAAAATAGAAAACTGTTGACTGACAGTGCATAAACCAATCGGAATGGATTGTTTTGAATGAGTGTTAGTGATGGCCATTGTTGCCTTTGCCATTGATGTTGTTACCTATAGGTGGTCATCCATTGTATTTGACTGACTGGACCGTGGGCCAATCAGAACACGGGGGCGGGGCTTCACATGTTTCAGGGGGTGGAGCTATATTCCATGTCCCAGGAGATAGCACAACAAATCTTTTCGTTTTAGCTTGACATTGATGGTGGGAAACCATCTGGTTCTCCCCCATCGGTGTAAAAACTATGAACATCGACCATAACCTATAGATGTTTTATAAACATCGATGGTCATCCCTAATGAGTTTTGCATCAACCAATCACATGGTCTAATTTCCAAACTAATTTGCATAAGGAATTTATTTGCTCTCCATAACTTATTTAGGTCCTTCCTCATCATAGTCTAATTGAAAACCTACAAAACCAGCCAAAGATGGTTGATAACAAGAATGTTCTTGACCAATTGGTTTGTTGGTTGAAGACTGTTGTATGATGGTCCCATCAAAAGTAGTAAAATAGAAAACTGTTGACTTGCCATTGATGTTGTTACATATCGGTGGTCATCCATTGTATTTGATGGACTGGCCTGTGGGCCAATCACAATATGGGGCAGGGCTTCACTGGTGTCGTGGGTGGAGCTATGCTCAGTGTCCCAGGAAATAGCAAAACAAAACTAGTAGTTTGAGCTTGACATTGATGGTGTGAAACCATCTGGTTCTCCCCCATCGATGTCAAAACTATTGAACATCGACCATAACCTATAGATGTTTTATAAACATCGATGGCCGATGGCCATCCCTAAGAGTATTGCATCAACCAATCAGATGGTCTAATTTCTAAACTAATTTGCATAAGGGCTTTCTTTGCTCTCCATAACTTACTTAGGTCTTTCCTCACCCTAGTCTTATTGAAAACCTACAAAACTAGCCAAAGATGGTGAGTGACAAGAACATCCACGACTGTTTGTCTTGCTGGTTGAAGACTATCACATGATGGTCCCAGCTAAAGTAGTAAAATAGAAAACTGTTGACTGACAGTGCATAAACCAATCGGAATGGATTGTTTTGAATGAGTGTTAGTGATGGCCATTGTTGCCTTTGCCATCGATGTTGTTACCTATAGGTGGTCATCCATTGTATTTGACTGACTGGACCGTGGGCCAATCAGAACACGGGGGCGGGGCTTCACATGTTTCAGGGGGTGGAGCTATATTCCATGTCCCAGGAGATAGCACAACAAATCTTTTCGTTTTAGCTTGACATTGATGGTGGGAAACCATCTGGTTCTCCCCCATCGATGTAAAAACTATGAACATCGACCATAATATGTCGATGTTTTATAAACATCGATGGTCATCCCTAATGAGAATTGCATCAACCAATCACATGGTCTAATTTCCAAACTAATTTGCATAAGGAATTTATTTGCTCTCCATAACTTATTTCGGTCCTTCCTCACCATAGTCTAATTGAAAACCTACAAAACCAGCCAAAGATGGTTGATAACAAGAATGTTCTTGACCAATTGGTTTGTTGGTTGAAGACTTGTATGATGGTCCCATCAAAAGTAGTAAAATAGAAAACTGTTGACTTGCCATTGATGTTGTAACATATCGGTGGTCATCCATTGTATTTGATGGACTGGCCTGTGGGCCAATCAGAATATGGGGGCGGGGCTTCACTGGTGTCGTGGGTGGAGCTATGCTCAGTGTCCCAGGAAATAGCAAAACAAAACTAGTAGTTTGAGCTTGACATTGATGGTGTGAAACCATCTGGTTCTCCCCCATCGATGTCAAAACTATTGAACATCGACCATAACCTATAGATGTTTTATAAACATCGATGGCCGATGGCCATCCCTAATGAGTATTGCATCAACCAATCAGATGGTCTAATTTCTAAACTAATTAGCATAAGGGCTTTCTTTGCTCTCCATAACTTACTTAGGTCTTTCCTCACCCTAGTCTTATTGAAAACCTACAAAACTAGCCAAAAATGGTGGGTGACAAGAACATTCACGACTGATTGTCTTGCTGGTTGAAGACTATCACATGATGGTCCCAGCTAAAGTAGTAAAATAGAAAACTGTTGACTGACAGTGCATAAACCAATCGGAATGGATTGTTTTGAATGAGTGTTAGTGATGGCCATTGTTGCCTTTGCCATCGATGTTGTTACCTATAGGTGGTCATCCATTGTATTTGACTGACCGGACCGTGGGCCAATCAGAACACGGGGGCGGGGCTTCACATGTTTCAGGGGGTGGAGCTATATTCCATGTCCCAGGAGATAGCACAACAAATCTTTTCGTTTTAGCTTGACATTGATGGTGGGAAACCATCTGGTTCTCCCCCATCGATGTAAAAACTATGAACATCGACCATAATCTATCGATGTTTTATAAACATCGATGGCCATCCCTAATGAGAATTGCATCAACCAATCACATGGTCTAATTTCCATACTAATTTGCATAAGGAATTTATTTGCTCTCCATAACTTATTTCGGTCCTTCCTCACCATAGTCTAATTGAAAACCTACAAAACCAGCCAAAGATGGTTGATAACAAGAATGTTCTTGACCAATTGGTTTGTTGGTTGAAGACTGTTGTATGATGGTCCCATCAAAAGTAGTAAAATAGAAAACTGTTGACTTGCCATTGATGTTGTTACATATCGGTGGTCATCTATTGTATTTGATGGACTGGCCTGTGGGCCAATCAGAATATGGGGGCGGGGCTTCACTGGTGTCGTGGGTGGAGCTATGCTCAGTGTCCCAGGAAATAGCAAAACAAAACTAGTAGTTTGAGCTTGACATTGATGGTGTGAAACCATCTGGTTCTCCCCCATCGATGTCAAAACTATTGAACATCGACCATAACCTATAGATGTTTTATAAACATCGATGGCCGATGGCCATCCCTAATGAGTATTGCATCAACCAATCAGATGGTCTAATTTCTAAACTAATTTGCATAAGGGCTTTCTTTGCTCTCCATAACTTACTTAGGTCTTTCCTCACCCTAGTCTTATTGAAAACCTACAAAACTAGCCAAAGATGGTGGGTGACAAGAACATTAATGACTGATTGTCTTGCTGGTTGGAGACTATCACATGATGGTCCCAGCTAAAGTAGTAAAATAGAAAACTGTTGACTGACAGTGCATAAACCAATCGGAATGGATTGTTTTGAATGAGTTTTAGTGATGGCCATTGTTGCCTTTGCCATCGATGTTGTTACCTATAGGTGGTCATCCATTGTATTTGACTGACTGGACCGTGGGCCAATCAGAACACGGGGGCGGGGCTTCACATGTTTCAGGGGGTGGAGCTATATTCCATGTCCCAGGAGATAGCACAACAAATCTTTTCGTTTTAGCTTGACATTGATGGTGGGAAACCATCTGGTTCTCCCCCATCGATGTAAAAACTATGAACATCGACCATAATCTATCGATGTTTTATAAACATCGATAGTCATCCCTAATGAGAATTGCATCAACCAATCACATGGTCTAATTTCCAAACTAATTTGCATAAGGAATTTATTTGCTCTCCATAACTTATTTAGGTCGTTCCTCACCATAGTCTAATTGAAAACCTACAAAACCAGCCAAAGATGGTTGATAACAAGAATGTTCTTGACCAATTGGTTTGTTGGTTGAAGACTGTTGTATGATGGTCCCATCAAAAGTATTAAAATAGAAAACTGTTGATTTGCCATTGATGTTGTTACATATCGGTGGTCATCCATTGTATTTGATGGACTGGCTTGTGGGCCAATCAGAATATGGGGGCGGGGCTTCACTGGTGTCGTGGGTGGAGCTATGCTCAGTGTCCCAGGAAATAGCAAAACAAAACTAGTAGTTTGAGCTTGACATTGATGGTGTGAAACCATCTGGTTCTCCCCCATCGATGTCAAAACTATTGAACATCGACCATAACCTATAGATGTTTTATAAACAGCGATGGCCGATGGCCATCCCTAATGAGTATTGCATCAACCAATCAGATGGTCTAATTTCTAAACTAATTTGCATAAGGGCTTTCTTTGCTCTCCATAACTTACTTAGGTCTTTCCTCACCCTAGTCTTATTGAAAACCTACAAAACTAGCCAAAGATGGTGGGTGACAAGAACATTCACGACTGATTGTCTTGCTGGTTGAAGACTATCACATGATGGTCCCAGCTTAAGTAGTAAAATAGAAAACTGTTGACTGACAGTGCATAAACCAATCGGAATGGATTGTTTTGAATGAGTGTTAGTGATGGCCATTGTTGCCTTTGCCATTGATGTTGTTACCTATAGGTGGTCATCCATTGTATTTGACTGACTGGACCGTGGGCCAATCAGAACACGGGGGCGGGGCTTCACATGTTTCAGGGGGTGGAGCTATATTCCATGTCCCAGGAGATAGCACAACAAATCTTTTCGTTTTAGCTTGACATTGATGGTGGGAAACCATCTGGTTCTCGCCCATCGATGTAAAAACTATGAACATCGACCGTAATCTATCGATGTTTTATAAACATCGATGGTCATCCCTAATGAGAATTGCATCAACCAATCACATGGTCTAATTTCCAAACTAATTTGCATAAGGAATTTATTTGCTCTCCATAACTTATTTAGGTCCTTCCTCACCATAGTCTAATTGAAAACCTACAAAACCAGCCAAAGATGGTTGATACCAAGAATGTTCTTGACCAATTGGTTTGTTGGTTGAAGACTGTTGTATGATGGTCCCATCAAAAGTATTAAAATAGAAAACTGTTGACTTGCCATTGATGTTGTTACATATCGGTGGTCATCCATTGTATTTGATGGACTGGCCTGTGGGCCAATCAGAATATGGGGGCGGGGCTTCACTGGTGTCGTGGGTGGAGCTATGCTCAGTGTCCCAGGAAATAGCAAAACAAAACTAGTAGTTTGAGCTTGACATTGATGGTGTGAAACCATCTGGTTCTCCCCCATCGATGTCAAAACTATTGAACATCGACCATAACCTATAGATGTTTTATAAACATCGATGGCCATCCCTAATGAGTATTGCATCAACCAATCAGATGATCTAATTTCTAAACTAATTTGCATAAGGGCTTTCTTTGCTCTCCATAACTTACTTAGGTCTTTCCTCACCCTAGTCTTATTGAAAACCTACAAAACTAGCCAAAGATGGTGGGTGACAAGAACATTCACGACTGATTGTCTTGCTGGTTGAAGACTATCACATGATGGTCCCAGCTAAAGTAGTAAAATAGAAAACTGTTGACTGACAGTGCATAAACCAATCGGAATGGATTGTTTTGAATGAGTGTTAGTGATGGCCATTGTTGCCTTTGCCATCGATGTTGTTACCTATAGGTGGTCATCCATTGTATTTGACTGACTGGACCGTGGGCCAATCAGAACACGGGGGCGGGGCTTCACATGTTTCAGGGGGTGGAGCTATATTCCATGTCCCAGGAGATAGCACAACAAATCTTTTCGTTTTAGCTTGACATTGATGGTGTGAAACCATCTGGTTCTCCCCCATCGATGTCAAAACTATTGAACATCGACCATAACCTATAGATGTTTTATAAACATCGATGGCCGATGGCCATCCCTAAGAGTATTGCATCAACCAATCAGATGGTCTAATTTCTAAACTAATTTGCATAAGGGCTTTCTTTGCTCTCCATAACTTACTTAGGTCTTTCCTCACCCTAGTCTTATTGAAAACCTACAAAACTAGCCAAAGATGGTGAGTGACAAGAACATCCACGACTGTTTGTCTTGCTGGTTGAAGACTATCACATGATGGTCCCAGCTAAAGTAGTAAAATAGAAAACTGTTGACTGACAGTGCATAAACCAATCGGAATGGATTGTTTTGAATGAGTGTTAGTGATGGCCATTGTTGCCTTTGCCATCGATGTTGTTACCTATAGGTGGTCATCCATTGTATTTGACTGACTGGACCGTGGGCCAATCAGAACACGGGGGCGGGGCTTCACATGTTTCAGGGGGTGGAGCTATATTCCATGTCCCAGGAGATAGCACAACAAATCTTTTCGTTTTAGCTTGACATTGATGGTGGGAAACCATCTGGTTCTCCCCCATCGATGTAAAAACTATGAACATCGACCATAATATGTCGATGTTTTATAAACATCGATGGTCATCCCTAATGAGAATTGCATCAACCAATCACATGGTCTAATTTCCAAACTAATTTGCATAAGGAATTTATTTGCTCTCCATAACTTATTTCGGTCCTTCCTCACCATAGTCTAATTGAAAACCTACAAAACCAGCCAAAGATGGTTGATAACAAGAATGTTCTTGACCAATTGGTTTGTTGGTTGAAGACTTGTATGATGGTCCCATCAAAAGTAGTAAAATAGAAAACTGTTGACTTGCCATTGATGTTGTAACATATCGGTGGTCATCCATTGTATTTGATGGACTGGCCTGTGGGCCAATCAGAATATGGGGGCGGGGCTTCACTGGTGTCGTGGGTGGAGCTATGCTCAGTGTCCCAGGAAATAGCAAAACAAAACTAGTAGTTTGAGCTTGACATTGATGGTGTGAAACCATCTGGTTCTCCCCCATCGATGTCAAAACTATTGAACATCGACCATAACCTATAGATGTTTTATAAACATCGATGGCCGATGGCCATCCCTAATGAGTATTGCATCAACCAATCAGATGGTCTAATTTCTAAACTAATTAGCATAAGGGCTTTCTTTGCTCTCCATAACTTACTTAGGTCTTTCCTCACCCTAGTCTTATTGAAAACCTACAAAACTAGCCAAAAATGGTGGGTGACAAGAACATTCACGACTGATTGTCTTGCTGGTTGAAGACTATCACATGATGGTCCCAGCTAAAGTAGTAAAATAGAAAACTGTTGACTGACAGTGCATAAACCAATCGGAATGGATTGTTTTGAATGAGTGTTAGTGATGGCCATTGTTGCCTTTGCCATCGATGTTGTTACCTATAGGTGGTCATCCATTGTATTTGACTGACCGGACCGTGGGCCAATCAGAACACGGGGGCGGGGCTTCACATGTTTCAGGGGGTGGAGCTATATTCCATGTCCCAGGAGATAGCACAACAAATCTTTTCGTTTTAGCTTGACATTGATGGTGGGAAACCATCTGGTTCTCCCCCATCGATGTAAAAACTATGAACATCGACCATAATCTATCGATGTTTTATAAACATCGATGGCCATCCCTAATGAGAATTGCATCAACCAATCACATGGTCTAATTTCCATACTAATTTGCATAAGGAATTTATTTGCTCTCCATAACTTATTTCGGTCCTTCCTCACCATAGTCTAATTGAAAACCTACAAAACCAGCCAAAGATGGTTGATAACAAGAATGTTCTTGACCAATTGGTTTGTTGGTTGAAGACTGTTGTATGATGGTCCCATCAAAAGTAGTAAAATAGAAAACTGTTGACTTGCCATTGATGTTGTTACATATCGGTGGTCATCTATTGTATTTGATGGACTGGACTGTGGGCCAATCAGAATATGGGGGCGGGGCTTCACTGGTGTCGTGGGTGGAGCTATGCTCAGTGTCCCAGGAAATAGCAAAACAAAACTAGTAGTTTGAGCTTGACATTGATGGTGTGAAACCATCTGGTTCTCCCCCATCGATGTCAAAACTATTGAACATCGACCATAACCTATAGATGTTTTATAAACATCGATGGCCGATGGCCATCCCTAATGAGTATTGCATCAACCAATCAGATGGTCTAATTTCTAAACTAATTTGCATAAGGGCTTTCTTTGCTCTCCATAACTTACTTAGGTCTTTCCTCACCCTAGTCTTATTGAAAACCTACAAAACTAGCCAAAGATGGTGGGTGACAAGAACATTAATGACTGATTGTCTTGCTGGTTGGAGACTATCACATGATGGTCCCAGCTAAAGTAGTAAAATAGAAAACTGTTGACTGACAGTGCATAAACCAATCGGAATGGATTGTTTTGAATGAGTGTTAGTGATGGCCATTGTTGCCTTTGCCATCGATGTTGTTACCTATAGGTGGTCATCCATTGTATTTGACTGACTGGACCGTGGGCCAATCAGAACACGGGGGCGGGGCTTCACATGTTTCAGGGGGTGGAGCTATATTCCATGTCCCAGGAGATAGCACAACAAATCTTTTCGTTTTAGCTTGACATTGATGGTGGGAAACCATCTGGTTCTCCCCCATCGATGTAAAAACTATGAACATCGACCATAATCTATCGATGTTTTATAAACATCGATAGTCATCCCTAATGAGAATTGCATCAACCAATCACATGGTCTAATTTCCAAACTAATTTGCATAAGGAATTTATTTGCTCTCCATAACTTATTTAGGTCGTTCCTCACCATAGTCTAATTGAAAACCTACAAAACCAGCCAAAGATGGTTGATAACAAGAATGTTCTTGACCAATTGGTTTGTTGGTTGAAGACTGTTGTATGATGGTCCCATCAAAAGTATTAAAATAGAAAACTGTTGATTTGCCATTGATGTTGTTACATATCGGTGGTCATCCATTGTATTTGATGGACTGGCCTGTGGGCCAATCAGAATATGGGGGCGGGGCTTCACTGGTGTCGTGGGTGGAGCTATGCTCAGTGTCCCAGGAAATAGCAAAACAAAACTAGTAGTTTGAGCTTGACATTGATGGTGTGAAACCATCTGGTTCTCCCCCATCGATGTCAAAACTATTGAACATCGACCATAACCTATAGATGTTTTATAAACAGCGATGGCCGATGGCCATCCCTAATGAGTATTGCATCAACCAATCAGATGGTCTAATTTCTAAACTAATTTGCATAAGGGCTTTCTTTGCTCTCCATAACTTACTTAGGTCTTTCCTCACCCTAGTCTTATTGAAAACCTACAAAACTAGCCAAAGATGGTGGGTGACAAGAACATTCACGAATGATTGTCTTGCTGGTTGAAGACTATCACATGATGGTCCCAGCTTAAGTAGTAAAATAGAAAACTGTTGACTGACAGTGCATAAACCAATCGGAATGGATTGTTTTGAATGAGTGTTAGTGATGGCCATTGTTGCCTTTGCCATTGATGTTGTTACCTATAGGTGGTCATCCATTGTATTTGACTGACTGGACCGTGGGCCAATCAGAACACGGGGGCGGGGCTTCACATGTTTCAGGGGGTGGAGCTATATTCCATGTCCCAGGAGATAGCACAACAAATCTTTTCGTTTTAGCTTGACATTGATGGTGGGAAACCATCTGGTTCTCCCCCATCGATGTAAAAACTATGAACATCGACCGTAATCTATCGATGTTTTATAAACATCGATGGTCATCCCTAATGAGAATTGCATCAACCAATCACATGGTCTAATTTCCAAACTAATTTGCATAAGGAATTTATTTGCTCTCCATAACTTATTTAGGTCCTTCCTCACCATAGTCTAATTGAAAACCTACAAAACCAGCCAAAGATGGTTGATACCAAGAATGTTCTTGACCAATTGGTTTGTTGGTTGAAGACTGTTGTATGATGGTCCCATCAAAAGTATTAAAATAGAAAACTGTTGACTTGCCATTGATGTTGTAACATATCGGTGGTCATCCATTGTATTTGATGGACTGGCCTGTGGGCCAATCAGAATATGGGGGCGGGGCTTCACTGGTGTCGTGGGTGGAGCTATGCTCAGTGTCCCAGGAAATAGCAAAACAAAACTAGTAGTTTGAGCTTGACATTGATGGTGTGAAACCATCTGGTTCTCCCCCATCGATGTCAAAACTATTGAACATCGACCATAACCTATAGATGTTTTATAAACATCGATGGCCATCCCTAATGAGTATTGCATCAACCAATCAGATGATCTAATTTCTAAACTAATTTGCATAAGGGCTTTCTTTGCTCTCCATAACTTACTTAGGTCTTTCCTCACCCTAGTCTTATTGAAAACCTACAAAACTAGCCAAAGATGGTGGGTGACAAGAACATTCACGACTGATTGTCTTGCTGGTTGAAGACTATCACATGATGGTCCCAGCTAAAGTAGTAAAATAGAAAACTGTTGACTGACAGTGCATAAACCAATCGGAATGGATTGTTTTGAATGAGTGTTAGTGATGGCCATTGTTGCCTTTGCCATCGATGTTGTTACCTATAGGTGGTCATCCATTGTATTTGACTGACTGGACCGTGGGCCAATCAGAACACGGGGGCGGGGCTTCACATGTTTCAGGGGGTGGAGCTATATTCCATGTCCCAGGAGATAGCACAACAAATCTTTTCGTTTTAGCTTGACATTGATGGTGGGAAACCATCTGGTTCTCCCCCATCGATGTAAAAACTATGAACATCGACCGTAATCTATCGATGTTTTATAAACATCGATGGTAATCCCTAATGAGAATTGCATCAACCAATCACATGGTCTAATTTCCAAACTAATTTGCATAAGGAATATATTTGCTCTCCATAACTTATTTAGGTCCTTCCTCACCATAGTTTAATTGAAAACCTACAAAACCAGCCAAAGATGGTTGATAACAAGAATGTTCTTGACCAATTGGTTTGTTGGTTGAAGACTGTTGTATGATGGTCCCATCAAAAGTAGTAAAATAGAAAACTGTTGACTTGCCGTTGATGTTGTTACATATCGGTGGTCATCCATTGTATTTGATGGACTGGCCTGTGGGTCAATCAGAATATGGGGGCGGGGCTTCACTGGTGTCGTGGGTGGAGCTATGCTCAGTGTCCTAGGAAATAGCAAAACAAAACTAGTAGTTTGAGCTTGACATTGATGGTGTGAAACCATCTGGTTCTCCCCCATCGATGTCAAAACTATTGAACATCGACCATAACCTATAGATGTTTTATAAACATCGATGGCCATCCCTAATGAGTATTGCATCAACCAATCAGATGATCTAATTTCTAAACTAATTTGCATAAGGGCTTTCTTTGCTCTCCATAACTTACTTAGGTCTTTCCTCACCCTAGTCTTATTGAAAACCTACAAAACTAGCCAAAGATGGTGGGTGACAAGAACATTCACGACTGATTGTCTTGCTGGTTGAAGACTATCACATGATGGTCCCAGCTAAAGTAGTAAAATAGAAAACTGTTGACTGACAGTGCATAAACCAATCGGAATGGATTGTTTTGAATGAGTGTTAGTGATGGCCATTGTTGCCTTTGCCATCGATGTTGTTACCTATAGGTGGTCATCCATTGTATTTGACTGACTGGACCGTGGGCCAATCAGAACACGGGGGCGGGGCTTCACATGTTTCAGGGGGTGGAGCTATATTCCATGTCCCAGGAGATAGCACAACAAATCTTCTCGTTTTAGCTTGACATTGATGGTGGGAAACCATCTGGTTCTCCCCCATCGATGTAAAAACTATGAACATCGACCATAATATATCGATGTTTTATAAACATCGATGGTCATCCCTAATGAGTATTGCATCAACCAATCACATGGTCTAATTTCCAAACTAATTTGCATAAGGAATTTATTTGCTCTCCATAACTTATTTAGGTCCTTCCTCACCATAGTCTAATTGAAAACCTACGAAACCAGCCAAAGATGGTTGATAACAAGAATGTTCTTGACCAATTGGTTTGTTGGTTGAAGACTGTTGTATGATGGTCCCATCAAAAGTAGTAAAATAGAAAACTGTTGACTTGCCATTGATGTTGTTACATATCGGTGGTCATCCATTGTATTTGATGGACTGGCCTGTGGGCCAATTAGAATATGGGGGCGGGGCGTCGTGGGTGGAGCTATGCTCAGTGTCCCAGGAAATAGCAAAACAAAACTAGTAGTTTGAGCTTGACATTGATGGTGTGAAACCATCTGGTTCTCCCCCATCGATGTCAAAACTATTGAACATCGACCATAACCTATAGATGTTTTATAAACATCGATGGCCATCTCTAATGAGTATTGCATCAACCAATCAGATGGTCTAATTTCTAAACTAATTTGCATAAGGGCTTTCTTTGCTCTCCATAACTTACTTAGGTCTTTCCTCACCCTAGTCTTATTGAAAACCTACAAAACTAGCCAAAGATGGTGGGTGACAAGAACATTCACGACTGATTGTCTTGCTGGTTGAAGACTATCACATGATGGTCCCAGCTAAAGTAGTAAAATAGAAAACTGTTGACTGACAGTGCATAAACCAATCGGAATGGATTGTTTTGAATGAGTGTTAGTGATGGCCATTGTTGGCTTTTTCCATCGATGTTGTTACCTATAGGTGGTCATCCATTGTATTTGACTGACTGGACCGTGGGCCAATCAGAACACGGGGGCGGGGCTTCACATGTTTCAGGGGGCGGGGCTATATTCCATGTCCCAGGAGATAGCACAACAAATCTTTTCGTTTTAGCTTGACATTGATGGTGGGAAACCATCTGGTTCTCCCCCATCGATGTAAAAACTATGAACATCGACCATAATCTATCGATGTTTTATAAACATCGATGGTCATCCCTAATGAGTATTGCATCAACCAATCACATGGTCTAATTTCCAAACTAATTTGCATAAGGAATTTATTTGCTCTCCATAACTTATTTAGGTCCTTCCTCACCATAGTCTAATTGAAAACCTACAAAACCAGCCAAAGATGGTTGATAACAAGAATGTTCTTGACCAATTGGTTTGTTGGTTGAAGACTGTTGTATGATGGTCCCATCAAAAGTAGTAAAATAGAAAACTGTAGACTTGCCATTGATGTTGTTACATATCGGTGGTCATCCATTGTATTTGATGGACTGGCCTGTGGGCCAATCAGAATATGGGGGCGGGGCTTCACTGGTGTCGTGGGTGGAGCTATGCTCAGTGTTCCAGGAAATAGCAAAACAAAACTAGTAGTTTGAGCTTGACATTGATGGTGTGAAACCATCTGGTTCTCCCCCATCGATGTCAAAACTATTGAACATCGACCATAACCTATAGATGTTTTATAAACATCGATGGCCATCCCTAATGAGTATTGCATCAACCAATCAGATGGTCTAATTTCTAAACTAATTTGCATAAGGACTTTCTTTGCTCTCCATAACTTACTTAGGTCTTTCCTCACCCTAGTCTTATTGAAAACCTACAAAACTAGCCAAAGATGGTGGGTGACAAGAACATTCACTACTGATTGTCTTGCTGGTTGAAGACTATCACATGATGGTCCCAGCTAAAGTAGTAAAATAGAAAACTGTTGACTGACAGTGTATAAACCAATCGGAATGGATTGTTTTGAATGAGTGTTAGTGATGGCTATTGTTGCCTTTGCCATCGATGTTGTTACCTATAGGTGGTCATCCATTGTATTTGACTGACTGGACCGTGGGCCAATCAGAACACGGGGGCGGGGCTATATTCCATGTCCCAGGAGATAGCACAAAAAATCTTTTCGTTTTAGCTTGACATTGATGGTGGGAAACCATCTGGTTCTC
Source organism: Crinia signifera (assembly GCF_055691185.1). Classification (NCBI taxonomy): domain Eukaryota; kingdom Metazoa; phylum Chordata; class Amphibia; order Anura; family Myobatrachidae; genus Crinia; species Crinia signifera. Next base: position 73,682,492 of record NC_139220.1, on the reverse strand, counting down.
CCCCATCGATGTAAAAACTATGAACATCGACCATAATCTATCGATGTTTTATAAACATCGATGGTCATCCCTAATGAGAATTGCATCAACCAATCACATGGTCTAATTTCCAAACTTATTTGCATAAGTAATTTATTTGCTCTCCATAACTTATTTAGGTCCTTCCTCACCATAGTCTAATTGAAAACCTACTAAACCAGCCAAAGATGGTTGATAAAAAGAATGTTCTTGACCAATTGGTTTGTTGGTTGAAGACTGTTGAATGATGGTCCCATCAAAAGTAGTAAAATAGAAAACTGTTGACTTGCCATTGATGTTTTTACATATCGGTGGTCATCCATTGTATTTGATGGACTGGCCTGTGGGCCAATCAGAATATGGGGGCAGGGCTTCACTGGTGTCGTGGGTGGAGCTATGCTCAGTGTCCCAGGAAATAGCAAAACAAAACTAGTAGTTTAAACTTGACATTGATGGTGTGAAACCATCTGGTTCTCCCCCATCGATGTCAAAACTATTGAACATCGACCATAACCTATAGATGTTTTATAAACATCGATGGCCGATGGCCATCCCTAATGAGTATTGCATCAACCAATCAGATGGTCTAATTTCTAAACTAATTTGCATAAGGGCTTTATTTGCTCTCCATAACTTACTTAGGTCTTTCCTCACCCTAGTCTTATTGAAAACCTACAAAACTAGCCAAAGATGGTGGGTGACAAGAACATTCACGACTGATTGTCTTGCTGGTTGAAGACTATCACATTATGGTCCCAGCTAAAGTAGTAAAATAGAAAACTGTTGACTGACAGTGCATAAACCAATCGGAATGGATTGTTTTGAATGAGTGTTAGTGATGGCCATTGTTGCCTTTGCCATCGATGTTGTTACCTATAGGTGGTCATCCATTGTATTTGACTGACTGGACCGTGGGCCAATCAGAACACGGGGCGGGGCTTCACATGTTTCAGGGGGTGGAGCTATATTCCATGTCCCAGGAGATAGCACAACAAATCTTTTCGTTTTAGCTTGACATTGATGGTGGGAAACCATCTGGTTCTCCCCCATCGATGTAAAAACTATGAACATCGACCATAATCTATCGATGTTTTATAAACATCGATGGTCATCCCTAATGAGAATTGCATCAACCAATCACACGGTCTAATTTCCAAACTAATTTGCATAAGGAATTTATTTGCTCTCCATAACTTATTTAGGTCCTTCCTCACCATAGTCTAATTGAAAACCTACAAAACCAGCCAAAGATGGTTGATAAAAAGAATGTTCTTGACCAATTGGTTTGTTGGTTGAAGACTGTTGTATGATGGTCCCATCAAAAGTAGTAAAATAGAAAACTGTTGACTTGCCATTGATGTTTTTACATATCGGTGGTCATCCATTGTATTTGATGAACTGGCCTGTGGGCCAATCAGAATATGGGGGCGGGGCTTCACTGGTGTCGTGGGTGGAGCTATGCTCAGTGTCCCAGGAAATAGCAAAACAAAACTAGTAGTTTAAACTTGACATTGATGGTGTAAAACCATCTGGTTCTCCCCCATCGATGTCAAAACTATTGAACATCGACCATAACCTATAGATGTTTTATAATCGGAATGGATTGTTTTGAATGAGTGTTAGTGATGGCCATTGTTGCCTTTGCCATCGATGTTGTTACCTATAGGTGGTCATCCATTGTATTTGACTGACTGGACCGTGGGCCAATCAGAACACGGGGGCGGGGCTTCACATGTTTCAGGGGGTGGAGCTATATTCTATGTCCCAGGAGATAGCACAACAAATCTTTTCGTTTTAGCTTGACATTGATGGTGGGAAACCATCTGGTTCTCCCCCATCGATGTAAAAACTATGAACATCGACCATAATCTATCGATGTTTTATAAACATCGATGGTCATCCCTAATGAGAATTGCATCAACCAATCACACGGTCTAATTTCCAAACTAATTTGCATAAGGAATTTATTTGCTCTCCATAACTTATTTAGGTCCTTCCTCACCATAGTCTAATTGAAAACCTACAAAACCAGCCAAAGATGGTTGATAACAAGAATGTTCTTGACCAATTGGTTTGTTGGTCGAAGACTGTTGTATGATGGTCCCATCAAAAGTAGTAAAATAGAAAACTGTTGACTTGCTATTGATGTTGTTACATATCGGTGGTCATCCATTGTATTTGATGGACTGGCCTGTGGGCCAATCAGAATATGAGGGCGGGGCTTCACTGGTGTCGTGGGTGGAGCTATGCTCAGTGTCCCAGGAAATAGCAAAACAAAACTAGTAGTTTGAGCTTGACATTGATGGTGTGAAACCATCTGGTTCTCCCCCATCGATGTCAAAACTATTGAACATCGACCATAACCTATAGATGTTTTATAAACATCGATGTCCGAAGGTCATCCCTAATGAGTATTGCATCAACCAATCAGATGGTCTAATTTCTAAACTAATTTGCTTAAGGGCTTTATTTGCTCTCCATAACTTACTTGGGTCTTTCCTCACCCTAGTCTAATTGAAAACCTACAAAACCAGCCAAAGATGGTTGATAACAAGAATGTTCGTGACTAATTGGTTTGTTGGTTGAAGACTTGTATGACGGTCCCATCAAAAGTAGTAAAATAGAAAACTGTTGACTTGCCATTGATGTTGTTACATATTGGTGGTCATCCATTGTATTTGATGGACTGGCCTGTGGGCCAATCAGAATATGGGGGCGGGGCTTCACTGGTGTCGTGGGTGGAGCTATGCTCAGTGTCCCAGGAAATAGCAAAACAAAACTAGTAGTTTGAGCTTGACATTGATGGTGTGAAACCATCTGGTTCTCCCCCATCGATGTCAAAACTATTGAACATCGACCATAACCTATAGATGTTTTATAAACATCGATGGCCGATGGCCATCCCTAATGAGTATTGCATCAACCAATCAGATGGTCTAATTTCTAAACTAATTAGCATAAGGGCTTTCTTTGCTCTCCATAACTTACTTAGGTCTTTCCTCACCCTAGTCTTATTGAAAACCTACAAAACTAGCCAAAGATGGTGGGTGACAAGAACATTCACGACTGATTGTCTTGCTGGTTGAAGACTATCACATGATGGTCCCAGCTAAAGTAGTAAAATAGAAAACTGTTGACTGACAGTGCATAAACCAATCGGAATGTATTGTTTTAAATGAGTGTTAGTGATGGCCACTGTTGCCTTTGCCATCGATGTTGTTACCTATAGGTGGTCATCCATTGTATTTGACTGACTGGACCGTGGGCCAATCAGAACACGGGGGCGGGGCTTCACATGTTTCAGGGGGTGGAGCTATATTCTATGTCCCAGGAGATAGCACAACAAATCTTTTCGTTTTAGCTTGACATTGATGGTGGGAAACCATCTGGTTCTCCCCCATCGATGTAAAAACTATGAACATCGACCATAATCTATCGATGTTTTATAAACATCGATGGTCATCCCTAATGAGAATTGCATCAACCAATCACACGGTCTAATTTCCAAACTAATTTGCATAAGGAATTTATTTGCTCTCCATAACTTATTTAGGTCCTTCCTCACCATAGTCTAATTGAAAACCTACAAAACCAGCCAAAGATGGTTGATAACAAGAATGTTCTTGACCAATTGGTTTGTTGGTCGAAGACTGTTGTATGATGGTCCCATCAAAAGTAGTAAAATAGAAAACTGTTGACTTGCTATTGATGTTGTTACATATCGGTGGTCATCCATTGTATTTGATGGACTGGCCTGTGGGCCAATCAGAATATGAGGGCGGGGCTTCACTGGTGTCGTGGGTGGAGCTATGCTCAGTGTCCCAGGAAATAGCAAAACAAAACTAGTAGTTTGAGCTTGACATTGATGGTGTGAAACCATCTGGTTCTCCCCCATCGATGTCAAAACTATTGAACATCGACCATAACCTATAGATGTTTTATAAACATCGATGTCCGAAGGTCATCCCTAATGAGTATTGCATCAACCAATCAGATGGTCTAATTTCTAAACTAATTTGCTTAAGGGCTTTATTTGCTCTCCATAACTTACTTGGGTCTTTCCTCACCCTAGTCTAATTGAAAACCTACAAAACCAGCCAAAGATGGTTGATAACAAGAATGTTCGTGACCAATTGGTTTGTTGGTTGAAGACTTGTATGACGGTCCCATCAAAAGTAGTAAAATAGAAAACTGTTGACTTGCCATTGATGTTGTTACATATTGGTGGTCATCCATTGTATTTGATGGACTGGCCTGTGGGCCAATCAGAATATGGGGGCGGGGCTTCACTGGTGTCGTGGGTGGAGCTATGCTCAGTGTCCCAGGAAATAGCAAAACAAAACTAGTAGTTTGAGCTTGACATTGATGGTGTGAAACCATCTGGTTCTCCCCCATCGATGTCAAAACTATTGAACATCGACCATAACCTATAGATGTTTTATAAACATCGATGGCCGATGGCCATCCCTAATGAGTATTGCATCAACCAATCAGATGGTCTAATTTCTAAACTAATTAGTATAAGGGCTTTCTTTGCTCTCCATAACTTACTTAGGTCTTTCCTCACCCTAGTCTTATTGAAAACCTACAAAACTAGCCAAAGATGGTGGGTGACAAGAACATTCACGACTGATTGTCTTGCTGGTTGAAGACTATCACATGATGGTCCCAGCTAAAGTAGTAAAATAGAAAACTGTTGACTGACAGTGCATAAACCAATCGGAATGTATTGTTTTGAATGAGTGTTAGTGATGGCCACTGTTGCCTTTGCCATCGATGTTGTTACCTATAGGTGGTCATCCATTGTATTTGACTGACTGGACCGTGGGCCAATCAGAACACGGGGGCGGGGCTTCACATGTTTCAGGGGGTGGAGCTATATTCCATGTCCCAGGAGATAGCACAACAAATCTTTTCGTTTTAGCTTGACATTGATGGTGGGAAACCATCTGGTTCTCCCCCATCGATGTAAAAACTATGAACATCGACCATAATCTATCGATGTTTTATAAACATCGATGACCATCCCTAATGAGAATTGCATAAACCAATTACATGGTCTAATTTCCAAACTAATTTGCATAAGGAATCTATTTGCTCTCCATAACTTATTTATGTCCTTCCTCACCATAGTCTAATTGAAAACCTACAAAACCAGCCAAAGATGGTTTATAACAAGAATGTTCTTGACCAATTGGTTTGTTGGTTGAAGACTGTTGTTTGATGGTCCCATCAAAAGTAGTAAAATAGAAAACTGTTGACTTGCCATTGATGTTGTTACATATCGGTGGTCATCCATTGTATTTGACTGACTGGACCGTGGGCCAATCAGAACACGGGGGCGGGGCTTCACATGTTTCAGGGGGTGGAGCTATATTCCATGTCCCAGGAGATAGCACAACAAATCTTTTCGTTTTAGCTTGACATTGATGGTGGGAAACCATCTGGTTCTCCCCCATCGATGTAAAAACTATGAACATCGACCATAATCTATCGATGTTTTATAAACATCGATGGTCATCCCTAATGAGAAATGCATCAACCAATCACGTGGTCTAATTTCCAAACTAATTTGCATAAGGAATTTATTTGCTCTCCATAACTTATTTCGGTCCTTCCTCACCATAGTCTAATTGAAAACCTACAAAACCAGCCAAAGATGGTTGATAACAAGAATGTTCTTGACCAATTGGTTTGTTGGTTGAAGATTTGTATGATGGTCCCATCAAAAGTAGTAAAATAGAAAACTGTTGACTTGCCATTGATGTTGTTACATATCGGTGGTCATCCATTGTATTTGATGGACTGGCCTGTGGGCCAATCAGAATATGGGGGCGGGGCTTCACTGGTGTCGTGGGTGGAGCTATGCTCAGTGTCCCAGGAAATAGCAAAACAAAACTAGTAGTTTGAGCTTGACATTGATGGTGTGAAACCATCTGGTTCTCCCCCATCGATGTCAAAACTATTGAACATCGACCATAACCTATAGATGTTTTATAAACATCGATGGCCGATGGCCATCCCTAATGAGTATTGCATCAACCAATCAGATGGTCTAATTTCTAAACTAATTTGCATAAGGGCTTTATTTGCTCTCCATAACTTACTTAGGTCTTTCCTCACCCTAGTCTTATTGAAAACCTACACAACTAGCCAAAGATGGTGGGTGACAAGAACATTCATGACTGATTGTCTTGCTGGTTGAAGACTATCACATAATGGTCCCAGCTAAAGTAGTAAAATAGAAAACTGTTGACTGACAGTGCATAAACCAATCGGAATGGATTGTTTTGAATGAGTGTTAGTGATAGCCATTGTTGCCTTTGCCATCGATGTTGTTACCTATAGGTGGTCATCCATTGTATTTGACTGACTGGACCGTGGGCCAATCAGAACACGGGGGCGGGGCTATATTCCATGTCCCAGGAGATAGCACAAAAAATCTTTTCGTTTTAACTTGACATTGATGGTGGGAAACCATCTGGTTCTCCCCCATCGATGTAAAAACTATGAACATCGACCATAACCTATAGATGTTTTATAAACATCGATGGTCATCCCTAATGAGTTTTGCATCAACCAATCACATGGTCTAATTTCCAAACTAATTTGCATAAGGAATTTATTTGCTCTCCATAACTTATTTAGGTCCTTCCTCATCATAGTCTAATTGAAAACCTACAAAACCAGCCAAAGATGGTTGATAACAAGAATGTTCTTGACCAATTGGTTTGTTGGTCGAAGACTGTTGTATGATGGTCCCATCAAAAGTAGTAAAATAGAAAACTGTTGACTTGCTATTGATGTTGTTACATATCGGTGGTCATCCATTGTATTTGATGGACTGGCCTGTGGGCCAATCAGAATATGAGGGCGGGGCTTCACTGGTGTCGTGGGTGGAGCTATGCTCAGTGTCCCAGGAAATAGCAAAACAAAACTAGTAGTTTGAGCTTGACATTGATGGTGTGAAACCATCTGGTTCTCCCCCATCGATGTCAAAACTATTGAACATCGACCATAACCTATAGATGTTTTATAAACATCGTTGTCCGAAGGTCATCCCTAATGAGTATTGCATCAACCAATCAGATGGTCTAATTTCTAAACTAATTTGCTTAAGGGCTTTATTTGCTCTCCATAACTTACTTGGGTCTTTCCTCACCCTAGTCTAATTGAAAACCTACAAAACCAGCCAAAGATGGTTGATAACAAGAATGTTCGTGACTAATTGGTTTGTTGGTTGAAGACTTGTATGACGGTCCCATCAAAAGTAGTAAAATAGAAAACTGTTGACTTGCCATTGATGTTGTTACATATTGGTGGTCATCCATTGTATTTGATGGACTGGCCTGTGGGCCAATCAGAATATGGGGGCGGGGCTTCACTGGTGTCGTGGGTGGAGCTATGCTCAGTGTCCCAGGAAATAGCAAAACAAAACTAGTAGTTTGAGCTTGACATTGATGGTGTGAAACCATCTGGTTCTCCCCCATCGATGTCAAAACTATTGAACATCGACCATAACCTATAGATGTTTTATAAACATCGATGGCCGATGGCCATCCCTAATGAGTATTGCATCAACCAATCAGATGGTCTAATTTCTAAACTAATTAGCATAAGGGCTTTCTTTGCTCTCCATAACTTACTTAGGTCTTTCCTCACCCTAGTCTTATTGAAAACCTACAAAACTAGCCAAAGATGGTGGGTGACAAGAACATTCACGACTGATTGTCTTGCTGGTTGAAGACTATCACATGATGGTCCCAGCTAAAGTAGTAAAATAGAAAACTGTTGACTGACAGTGCATAAACCAATCGGAATGTATTGTTTTAAATGAGTGTTAGTGATGGCCACTGTTGCCTTTGCCATCGATGTTGTTACCTATAGGTGGTCATCCATTGTATTTGACTGACTGGACCGTGGGCCAATCAGAACACGGGGGCGGGGCTTCACATGTTTCAGGGGGTGGAGCTATATTCTATGTCCCAGGAGATAGCACAACAAATCTTTTCGTTTTAGCTTGACATTGATGGTGGGAAACCATCTGGTTCTCCCCCATCGATGTAAAAACTATGAACATCGACCATAATCTATCGATGTTTTATAAACATCGATGGTCATCCCTAATGAGAATTGCATCAACCAATCACACGGTCTAATTTCCAAACTAATTTGCATAAGGAATTTATTTGCTCTCAATAACTTATTTAGGTCCTTCCTCACCATAGTCTAATTGAAAACCTACAAAACCAGCCAAAGATGGTTGATAACAAGAATGTTCTTGACCAATTGGTTTGTTGGTCGAAGACTGTTGTATGATGGTCCCATCAAAAGTAGTAAAATAGAAAACTGTTGACTTGCTATTGATGTTGTTACATATCGGTGGTCATCCATTGTATTTGATGGACTGGCCTGTGGGCCAATCAGAATATGAGGGCGGGGCTTCACTGGTGTCGTGGGTGGAGCTATGCTCAGTGTCCCAGGAAATAGCAAAACAAAACTAGTAGTTTGAGCTTGACATTGATGGTGTGAAACCATCTGGTTCTCCCCCATCGATGTCAAAACTATTGAACATCGACCATAACCTATAGATGTTTTATAAACATCGATGTCCGAAGGTCATCCCTAATGAGTATTGCATCAACCAATCAGATGGTCTAATTTCTAAACTAATTTGCTTAAGGGCTTTATTTGCTCTCCATAACTTACTTGGGTCTTTCCTCACCCTAGTCTAATTGAAAACCTACAAAACCAGCCAAAGATGGTTGATAACAAGAATGTTCGTGACCAATTGGTTTGTTGGTTGAAGACTTGTATGACGGTCCCATCAAAAGTAGTAAAATAGAAAACTGTTGACTTGCCATTGATGTTGTTACATATTGGTGGTCATCCATTGTATTTGATGGACTGGCCTGTGGGCCAATCAGAATATGGGGGCGGGGCTTCACTGGTGTCGTGGGTGGAGCTATGCTCAGTGTCCCAGGAAATAGCAAAACAAAACTAGTAGTTTGAGCTTGACATTGATGGTGTGAAACCATCTGGTTCTCCCCCATCGATGTCAAAACTATTGAACATCGACCATAACCTATAGATGTTTTATAAACATCGATGGCCGATGGCCATCCCTAATGAGTATTGCATCAACCAATCAGATGGTCTAATTTCTAAACTAATTAGTATAAGGGCTTTCTTTGCTCTCCATAACTTACTTAGGTCTTTCCTCACTCTAGTCTTATTGAAAACCTACAAAACTAGCCAAAGATGGTGGGTGACAAGAACATTCACGACTGATTGTCTTGCTGGTTGAAGACTATCACATGATGGTCCCAGCTAAAGTAGTAAAATAGAAAACTGTTGACTGACAGTGCATAAACCAATCGGAATGTATTGTTTTGAATGAGTGTTAGTGATGGCCACTGTTGCCTTTGCCATCGATGTTGTTACCTATAGGTGGTCATCCATTGTATTTGACTGACTGGACCGTGGGCCAATCAGAACACGGGGGCGGGGCTTCACATGTTTCAGGGGGTGGAGCTATATTCCATGTCCCAGGAGATAGCACAACAAATCTTTTCGTTTTAGCTTGACATTGATGGTGGGAAACCATCTGGTTCTCCCCCATCGATGTAAAAACTATGAACATCGACCATAATCTATCGATGTTTTATAAACATCGATGACCATCCCTAATGAGAATTGCATAAACCAATCACATGGTCTAATTTCCAAACTAATTTGCATAAGGAATCTATTTGCTCTCCATAACTTATTTATGTCCTTCCTCACCATAGTCTAATTGAAAACCTACAAAACCAGCCAAAGATGGTTTATAACAAGAATGTTCTTGACCAATTGGTTTGTTGGTTGAAGACTGTTGTTTGATGGTCCCATCAAAAGTAGTAAAATAGAAAACTGTTGACTTGCCATTGATGTTGTTACATATCGGTGGTCATCCATTGTATTTGACTGACTGGACCGTGGGCCAATCAGAACACGGGGGCGGGGCTTCACATGTTTCAGGGGGTGGAGCTATATTCCATGTCCCAGGAGATAGCACAACAAATCTTTTCGTTTTAGCTTGACATTGATGGTGGGAAACCATCTGGTTCTCCCCCATCGATGTAAAAACTATGAACATCGACCATAATCTATCGATGTTTTATAAACATCGATGGTCATCCCTAATGAGAAATGCATCAACCAATCACGTGGTCTAATTTCCAAACTAATTTGCATAAGGAATTTATTTGCTCTCCATAACTTATTTCGGTCCTTCCTCACCATAGTCTAATTGAAAACCTACAAAACCAGCCAAAGATGGTTGATAACAAGAATGTTCTTGACCAATTGGTTTGTTGGTTGAAGATTTGTATGATGGTCCCATCAAAAGTAGTAAAATAGAAAACTGTTGACTTGCCATTGATGTTGTTACATATCGGTGGTCATCCATTGTATTTGATGGACTGGCCTGTGGGCCAATCAGAATATGGGGGCGGGGCTTCACTGGTGTCGTGGGTGGAGCTATGCTCAGTGTCCCAGGAAATAGCAAAACAAAACTAGTAGTTTGAGCTTGACATTGATGGTGTGAAACCATCTGGTTCTCCCCCATTGATGTCAAAACTATTGAACATCGACCATAACCTATAGATGTTTTATAAACATCGATGGCCGATGGCCATCCCTAATGAGTATTGCATCAACCAATCAGATGGTCTAATTTCTAAACTAATTTGCATAAGGGCTTTCTTTGCTCTCCATAACTTACTTAGGTCTTTCCTCACCCTAGTCTTATTGAAAACCTACAAAACTAGCCAAAGATGGTGGGTGACAAGAACATTCACGACTGATTGTCTTGCTGGTTGAAGACTATCACATGATGGTCCCAGCTAAAGTAGTAAAATAGAAAACTGTTGACTGACAGTGCATAAACCAATCAAAATGGATTGTTTTGAATGAGTGTTAGTGATGGCCATTGTTGCCTTTGCCATCGATGTTGTTACCTATAGGTGGTCATCCATTGTATTTGACTGACTGGACCGTGGGCCAATCAGAACACGGGGGCGGGGCTTCACATGTTTCAGGGGGTGGAGCTATATTCCATGTCCCAGGAGATAGCACAACAAATCTTTTCGTTTTAGCTTGACATTGATGGTGGGAAACCATCTGGTTCTCCCCCATCGATGTAAAAACTATGAACATCAACCATAATCTATCGATGTTTTATAAACATCGATGGTCATCCCTAATGAGAATTGCATCAACCAATCACATGGTCTAATTTCCAAACTAATTTGCATAAGGAATTTATTTGCTCTCCATAACTTATTTAGGTCCTTCCTCACCATAGTCTAATTGAAAACCTACAAAACCAGCCAAAGATGGTTGATAACAAGAATGTTCTTGACCAATTGGTTTGTTGGATGAAGACTGTTGTATGATGGTCCCATCAAAAGTAGTAAAATAGAAAACTGTTGACTTGCCATTGATGTTGTTTCATATCGGTGGTCATCCATTGTATTTGATGGACTGTCCTGTGGGCCAATCAGAATATGGGGGCGGGGCTTCACTGGTGTCGTGGGTGGAGCTATGCTCAGTGTCCCAGGAAATAGCAAAACAAAACTAGTAGTTTGAGCTTGACATTGATGGTGTGAAACCATCTGGTTCTCCCCCATCGATGTCAAAACTATTGAACATCGACCATAACCTATAGATGTTTTATAAACATCGATGGCCGATGGCCATCCCTAATGAGTATTGCATCAACCAATCAGATGGTCTAATTTCTAAACTAATTTGCATAAGGGCTTTATTTGCTCTCCATAACTTACTTAGGTCTTTCCTCACCCTAGTCTTATTGAAAACCTACAAAACTAGCCAAAGATGGTGGGTGACAAGAACATTCACGACTGATTGTCTTGCTGGTTGAAGACTATCACATGATGGTCCCAGCTAAAGTAGTAAAATAGAAAACTGTTGACTGACAGTGCATAAACCAATCGGAATGGATTGTTTTGAATGAGTGTTAGTGCCCAGCTAAAGTAGTAAAATAGAAAACTGTTCACTGACAGTGCATAAACCAATCGGAATGGATTGTTTTGAATGAGTGTTAGTGATGGCCATTGTTGCCTTTGCCATCGATGTTGTTACCTATAGGTGGTCATCCATTGTATTTGACTGACCGGACCGTGGGCCAATCAGAACACGGGGGCGGGGCTTCACATGTTTCAGGGGGTGGAGCTATATTCCATGTCCCAGGAGATAGCACAACAAATCTTTTCGTTTTAGCTTGACATTGATGGTGGGAAACCATCTGGTTCTCCCCCATCGATGTAAAAACTATGAACATCGACCATAATCTATCGATGTTTTATAAACATCGATGGTCATCCCTAATTAGAATTGCATCAACCAATCACATGGTCTAATTTCCAAACTAATTTGCATAAGGAATTTATTTGCTCTCCATAACTTATTTAGGTCCTTCCTCACCATAGTCTAATTGAAAACCTACAAAACCAGCCAAAGATGGTTGATAACAAGAATGTTCTTGACCAATTGGTTTGTTGGATGAAGACTGTTGTATGATGGTCCCATCAAAAGTAGTAAAATAGAAAACTGTTGACTTGCCATTGATGTTGTTTCATATCGGTGGTCATCCATTGTATTTGATGGACTGTCCTGTGGGCCAATCAGAATATGGGGGCGGGGCTTCACTGGTGTCGTGGGTGGAGCTATGCTCAGTGTCCCAGGAAATAGCAAAACAAAACTAGTAGTTTGAGCTTGACATTGATGGTGTGAAACCATCTGGTTCTCCCTCATCGATGTCAAAACTATTGAACATCGACCATAACCTATAGATGTTTTATAAACATCGATGGCCGAAGGTCATCCCTAATGAGTATTGCATCAACCAATCAGATGGTCTAATTTCTAAACTAATTTGCATAAGGGCTTTATTTGCTCTCCATAACTTACTTAGGTCTTTCCTCACCCTAGTCTTATTGAAAACCTACAAAACTAGCCAAAGATGGTGAGTGACAAGAACATTCACGACTGATTGTCTTGCTGGTTGAAGACTATCACATGATGGTCCCAGCTAAAGTAGTAAAATAGAAAACTGTTGACTGACAGTGTATAAACCAATCGGAATGGATTGTTTTGAATGAGTGTTAGTGATGGCCATTGTTGCCTTTTCCATCGATGTTGTTACCTATAGGTGGTCATCCATTGTATTTGACTGACTGGACCGTGGGCCAATCAGAACACGGGGGCGGGGCTTCACATGTTTCAGGGGGTGGAGCTATATTCCATGTCCCAGGAGATAGCACAACAAATCTTTTCGTTTTAGCTTGACATTGATGGTGGGAAACCATCTGGTTCTCCCCCATCGATGTAAAAACTATGAACATCGACCATAATCTATCGATGTTTTATAAACATCGATGGTCATCCCTAATGAGAAATGCATCAACCAATCACGTGGTCTAATTTCCAAACTAATTTGCATAAGGAATTTATTTGCTCTCCATAACTTATTTCGGTCCTTCCTCACCATAGTCTAATTGAAAACCTACAAAACCAGCCAAAGATGGTTGATAACAAGAATGTTCTTGACCAATTGGTTTGTTGGTTGAAGATTTGTATGATGGTCCCATCAAAAGTAGTAAAATAGAAAACTGTTGACTTGCCATTGATGTTGTTACATATCGGTGGTCATCTATTGTATTTGATGGACTGGCCTGTGGGCCAATCAGAATATGGGGCAGGGCTTCACTGGTGTCGTGGGTGGAGCTATGCTCTGTGTCCCAGGAAATAGCAAAACAAAACTAGTAGTTTGAGCTTGACATTGATGGTGTGAAACCATCTGGTTCTCCCCCATCGATGTCAAAACTATTGAACATCGACCATAACCTATAGATGTTTTATAAACATCGATGGCCGATGGCCATCCCTAAGAGTATTGCATCAACCAATCAGATGGTCTAATTTCTAAACTAATTTGCATAAGGGCTTTCTTTGCTCTCCATAACTTACTTAGGTCTTTCCTCACCCTAGTCTTATTGAAAACCTACAAAACTAGCCAAAGATGGTGGGTGACAAGAACATTCACGACTGATTGTCTTGCTGGTTGAAGACTATCACATGATGGTCCCAGCTAAAGTAGTAAAATAGAAAACTGTTGACTGACAGTGCATAAACCAATCAAAATGGATTGTTTTGAATGAGTGTTAGTGATGGCCATTGTTGCCTTTGCCATCGATGTTGTTACCTATAGGTGGTCATCCATTGTATTTGACTGACTGGACCGTGGGCCAATCAGAACACGGGGGCGGGGCTTCACATGTTTCAGGGGGTGGAGCTATATTCCATGTCCCAGGAGATAGCACAACAAATCTTTTCGTTTTAGCTTGACATTGATGGTGGGAAACCATCTGGTTCTCCCCCATCGATGTAAAAACTATGAACATCAACCATAATCTATCGATGTTTTATAAACATCGATGGTCATCCCTAATGAGAATTGCATCAACCAATCACATGGTCTAATTTCCAAACTAATTTGCATAAGGAATTTATTTGCTCTCCATAACTTATTTAGGTCCTTCCTCACCATAGTCTAATTGAAAACCTACAAAACCAGCCAAAGATGGTTGATAACAAGAATGTTCTTGACCAATTGGTTTGTTGGTTGAAGACTGTTGTATGATGGTCCCATCAAAAGTAGTAAAATAGAAAACTGTTGACTTGCCATTGATGTTGTTTCATATCGGTGGTCATCCATTGTATTTGATGGACTGTCCTGTGGGCCAATCAGAATATGGGGGCGGGGCTTCACTGGTGTCGTGGGTGGAGCTATGCTCAGTGTCCCAGGAAATAGCAAAACAAAACTAGTAGTTTAAACTTGACATTGATGGTGTGAAACCATCTGGTTCTCCCCCATCGATGTCAAAACTATTGAACATCGACCATAACCTATAGATGTTTTATAATCGGAATGGATTGTTTTGAATGAGTGTTAGTGATGGCCATTGTTGCCTTTGCCATCGATGTTGTTACCTATAGGTGGTCATCCATTGTATTTGACTGACTGGACCGTGGGCCAATCAGAACATGGGGGCGGGGCTTCACATGTTTCAGGGGGTGGAGCTATAGTCCATGTCCCAGGAGATAGCACAACAAATCTTTTCGTTTTAGCTTGACATTGATGGTGGGAAACCATCTGGTTCTCCCCCATCGATGTAAAAACTATGAACATCGACCATAATCTATCGATGTTTTATAAACATCGATGGCCATCCCTAATGAGAATTGCATCAACCAATCATATGGTCTAATTTCCAAACTAATTTGCATAAGGAATTTATTTGCTCTCCATAACTTATTTATGTCCTTCCTCACCATAGTCTAATTGAAAACCTACAAATCCAGACAAAGATGGTTGATAACAAGAATGTTCTTGACTAATTGGTTTGTTGGTTGAAGACTGTTGTATGATGGTCCCATCAAAAGTAGTAAAATAGAAAACTGTTGACTTGCCATTGATGTTGTTACATATCGGTGGTCATCCATTGTATTTGATGGATTGGCCTGTGGGCCAATCAGAATATGGGGGCGGGGCTTCACTGGTGTCGTGGGTGGAGCAATGCTCAGTGTCCCAGGAAATAGCAAAACAAAACTAGTAGTTTGAGCTTGACATTGATGGTGTGAAACCATCTGGTTCTCCCCCATCGATGTCAAAACTATTGAACATCGACCATAACCTATAGATGTTTTATAAACATCGATGGCCGATGGCCATCCCTAATGAGTATTGCATCAACCAATCAGATGGTCTAATTTCTAAACTAATTTGCATAAGGGCTTTATTTGCTCTCCATAACTTACTTAGGTCTTTCCTCACCCTAGTCTTATTGAAAACCTACACAACTAGCCTAAGATGGTGGGTGACAAGAACATTCACGACTGATTGTCTTGCTGGTTGAAGACTATCACATGATGGTCCCAGCTAAAGTAGTAAAATAGAAAACTGTTGACTGACAGTGCATAAACCAATCGGAATGGATTGTTTTGAATGAGTGTTAGTGATGGCCATTGTTGCCTTTGCCATTGATGTTGTTACCTATAGGTGGTCATCCATTGTATTTAACTGACTGGACCGTGGGCCAATCAGAACACGGGTGCGGGGCTTCACATGTTTCAGGGGGTGGAGCTATATTCCATGTCCCAGGAGATAGCACAACAAATCTTTTCGTTTTAGCTTGACATTGATGGTGGGAAACCATCTGGTTCTCCCCCATCGATGTAAAAACTATGAACATCGACCATAATCTATTGATGTTTTATAAACATCGATGGTCATCCCTAATGAGTATTGCATCAACCAATCACATGGTCTAATTTCCAAACTAATTTGCATAAGGAATTTATTTGCTCTCCATAACTTATTTAGGTCCTTCCTCATCATAGTCTAATTGAAAACCTACAAAACCAGCCAAAGATGGTTGATAACAAGAATGTTCTTGACCAATTGGTTTGTTGGTTGAAGACTGTTGTATGATGGTCCCATCAAAAGTAGTAAAATAGAAAACTGTTGACTTGCCATTGATGTTGTTACATATCGGTGGTCATCCATTGTATTTGATGGACTGGCCTGTGGGCCAATCAGAATATGGGGGCGGGGCTTCACTGGTGTCGTGGGTGGAGCAATGCTCAGTGTCCCAGGAAATAGCAAAACAAAACTAGTAGTTTGAGCTTGACATTGATGGTGTGAAACCATCTGGTTCTCCCCCATCGATGTCAAAACTATTGAACATCGACCATAACCTATAGATGTTTTATAAACATCGATGGCCGATGGCCATCCCTAATGAGTATTGCATCAACCAATCAGATGGTCTAATTTCTAAACTAATTTGCATAAGGGCTTTATTTGCTCTCCATAACTTACTTAGGTCTTTCCTCACCCTAGTCTTATTGAAAACCTACACAACTAGCCTAAGATGGTGGGTGACAAGAACATTCACGACTGATTGTCTTGCTGGTTGAAGACTATCACATAATGGTCCCAGCTAAAGTAGTAAAATAGAAAACTGTTGATTGACAGTGCATAAACCAATCGGAATGGATTGTTTTGAAAGAGTGTTAGTGATGGCCATTGTTGCCTTTGCCATCGATGTTGTTACCTATAGGTGGTCATCCATTGTATTTGACTGACTGGACCGTGGGCCAATCAGAACACAGGGGCGGGGCTTCACATGTTTCAGGGGGTGGAGCTATATTCCATGTCCCAGGAGATAGCACAACAAATCTTTTCGTTTTAGCTTGACATTGATGGTGGGAAACCATCTGGTTCTCCCCCATCGATGTAAAAACTATGAACATCGACCATAATCTATTGATGTTTTATAAACATCGATGGTCATCCCTAATGAGTATTGCATCAACCAATCACATGGTCTAATTTCCAAACTAATTTGCATAAGGAATTTATTTGCTCTCCATAACTTATTTAGGTCCTTCCTCTTCATAGTCTAATTGAAAACCTACAAAACCAGCCAAAGATGGTTGATAACAAGAATGTTCTTGACCAATTGGTTTGTTGGTTGAAGACTGTTGTATGATGGTCCCATCAAAAGTAGTAAAATAGAAAACTGTTGACTTGCCATTGATGTTGTTACATATCGGTGGTCATCTATTGTATTTGATGGACTGGCCTGTGGGCCAATCAGAATATGGGGCAGGGCTTCACTGGTGTCGTGGGTGGAGCTATGCTCTGTGTCCCAGGAAATAGCAAAACAAAACTAGTAGTTTGAGCTTGACATTGATGGTGTGAAACCATCTGGTTCTCCCCCATCGATGTCAAAACTATTGAACATCGACCATAACCTATAGATGTTTTATAAACATCGATGGCCGATGGCCATCCCTAAGAGTATTGCATCAACCAATCAGATGGTCTAATTTCTAAACTAATTTGCATAAGGGCTTTCTTTGCTCTCCATAACTTACTTAGGTCTTTCCTCACCCTAGTCTTATTGAAAACCTACAAAACTAGCCAAAGATGGTGGGTGACAAGAACATTCACGACTGATTGTCTTGCTGGTTGAAGACTATCACATGATGGTCCCAGCTAAAGTAGTAAAATAGAAAACTGTTGACTGACAGTGCATAAACCAATCGGAATGGATTGTTTTGAATGAGTGTTAGTGATGGCCATTGTTGCCTTTGCCATTGATGTTGTTACCTATAGGTGGTCATCCATTGTATTTGACTGACTGGACCGTGGGCCAATCAGAACATGGGGGCGGGGCTTCACATGTTTCAGGGGGTGGAGCTATATTCCATGTCCCAGGAGATAGCACAACAAATCTTTTCGTTTTAGCTTGACATTGATGGTGGGAAACCATCTGGTTCTCCCCCATCGATGTAAAAACTATGAACATCGACCATAATCTATTGATGTTTTATAAACATCGATGGTCATCCCTAATGAGAAATGCATCAACCAATCACATGGTCTAATTTCCAAACTAATTTGCATAAGGAATTTATTTGCTCTCCATAACTTATTTAGGTCCTTCCTCACCATAGTCTAATTGAAAACCTACAAAACCAGCCAAAGATGGTTGATAACAAGAATGTTATTGACCAATTGGTTTGTTGGATGAAGACTGTTGTATGATGGTCCCATCAAAAGTAGTAAAATAGAAAACTGTTGACTTGCCATTGATGTTGTTTCATATCGGTGGTCATCCATTGTATTTGATGGACTGTCCTGTGGGCCAATCAGAATATGGGGGCGGGGCTTCACTGGTGTCGTGGGTGGAGCTATGCTCAGTGTCCCAGGAAATAGCAAAACAAAACTAGTAGTTTGAGCTTGACATTGATGGTGTGAAACCATCTGGTTCTTCCCCATCGATGTCAAAACTATTGAACATCGACCATAACCTATAGATGTTTTATAAACATCGATGGCCGATGGCCATCCCTAAGAGTATTGCATCAACCAATCAGATGGTCTAATTTCTAAACTAATTTGCATAAGGGCTTTCTTTGCTCTCCATAACTTACTTAGGTCTTTCCTCACCCTAGTCTTATTGAAAACCTACAAAACTAGCCAAAGATGGTGGGTGACAAGAACATTCACGACTGATTGTCTTGCTGGTTGAAGACTATCACATGATGGTCCCAGCTAAAGTAGTAAAATAGAAAACTGTTGACTGACAGTGCATAAACCAATCGGAATGGATTGTTTTGAATGAGTGTTAGTGATGGCCATTGTTGCCTTTGCCATTGATGTTGTTACCTATAGGTGGTCATCCATTGTATTTGACTGACTGGACCGTGGGCCAATCAGAACATGGGGGCGGGGCTTCACATGTTTCAGGGGGTGGAGCTATATTCCATGTCCCAGGAGATAGCACAACAAATCTTTTCGTTTTAGCTTGACATTGATGGTGGGAAACCATCTGGTTCTCCCCCATCGATGTAAAAACTATGAACATCGACCATAATCTATTGATGTTTTATAAACATCGATGGTCATCCCTAATGAGAAATGCATCAACCAATCACATGGTCTAATTTCCAAACTAATTTGCATAAGGAATTTATTTGCTCTCCATAACTTATTTAGGTCCTTCCTCACCATAGTCTAATTGAAAACCTACAAAACCAGCCAAAGATGGTTGATAACAAGAATGTTATTGACCAATTGGTTTGTTGGATGAAGACTGTTGTATGATGGTCCCATCAAAAGTAGTAAAATAGAAAACTGTTGACTTGCCATTGATGTTGTTTCATATCGGTGGTCATCCATTGTATTTGATGGACTGTCCTGTGGGCCAATCAGAATATGGGGGCGGGGCTTCACTGGTGTCGTGGGTGGAGCTATGCTCAGTGTCCCAGGAAATAGCAAAAAAAAACTAGTAGTTTGAGCTTGACATTGATGGTGTGAAACCATCTGGTTCTTCCCCATCGATGTCAAAACTATTGAACATCGACCATAACCTATAGATGTTTTATAAACATCGATGGCCGAAGGTCATCCCTAATGAGTATTGCATCAACCAATCAGATGGTCTAATTTCTAAACTAATTTGCTTAAGGGCTTTATTTGCTCTCCATAACTTACTTGGGTCTTTCCTCACCCTAGTCTAATTGAAAACCTACAAAACCAGCCAAAGATGGTTGATAACAAGAATGTTTGTGACCAATTGGTTTGTTGGTTGAAGACTTGTATGATGGTCCCATCAAAAGTAGTAAAATAGAAAACTGTTGACTTGCCATTGATGTTGTTACATATTGGTGGTCATCCATTGTATTTGATGGACTGGCCTGTGGGCCAATCAGAATATGGGGGCGGGGCTTCACTGGTGTCGTGGGTGGAGCTATGCTCAGTGTCCCAGGAAATAGCAAAACAAAACTAGTAGTTTGAGCTTGACATTGATGGTGTGAAACCATCTGGTTCTCCCCCATCGATGTCAAAACTATTGAACATCGACCATAACCTATAGATGTTTTATAAACATCGATGGCCGATGGCCATCCCTAATGAGTATTGCATCAACCAATCAGATGGTCTAATTTCTAAACTAATTAGCATAAGGGCTTTCTTTGCTCTCCATAACTTACTTAGGTCTTTCCTCACCCTAGTCTTATTAAAAACCTACAAAACTAGCCAAAGATGGTGGGTGACAAGAACATTCACGACTGATTGTCTTGGTGGTTGAAGACTATCACATGATGGTCCCAGCTAAAGTAGTAAAATAGAAAACTGTTGACTGACAGTGCATAAACCAATCGGAATGTATTGTTTTAAATGAGTGTTAGTGATGGCCACTGTTGCCTTTGCCATTGATGTTGTTACCTATAGGTGGTCATCCATTGTATTTAAATGACTGGACCGTGGGCCAATCAGAACACGGGGGCGGAGCTTCACATGTTTCAGGGGGTGGAGCTATATTCTATGTCCCAGGAGATAGCACAACAAATCTTTTCGTTTTAGCTTGACATTGATGGTGGGAAACCATCTGGTTCTCCCCCATCGATGTAAAAACTATGAACATCGACCATAATCTATCGATGTTTTATAAACATCGATGGTCATCCCTAATGAGAATTGCATCAACCAATCACACGGTCTAATTTCCAAACTAATTTGCATAAGGAATTTATTTGCTCTCCATAACTTATTTAGGTCCTTCCTCACCATAGTCTAATTGAAAACCTACAAAACCAGCCAAAGATGGTTGATAACAAGAATGTTCTTGACCAATTGGTTTGTTGGTCGAAGACTGTTGTATGATGGTCCCATCAAAAGTAGTAAAATAGAAAACTGTTGACTTGCTATTGATGTTGTTACATATCGGTGGTCATCCATTGTATTTGATGGACTGGCCTGTGGGCCAATCAGAATATGAGGGCGGGGCTTCACTGGTGTCGTGGGTGGAGCTATGCTCAGTGTCCCAGGAAATAGCAAAACAAAACTAGTAGTTTGAGCTTGACATTGATGGTGTGAAACCATCTGGTTCTCCCCCATCGATGTCAAAACTATTGAACATCGACCATAACCTATAGATGTTTTATAAACATCAATGTCCGAAGGTCATCCCTAATGAGTATTGCATCAACCAATCAGATGGTCTAATTTCTAAACTAATTTGCTTAAGGGCTTTATTTGCTCTCCATAACTTACTTGGGTCTTTCCTCACCCTAGTCTAATTGAAAACCTACAAAACCAGCCAAAGATGGTTGATAACAAGAATGTTCGTGACCAATTGGTTTGTTGGTTGAAGACTTGTATGACGGTCCCATCAAAAGTAGTAAAATAGAAAACTGTTGACTTGCCATTGATGTTGTTACATATTGGTGGTCATCCATTGTATTTGATGGACTGGCCTGTGGGCCAATCAGAATATGGGGGCGGGGCTTCACTGGTGTCGTGGGTGGAGCTATGCTCAGTGTCCCAGGAAATAGCAAAACAAAACTAGTAGTTTGAGCTTGACATTGATGGTGTGAAACCATCTGGTTCTCCCCCATCGATGTCAAAACTATTGAACATCGACCATAACCTATAGATGTTTTATAAACATCGATGGCCGATGGCCATCCCTAATGAGTATTGCATCAACCAATCAGATGGTCTAATTTCTAAACTAATTTGCATAAGGGCTTTCTTTGCTCTCCATAACTTACTTAGGTCTTTCCTCACCCTAGTCTTATTGAAAACCTACAAAACTAGCCAAAGATGGTGGGTGACAAGAACATTCACGACTGATTGTCTTGCTGGTTGAAGACTATCACATGATGGTCCCAGCTAAAGTAGTAAAATAGAAAACTGTTGACTGACAGTGCATAAACCAATCGGAATGTATTGTTTTGAATGAGTGTTAGTGATGGCCACTGTTGCCTTTGCCATCGATGTTGTTACCTATAGGTGGTCATCCATTGTATTTGACTGACTGGACCGTGGGCCAATCAGAACACGGGGGCGGGGCTTCACATGTTTCAGGGGGTGGAGCTATATTCCATGTCCCAGGAGATAGCACAACAAATCTTTTCGTTTTAGCTTGACATTAATGGTGGGAAACCATCTGGTTCTCCCCCATCGATGTAAAAACTATGAACATCGACCATAATCTATCGATGTTTTATAAACATCGATGACCATCCCTAATGAGAATTGCATCAACCAATCACATGGTCTAATTTCCAAACTAATTTGCATAAGGAATCTATTTGCTCTCCATAACTTATTTATGTCCTTCCTCACCATAGTCTAATTGAAAACCTACAAAACCAGCCAAAGATGGTTTATAACAAGAATGTTCTTGACCAATTGGTTTGTTGGTTGAAGACTGTTGTTTGATGGTCCCATCAAAAGTAGTAAAATAGAAAACTGTTGACTTGCCATTGATGTTGTTACATATCGGTGGTCATCCATTGTATTTGACTGACTGGACCGTGGGCCAATCAGAACACGGGGCGGGGCTTCACATGTTTCAGGGGGTGGAGCTATATTCCATGTCCCAGGAGATAGCACAACAAATCTTTTCGTTTTAGCTTGACATTAATGGTGGGAAACCATCTGGTTCTCCCCCATCGATGTAAAAACTATGAACATCGACCATAATCTATCGATGTTTTATAAACATCGATGACCATCCCTAATGAGAATTGCATCAACCAATCACATGGTCTAATTTCCAAACTAATTTGCATAAGGAATCTATTTGCTCTCCATAACTTATTTATGTCCTTCCTCACCATAGTCTAATTGAAAACCTACAAAACCAGCCAAAGATGGTTTATAACAAGAATGTTCTTGACCAATTGGTTTGTTGGTTGAAGACTGTTGTTTGATGGTCCCATCAAAAGTAGTAAAATAGAAAACTGTTGACTTGCCATTGATGTTGTTACATATCGGTGGTCATCCATTGTATTTGACTGACTGGACCGTGGGCCAATCAGAACACGGGGGCGGGGCTTCACATGTTTCAGGGGGTGGAGCTATATTCCATGTCCCAGGAGATAGCACAAAAAATCTTTTCGTTTTAGCTTGACATTGATGGTGGGAAACCATCTGGTTCTCCCCCATCGATGTAAAAACTATGAACATCGACCATAATCTATCGATGTTTTATAAACATCGATGGTCATCCCTAATGAGAAATGCATCAACCAATCACGTGGTCTAATTTCCTAACTAATTTGCATAAGGAATTTATTTGCTCTCCATAACTTATTTCGGTCCTTCCTCACCATAGTCTAATTGAAAACCTACAAAACCAGCCAAAGATGGTTGATAACAAGAATGTTCTTGACCAATTGGTTTGTTGGTTGAAGATTTGTATGATGGTCCCATCAAAAGTAGTAAAATAGAAAACTGTTGACTTGCCATTGATGTTGTTACATATCGGTGGTCATCCATTGTATTTGATGGACTGGCCTGTGGGCCAATCAGAATATGGGGGCGGGGCTTCACTGGTGTCGTGGGTGGAGCTATGCTCAGTGTCCCAGGAAATAGCAAAACAAAACTAGTAGTTTGAGCTTGACATTGATGGTGTGAAACCATCTGGTTCTCCCCCATCGATGTCAAAACTATTGAACATCGACCATAACCTATAGATGTTTTATAAACATCGATGGCCGATGGCCATCCCTAATGAGTATTGCATCAACCAATCAGATGGTCTAATTTCTAAACTAATTTGCATAAGGGCTTTATTTGCTCTCCATAACTTACTTAGGTCTTTCCTCACCCTAGTCTTATTGAAAACCTACACAACTAGCCAAAGATGGTTGGTGACAAGAACATTCACGACTGATTGTCTTGCTGGTTGAAGACTATCACATGATGGTCCCAGCTAAAGTAGTAAAATAGAAAACTGTTGACTGACAGTGCATAAACCAATTGGAATGGATTGTTTTGAATAAGTGTTAGTGATGGCCATTGTTGCCTTTGCCATCGATGTTGTTACCTATAGGTGGTCATCCATTGTATTTGACTGACTGGACCGTGGGCCAATCAGAACACGGGGGTGGGGCTATATTCCATTTCCCAGGAGATAGCACAACAAATCTTTTCGTTTTAGCTTGACATTGATGGTGGGAAACCATCTGGTTCTCCCCCATCGATGTAAAAACTATGAACATCGACCATAATCTATCGATGTTTTTATAAACATCGATGGCCATCCTTAATGAGAATTGCATCAACCAATCACATGGTCTAATTTCCAAACTAATTTGCATAAGGAATTTATTTGCTCTCCATAACTTATTTAGGTCCATCCTCACCATAGTCTAATTGAAAACCTACAAAACCAGCCAAAGATGGTTGATAACAAGAATGTTCTTGACCAATTGGTTTGTTGGTTGAAGACTGTTGTATGATGGTCCCATCAAAAGTAGTAAAATAGAAAACTGTTGACTTGCCATTGATGTTGTTACATATCGGTGGTCATCCATTGTATTTGATGGACTGGCCTGTGGGCCAATCAGAATATGGGGGTGGGGCTTCACTGGTGTCGTGGGTGGAGCTATGCTCAGTGTCCCAGGAAATAGCAAAACAAAACTAGTAGTTTGAGCTTGACATTGATGGTGTGAAACCATCTGGTTCTCCCCCATCGATGTCAAAACTATTGAACATCGACCATATCCTATAGATGTTTTATAAACATCAATGGCCGATGGCCATCCCTAATGAGTATTGCATCAACCAATCAGATGGTCTAATTTCTAAACTAATTTGCATAAGGGCTTTCTTTGCTCTCCATAACTTACTTAGGTCTTTCCTCACCCTAGTCTTATTGAAAACCTACAAAACTAGCCAAAGATGGTGGGTGACAAGAACATTCATGACTGATTGTCTTGCTGGTTGAAGACTATCACATGATGGTCCCAGCTAAAGTAGTAAAATAGAAAACTGTTGACTGACAGTGCATAAACCAATCGGAATGGATTGTTTTGAATGAGTGTTAGTGCCCAGCTAAAGTAGTAAAATAGAAAACTGTTGACTGACAGTGCATAAACCAATCGGAATGGATTGTTTTGAATGAGTGTTAGTGATGGCCATTTTTGCCTTTGCCATCGATGTTGTTACCTATAGGTGGTCATCCATTGTATTTGACTGACTGGACCGTGGGCCAATCAGAACACGGGGGCGGGGCTTCACATGTTTCAGGGGGTGGAGCTATATTCCATGTCCCAGGAGATAGCACAACAAATCTTTTCGTTTTAGCTTGACATTGATGGTGGGAAACCATCTGGTTCTCCCCCATCGATGTAAAAACTATGAACATCGACCATAATCTATCGATGTTTTATAAACATCGATGGCCATCCCTAATGAGAATTGCATCAACCAATCACATGGTCTAATTTCCAAACTAATTTGCATAAGGAATTTATTTGCTCTCCATAACTTATTTCGGTCCTTCCTCACCATAGTCTAATTGAAAACCTACAAAACCAGCCAAAGATGGTTGATAACAAGAATGTTCTTGACCAATTGGTTTGTTGGTTGAAGACTGTTGTATGATGGTCCCATCAAAAGTAGTAAAATCGAAAACTGTTGACTTGCCATTGATGTTGTTACATATCGGTGGTCATCCATTGTATTTGATGGACTGGCCTGTGGGCCAATCAGAATATGGGGGCGGGGCTTCACTGGTGTCGTGGGTGGAGCTATGCTCAGTGTCCCAGGAAATAGCAAAACAAAACTAGTAGTTTGAGCTTGACATTGATGGTGTGAAACCATCTGGTTCTCCCCCATCGATGTCAAAACTATTGAACATAGACCATAACCTATAGATGTTTTATAAACATCGATGGCCGATGGCCATCCCTAATGAGTATTGCATCAACCAATCAGATGGTCTAATTTCTAAACTAATTTGCATAAGGGCTTTCTTTGCTCTCCATAACTTACTTAGGTCTTTCCTCACCCTAGTCTTATTGAAAACCTACAAAACTAGCCAAAGATGGTGGGTGACAAGAACATTCACGACTGATTGTCTTGCTGGTTGAAGACTATCACATGATGGTCCCAGCTAAAGTAGTAAAATAGAAAACTGTTGACTGACAGTGCATAAACCAATCGGAATGGATTGTTTTGAATGAGTGTTAGTGATGGCCATTGTTGCCTTTGCCATTGATGTTGTTACCTATAGGTGGTTATCCATTGTATTTGATTGACCGGACCGTGGGCCAATCAGAACACGGGGGCGGGGCTTCACATGTTTCAGGGGGTGGAGCTATATTCCATGTCCCAGGAGATAGCACAACAAATCTTTTCGTTTTAGCTTGACATTGATGGTGGGAAACCATCTGGTTCTCCCCCATCGATGTAAAAACTATGAACATCGACCATAATCTATCGATGTTTTATAAACATCGATGGCCATCCCTAATGAGAATTGCATCAACCAATCACATGGTCTAATTTCCAAACTAATTTGCATAAGGAATTTATTTGCTCTCCATAACTTATTTCGGTCCTTCCTCACCATAGTCTAATTGAAAACCTACAAAACCAGCCAAAGATGGTTGATAACAAGAATGTTCTTGACCAATTGGTTTGTTGGTTGAAGACTTGTATGATGGTCCCATCAAAAGTAGTAAAATAGAAAACTGTTGACTTGCCATTGATGTTGTAACATATCGGTGGTCATCCATTGTATTTGATGGACTGGCCTGTGGGCCAATCAGAATATGGGGGCGGGGCTTCACTGGTGTCGTGGGTGGAGCTATGCTCAGTGTCCCAGGAAATAGCAAAACAAAACTAGTAGTTTGAGCTTGACATTGATGGTGTGAAACCATCTGGTTCTCCCCCATCGATGTCAAAACTATTGAACATCGACCATAACCTATAGATGTTTTATAAACATCGATGGCCGATGGCCATCCCTAATGAGTATTGCATCAACCAATCAGATGGTCTAATTTCTAAACTAATTTGCATAAGGGCTTTCTTTGCTCTCCATAACTTACTTAGGTCTTTCCTCACCCTAGTCTTATTGAAAACCTACAAAACTAGCCAAAGATGGTGGGTGACAAGATCATTCACGACTGATTGGCTTGCTGGTTGAAGACTATCACATGATGGTCCCAGCTAAAGTAGTAAAATAGAAAACTGTTGACTGACAGTGCATAAACCAATCGGAATGGATTGTTTTGAATGAGTGTTAGTGATGGCCATTGTTGCCTTTGCCATCGATGTTGTTACCTATAGGTGGTCATCCATTGTATTTGACTGACTGGACCGTGGGCCAATCAGAACACGGGGGCGGGGCTTCACATGTTTCAGGGGGTGGAGCTATATTCCATGTCCCAGGAGATAGCACAACAAATCTTTTCGTTTTAGCTTGACATTGATGGTGGGAAACCATCTGGTTCTCCCCCATCGATGTAAAAACTATGAACATCGACCATAATCTATCGATGTTTTAATAGAAAACTGTTGACTTGCCATTGATGTTGTTACATATCGGCGGTCATCCATTGTATTTGATGGACTGGCCTGTGGGCCAATCAGAATATGGGGGCGGGGCTTCACTGGTGTCGTGGGTGGAGCTATGCTCAGTGTTCCAGGAAATAGCAAAACAAAACTAGTAGTTTGAGCTTGACATTGATGGTGTGAAACCATCTGGTTCTCCCCCATCGATGTCAAAACTATTGAACATCGACCATAACCTATAGATGTTTTATAAACATCGATGGCCATCCCTAATGAGTATTGCATCAACCAATCAGATGGTCTAATTTCTAAACTAATTTGCATAAGGACTTTCTTTGCTCTCCATAACTTACTTAGGTCTTTCCTCACCCTAGTCTTATTGAAAACCTACAAAACTAGCCAAAGATGGTGGGTGACAAGAACATTCACTACTGATTGTCTTGCTGGTTGAAGACTATCACATGATGGTCCCAGCTAAAGTAGTAAAATAGAAAACTGTTGACTGACAGTGTATAAACCAATCGGAATGGATTGTTTTGAATGAGTGTTAGTGATGGCTATTGTTGCCTTTGCCATCGATGTTGTTACCTATAGGTGGTCATCCATTGTATTTGACTGACTGGACCGTGGGCCAATCAGAACACGGGGGCGGGGCTATATTCCATGTCCCAGGAGATAGCACAAAAAATCTTTTCGTTTTAGCTTGACATTGATGGTGGGAAACCATCTGGTTCTCCCCCATCGATGTAAAAACTATGAACATCGACCATAATCTATCGATGTTTTATAAACATCGATGGTCATCCCTAATGAGAATTGCATCAACCAATCACACGGTCTAATTTCCAAACTAATTTGCATAAGGAATTTATTTGCTCTCTATAACTTATTTAGGTCCTTCCTCACCATAGTCTAATTGAAAACCTACAAAACCAGCCAAAGATGGTTGATAACAAGAATGTTCTTGAACAATTGGTTTGTTGGTCGAAGACTGTTGTATGATGGTCCCATCAAAAGTAGTAAAATAGAAAACTGTTGACTTGCCATTGATGTTGTTACATATCGGTGGTCATCCATTGTATTTGATGGACTGGCCTGTGGGCCAATCAGAATATGGGGGCGGGGCTTCACTGGTGTCGTGGGTGGAGCTATGCTCAGTGTCCCAGGAAATAGCAAAACAAAACTAGTAGTTTGAGCTTGACATTGATGGTGTGAAACCATCTGGTTCTCCCCCATCGATGTCAAAACTATTGAACATCGACCATAACCTATAGATGTTTTATAAACATCGATGGCTGATGGCCATCCCTAATGAGTATTGCATCAACCAATCAGATGGTCTAATTTCTAAACTAATTTGCATAAGGGCTTTATTTGCTCTCCATAACTTACTTAGGTCTTTCCTCACCCTAGTCTTATTGAAAACCTACAAAACTAGCCAAAGATGGTGGGTGACAAGAACATTCACGACTGATTGTCTTGCTGGTTGAAGACTATCACATGATGGTCCCAGCTAAAGTAGTAAAATAGAAAACTGTTGACTGACAGTGCATAAACCAATCGGAATGGATTGTTTTGAATGAGTGTTAGTGATGGCCATTGTTGCCTTTGCCATCGATGTTGTTACCTATAGGTGGTCATCCATTGTATTTGACTGACTGGACCGTGGGCCAATCAGAACATGGGGGCGGGGCTTCACATGTTTCAGGGGGTGGAGCTATAGTCCATGTCCCAGGAGATAGCACAACAAATCTTTTCGTTTTAGCTTGACATTGATGGTGGGAAACCATCTGGTTCTCCCCCATCGATGTAAAAACTATGAACATCGACCATAATCTATCGATGTTTTATAAACATCGATGGCCATCCCTAATGAGAATTGCATCAACCAATCATATGGTCTAATTTCCAAACTAATTTGCATAAGGAATTTATTTGCTCTCCATAACTTATTTATGTCCTTCCTCACCATAGTCTAATTGAAAACCTACAAAACCAGACAAAGATGGTTGATAACAAGAATGTTCTTGACCAATTGGTTTGTTGGTTGAAGACTGTTGTATGATGGTCCCATCAAAAGTAGTAAAATAGAAAACTGTTGACTTGCCATTGATGTTGTTACATATCGGTGGTCATCCATTGTATTTGATGGATTGGCCTGTGGGCCAATCAGAATATGGGGGCGGGGCTTCACTGGTGTCGTGGGTGGAGCAATGCTCAGTGTCCCAGGAAATAGCAAAACAAAACTAGTAGTTTGAGCTTGACATTGATGGTGTGAAACCATCTGGTTCTCCCCCATCGATGTCAAAACTATTGAACATCGACCATAACCTATAGATGTTTTATAAACATCGATGGCCGATGGCCATCCCTAATGAGTATTGCATCAACCAATCAGATGGTCAAATTTCTAAACTAATTTGCATAAGGGCTTTATTTGCTCTCCATAACTTACTTAGGTCTTTCCTCACCCTTGTCTTATTGAAAACCTACACAACTAGCCTAAGATGGTGGGTGACAAGAACATTCACGACTGATTGTCTTGCTGGTTGAAGACTATCACATAATGGTCCCAGCTAAAGTAGTAAAATAGAAAACTGTTGATTGACAGTGCATAAACCAATCGGAATGGATTGTTTTGAATGAGTGTTAGTGATGGCCATTGTTGCCTTTGCCATCGATGTTGTTACCTATAGGTGGTCATCCATTGTATTTGACTGACTGGACCGTGGGCCAAACAGAACACGGGGGCGGGTCTTCACATGTTTCAGGGGGTGGAGCTATATTCCATGTCCCAGGAGATAGCACAACAAATCTTTTCGTTTTAGCTTGACATTGATGGTGGGAAACCATCTGGTTCTCCCCCATCGATGTAAAAACTATGAACATCGACCATAACCTATAGATGTTTTATAAACATCGATGGTCATCCCTAATGAGTATTGCATCAACCAATCACATGGTCTAATTTCCAAACTAATTTGCATAAGGAATTTATTTGCTCTCCATAACTTATTTAGGTCCTTCCTCATCATAGTCTAATTGAAAACCTACAAAACCAGCCAAAGATGGTTGATAACAAGAATGTTCTTGACCAATTGGTTTGTTGGTTGAAGACTGTTGTATGATGGTCCCATCAAAAGTAGTAAAATAGAAAACTGTTGACTTGCCATTGATGTTGTTACATATCGGTGGTCATCTATTGTATTTGATGGACTGGCCTGTGGGCCAATCAGAATATGGGGCAGGGCTTCACTGGTGTCGTGGGTGGAGCTATGCTCAGTGTCCCAGGAAATAGCAAAACAAAACTAGTAGTTTGAGCTTGACATTGATGGTGTGAAACCATCTGGTTCTCCCCCATCGATGTCAAAACTATTGAACATCGACCATAACCTATAGATGTTTTATAAACATCGATGGCCGATGGCCATCCCTAAGAGTATTGCATCAACCAATCAGATGGTCTAATTTCTAAACTAATTTGCATAAGGGCTTTCTTTGCTCTCCATAACTTACTTAGGTCTTTCCTCACCCTAGTCTTATTGAAAACCTACAAAACTAGCCAAAGATGGTGGGTGACAAGAACATTCACGACTGAGTGTCTTGCTGGTTGAAGACTATCACATGATGGTCCCAGCTAAAGTAGTAAAATAGAAAACTGTTGACTGACAGTGCATAAACCAATCGGAATGGATTGTTTTGAATGAGTGTTAGTGATGGCCATTGTTGCCTTTGCCATTGATGTTGTTACCTATAGGTGGTCATCCATTGTATTTGACTGACTGGACCGTGGGCCAATCAGAACATGGGGGCGGGGCTTCACATGTTTCAGGGGGTGGAGCTATATTCCATGTCCCAGGAGATAGCACAACAAATCTTTTCGTTTTAGCTTGACATTGATGGTGGGAAACCATCTGGTTCTCCCCCATCGATGTAAAAACTATGAACATCGACCATAATCTATCGATGTTTTATAAACATCGATGGCCATCCCTAATGAGAATTGCATCAACCAATCATATGGTCTAATTTCCAAACTAATTTGCATAAGGAATTTATTTGCTCTCCATAACTTATTTATGTCCTTCCTCACCATAGTCTAATTGAAAACCTACAAAACCAGACAAAGATGGTTGATAACAAGAATGTTCTTGACCAATTGGTTTGTTGGTTGAAGACTGTTGTATGATGGTCCCATCAAAAGTAGTAAAATAGAAAACTGTTGACTTGCCATTGATGTTGTTACATATCGGTGGTCATCCATTGTATTTGATGGATTGGCCTGTGGGCCAATCAGAATATGGGGGCGGGGCTTCACTGGTGTCGTGGGTGGAGCAATGCTCAGTGTCCCAGGAAATAGCAAAACAAAACTAGTAGTTTGAGACCAAAGATGGTGGGTGACAAGAACATTCACTACTGATTGTCTTGCTGGTTGAAGACTATCACATGATGGTCCCAGCTAAAGTAGTAAAATAGAAAACTGTTGACTGACAGTGTATAAACCAATCGGAATGGATTGTTTTGAATGAGTGTTAGTGATGGCTATTGTTGCCTTTGCCATCGATGTTGTTACCTATAGGTGGTCATCCATTGTATTTGACTGACTGGACCGTGGGCCAATCAGAACACGGGGGCGGGGCTATATTCCATGTCCCAGGAGATAGCACAAAAAATCTTTTCGTTTTAGCTTGACATTGATGGTGGGAAACCATCTGGTTCTCCCCCATCGATGTAAAAACTATGAACATCGACCATAATCTATCGATGTTTTATAAACATCGATGGTCATCCCTAATGAGAATTGCATCAACCAATCACACGGTCTAATTTCCAAACTAATTTGCATAAGGAATTTATTTGCTCTCTATAACTTATTTAGGTCCTTCCTCACCATAGTCTAATTGAAAACCTACAAAACCAGCCAAAGATGGTTGATAACAAGAATGTTCTTGAACAATTGGTTTGTTGGTCGAAGACTGTTGTATGATGGTCCCATCAAAAGTAGTAAAATAGAAAACTGTTGACTTGCCATTGATGTTGTTACATATCGGTGGTCATCCATTGTATTTGATGGACTGGCCTGTGGGCCAATCAGAATATGGGGGCGGGGCTTCACTGGTGTCGTGGGTGGAGCTATGCTCAGTGTCCCAGGAAATAGCAAAACAAAACTAGTAGTTTGAGCTTGACATTGATGGTGTGAAACCATCTGGTTCTCCCCCATCGATGTCAAAACTATTGAACATCGACCATAACCTATAGATGTTTTATAAACATCGATGGCTGATGGCCATCCCTAATGAGTATTGCATCAACCAATCAGATGGTCTAATTTCTAAACTAATTTGCATAAGGGCTTTATTTGCTCTCCATAACTTACTTAGGTCTTTCCTCACCCTAGTCTTATTGAAAACCTACAAAACTAGCCAAAGATGGTGGGTGACAAGAACATTCACGACTGATTGTCTTGCTGGTTGAAGACTATCACATGATGGTCCCAGCTAAAGTAGTAAAATAGAAAACTGTTGACTGACAGTGCATAAACCAATCGGAATGGATTGTTTTGAATGAGTGTTAGTGATGGCCATTGTTGCCTTTGCCATCGATGTTGTTACCTATAGGTGGTCATCCATTGTATTTGACTGACTGGACCGTGGGCCAATCTGAACATGGGGGCGGGGCTTCACATGTTTCAGGGGGTGGAGCTATAGTCCATGTCCCAGGAGATAGCACAACAAATCTTTTCGTTTTAGCTTGACATTGATGGTGGGAAACCATCTGGTTCTCCCCCATCGATGTAAAAACTATGAACATCGACCATAATCTATCGATGTTTTATAAACATCGATGGCCATCCCTAATGAGAATTGCATCAACCAATCATATGGTCTAATTTCCAAACTAATTTGCATAAGGAATTTATTTGCTCTCCATAACTTATTTATGTCCTTCCTCACCATAGTCTAATTGAAAACCTACAAAACCAGACAAAGATGGTTGATAACAAGAATGTTCTTGACCAATTGGTTTGTTGGTTGAAGACTGTTGTATGATGGTCCCATCAAAAGTAGTAAAATAGAAAACTGTTGACTTGCCATTGATGTTGTTACATATCGGTGGTCATCCATTGTATTTGATGGATTGGCCTGTGGGCCAATCAGAATATGGGGGTGGGGCTTCACTGGTGTCGTGGGTGGAGCAATGCTCAGTGTCCCAGGAAATAGCAAAACAAAACTAGTAGTTTGAGCTTGACATTGATGGTGTGAAACCATCTGGTTCTCCCCCATCGATGTCAAAACTATTGAACATCGACCATAACCTATAGATGTTTTATAAACATCGATGGCCGATGGCCATCCCTAATGAGTATTGCATCAACCAATCAGATGGTCTAATTTCTAAACTAATTTGCATAAGGGCTTTATTTGCTCTCCATAACTTACTTAGGTCTTTCCTCACCCTTGTCTTATTGAAAACCTACACAACTAGCCTAAGATGGTGGGTGACAAGAACATTCACGACTGATTGTCTTGCTGGTTGAAGACTATCACATAATGGTCCCAGCTAAAGTAGTAAAATAGAAAACTGTTGATTGACAGTGCATAAACCAATCGGAATGGATTGTTTTGAATGAGTGTTAGTGATGGCCATTGTTGCCTTTGCCATCGATGTTGTTACCTATAGGTGGTCATCCATTGTATTTGACTGACTGGACCGTGGGCCAATCAGAACACGGGGGCGGGTCTTCACATGTTTCAGGGGGTGGAGCTATATTCCATGTCCCAGGAGATAGCACAACAAATCTTTTCGTTTTAGCTTGACATTGATGGTGGGAAACCATCTGGTTCTCCCCCATCGATGTAAAAACTATGAACATCGACCATAACCTATAGATGTTTTATAAACATCGATGGTCATCCCTAATGAGTATTGCATCAACCAATCACATGGTCTAATTTCCAAACTAATTTGCATAAGGAATTTATTTGCTCTCCATAACTTATTTAGGTCCTTCCTCATCATAGTCTAATTGAAAACCTACAAAACCAGCCAAAGATGGTTGATAACAAGAATGTTCTTGACCAATTGGTTTGTTGGTTGAAGACTGTTGTATGATGGTCCCATCAAAAGTAGTAAAATAGAAAACTGTTGACTTGCCATTGATGTTGTTACATATCGGTGGTCATCTATTGTATTTGATTGACTGGCCTGTGGGCCAATCAGAATATGGGGCAGGGCTTCACTGGTGTCGTGGGTGGAGCTATGCTCAGTGTCCCAGGAAATAGCAAAACAAAACTAGTAGTTTGAGCTTGACATTGATGGTGTGAAACCATCTGGTTCTCCTCATCGATGTCAAAACTATTGAACATCGACCATAACCTATAGATGTTTTATAAACGCCGATGGCCATCCCTAATGAGTATTGCATCAACCAATCAGATGGTCTAATTTCTAAACTAATTTGCATAAGGGCTTTATTTGCTCTCCATAACTTACTTAGGTCTTTCCTCACCCTAGTCTTATTGAAAACCTACACAACTAGCCTTAGATGGTGGGTGACAAGAACATTCACGACTGATTGTCTTGCTGGTTGAAGACTATCACATGATGGTCCCAGCTAAAGTAGTAAAATAGAAAACTGTTGACTGACAGTGCATAAACCAATCGGAATGGATTGTTTTGAATGAGTGTTAGTGATGGCCATTGTTGCCTTTGCCATCGATGTTGTTACCTATAGGTGGTCATCCATTGTATTTGACTGACTGGACCGTGGGCCAATCAGAACATGGGGGCGGGGCTTCACATGTTTCAGGGGGTGGAGCTATAGTCCATGTCCCAGGAGATAGCACAACAAATCTTTTCGTTTTAGCTTGACATTGATGGTGGGAAACCATCTGGTTCTCCCCCATCGATGTAAAAACTATGAACATCGACCATAATCTATCGATGTTTTATAAACATCGATGGCCATCCCTAATGAGAATTGCATCAACCAATCATATGGTCTAATTTCCAAACTAATTTGCATAAGGAATTTATTTGCTCTCCATAACTTATTTATGTCCTTCCTCACCATAGTCTAATTGAAAACCTACAAAACCAGACAAAGATGGTTGATAACAAGAATGTTCTTGACCAATTGGTTTGTTGGTTGAAGACTGTTGTATGATGGTCCCATCAAAAGTAGTAAAATAGAAAACTGTTGACTTGCCATTGATGTTGTTACATATCGGTGGTCATCCATTGTATTTGATGGATTGGCCTGTGGGCCAATCAGAATATGGGGGCGGGGCTTCACTGGTGTCGTGGGTGGAGCAATGCTCAGTGTCCCAGGAAATAGCAAAACAAAACTAGTAGTTTGAGCTTGACATTGATGGTGTGAAACCATCTGGTTCTCCCCCATCGATGTCAAAACTATTGAACATCGACCATAACCTATAGATGTTTTATAAACATCGATGGCCGATGGCCATCCCTAATGAGTATTGCATCAACCAATCAGATGGTCTAATTTCTAAACTAATTTGCATAAGGGCTTTATTTGCTCTCCATAACTTACTTAGGACTTTCCTCACCCTTGTCTTATTGAAAACCTACACAACTAGCCTAAGATGGTGGGTGACAAGAACATTCACGACTGATTGTCTTGCTGGTTGAAGACTATCACATAATGGTCCCAGCTAAAGTAGTAAAATAGAAAACTGTTGATTGACAGTGCATAAACCAATCGGAATGGATTGTTTTGAATGAGTGTTAGTGATGGCCATTGTTGCCTTTGCCATCGATGTTGTTACCTATAGGTGGTCATCCATTGTATTTGACTGACTGGACCGTGGGCCAATCAGAACACGGGGGCGGGTCTTCACATGTTTCAGGGGGTGGAGCTATATTCCATGTCCCAGGAGATAGCACAACAAATCTTTTCGTTTTAGCTTGACATTGATGGTGGGAAACCATCTGGTTCTCCCCCATCGATGTAAAAACTATGAACATCGACCATAACCTATAGATGTTTTATAAACATCGATGGTCATCCCTAATGAGTATTGCATCAACCAATCACATGGTCTAATTTCCAAACTAATTTGCATAAGGAATTTATTTGCTCTCCATAACTTATTTAGGTCCTTCCTCATCATAGTCTAATTGAAAACCTACAAAACCAGCCAAAGATGGTTGATAACAAGAATGTTCTTGACCAATTGGTTTGTTGGTCGAAGACTGTTGTATGATGGTCCCATCAAAAGTAGTAAAATAGAAAACTGTTGACTTGCTATTGATGTTGTTACATATCGGTGGTCATCCATTGTATTTGATGGACTGGCCTGTGGGCCAATCAGAATATGAGGGCGGGGCTTCACTGGTGTCGTGGGTGGAGCTATGCTCAGTGTCCCAGGAAATAGCAAAACAAAACTAGTAGTTTGAGCTTGACATTGATGGTGTGAAACCATCTGGTTCTCCCCCATCGATGTCAAAACTATTGAACATCGACCATAACCTATAGATGTTTTATAAACATCGATGTCCGAAGGTCATCCCTAATGAGTATTGCATCAACCAATCAGATGGTCTAATTTCTAAACTAATTTGCTTAAGGGCTTTATTTGCTCTCCATAACTTACTTGGGTCTTTCCTCACCCTAGTCTAATTGAAAACCTACAAAACCAGCCAAAGATGGTTGATAACAAGAATGTTCGTGACCAATCGGTTTGTTGGTTGAAGACTTGTATGACGGTCCCATCAAAAGTAGTAAAATAGAAAACTGTTGACTTGCCATTGATGTTGTTACATATTGGTGGTCATCCATTGTATTTGATGGACTGGCCTGTGGGCCAATCAGAATATGGGGGCGGGGCTTCACTGGTGTCGTGGGTGGAGCTATGCTCAGTGTCCCAGGAAATAGCAAAACAAAACTAGTAGTTTGAGCTTGACATTGATGGTGTGAAAACATCTGGTTCTCCCCCATCGATGTCAAAACTATTGAACATCGACCATAAGCTATAGATGTTTTATAAACATCGATGGCCGATGGCCATCCCTAATGAGTATTGCATCAACCAATCAGATGGTCTAATTTCTAAACTAATTAGCATAAGGGCTTTCTTTGCTCTCCATAACTTACTTAGGTCTTTCCTCACCCTAGTCTTATTGAAAACCTACAAAACTAGCCATAGATGGTGGGTGACAAGAACATTCACGACTGATTGTCTTGCTGGTTGAAGACTATCACATGATGGTCCCAGCTAAAGTAGTAAAATAGAAAACTGTTGACTGACAGTGCATAAACCAATCGGAATGTATTGTTTTGAATGAGTGTTAGTGATGGCCACTGTTGCCTTTGCCATCGATGTTGTTACCTATAGGTGGTCATCCATTGTATTTGACTGACTGGACCGTGGGCCAATCAGAACACGGGGGCGGGGCTTCACATGTTTCAGGGGGTGGAGCTATATTCCATGTCCCAGGAGATAGCACAACAAATCTTTTCGTTTTAGCTTGACATTGATGGTGGGAAACCATCTGGTTCTCCCCCATCGATGTAAAAACTATGAACATCGACCATAATCTATCGATGTTTTATAAACATCGATGACCATCCCTAATGAGAATTGCATCAACCAATCACATGGTCTAATTTCCAAACTAATTTGCATAAGGAATCTATTTGCTCTCCATAACTTATTTATGTCCTTCCTCACCATAGTCTAATTGAAAACCTACAAAACCAGCCAAAGATGGTTGATAACAAGAATGTTCTTGAACAATTGGTTTGTTGGTCGAAGACTGTTGTATGATGGTCCCATCAAAAGTAGTAAAATAGAAAACTGTTGACTTGCCATTGATGTTGTTACATATCGGTGGTCATCCATTGTATTTGACTGACTGGACCGTGGGCCAATCAGAACACGGGGGCGGGGCTTCACATGTTTCAGGGGGTGGAGCTATATTCCATGTCCCAGGAGATAGCACAAAAAATCTTTTCGTTTTAGCTTGACATTGATGGTGGGAAACCCCCCATCGATGTAAAAACTATGAACATCGACCATAATCTATCGATGTTTTATAAACATCGATGGTCATCCCTAATGAGAATGGCATCAACCAATCACACGGTCTAATTTCCAAACTAATTTGCATAAGGAATTTATTTGCTCTCCATAACTTATTTAGGTCCTTCCTCACCATAGTCTAATTGAAAACCTACAAAACCAGCCAAAGATGGTTGATAACAAGAATGTTCTTGACCAATTGGTTTGATGGTCGAAGACTGTTGTATGATGGTCCCATCAAAAGTAGTAAAATAGAAAACTGTTGACTTGCCATTGATGTTGTTACATATCGGTGGTCATCCATTGTATTTGATGGACTGGCCTGTGGGCCAATCAGAATATGAGGGCGGGGCTTCACTGGTGTCGTGGGTGGAGCTATGCTCAGTGTCCCAGGAAATAGCAAAACAAAACTAGTAGTTTGAGCTTGACATTGATGGTGTGAAACCATCTGGTTCTCCCCCATTGATGTCAAAACTATTGAACATCGACCATAACCTATAGATGTTTTATAAACATCGATGGCCATCCCTAATGAGTATTGCATCAACCAATCAGATGGTCTAATTTCTAAACTAATTTGCATAAGGGCTTTCTTTGCTCTCCATAACTTACTTAGGTCTTTCCTCACCCTAGTCTTATTGAAAACCTACAAAACTAGCCAAAGATGGTGGGTGACAAGAACATTCACGACTGATTGTCTTGCTGGTTGAAGACTATCACATGATGGTCCCAGCTAAAGTAGTAAAATAGAAAACTGTTGACTGACAGTGCATAAACCAATCGGAATGGATTGTTTTGAATGAGTGTTAGTGATGGCCATTGTTGCCTTTGCCATCGATGTTGTTACCTATAGGTGGTCATCCATTGTATTTGACTGACTGGACCGTGGGCCAATCAGAACACGGGGGCGGGGCTTCACATGTTTCAGGGGGTGGAGCTATATTCCATGTCCCAGGAGATAGCACAACAAATCTTTTCGTTTTAGCTTGACATTGATGGTGGGAAACCATCTGGTTCTCCCCCATCGATGTAAAAACTATGAACATCAACCATAATCTATCGATGTTTTATAAACATCGATGGTCATCCCTAATGAGAATTGCATCAACCAATCACATGGTCTAATTTCCAAACTAATTTGCATAAGGAATTTATTTGCTCTCCATAACTTATTTAGGTCCTTCCTCACCATAGTCTAATTGAAAACCTACAAAACCAGCCAAAGATGGTTGATAACAAGAATGTTCTTGACCAATTGGTTTGTTGGATGAAGACTGTTGTATGATGGTCCCATCAAAAGTAGTAAAATAGAAAACTGTTGACTTGCCATTGATGTTGTTTCATATCGGTGGTCATCCATTGTATTTGATGGACTGTCCTGTGGGCCAATCAGAATATGGGGGCGGGGCTTCACTGGTGTCGTGGGTGGAGCTATGCTCAGTGTCCCAGGAAATAGCAAAACAAAACTAGTAGTTTGAGCTTGACATTGATGGTGTGAAACCATCTGGTTCTCCCCCATCGATGTCAAAACTATTGAACATCGACCATAACCTATAGATGTTTTATAAACATCGATGGCCGAAGGTCATCCCTAATGAGTATTGCATCAACCAATCAGATGGTCTAATTTCTAAACTAATTTGCATAAGGGCTTTATTTGCTCTCCATAACTTACTTAGGTCTTTCCTCACCCTAGTCTTATTGAAAACCTACAAAACTAGCCAAAGATGGTGAGTGACAAGAACATTCACGACTGATTGTCTTGCTGGTTGAAGACTATCACATGATGGTCCCAGCTAAAGTAGTAAAATAGAAAACTGTTGACTGACAGTGTATAAACCAATCGGAATGGATTGTTTTGAATGAGTGTTAGTGATGGCCATTGTTGCCTTTGCCATCGATGTTGTTACCTATAGGTGGTCATCCATTGTATTTGACTGACTGGACCGTGGGCCAATCAGAACACGGGGGCGGGGCTTCACATGTTTCAGGGGGTGGAGCTATATTCCATGTCCCAGGAGATAGCACAACAAATCTTTTCGTTTTAGCTTGACATTGATGGTGGGAAACCATCTGGTTCTCCCCCATCGATGTAAAAACTATGAACATCGACCATAATCTATCGATGTTTTATAAACATCGATGGTCATCCCTAATGAGAAATGCATCAACCAATCACGTGGTCTAATTTCCTAACTAATTTGCATAAGGAATTTATTTGCTCTCCATAACTTATTTCAGTCCTTCCTCACTATAGTCTAATTGAAAACCTACAAAACCAGCCAAAGATGGTTGATAACAAGAATGTTCTTGACCAATTGGTTTGTTGGTTGAAGATTTGTATGATGGTCCCATCAAAAGTAGTAAAATAGAAAACTGTTGACTTGCCATTGATGTTGTTACATATCGGTGGTCATCCATTGTATTTGATGGACTGGCCTGTGGGCCAATCAGAATATGGGGGCGGGGCTTCACTGGTGTCGTGGGTGGAGCTATGCTCAGTGTCCCAGGAAATAGCAAAACAAAACTAGTAGTTTGAGCTTGACATTGATGGTGTGAAACCATCTGGTTCTCCCCCATCGATGTCAAAACTATTGAACATCGACCATAACCTATAGATGTTTTATAAACATCGATGGCCGATGGCCATCCCTAATGAGTATTGCATCAACCAATCAGATGGTCTAATTTCTAAACTAATTTGCATAAGGGCTTTATTTGCTCTGCATAACTTACTTAGGTCTTTCCTCACCCTAGTCTTATTGAAAACCTACACAACTAGCCAAAGATGGTGGGTGACAAGAACATTCATGACTGATTGTCTTGCTGGTTGAAGACTATCACATAATGGTCCCAGCTAAAGTAGTAAAATAGAAAACTGTTGACTGACAGTGCATAAACCAATCGGAATGGATTGTTTTGAATGAGTGTTAGTGATGGCCATTGTTGCCTCTGCCATCGATGTTGTTACCTATAGGTGGTCATCCATTGTATTTGACTGACTGGACCGTGGGCCAATCAGAACAAGGGGGCGGGGCTTCACATGTTTCAGGGGGTGGAGCTATATTCCATGTCCCAGGAGATAGCACAACAAATCTTTTCGTTTTAACTTGACATTGATGGTGGGAAACCATCTGGTTCTCCCCCATCGATGTAAAAACTATGAACATCGACCATAACCTATAGATGTTTTATAAACATCGATGGTCATCCCTAATGAGTTTTGCATCAACCAATCACGTGGTCTAATTTCCAAACTAATTTGCATAAGGAATTTATTTGCTCTCCATAACTTATTTAGGTCCTTCCTCATCATAGTCTAATTGAAAACCTACAAAACCAGCCAAAGATGGTTGATAACAAGAATGTTCTTGACCAATTGGTTTGTTGGTTGAAGACTGTTGTATGATGGTCCCATCAAAAGTAGTAAAATAGAAAACTGTTGACTTGCCATTGATGTTGTTACATATCGGTGGTCATCTATTGTATTTGATGGACTGGCCTGTGGGCCAATCACAATATGGGGCAGGGCTTCACTGGTGTCGTGGGTGGAGCTATGCTCAGTGTCCCAGGAAATAGCAAAACAAAACTAGTAGTTTGAGCTTGACATTGATGGTGTGAAACCATCTGGTTCTCCCCCATCGATGTCAAAACTATTGAACATCGACCATAACCTATAGATGTTTTATAAACATCGATGGCCGATGGCCATCCCTAAGAGTATTGCATCAACCAATCAGATGGTCTAATTTCTAAACTAATTTGCATAAGGGCTTTCTTTGCTCTCCATAACTTACTTAGGTCTTTCCTCACCCTAGTCTTATTGAAAACCTACAAAACTAGCCAAAGATGGTGAGTGACAAGAACATTCACGACTGATTGTCTTGCTGGTTGAAGACTATCACATGATGGTCCCAGCTAAAGTAGTAAAATAGAAAACTGTTGACTGACAGTGTATAAACCAATCGGAATGGATTGTTTTGAATGAGTGTTAGTGATGGCCATTGTTGCCT
Source organism: Crinia signifera (assembly GCF_055691185.1). Classification (NCBI taxonomy): domain Eukaryota; kingdom Metazoa; phylum Chordata; class Amphibia; order Anura; family Myobatrachidae; genus Crinia; species Crinia signifera. The sequence goes on along the minus strand of NC_139220.1, from coordinate 73,639,452 downwards.
TTGCCATCGATGTTGTTACCTATAGGTGGTCATCCATTGTATTTGACTGACTGGACCGTGGGCCAATCAGAACACAGGGGCGGGGCTTCACATGTTTCAGGGGGTGGAGCTATATTCCATGTCCCAGGAGATAGCACAACAAATCTTTTCGTTTTAGCTTGACATTGATGGTGGGAAACCATCTGGTTCTCCCCCATCGATGTAAAAACTATGAACATCGACCATAATATATCGATGTTTTATAAACATCGATGGTCATCCCTAATGAGAAATGCATCAACCAATCACGTGGTCTAATTTCCTAACTAATTTGCATAAGGAATTTATTTGCTCTCCATAACTTATTTCAGTCCTTCCTCACCATAGTCTAATTGAAAACCTACAAAACCAGCCAAAGATGGTTGATAACAAGAATGTTCTTGACCAATTGGTTTGTTGGTTGAAGATTTGTATGATGGTCCCATCAAAAGTAGTAAAATAGAAAACTGTTGACTTGCCATTGATGTTGTTACATATCGGTGGTCATCCATTGTATTTGATGGACTGGCCTGTGGGCCAATCAGAATATGGGGGCGGGGCTTCACTGGTGTCGTGGGTGGAGCTATGCTCAGTGTCCCAGGAAATAGCAAAACAAAACTAGTAGTTTGAGCTTGACATTGATGGTGTGAAACCATCTGGTTCTCCCCCATCGATGTCAAAACTATTGAACATCGACCATAACCTATAGATGTTTTATAAACATCGATGGCCGATGGCCATCCCTAATGAGTATTGCATCAACCAATCAGATGGTCTAATTTCTAAACTAATTTGCATAAGGGCTTTATTTGCTCTGCATAACTTACTTAGGTCTTTCCTCACCCTAGTCTTATTGAAAACCTACACAACTAGCCAAAGATGGTGGGTGACAAGAACATTCATGACTGATTGTCTTGCTGGTTGAAGACTATCACATAATGGTCCCAGCTAAAGTAGTAAAATAGAAAACTGTTGACTGACAGTGCATAAACCAATCGGAATGGATTGTTTTGAATGAGTGTTAGTGATGGCCATTGTTGCCTCTGCCATCGATGTTGTTACCTATAGGTGGTCATCCATTGTATTTGACTGACTGGACCGTGGGCCAATCAGAACACGGGGGTGGGGCTATATTCTATTTCCCAGGAGATAGCACAACAAATCTTTTCGTTTTAGCTTGACATTGATGGTGGGAAACCATCTGGTTCTCCCCCATCGATGTAAAAACTATGAACATCGACCATAATCTATCGATGTTTTATAAACATCGATGGCCATCCCTAATGAGAATTGCATCAACCAATCACATGGTCTAATTTCCAAACTAATTTGCATAAGGAATTTATTTGCTCTCCATAACTTATTTAGGTCCATCCTCACCATAGTCTAATTGAAAACCTACAAAACCAGCCAAAGATGGTTGATAACAAGAATGTTCTTGACCAATTGGTTTGTTGGTTGAAGACTGTTGTATGATGGTCCCATCAAAAGTAGTAAAATAGAAAACTGTTGACTTGCCATTGATGTTGTTACATATCGGTGGTCATCCATTGTATTTGATGGACTGGCCTGTGGGCCAATCAGAATATGGGGGTGGGGCTTTACTGGTGTCGTGGGTGGAGCTATGCTCAGTGTCCCAGGAAATAGCAAAACAAAACTAGTAGTTTGAGCTTGACATTGATGGTGTGAAACCATCTGGTTCTCCCCCATCGATGTCAAAACTATTGAACATCGACCATATCCTATAGATGTTTTATAAACATCGATGGCCGATGGCCATCCCTAATGAGTATTGCATCAACCAATCAGATGGTCTAATTTCTAAACTAATTTGCATAAGGGCTTTCTTTGCTCTCCATAACTTACTTAGGTCTTTCCTCACCCTAGTCTTATTGAAAACCTACAAAACTAGCCAAAGATGGTGGGTGACAAGAACATTCACGACTGATTGTCTTGCTGGTTGAAGACTATCACATGATGGTCCCAGCAAAGGTAGTAAAATAGAAAACTGTTGACTGACAGTGCATAAACCAATCGGAATGGATTGTTTTGAATGAGTGTTAGTGCCCAGCTAAAGTAGTAAAATAGAAAACTGTTGACTGACAGTGCATAAACCAATCGGAATGGATTGTTTTGAATGAGTGTTAGTGATGGCCATTTTTGCCTTTGCCATCGATGTTGTTACCTATAGGTGGTCATCCATTGTATTTGACTGACTGGACCGTGGGCCAATCAGAACACGGGGGCAGGGCTTCACATGTTTCAGGGGGTGGAGCTATATTCCATGTCCCAGGAGATAGCACAACAAATCTTTTCGTTTTAGCTTGACATTGATGGTGGGAAACCATCTGGTTCTCCCCCATCGATGTAAAAACTATGAACATCGACCATAATCTATCGATGTTTTATAAACATCGATGGCCATCCCTAATGAGAATTGCATCAACCAATCACATGGTCTAATTTCCAAACTAATTTGCATAAGGAATTTATTTGCTCTCCATAACTTATTTCGGTCCTTCCTCACCATAGTCTAATTGAAAACCTACAAAACCAGCCAAAGATGGTTGATAACAAGAATGTTCTTGACCAATTGGTTTGTTGGTTGAAGACTGTTGTATGATGGTCCCATCAAAAGTAGTAAAATCGAAAACTGTTGACTTGCCATTGATGTTGTTACATATCGGTGGTCATCCATTGTATTTGATGGACTGGCCTGTGGGCCAATCAGAATATGGGGGCGGGGCTTCACTGGTGTCGTGGGTGGAGCTATGCTCAGTGTCCCAGGAAATAGCAAAACAAAACTAGTAGTTTGAGCTTGACATTGATGGTGTGAAACCATCTGGTTCTCCCCCATCGATGTCAAAACTATTGAACATAGACCATAACCTATAGATGTTTTATAAACATCGATGGCCGATGGCCATCCCTAATGAGTATTGCATCAACCAATCAGATGGTCTAATTTCTAAACTAATTTGCATAAGGGCTTTCTTTGCTCTCCATAACTTACTTAGGTCTTTCCTCACCCTAGTCTTATTGAAAACCTACAAAACTAGCCAAAGATGGTGGGTGACAAGAACATTCACGACTGATTGTCTTGCTGGTTGAAGACTATCACATGATGGTCCCAGCTAAAGTAGTAAAATAGAAAACTGTTGACTGACAGTGCATAAACCAATCGGAATGGATTGTTTTGAATGAGTGTTAGTGATGGCCATTGTTGCCTTTGCCATCGATGTTGTTACCTATAGGTGGTCATCCATTGTATTTGACTGACCGGACCGTGGGCCAATCAGAACACGGGGGCGGGGCTTCACATGTTTCAGGGGGTGGAGCTATATTCCATGTCCCAGGAGATAGCACAACAAATCTTTTCGTTTTAGCTTGACATTGATGGTGGGAAACCATCTGGTTCTCCCCCATCGATGTAAAAACTATGAACATCGACCATAATCTATCGATGTTTTATAAACATCGATGGCCATCCCTAATGAGAATTGCATCAACCAATCACATGGTCTAATTTCCAAACTAATTTGCATAAGGAATTTATTTGCTCTCCATAACTTATTTCGGTCCTTCCTCACCATAGTCTAATTGAAAACCTACAAAACCAGCCAAAGATGGTTGATAACAAGAATGTTCTTGACCAATTGGTTTGTTGGTTGAAGACTTGTATGATGGTCCCATCAAAAGTAGTAAAATAGAAAACTGTTGACTTGCCATTGATGGTGTAACATATCGGTGGTCATCCATTGTATTTGATGGACTGGCCTGTGGGCCAATCAGAATATGGGGGCGGGGCTTCACTGGTGTCGTGGGTGGAGCTATGCTCAGTGTCCCAGGAAATAGCAAAACAAAACTAGTAGTTTGAGCTTGACATTGATGGTGTGAAACCATCTGGTTCTCCCCCATCGATGTCAAAACTATTGAACATCGACCATAACCTATAGATGTTTTATAAACATCGATGGCCGATGGCCATCCCTAATGAGTATTGCATCAACCAATCAGATGGTCTAATTTCTAAACTAATTTGCATAAGGGCTTTCTTTGCTCTCCATAACTTACTTAGGTCTTTCCTCACCCTAGTCTTATTGAAAACCTACAAAACTAGCCAAAGATGGTGGGTGACAAGATCATTCACGACTGATTGTCTTGCTGGTTGAAGACTATCACATGATGGTCCCAGCTAAAGTAGTAAAATAGAAAACTGTTGACTGACAGTGCATAAACCAATCGGAATGGATTGTTTTGAATGAGTGTTAGTGATGGCCATTGTTGTCTTTGCCATCGATGTTGTTACCTATAGGTGGTCATCCATTGTATTTGACTGACTGGACCGTGGGCCAATCAGAACACGGGGGCGGGGCTTCACATGTTTCAGGGGGTGGAGCTATATTCCATGTCCCAGGAGATAGCACAACAAATCTTTTCGTTTTAGCTTGACATTGATGGTGGGAAACCATCTGGTTCTCCCCCATCGATGTAAAAACTATGAACATCGACCATAATCTATCGATGTTTTATAAACATCGATGGCCATCCCTAATGAGAATTGCATCAACCAATCACATGGTCTAATTTCCAAACTAATTTGCATAAGGAATTTATTTGCTCTCCATAACTTATTTCGGTCCTTCCTCACCATAGTCTAATTGAAAACCTACAAAACCAGCCAAAGATGGTTGATAACAAGAATGTTCTTGACCAATTGGTTTGTTGGTTGAAGACTTGTATGATGGTCCCATCAAAAGTAGTAAAATAGAAAACTGTTGACTTGCCATTGATGTTGTAACATATCGGTGGTCATCCATTGTATTTGATGGACTGGCCTGTGGGCCAATCAGAATATGGGGGCGGGGCTTCACTGGTGTCGTGGGTGGAGCTATGCTCAGTGTCCCAGGAAATAGCAAAACAAAACTAGTAGTTTGAGCTTGACATTGATGGTGTGAAACCATCTGGTTCTCCCCCATCGATGTCAAAACTATTGAACATCGACCATAACCTATAGATGTTTTATAAACATCGATGGCCGATGGCCATCCCTAATGAGTATTGCATCAACCAATCAGATGGTCTAATTTCTAAACTAATTTGCATAAGGGCTTTCTTTGCTCTCCATAACTTACTTAGGTCTTTCCTCACCCTAGTCTTATTGAAAACCTACAAAACTAGCCAAAGATGGTGGGTGACAAGATCATTCACGACTGATTGGCTTGCTGGTTGAAGACTATCACATGATGGTCCCAGCTAAAGTAGTAAAATAGAAAACTGTTGACTGACAGTGCATAAACCAATCGGAATGGATTGTTTTGAATGAGTGTTAGTGATGGCCATTGTTGCCTTTGCCATCGATGTTGTTACCTATAGGTGGTCATCCATTGTATTTGACTGACTGGACCGTGGGCCAATCAGAACACGGGGGCGGGGCTTCACATGTTTCAGGGGGTGGAGCTATATTCCATGTCCCAGGAGATAGCACAACAAATCTTTTCGTTTTAGCTTGACATTGATGGTGGGAAACCATCTGGTTCTCCCCCATCGATGTAAAAACTATGAACATCGACCATAATCTATCGATGTTTTAATAGAAAACTGTTGACTTGCCATTGATGTTGTTACATATCGGCGGTCATCCATTGTATTTGATGGACTGGCCTGTGGGCCAATCAGAATATGGGGGCGGGGCTTCACTGGTGTCGTGGGTGGAGCTATGCTCAGTGTTCCAGGAAATAGCAAAACAAAACTAGTAGTTTGAGCTTGACATTGATGGTGTGAAACCATCTGGTTCTCCCCCATCGATGTCAAAACTATTGAACATCGACCATAACCTATAGATGTTTTATAAACATCGATGGCCATCCCTAATGAGTATTGCATCAACCAATCAGATGGTCTAATTTCTAAACTAATTTGCATAAGGACTTTCTTTGCTCTCCATAACTTACTTAGGTCTTTCCTCACCCTAGTCTTATTGAAAACCTACAAAACTAGCCAAAGATGGTGGGTGACAAGAACATTCACTACTGATTGTCTTGCTGGTTGAAGACTATCACATGATGGTCCCAGCTAAAGTAGTAAAATAGAAAACTGTTGACTGACAGTGTATAAACCAATCGGAATGGATTGTTTTGAATGAGTGTTAGTGATGGCTATTGTTGCCTTTGCCATCGATGTTGTTACCTATAGGTGGTCATCCATTGTATTTGACTGACTGGACCGTGGGCCAATCAGAACACGGGGGCGGGGCTATATTCCATGTCCCAGGAGATAGCACAAAAAATCTTTTCGTTTTAGCTTGACATTGATGGTGGGAAACCATCTGGTTCTCCCCCATCGATGTAAAAACTATGAACATCGACCATAATCTATCGATGTTTTATAAACATCGATGACCATCCCTAATGAGAATTGCATCAACCAATCACATGGTCTAATTTCCAAACTAATTTGCATAAGGAATTTATTTGCTCTCCATAACTTATTTAGGTCCTTCCTCACCATAGTCTAATTGAAAACCTACAAAACCAGCCAAAGATGGTTGATAACAAGAATGTTCTTGACCAATTGGTTTGTTGGTTGAAGACTGTTGTATGATGGTCCCATCAAAATTAGTAAAATAGAAAACTGTTGACTTGCCATTGATGTTGTTACATATCGGTGGTCATCCATTGTATTTGATGGATTGGCCTGTGGGCCAATCAGAATATGGGGGCGGGGCTTCACTGGTGTCGTGGGTGGAGCAATGCTCAGTGTCCCAGGAAATAGCAAAACAAAACTAGTAGTTTGAGCTTGACATTGATGGTGTGAAACCATCTGGTTCTCCCCCATCGATGTCAAAACTATTGAACATCGACCATAACCTATAGATGTTTTATAAACATCGATGGCTGATGGCCATCCCTAATGAGTATTGCATCAACCAATCAGATGGTCTAATTTCTAAACTAATTTGCATAAGGGCTTTATTTGCTCTCCATAACTTACTTAGGTCTTTCCTCACCCTAGTCTTATTGAAAACCTACAAAACTAGCCAAAGATGGTGGGTGACAAGAACATTCACGACTGATTGTCTTGCTGGTTGAAGACTATCACATGATGGTCCCAGCTAAAGTAGTAAAATAGAAAACTGTTGACTGACAGTGCATAAACCAATCGGAATGGATTGTTTTGAATGAGTGTTAGTGATGGCCATTGTTGCCTTTGCCATCGATGTTGTTACCTATAGGTGGTCATCCATTGTATTTGACTGACTGGACCGTGGGCCAATCAGAACATGGGGGCGGGGCTTCACATGTTTCAGGGGGTGGAGCTATAGTCCATGTCCCAGGAGATAGCACAACAAATCTTTTCGTTTTAGCTTGACATTGATGGTGGGAAACCATCTGGTTCTCCCCCATCGATGTAAAAACTATGAACATCGACCATAATCTATCGATGTTTTATAAACATCGATGGCCATCCCTAATGAGAATTGCATCAACCAATCATATGGTCTAATTTCCAAACTAATTTGCATAAGGAATTTATTTGCTCTCCATAACTTATTTATGTCCTTCCTCACCATAGTCTAATTGAAAACCTACAAAACCAGACAAAGATGGTTGATAACAAGAATGTTCTTGACCAATTGGTTTGTTGGTTGAAGACTGTTGTATGATGGTCCCATCAAAAGTAGTAAAATAGAAAACTGTTGACTTGCCATTGATGTTGTTACATATCGGTGGTCATCCATTGTATTTGATGGATTGGCCTGTGGGCCAATCAGAATATGGGGGCGGGGCTTCACTGGTGTCGTGGGTGGAGCAATGCTCAGTGTCCCAGGAAATAGCAAAACAAAACTAGTAGTTTGAGCTTGACATTGATGGTGTGAAACCATCTGGTTCTCCCCCATCGATGTCAAAACTATTGAACATCGACCATAACCTATAGATGTTTTATAAACATCGATGGCCGATGGCCATCCCTAATGAGTATTGCATCAACCAATCAGATGGTCAAATTTCTAAACTAATTTGCATAAGGGCTTTATTTGCTCTCCATAACTTACTTAGGTCTTTCCTCACCCTTGTCTTATTGAAAACCTACACAACTAGCCTAAGATGGTGGGTGACAAGAACATTCACGACTGATTGTCTTGCTGGTTGAAGACTATCACATAATGGTCCCAGCTAAAGTAGTAAAATAGAAAACTGTTGATTGACAGTGCATAAACCAATCGGAATGGATTGTTTTGAATGAGTGTTAGTGATGGCCATTGTTGCCTTTGCCATCGATGTTGTTACCTATAGGTGGTCATCCATTGTATTTGACTGACTGGACCGTGGGCCAAACAGAACACGGGGGCGGGTCTTCACATGTTTCAGGGGGTGGAGCTATATTCCATGTCCCAGGAGATAGCACAACAAATCTTTTCGTTTTAGCTTGACATTGATGGTGGGAAACCATCTGGTTCTCCCCCATCGATGTAAAAACTATGAACATCGACCATAACCTATAGATGTTTTATAAACATCGATGGTCATCCCTAATGAGTATTGCATCAACCAATCACATGGTCTAATTTCCAAACTAATTTGCATAAGGAATTTATTTGCTCTCCATAACTTATTTAGGTCCTTCCTCATCATAGTCTAATTGAAAACCTACAAAACCAGCCAAAGATGGTTGATAACAAGAATGTTCTTGACCAATTGGTTTGTTGGTTGAAGACTGTTGTATGATGGTCCCATCAAAAGTAGTAAAATAGAAAACTGTTGACTTGCCATTGATGTTGTTACATATCGGTGGTCATCTATTGTATTTGATGGACTGGCCTGTGGGCCAATCAGAATATGGGGCAGGGCTTCACTGGTGTCGTGGGTGGAGCTATGCTCAGTGTCCCAGGAAATAGCAAAACAAAACTAGTAGTTTGAGCTTGACATTGATGGTGTGAAACCATCTGGTTCTCCCCCATCGATGTCAAAACTATTGAACATCGACCATAACCTATAGATGTTTTATAAACATCGATGGCCGATGGCCATCCCTAAGAGTATTGCATCAACCAATCAGATGGTCTAATTTCTAAACTAATTTGCATAAGGGCTTTCTTTGCTCTCCATAACTTACTTAGGTCTTTCCTCACCCTAGTCTTATTGAAAACCTACAAAACTAGCCAAAGATGGTGGGTGACAAGAACATTCACGACTGAGTGTCTTGCTGGTTGAAGACTATCACATGATGGTCCCAGCTAAAGTAGTAAAATAGAAAACTGTTGACTGACAGTGCATAAACCAATCGGAATGGATTGTTTTGAATGAGTGTTAGTGATGGCCATTGTTGCCTTTGCCATTGATGTTGTTACCTATAGGTGGTCATCCATTGTATTTGACTGACTGGACCGTGGGCCAATCAGAACATGGGGGCGGGGCTTCACATGTTTCAGGGGGTGGAGCTATATTCCATGTCCCAGGAGATAGCACAACAAATCTTTTCGTTTTAGCTTGACATTGATGGTGGGAAACCATCTGGTTCTCCCCCATCGATGTAAAAACTATGAACATCGACCATAATCTATCGATGTTTTATAAACATCGATGGCCATCCCTAATGAGAATTGCATCAACCAATCATATGGTCTAATTTCCAAACTAATTTGCATAAGGAATTTATTTGCTCTCCATAACTTATTTATGTCCTTCCTCACCATAGTCTAATTGAAAACCTACAAAACCAGACAAAGATGGTTGATAACAAGAATGTTCTTGACCAATTGGTTTGTTGGTTGAAGACTGTTGTATGATGGTCCCATCAAAAGTAGTAAAATAGAAAACTGTTGACTTGCCATTGATGTTGTTACATATCGGTGGTCATCCATTGTATTTGATGGATTGGCCTGTGGGCCAATCAGAATATGGGGGCGGGGCTTCACTGGTGTCGTGGGTGGAGCAATGCTCAGTGTCCCAGGAAATAGCAAAACAAAACTAGTAGTTTGAGACCAAAGATGGTGGGTGACAAGAACATTCACTACTGATTGTCTTGCTGGTTGAAGACTATCACATGATGGTCCCAGCTAAAGTAGTAAAATAGAAAACTGTTGACTGACAGTGTATAAACCAATCGGAATGGATTGTTTTGAATGAGTGTTAGTGATGGCTATTGTTGCCTTTGCCATCGATGTTGTTACCTATAGGTGGTCATCCATTGTATTTGACTGACTGGACCGTGGGCCAATCAGAACACGGGGGCGGGGCTATATTCCATGTCCCAGGAGATAGCACAAAAAATCTTTTCGTTTTAGCTTGACATTGATGGTGGGAAACCATCTGGTTCTCCCCCATCGATGTAAAAACTATGAACATCGACCATAATCTATCGATGTTTTATAAACATCGATGGTCATCCCTAATGAGAATTGCATCAACCAATCACACGGTCTAATTTCCAAACTAATTTGCATAAGGAATTTATTTGCTCTCTATAACTTATTTAGGTCCTTCCTCACCATAGTCTAATTGAAAACCTACAAAACCAGCCAAAGATGGTTGATAACAAGAATGTTCTTGAACAATTGGTTTGTTGGTCGAAGACTGTTGTATGATGGTCCCATCAAAAGTAGTAAAATAGAAAACTGTTGACTTGCCATTGATGTTGTTACATATCGGTGGTCATCCATTGTATTTGATGGACTGGCCTGTGGGCCAATCAGAATATGGGGGCGGGGCTTCACTGGTGTCGTGGGTGGAGCTATGCTCAGTGTCCCAGGAAATAGCAAAACAAAACTAGTAGTTTGAGCTTGACATTGATGGTGTGAAACCATCTGGTTCTCCCCCATCGATGTCAAAACTATTGAACATCGACCATAACCTATAGATGTTTTATAAACATCGATGGCTGATGGCCATCCCTAATGAGTATTGCATCAACCAATCAGATGGTCTAATTTCTAAACTAATTTGCATAAGGGCTTTATTTGCTCTCCATAACTTACTTAGGTCTTTCCTCACCCTAGTCTTATTGAAAACCTACAAAACTAGCCAAAGATGGTGGGTGACAAGAACATTCACGACTGATTGTCTTGCTGGTTGAAGACTATCACATGATGGTCCCAGCTAAAGTAGTAAAATAGAAAACTGTTGACTGACAGTGCATAAACCAATCGGAATGGATTGTTTTGAATGAGTGTTAGTGATGGCCATTGTTGCCTTTGCCATCGATGTTGTTACCTATAGGTGGTCATCCATTGTATTTGACTGACTGGACCGTGGGCCAATCTGAACATGGGGGCGGGGCTTCACATGTTTCAGGGGGTGGAGCTATAGTCCATGTCCCAGGAGATAGCACAACAAATCTTTTCGTTTTAGCTTGACATTGATGGTGGGAAACCATCTGGTTCTCCCCCATCGATGTAAAAACTATGAACATCGACCATAATCTATCGATGTTTTATAAACATCGATGGCCATCCCTAATGAGAATTGCATCAACCAATCATATGGTCTAATTTCCAAACTAATTTGCATAAGGAATTTATTTGCTCTCCATAACTTATTTATGTCCTTCCTCACCATAGTCTAATTGAAAACCTACAAAACCAGACAAAGATGGTTGATAACAAGAATGTTCTTGACCAATTGGTTTGTTGGTTGAAGACTGTTGTATGATGGTCCCATCAAAAGTAGTAAAATAGAAAACTGTTGACTTGCCATTGATGTTGTTACATATCGGTGGTCATCCATTGTATTTGATGGATTGGCCTGTGGGCCAATCAGAATATGGGGGTGGGGCTTCACTGGTGTCGTGGGTGGAGCAATGCTCAGTGTCCCAGGAAATAGCAAAACAAAACTAGTAGTTTGAGCTTGACATTGATGGTGTGAAACCATCTGGTTCTCCCCCATCGATGTCAAAACTATTGAACATCGACCATAACCTATAGATGTTTTATAAACATCGATGGCCGATGGCCATCCCTAATGAGTATTGCATCAACCAATCAGATGGTCTAATTTCTAAACTAATTTGCATAAGGGCTTTATTTGCTCTCCATAACTTACTTAGGTCTTTCCTCACCCTTGTCTTATTGAAAACCTACACAACTAGCCTAAGATGGTGGGTGACAAGAACATTCACGACTGATTGTCTTGCTGGTTGAAGACTATCACATAATGGTCCCAGCTAAAGTAGTAAAATAGAAAACTGTTGATTGACAGTGCATAAACCAATCGGAATGGATTGTTTTGAATGAGTGTTAGTGATGGCCATTGTTGCCTTTGCCATCGATGTTGTTACCTATAGGTGGTCATCCATTGTATTTGACTGACTGGACCGTGGGCCAATCAGAACACGGGGGCGGGTCTTCACATGTTTAAGGGGGTGGAGCTATATTCCATGTCCCAGGAGATAGCACAACAAATCTTTTCGTTTTAGCTTGACATTGATGGTGGGAAACCATCTGGTTCTCCCCCATCGATGTAAAAACTATGAACATCGACCATAACCTATAGATGTTTTATAAACATCGATGGTCATCCCTAATGAGTATTGCATCAACCAATCACATGGTCTAATTTCCAAACTAATTTGCATAAGGAATTTATTTGCTCTCCATAACTTATTTAGGTCCTTCCTCATCATAGTCTAATTGAAAACCTACAAAACCAGCCAAAGATGGTTGATAACAAGAATGTTCTTGACCAATTGGTTTGTTGGTTGAAGACTGTTGTATGATGGTCCCATCAAAAGTAGTAAAATAGAAAACTGTTGACTTGCCATTGATGTTGTTACATATCGGTGGTCATCTATTGTATTTGATTGACTGGCCTGTGGGCCAATCAGAATATGGGGCAGGGCTTCACTGGTGTCGTGGGTGGAGCTATGCTCAGTGTCCCAGGAAATAGCAAAACAAAACTAGTAGTTTGAGCTTGACATTGATGGTGTGAAACCATCTGGTTCTCCTCATCGATGTCAAAACTATTGAACATCGACCATAACCTATAGATGTTTTATAAACGCCGATGGCCATCCCTAATGAGTATTGCATCAACCAATCAGATGGTCTAATTTCTAAACTAATTTGCATAAGGGCTTTATTTGCTCTCCATAACTTACTTAGGTCTTTCCTCACCCTAGTCTTATTGAAAACCTACACAACTAGCCTTAGATGGTGGGTGACAAGAACATTCACGACTGATTGTCTTGCTGGTTGAAGACTATCACATGATGGTCCCAGCTAAAGTAGTAAAATAGAAAACTGTTGACTGACAGTGCATAAACCAATCGGAATGGATTGTTTTGAATGAGTGTTAGTGATGGCCATTGTTGCCTTTGCCATCGATGTTGTTACCTATAGGTGGTCATCCATTGTATTTGACTGACTGGACCGTGGGCCAATCAGAACATGGGGGCGGGGCTTCACATGTTTCAGGGGGTGGAGCTATAGTCCATGTCCCAGGAGATAGCACAACAAATCTTTTCGTTTTAGCTTGACATTGATGGTGGGAAACCATCTGGTTCTCCCCCATCGATGTAAAAACTATGAACATCGACCATAATCTATCGATGTTTTATAAACATCGATGGCCATCCCTAATGAGAATTGCATCAACCAATCATATGGTCTAATTTCCAAACTAATTTGCATAAGGAATTTATTTGCTCTCCATAACTTATTTATGTCCTTCCTCACCATAGTCTAATTGAAAACCTACAAAACCAGACAAAGATGGTTGATAACAAGAATGTTCTTGACCAATTGGTTTGTTGGTTGAAGACTGTTGTATGATGGTCCCATCAAAAGTAGTAAAATAGAAAACTGTTGACTTGCCATTGATGTTGTTACATATCGGTGGTCATCCATTGTATTTGATGGATTGGCCTGTGGGCCAATCAGAATATGGGGGCGGGGCTTCACTGGTGTCGTGGGTGGAGCAATGCTCAGTGTCCCAGGAAATAGCAAAACAAAACTAGTAGTTTGAGCTTGACATTGATGGTGTGAAACCATCTGGTTCTCCCCCATCGATGTCAAAACTATTGAACATCGACCATAACCTATAGATGTTTTATAAACATCGATGGCCGATGGCCATCCCTAATGAGTATTGCATCAACCAATCAGATGGTCTAATTTCTAAACTAATTTGCATAAGGGCTTTATTTGCTCTCCATAACTTACTTAGGACTTTCCTCACCCTTGTCTTATTGAAAACCTACACAACTAGCCTAAGATGGTGGGTGACAAGAACATTCACGACTGATTGTCTTGCTGGTTGAAGACTATCACATAATGGTCCCAGCTAAAGTAGTAAAATAGAAAACTGTTGATTGACAGTGCATAAACCAATCGGAATGGATTGTTTTGAATGAGTGTTAGTGATGGCCATTGTTGCCTTTGCCATCGATGTTGTTACCTATAGGTGGTCATCCATTGTATTTGACTGACTGGACCGTGGGCCAATCAGAACACGGGGGCGGGTCTTCACATGTTTCAGGGGGTGGAGCTATATTCCATGTCCCAGGAGATAGCACAACAAATCTTTTCGTTTTAGCTTGACATTGATGGTGGGAAACCATCTGGTTCTCCCCCATCGATGTAAAAACTATGAACATCGACCATAACCTATAGATGTTTTATAAACATCGATGGTCATCCCTAATGAGTATTGCATCAACCAATCACATGGTCTAATTTCCAAACTAATTTGCATAAGGAATTTATTTGCTCTCCATAACTTATTTAGGTCCTTCCTCATCATAGTCTAATTGAAAACCTACAAAACCAGCCAAAGATGGTTGATAACAAGAATGTTCTTGACCAATTGGTTTGTTGGTCGAAGACTGTTGTATGATGGTCCCATCAAAAGTAGTAAAATAGAAAACTGTTGACTTGCTATTGATGTTGTTACATATCGGTGGTCATCCATTGTATTTGATGGACTGGCCTGTGGGCCAATCAGAATATGAGGGCGGGGCTTCACTGGTGTCGTGGGTGGAGCTATGCTCAGTGTCCCAGGAAATAGCAAAACAAAACTAGTAGTTTGAGCTTGACATTGATGGTGTGAAACCATCTGGTTCTCCCCCATCGATGTCAAAACTATTGAACATCGACCATAACCTATAGATGTTTTATAAACATCGATGTCCGAAGGTCATCCCTAATGAGTATTGCATCAACCAATCAGATGGTCTAATTTCTAAACTAATTTGCTTAAGGGCTTTATTTGCTCTCCATAACTTACTTGGGTCTTTCCTCACCCTAGTCTAATTGAAAACCTACAAAACCAGCCAAAGATGGTTGATAACAAGAATGTTCGTGACCAATCGGTTTGTTGGTTGAAGACTTGTATGACGGTCCCATCAAAAGTAGTAAAATAGAAAACTGTTGACTTGCCATTGATGTTGTTACATATTGGTGGTCATCCATTGTATTTGATGGACTGGCCTGTGGGCCAATCAGAATATGGGGGCGGGGCTTCACTGGTGTCGTGGGTGGAGCTATGCTCAGTGTCCCAGGAAATAGCAAAACAAAACTAGTAGTTTGAGCTTGACATTGATGGTGTGAAAACATCTGGTTCTCCCCCATCGATGTCAAAACTATTGAACATCGACCATAAGCTATAGATGTTTTATAAACATCGATGGCCGATGGCCATCCCTAATGAGTATTGCATCAACCAATCAGATGGTCTAATTTCTAAACTAATTAGCATAAGGGCTTTCTTTGCTCTCCATAACTTACTTAGGTCTTTCCTCACCCTAGTCTTATTGAAAACCTACAAAACTAGCCATAGATGGTGGGTGACAAGAACATTCACGACTGATTGTCTTGCTGGTTGAAGACTATCACATGATGGTCCCAGCTAAAGTAGTAAAATAGAAAACTGTTGACTGACAGTGCATAAACCAATCGGAATGTATTGTTTTGAATGAGTGTTAGTGATGGCCACTGTTGCCTTTGCCATCGATGTTGTTACCTATAGGTGGTCATCCATTGTATTTGACTGACTGGACCGTGGGCCAATCAGAACACGGGGGCGGGGCTTCACATGTTTCAGGGGGTGGAGCTATATTCCATGTCCCAGGAGATAGCACAACAAATCTTTTCGTTTTAGCTTGACATTGATGGTGGGAAACCATCTGGTTCTCCCCCATCGATGTAAAAACTATGAACATCGACCATAATCTATCGATGTTTTATAAACATCGATGACCATCCCTAATGAGAATTGCATCAACCAATCACATGGTCTAATTTCCAAACTAATTTGCATAAGGAATCTATTTGCTCTCCATAACTTATTTATGTCCTTCCTCACCATAGTCTAATTGAAAACCTACAAAACCAGCCAAAGATGGTTGATAACAAGAATGTTCTTGAACAATTGGTTTGTTGGTCGAAGACTGTTGTATGATGGTCCCATCAAAAGTAGTAAAATAGAAAACTGTTGACTTGCCATTGATGTTGTTACATATCGGTGGTCATCCATTGTATTTGACTGACTGGACCGTGGGCCAATCAGAACACGGGGGCGGGGCTTCACATGTTTCAGGGGGTGGAGCTATATTCCATGTCCCAGGAGATAGCACAAAAAATCTTTTCGTTTTAGCTTGACATTGATGGTGGGAAACCCCCCATCGATGTAAAAACTATGAACATCGACCATAATCTATCGATGTTTTATAAACATCGATGGTCATCCCTAATGAGAATGGCATCAACCAATCACACGGTCTAATTTCCAAACTAATTTGCATAAGGAATTTATTTGCTCTCCATAACTTATTTAGGTCCTTCCTCACCATAGTCTAATTGAAAACCTACAAAACCAGCCAAAGATGGTTGATAACAAGAATGTTCTTGACCAATTGGTTTGATGGTCGAAGACTGTTGTATGATGGTCCCATCAAAAGTAGTAAAATAGAAAACTGTTGACTTGCCATTGATGTTGTTACATATCGGTGGTCATCCATTGTATTTGATGGACTGGCCTGTGGGCCAATCAGAATATGAGGGCGGGGCTTCACTGGTGTCGTGGGTGGAGCTATGCTCAGTGTCCCAGGAAATAGCAAAACAAAACTAGTAGTTTGAGCTTGACATTGATGGTGTGAAACCATCTGGTTCTCCCCCATTGATGTCAAAACTATTGAACATCGACCATAACCTATAGATGTTTTATAAACATCGATGGCCATCCCTAATGAGTATTGCATCAACCAATCAGATGGTCTAATTTCTAAACTAATTTGCATAAGGGCTTTCTTTGCTCTCCATAACTTACTTAGGTCTTTCCTCACCCTAGTCTTATTGAAAACCTACAAAACTAGCCAAAGATGGTGGGTGACAAGAACATTCACGACTGATTGTCTTGCTGGTTGAAGACTATCACATGATGGTCCCAGCTAAAGTAGTAAAATAGAAAACTGTTGACTGACAGTGCATAAACCAATCGGAATGGATTGTTTTGAATGAGTGTTAGTGATGGCCATTGTTGCCTTTGCCATCGATGTTGTTACCTATAGGTGGTCATCCATTGTATTTGACTGACTGGACCGTGGGCCAATCAGAACACGGGGGCGGGGCTTCACATGTTTCAGGGGGTGGAGCTATATTCCATGTCCCAGGAGATAGCACAACAAATCTTTTCGTTTTAGCTTGACATTGATGGTGGGAAACCATCTGGTTCTCCCCCATCGATGTAAAAACTATGAACATCAACCATAATCTATCGATGTTTTATAAACATCGATGGTCATCCCTAATGAGAATTGCATCAACCAATCACATGGTCTAATTTCCAAACTAATTTGCATAAGGAATTTATTTGCTCTCCATAACTTATTTAGGTCCTTCCTCACCATAGTCTAATTGAAAACCTACAAAACCAGCCAAAGATGGTTGATAACAAGAATGTTCTTGACCAATTGGTTTGTTGGATGAAGACTGTTGTATGATGGTCCCATCAAAAGTAGTAAAATAGAAAACTGTTGACTTGCCATTGATGTTGTTTCATATCGGTGGTCATCCATTGTATTTGATGGACTGTCCTGTGGGCCAATCAGAATATGGGGGCGGGGCTTCACTGGTGTCGTGGGTGGAGCTATGCTCAGTGTCCCAGGAAATAGCAAAACAAAACTAGTAGTTTGAGCTTGACATTGATGGTGTGAAACCATCTGGTTCTCCCCCATCGATGTCAAAACTATTGAACATCGACCATAACCTATAGATGTTTTATAAACATCGATGGCCGAAGGTCATCCCTAATGAGTATTGCATCAACCAATCAGATGGTCTAATTTCTAAACTAATTTGCATAAGGGCTTTATTTGCTCTCCATAACTTACTTAGGTCTTTCCTCACCCTAGTCTTATTGAAAACCTACAAAACTAGCCAAAGATGGTGAGTGACAAGAACATTCACGACTGATTGTCTTGCTGGTTGAAGACTATCACATGATGGTCCCAGCTAAAGTAGTAAAATAGAAAACTGTTGACTGACAGTGTATAAACCAATCGGAATGGATTGTTTTGAATGAGTGTTAGTGATGGCCATTGTTGCCTTTGCCATCGATGTTGTTACCTATAGGTGGTCATCCATTGTATTTGACTGACTGGACCGTGGGCCAATCAGAACACGGGGGCGGGGCTTCACATGTTTCAGGGGGTGGAGCTATATTCCATGTCCCAGGAGATAGCACAACAAATCTTTTCGTTTTAGCTTGACATTGATGGTGGGAAACCATCTGGTTCTCCCCCATCGATGTAAAAACTATGAACATCGACCATAATCTATCGATGTTTTATAAACATCGATGGTCATCCCTAATGAGAAATGCATCAACCAATCACGTGGTCTAATTTCCTAACTAATTTGCATAAGGAATTTATTTGCTCTCCATAACTTATTTCAGTCCTTCCTCACTATAGTCTAATTGAAAACCTACAAAACCAGCCAAAGATGGTTGATAACAAGAATGTTCTTGACCAATTGGTTTGTTGGTTGAAGATTTGTATGATGGTCCCATCAAAAGTAGTAAAATAGAAAACTGTTGACTTGCCATTGATGTTGTTACATATCGGTGGTCATCCATTGTATTTGATGGACTGGCCTGTGGGCCAATCAGAATATGGGGGCGGGGCTTCACTGGTGTCGTGGGTGGAGCTATGCTCAGTGTCCCAGGAAATAGCAAAACAAAACTAGTAGTTTGAGCTTGACATTGATGGTGTGAAACCATCTGGTTCTCCCCCATCGATGTCAAAACTATTGAACATCGACCATAACCTATAGATGTTTTATAAACATCGATGGCCGATGGCCATCCCTAATGAGTATTGCATCAACCAATCAGATGGTCTAATTTCTAAACTAATTTGCATAAGGGCTTTATTTGCTCTGCATAACTTACTTAGGTCTTTCCTCACCCTAGTCTTATTGAAAACCTACACAACTAGCCAAAGATGGTGGGTGACAAGAACATTCATGACTGATTGTCTTGCTGGTTGAAGACTATCACATAATGGTCCCAGCTAAAGTAGTAAAATAGAAAACTGTTGACTGACAGTGCATAAACCAATCGGAATGGATTGTTTTGAATGAGTGTTAGTGATGGCCATTGTTGCCTCTGCCATCGATGTTGTTACCTATAGGTGGTCATCCATTGTATTTGACTGACTGGACCGTGGGCCAATCAGAACAAGGGGGCGGGGCTTCACATGTTTCAGGGGGTGGAGCTATATTCCATGTCCCAGGAGATAGCACAACAAATCTTTTCGTTTTAACTTGACATTGATGGTGGGAAACCATCTGGTTCTCCCCCATCGATGTAAAAACTATGAACATCGACCATAACCTATAGATGTTTTATAAACATCGATGGTCATCCCTAATGAGTTTTGCATCAACCAATCACGTGGTCTAATTTCCAAACTAATTTGCATAAGGAATTTATTTGCTCTCCATAACTTATTTAGGTCCTTCCTCATCATAGTCTAATTGAAAACCTACAAAACCAGCCAAAGATGGTTGATAACAAGAATGTTCTTGACCAATTGGTTTGTTGGTTGAAGACTGTTGTATGATGGTCCCATCAAAAGTAGTAAAATAGAAAACTGTTGACTTGCCATTGATGTTGTTACATATCGGTGGTCATCTATTGTATTTGATGGACTGGCCTGTGGGCCAATCACAATATGGGGCAGGGCTTCACTGGTGTCGTGGGTGGAGCTATGCTCAGTGTCCCAGGAAATAGCAAAACAAAACTAGTAGTTTGAGCTTGACATTGATGGTGTGAAACCATCTGGTTCTCCCCCATCGATGTCAAAACTATTGAACATCGACCATAACCTATAGATGTTTTATAAACATCGATGGCCGATGGCCATCCCTAAGAGTATTGCATCAACCAATCAGATGGTCTAATTTCTAAACTAATTTGCATAAGGGCTTTCTTTGCTCTCCATAACTTACTTAGGTCTTTCCTCACCCTAGTCTTATTGAAAACCTACAAAACTAGCCAAAGATGGTGAGTGACAAGAACATTCACGACTGATTGTCTTGCTGGTTGAAGACTATCACATGATGGTCCCAGCTAAAGTAGTAAAATAGAAAACTGTTGACTGACAGTGTATAAACCAATCGGAATGGATTGTTTTGAATGAGTGTTAGTGATGGCCATTGTTGCCTTTGCCATCGATGTTGTTACCTATAGGTGGTCATCCATTGTATTTGACTGACTGGACCGTGGGCCAATCAGAACACAGGGGCGGGGCTTCACATGTTTCAGGGGGTGGAGCTATATTCCATGTCCCAGGAGATAGCACAACAAATCTTTTCGTTTTAGCTTGACATTGATGGTGGGAAACCATCTGGTTCTCCCCCATCGATGTAAAAACTATGAACATCGACCATAATATATCGATGTTTTATAAACATCGATGGTCATCCCTAATGAGAAATGCATCAACCAATCACGTGGTCTAATTTCCTAACTAATTTGCATAAGGAATTTATTTGCTCTCCATAACTTATTTCAGTCCTTCCTCACCATAGTCTAATTGAAAACCTACAAAACCAGCCAAAGATGGTTGATAACAAGAATGTTCTTGACCAATTGGTTTGTTGGTTGAAGATTTGTATGATGGTCCCATCAAAAGTAGTAAAATAGAAAACTGTTGACTTGCCATTGATGTTGTTACATATCGGTGGTCATCCATTGTATTTGATGGACTGGCCTGTGGGCCAATCAGAATATGGGGGCGGGGCTTCACTGGTGTCGTGGGTGGAGCTATGCTCAGTGTCCCAGGAAATAGCAAAACAAAACTAGTAGTTTGAGCTTGACATTGATGGTGTGAAACCATCTGGTTCTCCCCCATCGATGTCAAAACTATTGAACATCGACCATAACCTATAGATGTTTTATAAACATCGATGGCCGATGGCCATCCCTAATGAGTATTGCATCAACCAATCAGATGGTCTAATTTCTAAACTAATTTGCATAAGGGCTTTATTTGCTCTGCATAACTTACTTAGGTCTTTCCTCACCCTAGTCTTATTGAAAACCTACACAACTAGCCAAAGATGGTGGGTGACAAGAACATTCATGACTGATTGTCTTGCTGGTTGAAGACTATCACATAATGGTCCCAGCTAAAGTAGTAAAATAGAAAACTGTTGACTGACAGTGCATAAACCAATCGGAATGGATTGTTTTGAATGAGTGTTAGTGATGGCCATTGTTGCCTCTGCCATCGATGTTGTTACCTATAGGTGGTCATCCATTGTATTTGACTGACTGGACCGTGGGCCAATCAGAACACGGGGGTGGGGCTATATTCTATTTCCCAGGAGATAGCACAACAAATCTTTTCGTTTTAGCTTGACATTGATGGTGGGAAACCATCTGGTTCTCCCCCATCGATGTAAAAACTATGAACATCGACCATAATCTATCGATGTTTTATAAACATCGATGGCCATCCCTAATGAGAATTGCATCAACCAATCACATGGTCTAATTTCCAAACTAATTTGCATAAGGAATTTATTTGCTCTCCATAACTTATTTAGGTCCATCCTCACCATAGTCTAATTGAAAACCTACAAAACCAGCCAAAGATGGTTGATAACAAGAATGTTCTTGACCAATTGGTTTGTTGGTTGAAGACTGTTGTATGATGGTCCCATCAAAAGTAGTAAAATAGAAAACTGTTGACTTGCCATTGATGTTGTTACATATCGGTGGTCATCCATTGTATTTGATGGACTGGCCTGTGGGCCAATCAGAATATGGGGGTGGGGCTTTACTGGTGTCGTGGGTGGAGCTATGCTCAGTGTCCCAGGAAATAGCAAAACAAAACTAGTAGTTTGAGCTTGACATTGATGGTGTGAAACCATCTGGTTCTCCCCCATCGATGTCAAAACTATTGAACATCGACCATATCCTATAGATGTTTTATAAACATCGATGGCCGATGGCCATCCCTAATGAGTATTGCATCAACCAATCAGATGGTCTAATTTCTAAACTAATTTGCATAAGGGCTTTCTTTGCTCTCCATAACTTACTTAGGTCTTTCCTCACCCTAGTCTTATTGAAAACCTACAAAACTAGCCAAAGATGGTGGGTGACAAGAACATTCACGACTGATTGTCTTGCTGGTTGAAGACTATCACATGATGGTCCCAGCAAAGGTAGTAAAATAGAAAACTGTTGACTGACAGTGCATAAACCAATCGGAATGGATTGTTTTGAATGAGTGTTAGTGCCCAGCTAAAGTAGTAAAATAGAAAACTGTTGACTGACAGTGCATAAACCAATCGGAATGGATTGTTTTGAATGAGTGTTAGTGATGGCCATTTTTGCCTTTGCCATCGATGTTGTTACCTATAGGTGGTCATCCATTGTATTTGACTGACTGGACCGTGGGCCAATCAGAACACGGGGGCAGGGCTTCACATGTTTCAGGGGGTGGAGCTATATTCCATGTCCCAGGAGATAGCACAACAAATCTTTTCGTTTTAGCTTGACATTGATGGTGGGAAACCATCTGGTTCTCCCCCATCGATGTAAAAACTATGAACATCGACCATAATCTATCGATGTTTTATAAACATCGATGGCCATCCCTAATGAGAATTGCATCAACCAATCACATGGTCTAATTTCCAAACTAATTTGCATAAGGAATTTATTTGCTCTCCATAACTTATTTCGGTCCTTCCTCACCATAGTCTAATTGAAAACCTACAAAACCAGCCAAAGATGGTTGATAACAAGAATGTTCTTGACCAATTGGTTTGTTGGTTGAAGACTGTTGTATGATGGTCCCATCAAAAGTAGTAAAATCGAAAACTGTTGACTTGCCATTGATGTTGTTACATATCGGTGGTCATCCATTGTATTTGATGGACTGGCCTGTGGGCCAATCAGAATATGGGGGCGGGGCTTCACTGGTGTCGTGGGTGGAGCTATGCTCAGTGTCCCAGGAAATAGCAAAACAAAACTAGTAGTTTGAGCTTGACATTGATGGTGTGAAACCATCTGGTTCTCCCCCATCGATGTCAAAACTATTGAACATAGACCATAACCTATAGATGTTTTATAAACATCGATGGCCGATGGCCATCCCTAATGAGTATTGCATCAACCAATCAGATGGTCTAATTTCTAAACTAATTTGCATAAGGGCTTTCTTTGCTCTCCATAACTTACTTAGGTCTTTCCTCACCCTAGTCTTATTGAAAACCTACAAAACTAGCCAAAGATGGTGGGTGACAAGAACATTCACGACTGATTGTCTTGCTGGTTGAAGACTATCACATGATGGTCCCAGCTAAAGTAGTAAAATAGAAAACTGTTGACTGACAGTGCATAAACCAATCGGAATGGATTGTTTTGAATGAGTGTTAGTGATGGCCATTGTTGCCTTTGCCATCGATGTTGTTACCTATAGGTGGTCATCCATTGTATTTGACTGACCGGACCGTGGGCCAATCAGAACACGGGGGCGGGGCTTCACATGTTTCAGGGGGTGGAGCTATATTCCATGTCCCAGGAGATAGCACAACAAATCTTTTCGTTTTAGCTTGACATTGATGGTGGGAAACCATCTGGTTCTCCCCCATCGATGTAAAAACTATGAACATCGACCATAATCTATCGATGTTTTATAAACATCGATGGCCATCCCTAATGAGAATTGCATCAACCAATCACATGGTCTAATTTCCAAACTAATTTGCATAAGGAATTTATTTGCTCTCCATAACTTATTTCGGTCCTTCCTCACCATAGTCTAATTGAAAACCTACAAAACCAGCCAAAGATGGTTGATAACAAGAATGTTCTTGACCAATTGGTTTGTTGGTTGAAGACTTGTATGATGGTCCCATCAAAAGTAGTAAAATAGAAAACTGTTGACTTGCCATTGATGGTGTAACATATCGGTGGTCATCCATTGTATTTGATGGACTGGCCTGTGGGCCAATCAGAATATGGGGGCGGGGCTTCACTGGTGTCGTGGGTGGAGCTATGCTCAGTGTCCCAGGAAATAGCAAAACAAAACTAGTAGTTTGAGCTTGACATTGATGGTGTGAAACCATCTGGTTCTCCCCCATCGATGTCAAAACTATTGAACATCGACCATAACCTATAGATGTTTTATAAACATCGATGGCCGATGGCCATCCCTAATGAGTATTGCATCAACCAATCAGATGGTCTAATTTCTAAACTAATTTGCATAAGGGCTTTCTTTGCTCTCCATAACTTACTTAGGTCTTTCCTCACCCTAGTCTTATTGAAAACCTACAAAACTAGCCAAAGATGGTGGGTGACAAGATCATTCACGACTGATTGTCTTGCTGGTTGAAGACTATCACATGATGGTCCCAGCTAAAGTAGTAAAATAGAAAACTGTTGACTGACAGTGCATAAACCAATCGGAATGGATTGTTTTGAATGAGTGTTAGTGATGGCCATTGTTGTCTTTGCCATCGATGTTGTTACCTATAGGTGGTCATCCATTGTATTTGACTGACTGGACCGTGGGCCAATCAGAACACGGGGGCGGGGCTTCACATGTTTCAGGGGGTGGAGCTATATTCCATGTCCCAGGAGATAGCACAACAAATCTTTTCGTTTTAGCTTGACATTGATGGTGGGAAACCATCTGGTTCTCCCCCATCGATGTAAAAACTATGAACATCGACCATAATCTATCGATGTTTTATAAACATCGATGGCCATCCCTAATGAGAATTGCATCAACCAATCACATGGTCTAATTTCCAAACTAATTTGCATAAGGAATTTATTTGCTCTCCATAACTTATTTCGGTCCTTCCTCACCATAGTCTAATTGAAAACCTACAAAACCAGCCAAAGATGGTTGATAACAAGAATGTTCTTGACCAATTGGTTTGTTGGTTGAAGACTTGTATGATGGTCCCATCAAAAGTAGTAAAATAGAAAACTGTTGACTTGCCATTGATGGTGTAACATATCGGTGGTCATCCATTGTATTTGATGGACTGGCCTGTGGGCCAATCAGAATATGGGGGCGGGGCTTCACTGGTGTCGTGGGTGGAGCTATGCTCAGTGTCCCAGGAAATAGCAAAACAAAACTAGTAGTTTAAGCTTGACATTGATGGTGTGAAACCATCTGGTTCTCCCCCATCGATGTCAAAACTATTGAACATCGACCATAACCTATAGATGTTTTATAAACATCGATGGCCGATGGCCATCCCTAATGAGTATTGCATCAACCAATCAGATGGTCTAATTTCTAAACTAATTTGCATAAGGGCTTTATTTGCTCTGCATAACTTACTTAGGTCTTTCCTCACCCTAGTCTTATTGAAAACCTACACAACTAGCCAAAGATGGTGGGTGACAAGAACATTCATGACTGATTGTCTTGCTGGTTGAAGACTATCACATAATGGTCCCAGCTAAAGTAGTAAAATAGAAAACTGTTGACTGACAGTGCATAAACCAATCGGAATGGATTGTTTTGAATGAGTGTTAGTGATGGCCATTGTTGCCTCTGCCATCGATGTTGTTACCTATAGGTGGTCATCCATTGTATTTGACTGACTGGACCGTGGGCCAATCAGAACACGGGGGTGGGGCTATATTCTATTTCCCAGGAGATAGCACAACAAATCTTTTCGTTTTAGCTTGACATTGATGGTGGGAAACCATCTGGTTCTCCCCCATCGATGTAAAAACTATGAACATCGACCATAATCTATCGATGTTTTATAAACATCGATGGCCATCCCTAATGAGAATTGCATCAACCAATCACATGGTCTAATTTCCAAACTAATTTGCATAAGGAATTTATTTGCTCTCCATAACTTATTTAGGTCCATCCTCACCATAGTCTAATTGAAAACCTACAAAACCAGCCAAAGATGGTTGATAACAAGAATGTTCTTGACCAATTGGTTTGTTGGTTGAAGACTGTTGTATGATGGTCCCATCAAAAGTAGTAAAATAGAAAACTGTTGACTTGCCATTGATGTTGTTACATATCGGTGGTCATCCATTGTATTTGATGGACTGGCCTGTGGGCCAATCAGAATATGGGGGTGGGGCTTTACTGGTGTCGTGGGTGGAGCTATGCTCAGTGTCCCAGGAAATAGCAAAACAAAACTAGTAGTTTGAGCTTGACATTGATGGTGTGAAACCATCTGGTTCTCCCCCATCGATGTCAAAACTATTGAACATCGACCATATCCTATAGATGTTTTATAAACATCGATGGCCGATGGCCATCCCTAATGAGTATTGCATCAACCAATCAGATGGTCTAATTTCTAAACTAATTTGCATAAGGGCTTTCTTTGCTCTCCATAACTTACTTAGGTCTTTCCTCACCCTAGTCTTATTGAAAACCTACAAAACTAGCCAAAGATGGTGGGTGACAAGAACATTCACGACTGATTGTCTTGCTGGTTGAAGACTATCACATGATGGTCCCAGCAAAGGTAGTAAAATAGAAAACTGTTGACTGACAGTGCATAAACCAATCGGAATGGATTGTTTTGAATGAGTGTTAGTGCCCAGCTAAAGTAGTAAAATAGAAAACTGTTGACTGACAGTGCATAAACCAATCGGAATGGATTGTTTTGAATGAGTGTTAGTGATGGCCATTTTTGCCTTTGCCATCGATGTTGTTACCTATAGGTGGTCATCCATTGTATTTGACTGACTGGACCGTGGGCCAATCAGAACACGGGGGCAGGGCTTCACATGTTTCAGGGGGTGGAGCTATATTCCATGTCCCAGGAGATAGCACAACAAATCTTTTCGTTTTAGCTTGACATTGATGGTGGGAAACCATCTGGTTCTCCCCCATCGATGTAAAAACTATGAACATCGACCATAATCTATCGATGTTTTATAAACATCGATGGCCATCCCTAATGAGAATTGCATCAACCAATCACATGGTCTAATTTCCAAACTAATTTGCATAAGGAATTTATTTGCTCTCCATAACTTATTTCGGTCCTTCCTCACCATAGTCTAATTGAAAACCTACAAAACCAGCCAAAGATGGTTGATAACAAGAATGTTCTTGACCAATTGGTTTGTTGGTTGAAGACTGTTGTATGATGGTCCCATCAAAAGTAGTAAAATCGAAAACTGTTGACTTGCCATTGATGTTGTTACATATCGGTGGTCATCCATTGTATTTGATGGACTGGCCTGTGGGCCAATCAGAATATGGGGGCGGGGCTTCACTGGTGTCGTGGGTGGAGCTATGCTCAGTGTCCCAGGAAATAGCAAAACAAAACTAGTAGTTTGAGCTTGACATTGATGGTGTGAAACCATCTGGTTCTCCCCCATCGATGTCAAAACTATTGAACATAGACCATAACCTATAGATGTTTTATAAACATCGATGGCCGATGGCCATCCCTAATGAGTATTGCATCAACCAATCAGATGGTCTAATTTCTAAACTAATTTGCATAAGGGCTTTCTTTGCTCTCCATAACTTACTTAGGTCTTTCCTCACCCTAGTCTTATTGAAAACCTACAAAACTAGCCAAAGATGGTGGGTGACAAGAACATTCACGACTGATTGTCTTGCTGGTTGAAGACTATCACCTGATGGTCCTAGCTAAAGTAGTAAAATAGAAAACTGTTGACTGACAGTGCATAAACCAATCGGAATGGATTGTTTTGAATGAGTGTTAGTGATGGCCATTGTTGCCTTTGCCATCGATGTTGTTACCTATAGGTGGTCATCCATTGTATTTGACTGACCGGACCGTGGGCCAATCAGAACACGGGGGCGGGGCTTCACATGTTTCAGGGGGTGGAGCTATATTCCATGTCCCAGGAGATAGCACAACAAATCTTTTCGTTTTAGCTTGACATTGATGGTGGGAAACCATCTGGTTCTCCCCCATCGATGTAAAAACTATGAACATCGACCATAATCTATCGATGTTTTATAAACATCGATGGCCATCCCTAATGAGAATTGCATCAACCAATCACATGGTCTAATTTCCAAACTAATTTGCATAAGGAATTTATTTGCTCTCCATAACTTATTCCGGTCCTTCCTCACCATAGTCTAATTGAAAACCTACAAAACCAGCCAAAGATGGTTGATAACAAGAATGTTCTTGACCAATTGGTTTGTTGGTTGAAGACTTGTATGATGGTCCCATCAAAAGTAGTAAAATAGAAAACTGTTGACTTGCCATTGATGGTGTAACATATCGGTGGTCATCCATTGTATTTGATGGACTGGCCTGTGGGCCAATCAGAATATGGGGGCGGGGCTTCACTGGTGTCGTGGGTGGAGCTATGCTCAGTGTCCCAGGAAATAGCAAAACAAAACTAGTAGTTTGAGCTTGACATTGATGGTGTGAAACCATCTGGTTCTCCCCCATCGATGTCAAAACTATTGAACATCGACCATAACCTATAGATGTTTTATAAACATCGATGGCCGATGGCCATCCCTAATGAGTATTGCATCAACCAATCAGATGGTCTAATTTCTAAACTAATTTGCATAAGGGCTTTCTTTGCTCTCCATAACTTACTTAGGTCTTTCCTCACCCTAGTCTTATTGAAAACCTACAAAACTAGCCAAAGATGGTGGGTGACAAGATCATTCACGACTGATTGTCTTGCTGGTTGAAGACTATCACATGATGGTCCCAGCTAAAGTAGTAAAATAGAAAACTGTTGACTGACAGTGCATAAACCAATCGGAATGGATTGTTTTGAATGAGTGTTAGTGATGGCCATTGTTGTCTTTGCCATCGATGTTGTTACCTATAGGTGGTCATCCATTGTATTTGACTGACTGGACCGTGGGCCAATCAGAACACGGGGGCGGGGCTTCACATGTTTCAGGGGGTGGAGCTATATTCCATGTCCCAGGAGATAGCACAACAAATCTTTTCGTTTTAGCTTGACATTGATGGTGGGAAACCATCTGGTTCTCCCCCATCGATGTAAAAACTATGAACATCGACCATAATCTATCGATGTTTTATAAACATCGATGGCCATCCCTAATGAGAATTGCATCAACCAATCACATGGTCTAATTTCCAAACTAATTTGCATAAGGAATTTATTTGCTCTCCATAACTTATTTCGGTCCTTCCTCACCATAGTCTAATTGAAAACCTACAAAACCAGCCAAAGATGGTTGATAACAAGAATGTTCTTGACCAATTGGTTTGTTGGTTGAAGACTTGTATGATGGTCCCATCAAAAGTAGTAAAATAGAAAACTGTTGACTTGCCATTGATGGTGTAACATATCGGTGGTCATCCATTGTATTTGATGGACTGGCCTGTGGGCCAATCAGAATATGGGGGCGGGACTTCACTGGTGTCGTGGGTGGAGCTATGCTCAGTGTCCCAGGAAATAGCAAAACAAAACTAGTAGTTTGAGCTTGACATTGATGGTGTGAAACCATCTGGTTCTCCCTCATCGATGTCAAAACTATTGAACATCGACCATAACCTATAGATGTTTTATAAACATCGATGGCCGAAGGTCATCCCTAATGAGTATTGCATCAACCAATCAGATGGTCTAATTTCTAAACTAATTTGCACAAGGGCTTTATTTGCTCTCCATAACTTACTTAGGTCTTTCCTCACCCTAGTCTTATTGAAAACCTACAAAACTAGCCAAAGATGGTGAGTGACAAGAACATTCACGACTGATTGTCTTGCTGGTTGAAGACTATCACATGATGGTCCCAGCTAAAGTAGTAAAATAGAAAACTGTTGACTGACAGTGTATAAACCAATCGGAATGGATTGTTTTGAATGAGTGTTAGTGATGGCCATTGTTGCCTTTGCCATCGATGTTGTTACCTATAGGTGGTCATCCATTGTATTTGACTGACTGGACCGTGGGCCAATCAGAACACGGGGGCGGGGCTTCACATGTTTCAGGGGGTGGAGCTATATTCCATGTCCCAGGAGATAGCACAACAAATCTTTTCGTTTTAGCTTGACATTGATGGTGGGAAACCATCTGGTTCTCCCCCATCGATGTAAAAACTATGAACATCGACCATAATCTATCGATGTTTTATAAACATCGATGGTCATCCCTAATGAGAAATGCATCAACCAATCACGTGGTCTAATTTCCAAACTAATTTGCATAAGGAATTTATTTGCTCTCCATAACTTATTTCGGTCCTTCCTCACCATAGTCTAATTGAAAACCTACAAAACCAGCCAAAGATGGTTGATAACAAGAATGTTCTTGACCAATTGGTTTGTTGGTTGAAGATTTGTATGATGGTCCCATCAAAAGTAGTAAAATAGAAAACTGTTGACTTGCCATTGATGTTGTTTCATATCTGTGGTCATCCATTGTATTTGATGGACTGTCCTGTGGGCCAATCAGAATATGGGGGCGGGGCTTCACTGGTGTCGTGGGTGGAGCTATGCTCAGTGTCCCAGGAAATAGCAAAACAAAACTAGTAGTTTGAGCTTGACATTGATGGTGTGAAACCATCTGGTTCTCCCCCATCGATGTCAAAACTATTGAACATCGACCATAACCTATAGATGTTTTATAAACATCGATGGCCATCCCTAATGAGTATTGCATCAACCAATCAGATGGTCTAATTTCTAAACTAATTTGCATAAGGGCTTTCTTTGCTCTCCATAACTTACTTAGGTCTTTCCTCACCCTAGTCTTATTGAAAACCTACAAAACTAGCCAAAGATGGTGGGTGACAAGATCATTCACGACTGATTGTCTTGCTGGTTGAAGACTATCACATGATGGTCCCAGCTAAAGTAGTAAAATAGAAAACTGTTGACTGACAGTGCATAAACCAATCGGAATGGATTGTTTTGAATGAGTGTTAGTGATGGCCATTGTTGCCTTTGCCATCGATGTTGTTACCTATAGGTGGTCATCCATTGTATTTGACTGACTGGACCGTGGGCCAATCAGAACACGGGGGCGGGGCTTCACATGTTTCAGGGGGTGGAGCTATATTCCATGTCCCAGGAGATAGCACAACAAATCTTTTCGTTTTAGCTTGACATTGATGGTGGGAAACCATCTGGTTCTCCCCCATCGATGTAAAAACTATGAACATCAACCATAATCTATCGATGTTTTATAAACATCGATGGTCATCCCTAATGAGAATTGCATCAACCAATCACATGGTCTAATTTCCAAACTAATTTGCATAAGGAATTTATTTGCTCTCCATAACTTATTTAGGTCCTTCCTCACCATAGTCTAATTGAAAACCTACAAAACCAGCCAAAGATGGTTGATAACAAGAATGTTCTTGACCAATTGGTTTGTTGGATGAAGACTGTTGTATGATGGTCCCATCAAAAGTAGTAAAATAGAAAACTGTTGACTTGCCATTGATGTTGTTTCATATCTGTGGTCATCCATTGTATTTGATGGACTGTCCTGTGGGCCAATCAGAATATGGGGGCGGGACTTCACTGGTGTCGTGGGTGGAGCTATGCTCAGTGTCCCAGGAAATAGCAAAACAAAACTAGTAGTTTGAGCTTGACATTGATGGTGTGAAACCATCTGGTTCTCCCTCATCGATGTCAAAACTATTGAACATCGACCATAACCTATAGATGTTTTATAAACATCGATGGCCGAAGGTCATCCCTAATGAGTATTGCATCAACCAATCAGATGGTCTAATTTCTAAACTAATTTGCATAAGGGCTTTATTTGCTCTCCATAACTTACTTAGGTCTTTCCTCACCCTAGTCTTATTGAAAACCTACAAAACTAGCCAAAGATGGTGAGTGACAAGAACATTCACGACTGATTGTCTTGCTGGTTGAAGACTATCACATGATGGTCCCAGCTAAAGTAGTAAAATAGAAAACTGTTGACTGACAGTGTATAAACCAATCGGAATGGATTGTTTTGAATGAGTGTTAGTGATGGCCATTGTTGCCTTTGCCATCGATGTTGTTACCTATAGGTGGTCATCCATTGTATTTGACTGACTGGACCGTGGGCCAATCAGAACACGGGGGCGGGGCTTCACATGTTTCAGGGGGTGGAGCTATGTTCCATGTCCCAGGAGATAGCACAACAAATCTTTTCGTTTTAGCTTGACATTGATGGTGGGAAACCATCTGGTTCTCCCCCATCGATGTAAAAACTATGAACATCGACCATAATCTATCGATGTTTTATAAACATCGATGGTCATCCCTAATGAGAAATGCATCAACCAATCACGTGGTCTAATTTCCAAACTAATTTGCATAAGGAATTTATTTGCTCTCCATAACTTATTTCGGTCCTTCCTCACCATAGTCTAATTGAAAACCTACAAAACCAGCCAAAGATGGTTGATAACAAGAATGTTCTTGACCAATTGGTTTGTTGGTTGAAGATTTGTATGATGGTCCCATCAAAAGTAGTAAAATAGAAAACTGTTGACTTGCCATTGATGTTGTTACATATCGGTGGTCATCCATTGTATTTGATGGACTGGCCTGTGGGCCAATCAGAATATGGGGGCGGGGCTTCACTGGTGTCGTGGGTGGAGCTATGCTCAGTGTCCCAGGAAATAGCAAAACAAAACTTGTAGTTTGAGCTTGACATTGATGGTGTGAAACCATCTGGTTCTCCCCCATTGATGTCAAAACTATTGAACATCGACCATAACCTATAGATGTTTTATAAACATCGATGGCCGATGGCCATCCCTAATGAGTATTGCATCAACCAATCAGATGGTCTAATTTCTAAACTAATTTGCATAAGGGCTTTCTTTGCTCTCCATAACTTACTTAGGTCTTTCCTCACCCTAGTCTTATTGAAAACCTACAAAACTAGCCAAAGATGGTGGGTGACAAGAACATTCACGACTGATTGTCTTGCTGGTTGAAGACTATCACATGATGGTCCCAGCTAAAGTAGTAAAATAGAAAACTGTTGACTGACAGTGCATAAACCAATCGGAATGGATTGTTTTGAATGAGTGTTAGTGATGGCCATTGTTGCCTTTGCCATCGATGTTGTTACCTATAGGTGGTCATCCATTGTATTTGACTGACTGGACCGTGGGCCAATCAGAACACGGGGGCGGGGCTTCACATGTTTCAGGGGGTGGAGCTATATTCCATGTCCCAGGAGATAGCACAACAAATCTTTTCGTTTTAGCTTGACATTGATGGTGGGAAACCATCTGGTTCTCCCCCATCGATGTAAAAACTATGAACATCAACCATAATCTATCGATGTTTTATAAACATCGATGGTCATCCCTAATGAGAATTGCATCAACCAATCACATGGTCTAATTTCCAAACTAATTTGCATAAGGAATTTATTTGCTCTCCATAACTTATTTAGGTCCTTCCTCACCATAGTCTAATTGAAAACCTACAAAACCAGCCAAAGATGGTTGATAACAAGAATGTTCTTGACCAATTGGTTTGTTGGATGAAGACTGTTGTATGATGGTCCCATCAAAAGTAGTAAAATCGAAAACTGTTGACTTGCCATTGATGTTGTTTCATATCGGTGGTCATCCATTGTATTTGATGGACTGTCCTGTGGGCCAATCAGAATATGGGGGCGGGGCTTCACTGGTGTCGTGGGTGGAGCTATGCTCAGTGTCCCAGGAAATAGCAAAACAAAACTAGTAGTTTGAGCTTGACATTGATGGTGTGAAACCATCTGGTTCTCCCCCATCGATGTCAAAACTATTGAACATCGACCATAACCTATAGATGTTTTATAAACATCGATGGCCGAAGGTCATCCCTAATGAGTATTGCATCAACCAATCAGATGGTCTAATTTCTAAACTAATTTGCATAAGGGCTTTATTTGCTCTCCATAACTTACTTAGGTCTTTCCTCACCCTAGTCTTATTGAAAACCTACAAAACTAGCCAAAGATGGTGAGTGACAAGAACATTCACGACTGATTGTCTTGCTGGTTGAAGACTATCACATGATGGTCCCAGCTAAAGTAGTAAAATAGAAAACTGTTGACTGACAGTGTATAAACCAATCGGAATGGATTGTTTTGAATGAGTGTTAGTGATGGCCATTGTTGCCTTTGCCATCGATGTTGTTACCTATAGGTGGTCATCCATTGTATTTGACTGACTGGACCGTGGGCCAATCAGAACACGGGGGCGGGGCTTCACATGTTTCAGGGGGTGGAGCTATATTCCATGTCCCAGGAGATAGCACAACAAATCTTTTCGTTTTAGCTTGACATTGATGGTGGGAAACCATCTGGTTCTCCCCCATCGATGTAAAAACTATGAACATCGACCATAATCTATCGATGTTTTATAAACATCGATGGTCATCCCTAATGAGAAATGCATCAACCAATCACGTGGTCTAATTTCCAAACTAATTTGCATAAGGAATTTATTTGCTCTCCATAACTTATTTCGGTCCTTCCTCACCATAGTCTAATTGAAAACCTACAAAACCAGCCAAAGATGGTTGATAACAAGAATGTTCTTGACCAATTGGTTTGTTGGTTGAAGATTTGTATGATGGTCCCATCAAAAGTAGTAAAATAGAAAACTGTTGACTTGCCATTGATGTTGTTACATATCGGTGGTCATCCATTGTATTTGATGGACTGGCCTGTGGGCCAATCAGAATATGGGGGCGGGGCTTCACTGGTGTCGTGGGTGGAGCTATGCTCAGTGTCCCAGGAAATAGCAAAACAAAACTAGTAGTTTGAGCTTGACATTGATGGTGTGAAACCATCTGGTTCTCCCCCATCGATGTCAAAACTATTGAACATCGACCATAACCTATAGATGTTTTATAAACATCGATGGCCGATGGCCATCCCTAATGAGTATTGCATCAACCAATCAGATGGTCTAATTTCTAAACTAATTTGCATAAGGGCTTTATTTGCTCTCCATAACTTACTTAGGTCTTTCCTCACCCTAGTCTTATTGAAAACCTACACAACTAGCCAAAGATGGTGGGTGACAAGAACATTCATGACTGATTGTCTTGCTGGTTGAAGACTATCACATAATGGTCCCAGCTAAAGTAGTAAAATAGAAAACTGTTGACTGACAGTGCATAAACCAATCGGAATGGATTGTTTTGAATGAGTGTTAGTGATGGCCATTGTTGCCTTTGCCATCGATGTTGTTACCTATAGGTGGTCATCCATTGTATTTGACTGACTGGACCGTGGGCCAATCAGAACACGGGGGCGGGGCTTCACATGTTTCAGGGGGTGGAGCTATATTCCATGTCCCAGGAGATAGCACAACAAATCTTTTCGTTTTAGCTTGACATTGATGGTGGGAAACCATCTGGTTCTCCCCCATCGATGTAAAAACTATGAACATCGACCATAATCTATCGATGTTTTATAAACATCGATGGCCATCCCTAATGAGAATTGCATCAACCAATCACATGGTCTAATTTCCAAACTAATTTGCATAAGGAATTTATTTGCTCTCCATAACTTATTTAGGTCCATCCTCACCATAGTCTAATTGAAAACCTACAAAACCAGCCAAAGATGGTTGATAACAAGAATGTTCTTGACCAATTGGTTTGTTGGTTGAAGACTGTTGTATGATGGTCCCATCAAAAGTAGTAAAATAGAAAACTGTTGACTTGCCATTGATGTTGTTACATATCGGTGGTCATCCATTGTATTTGATGGACTGGCCTGTGGGCCAATCAGAATATGGGGGTGGGGCTTCACTGGTGTCGTGGGTGGAGCTATGCTCAGTGTCCCAGGAAATAGCAAAACAAAACTAGTAGTTTGAGCTTGACATTGATGGTGTGAAACCATCTGGTTCTCCCCCATCGATGTCAAAACTATTGAACATCGACCATATCCTATAGATGTTTTATAAACATCGATGGCCGATGGCCGATGGCCATCCCTAATGAGTATTGCATCAACCAATCAGATGGTCTAATTTCTAAACTAATTTGCATAAGGGCTTTCTTTGCTCTCCATAACTTACTTAGGTCTTTCCTCACCCTAGTCTTATTGAAAACCTACAAAACTAGCCAAAGATGGTGGGTGACAAGAACATTCACGACTGATTGTCTTGCTGGTTGAAGACTATCACATGATGGTCCCAGCTAAAGTAGTAAAATAGAAAACTGTTGACTGACAGTGCATAAACCAATCGGAATGGATTGTTTTGAATGAGTGTTAGTGCCCAGCTAAAGTAGTAAAATAGAAAACTGTTGACTGACAGTGCATAAACCAATCGGAATGGATTGTTTTGAATGAGTGTTAGTGATGGCCATTTTTGCCTTTGCCATCGATGTTGTTACCTATAGGTGGTCATCCATTGTATTTGACTGATCGGACCATGGGCCAATCAGAACACGGGGGCGGGGCTTCACATGTTTCAGGGGGTGGAGCTATATTCCATGTCCCAGGAGATAGCACAACAAATCTTTTCGTTTTAGCTTGACATTGATGGTGGGAAACCATCTGGTTCTCCCCCATCGATGTAAAAACTATGAACATCGACCATAATCTATCGATGTTTTATAAACATCGATGGCCATCCCTAATGAGAATTGCATCAACCAATCACATGGTCTAATTTCCAAACTAATTTGCATAAGGAATTTATTTGCTCTCCATAACTTATTTCGGTCCTTCCTCACCATAGTCTAATTGAAAACCTACAAAACCAGCCAAAGATGGT
Organism: Crinia signifera; assembly: GCF_055691185.1. Lineage (NCBI taxonomy): Eukaryota > Metazoa > Chordata > Amphibia > Anura > Myobatrachidae > Crinia > Crinia signifera. The sequence goes on along the minus strand of NC_139220.1, from coordinate 73,602,237 downwards.
TGATAACAAGAATGTTCTTGACCAATTGGTTTGTTGGTTGAAGACTGTTGTATGATGGTCCCATCAAAAGTAGTAAAATCGAAAACTGTTGACTTGCCATTGATGTTGTTACATATCGGTGGTCATCCATTGTATTTGATGGACTGGCCTGTGGGCCAATCAGAATATGGGGGCGGGGCTTCACTGGTGTCGTGGGTGGAGCTATGCTCAGTGTCCCAGGAAATAGCAAAACAAAACTAGTAGTTTGAGCTTGACATTGATGGTGTGAAACCATCTGGTTCTCCCCCATCGATGTCAAAACTATTGAACATAGACCATAACCTATAGATGTTTTATAAACATCGATGGCCGATGGCCATCCCTAATGAGTATTGCATCAACCAATCAGATGGTCTAATTTCTAAACTAATTTGCATAAGGGCTTTCTTTGCTCTCCATAACTTACTTAGGTCTTTCCTCACCCTAGTCTTATTGAAAACCTACAAAACTAGCCAAAGATGGTGGGTGACAAGATCATTCACGACTGATTGTCTTGCTGGTTGAAGACTATCACATGATGGTCCCAGCTAAAGTAGTAAAATAGAAAACTGTTGACTGACAGTGCATAAACCAATCGGAATGGATTGTTTTGAATGAGTGTTAGTGATGGCCATTGTTGCCTTTGCCATCGATGTTGTTACCTATAGGTGGTCATCCATTGTATTTGACTGACTGGACCGTGGGCCAATCAGAACACGGGGGCGGGGCTTCACATGTTTCAGGGGGTGGAGCTATATTCCATGTCCCAGGAGATAGCACAACAAATCTTTTCGTTTTAGCTTGACATTGATGGTGGGAAACCATCTGGTTCTCCCCCATCGATGTAAAAACTATGAACATCAACCATAATCTATCGATGTTTTATAAACATCGATGGTCATCCCTAATGAGAATTGCATCAACCAATCACATGGTCTAATTTCCAAACTAATTTGCATAAGGAATTTATTTGCTCTCCATAACTTATTTAGGTCCTTCCTCACCATAGTCTAATTGAAAACCTACAAAACCAGCCAAAGATGGTTGATAACAAGAATGTTCTTGACCAATTGGTTTGTTGGATGAAGACTGTTGTATGATGGTCCCATCAAAAGTAGTAAAATAGAAAACTGTTGACTTGCCATTGATGTTGTTTCATATCGGTGGTCATCCATTGTATTTGATGGACTGTCCTGTGGGCCAATCAGAATATGGGGGCGGGGCTTCACTGGTGTCGTGGGTGGAGCTATGCTCAGTGTCCCAGGAAATAGCAAAACAAAACTAGTAGTTTGAGCTTGACATTGATGGTGTGAAACCATCTGGTTCTCCCCCATCGATGTCAAAACTATTGAACATCGACCATAACCTATAGATGTTTTATAAACATCGATGGCCGAAGGTCATCCCTAATGAGTATTGCATCAACCAATCAGATGGTCTAATTTCTAAACTAATTTGCATAAGGGCTTTATTTGCTCTCCATAACTTACTTAGGTCTTTCCTCACCCTAGTCTTATTGAAAACCTACAAAACTAGCCAAAGATGGTGAGTGACAAGAACATTCACGACTGATTGTCTTGCTGGTTGAAGACTATCACATGATGGTCCCAGCTAAAGTAGTAAAATAGAAAACTGTTGACTGACAGTGTATAAACCAATCGGAATGGATTGTTTTGAATGAGTGTTAGTGATGGCCATTGTTGCCTTTGCCATCGATGTTGTTACCTATAGGTGGTCATCCATTGTATTTGACTGACTGGACCGTGGGCCAATCAGAACACGGGGGCGGGGCTTCACATGTTTCAGGGGGTGGAGCTATATTCCATGTCCCAGGAGATAGCACAACAAATCTTTTCGTTTTAGCTTGACATTGATGGTGGGAAACCATCTGGTTCTCCCCCATCGATGTAAAAACTATGAACATCGACCATAATCTATCGATGTTTTATAAACATCGATGACCATCCCTAATGAGAATTGCATCAACCAATCACATGGTCTAATTTCCAAACTAATTTGCATAAGGAATTTATTTGCTCTCCATAACTTATTTAGGTCCATCCTCACCTTAGTCTAATTGAAAACCTACAAAACCAGCCAAAGATGGTTGATAACAAGAATGTTCTTGACCAATTGGTTTGTTGGTTGAAGACTGTTGTATGATGGTCCCATCAAAAGTAGTAAAATAGAAAACTGTTGACTTGCCATTGATGTTGTTACATATCGGTGGTCATCCATTGTATTTGATGGACTGGCCTGTGGGCCAATCAGAATATGGGGGTGGGGCTTCACTGGTGTCGTGGGTGGAGCTATGCTCAGTGTCCCAGGAAATAGCAAAACAAAACTAGTAGTTTGAGCTTGACATTGATGGTGTGAAACCATCTGGTTCTCCCCCATCGATGTCAAAACTATTGAACATCGACCATATCCTATAGATGTTTTATAAACATCGATGGCCGATGGCCGATGGCCATCCCTAATGAGTATTGCATCAACCAATCAGATGGTCTAATTTCTAAACTAATTTGCATAAGGGCTTTCTTTGCTCTCCATAACTTACTTAGGTCTTTCCTCACCCTAGTCTTATTGAAAACCTACAAAACTAGCCAAAGATGGTGGGTGACAAGAACATTCACGACTGATTGTCTTGCTGGTTGAAGACTATCACATGATGGTCCCAGCTAAAGTAGTAAAATAGAAAACTGTTGACTGACAGTGCATAAACCAATCGGAATGGATTGTTTTGAATGAGTGTTAGTGCCCAGCTAAAGTAGTAAAATAGAAAACTGTTGACTGACAGTGCATAAACCAATCGGAATGGATTGTTTTGAATGAGTGTTAGTGATGGCCATTTTTGCCTTTGCCATCGATGTTGTTACCTATAGGTGGTCATCCATTGTATTTGACTGACTGGACCGTGGGCCAATCAGAACACGGGGGCGGGGCTTCACATGTTTCAGGGGGTGGAGCTATATTCCATGTCCCAGGAGATAGCACAACAAATCTTTTCGTTTTAGCTTGACATTGATGGTGGGAAACCATCTGGTTCTCCCCCATCGATGTAAAAACTATGAACATCGACCATAATCTATCGATGTTTTATAAACATCGATGGCCATCCCTAATGAGAATTGCATCAACCAATCACATGGTCTAATTTCCAAACTAATTTGCATAAGGAATTTATTTGCTCTCCATAACTTATTTCGGTCCTTCCTCACCATAGTCTAATTGAAAACCTACAAAACCAGCCAAAGATGGTTGATAACAAGAATGTTCTTGACCAATTGGTTTGTTGGTTGAAGACTGTTGTATGATGGTCCCATCAAAAGTAGTAAAATCGAAAACTGTTGACTTGCCATTGATGTTGTTACATATCGGTGGTCATCCATTGTATTTGATGGACTGGCCTGTGGGCCAATCAGAATATGGGGGCGGGGCTTCACTGGTGTCGTGGGTGGAGCTATGCTCAGTGTCCCAGGAAATAGCAAAACAAAACTAGTAGTTTGAGCTTGACATTGATGGTGTGAAACCATCTGGTTCTCCCCCATCGATGTCAAAACTATTGAACATAGACCATAACCTATAGATGTTTTATAAACATCGATGGCCGATGGCCATCCCTAATGAGTATTGCATCAACCAATCAGATGGTCTAATTTCTAAACTAATTTGCATAAGGGCTTTCTTTGCTCTCCATAACTTACTTAGGTCTTTCCTCACCCTAGTCTTATTGAAAACCTGCAAAACTAGCCAAAGATGGTGGGTGACAAGATCATTCACGACTGATTGTCTTGCTGGTTGAAGACTATCACATGATGGTCCCAGCTAAAGTAGTAAAATAGAAAACTGTTGACTGACAGTGCATAAACCAATCGGAATGGATTGTTTTGAATGAGTGTTAGTGATGGCCATTGTTGCCTTTGCCATCGATGTTGTTACCTATAGGTGGTCATCCATTGTATTTGACTGACTGGACCGTGGGCCAATCAGAACACGGGGGCGGGGCTTCACATGTTTCAGGGGGTGGAGCTATATTCCATGTCCCAGGAGATAGCACAACAAATCTTTTCGTTTTAGCTTGACATTGATGGTGGGAAACCATCTGGTTCTCCCCCATCGATGTAAAAACTATGAACATCAACCATAATCTATCGATGTTTTATAAACATCGATGGTCATCCCTAATGAGAATTGCATCAACCAATCACATGGTCTAATTTCCAAACTAATTTGCATAAGGAATTTATTTGCTCTCCATAACTTATTTAGGTCCTTCCTCACCATAGTCTAATTGAAAACCTACAAAACCAGCCAAAGATGGTTGATAACAAGAATGTTCTTGACCAATTGGTTTGTTGGATGAAGACTGTTGTATGATGGTCCCATCAAAAGTAGTAAAATAGAAAACTGTTGACTTGCCATTGATGTTGTTTCATATCGGTGGTCATCCATTGTATTTGATGGACTGTCCTGTTGGCCAATCAGAATATGGGGGCGGGGCTTCACTGGTGTCGTGGGTGGAGCTATGCTCAGTGTCCCAGGAAATAGCAAAACAAAACTAGTAGTTTGAGCTTGACATTGATGGTGTGAAACCATCTAGTTCTCCCCCATCGATGTCAAAACTATTGAACATCGACCATAACCTATAGATGTTTTATAAACATCGATGGCCGAAGGTCATCCCTAATGAGTATTGCATCAACCAATCAGATGGTCTAATTTCTAAACTAATTTGCATAAGGGCTTTATTTGCTCTCCATAACTTACTTAGGTCTTTCCTCACCCTAGTCTTATTGAAAACCTACAAAACTAGCCAAAGATGGTGAGTGACAAGAACATTCACGACTGATTGTCTTGCTGGTTGAAGACTATCACATGATGGTCCCAGCTAAAGTAGTAAAATAGAAAACTGTTGACTGACAGTGTATAAACCAATCGGAATGGATTGTTTTGAATGAGTGTTAGTGATGGCCATTGTTGCCTTTGCCATCGATGTTGTTACCTATAGGTGGTCATCCATTGTATTTGACTGACTGGACCGTGGGCCAATCAGAACACGGGGGCGGGGCTTCACATGTTTCAGGGGGTGGAGCTATATTCCATGTCCCAGGAGATAGCACAACAAATCTTTTCGTTTTAGCTTGACATTGATGGTGGGAAACCATCTGGTTCTCCCCCATCGATGTAAAAACTATGAACATCGACCATAATCTATCGATGTTTTATAAACATCGATGGCCATCCCTAATGAGAATTGCATCAACCAATCACATGGTCTAATTTCCAAACTAATTTGCATAAGGAATTTATTTGCTCTCCATAACTTATTTAGGTCCATCCTCACCTTAGTCTAATTGAAAACCTACAAAACCAGCCAAAGATGGTTGATAACAAGAATGTTCTTGACCAATTGGTTTGTTGGTTGAAGACTGTTGTATGATGGTCCCATCAAAAGTAGTAAAATAGAAAACTGTTGACTTGCCATTGATGTTGTTACATATCGGTGGTCATCCATTGTATTTGATGGACTGGCCTGTGGGCCAATCAGAATATGGGGGTGGGGCTTCACTGGTGTCGTGGGTGGAGCTATGCTCAGTGTCCCAGGAAATAGCAAAACAAAACTAGTAGTTTGAGCTTGACATTGATGGTGTGAAACCATCTGGTTCTCCCCCATCGATGTCAAAACTATTGAACATCGACCATATCCTATAGATGTTTTATAAACATCGATGGCCGATGGCCGATGGCCATCCCTAATGAGTATTGCATCAACCAATCAGATGGTCTAATTTCTAAACTAATTTGCATAAGGGCTTTCTTTGCTCTCCATAACTTACTTAGGTCTTTCCTCACCCTAGTCTTATTGAAAACCTACAAAACTAGCCAAAGATGGTGGGTGACAAGAACATTCACGACTGATTGTCTTGCTGGTTGAAGACTATCACATGATGGTCCCAGCTAAAGTAGTAAAATAGAAAACTGTTGACTGACAGTGCATAAACCAATCGGAATGGATTGTTTTGAATGAGTGTTAGTGCCCAGCTAAAGTAGTAAAATAGAAAACTGTTGACTGACAGTGCATAAACCAATCGGAATGGATTGTTTTGAATGAGTGTTAGTGATGGCCATTTTTGCCTTTGCCATCGATGTTGTTACCTATAGGTGGTCATCCATTGTATTTGACTGACTGGACCGTGGGCCAATCAGAACACGGGGGCGGGGCTTCACATGTTTCAGGGGGTGGAGCTATATTCCATGTCCCAGGAGATAGCACAACAAATCTTTTCGTTTTAGCTTGACATTGATGGTGGGAAACCATCTGGTTCTCCCCCATCGATGTAAAAACTATGAACATCGACCATAATCTATCGATGTTTTATAAACATCGATGGCCATCCCTAATGAGAATTGCATCAACCAATCACATGGTCTAATTTCCAAACTAATTTGCATAAGGAATTTATTTGCTCTCCATAACTTATTTCGGTCCTTCCTCACCATAGTCTAATTGAAAACCTACAAAACCAGCCAAAGATGGTTGATAACAAGAATGTTCTTGACCAATTGGTTTGTTGGTTGAAGACTGTTGTATGATGGTCCCATCAAAAGTAGTAAAATCGAAAACTGTTGACTTGCCATTGATGTTGTTACATATCGGTGGTCATCCATTGTATTTGATGGACTGGCCTGTGGGCCAATCAGAATATGGGGGCGGGGCTTCACTGGTGCCGTGGGTGGAGCTATGCTCAGTGTCCCAGGAAATAGCAAAACAAAACTAGTAGTTTGAGCTTGACATTGATGGTGTGAAACCATCTGGTTCTCCCCCATCGATGTCAAAACTATTGAACATAGACCATAACCTATAGATGTTTTATAAACATCGATGGCCGATGGCCATCCCTAATGAGTATTGCATCAACCAATCAGATGGTCTAATTTCTAAACTAATTTGCATAAGGGCTTTCTTTGCTCTCCATAACTTACTTAGGTCTTTCCTCACCCTAGTCTTATTGAAAACCTGCAAAACTAGCCAAAGATGGTGGGTGACAAGATCATTCACGACTGATTGTCTTGCTGGTTGAAGACTATCACATGATGGTCCCAGCTAAAGTAGTAAAATAGAAAACTGTTGACTGACAGTGCATAAACCAATCGGAATGGATTGTTTTGAATGAGTGTTAGTGATGGCCATTGTTGCCTTTGCCATCGATGTTGTTACCTATAGGTGGTCATCCATTGTATTTGACTGACTGGACCGTGGGCCAATCAGAACACGGGGGCGGGGCTTCACATGTTTCAGGGGGTGGAGCTATATTCCATGTCCCAGGAGATAGCACAACAAATCTTTTCGTTTTAGCTTGACATTGATGGTGGGAAACCATCTGGTTCTCCCCCATCGATGTAAAAACTATGAACATCAACCATAATCTATCGATGTTTTATAAACATCGATGGTCATCCCTAATGAGAATTGCATCAACCAATCACATGGTCTAATTTCCAAACTAATTTGCATAAGGAATTTATTTGCTCTCCATAACTTATTTAGGTACTTCCTCACCATAGTCTAATTGAAAACCTACAAAACCAGCCAAAGATGGTTGATAACAAGAATGTTCTTGACCAATTGGTTTGTTGGATGAAGACTGTTGTATGATGGTCCCATCAAAAGTAGTAAAATAGAAAACTGTTGACTTGCCATTGATGTTGTTTCATATCGGTGGTCATCCATTGTATTTGATGGACTGTCCTGTGGGCCAATCAGAATATGGGGGCGGGGCTTCACTGGTGTCGTGGGTGGAGCTATGCTCAGTGTCCCAGGAAATAGCAAAACAAAACTAGTAGTTTGAGCTTGACATTGATGGTGTGAAACCATCTAGTTCTCCCCCATCGATGTCAAAACTATTGAACATCGACCATAACCTATAGATGTTTTATAAACATCGATGGCCGAAGGTCATCCCTAATGAGTATTGCATCAACCAATCAGATGGTCTAATTTCTAAACTAATTTGCATAAGGGCTTTATTTGCTCTCCATAACTTACTTAGGTCTTTCCTCACCCTAGTCTTATTGAAAACCTACAAAACTAGCCAAAGATGGTGAGTGACAAGAACATTCACGACTGATTGTCTTGCTGGTTGAAGACTATCACATGATGGTCCCAGCTAAAGTAGTAAAATAGAAAACTGTTGACTGACAGTGTATAAACCAATCGGAATGGATTGTTTTGAATGAGTGTTAGTGATGGCCATTGTTGCCTTTGCCATCGATGTTGTTACCTATAGGTGGTCATCCATTGTATTTGACTGACTGGACCATGGGCCAATCAGAACACGGGGGCGGGGCTTCACATGTTTTAGGGGGTGGAGCTATATTCCATGTCCCAGGAGATAGCACAACAAATCTTTTCGTTTTAGCTTGACATTGATGGTGGGAAACCATCTGGTTCTCCCCCATCGATGTAAAAACTATGAACATCGACCATAATCTATCGATGTTTTATAAACATCGATGGTCATCCCTAATGAGAAATGCATCAACCAATCACGTGGTCTAATTTCCAAACTAATTTGCATAAGGAATTTATTTGCTCTCCATAACTTATTTCGGTCCTTCCTCACCATAGTCTAATTGAAAACCTACAAAACCAGCCAAAGATGGTTGATAACAAGAATGTTCTTGACCAATTGGTTTGTTGGTTGAAGATTTGTATGATGGTCCCATCAAAAGTAGTAAAATAGAAAACTGTTGACTTGCCATTGATGTTGTTACATATCGGTGGTCATCCATTGTATTTGATGGACTGGCCTGTGGGCCAATCAGAATATGGGGGCGGGGCTTCACTGGTGTCGTGGGTGGAGCTATGCTCAGTGTCCCAGGAAATAGCAAAACAAAACTAGTAGTTTGAGCTTGACATTGATGGTGTGAAACCATCTGGTTCTCCCCCATCGATGTCAAAACTATTGAACATCGACCATAACCTATAGATGTTTTATAAACATCGATGGCCGATGGCCATCCCTAATGAGTATTGCATCAACCAATCAGATGGTCTAATTTCTAAACTAATTTGCATAAGGGCTTTATTTGCTCTCCATAACTTACTTAGGTCTTTCCTCACCCTAGTCTTATTGAAAACCTACACAACTAGCCAAAGATGGTGGGTGACAAGAACATTCATGACTGATTGTCTTGCTGGTTGAAGACTATCACATAATGGTCCCAGCTAAAGTAGTAAAATAGAAAACTGTTGACTGACAGTGCATAAACCAATCGGAATGGATTGTTTTGAATGAGTGTTAGTGATGGCCATTGTTGCCTTTGCCATCGATGTTGTTACCTATAGGTGGTCATCCATTGTATTTGACTGACTGGACCGTGGGCCAATCAGAACACGGGGGCAGGGCTTCACATGTTTCAGGGGGTGGAGCTATATTCCATGTCCCAGGAGATAGCACAACAAATCTTTTCGTTTTAGCTTGACATTGATGGTGGGAAACCATCTGGTTCTCCCCCATCGATGTAAAAACTATGAACATCGACCATAATCTATCGATGTTTTATAAACATCGATGGCCATCCCTAATGAGAATTGCATCAACCAATCACATGGTCTAATTTCCAAACTAATTTGCATAAGGAATTTATTTGCTCTCCATAACTTATTTAGGTCCATCCTCACCATAGTCTAATTGAAAACCTACAAAACCAGCCAAAGATGGTTGATAACAAGAATGTTCTTGACCAATTGGTTTGTTGGTTGAAGACTGTTGTATGATGGTCCCATCAAAAGTAGTAAAATAGAAAACTGTTGACTTGCCATTGATGTTGTTACATATCGGTGGTCATCCATTGTATTTGATGGACTGGCCTGTGGGCCAATCAGAATATGGGGGTGGGGCTTCACTGGTGTCGTGGGTGGAGCTATGCTCAGTGTCCCAGGAAATAGCAAAACAAAACTAGTAGTTTGAGCTTGACATTGATGGTGTGAAACCATCTGGTTCTCCCCCATCGATGTCAAAACTATTGAACATCGACCATATCCTATAGATGTTTTATAAACATCGATGGCCGATGGCCGATGGCCATCCCTAATGAGTATTGCATCAACCAATCAGATGGTCTAATTTCTAAACTAATTTGCATAAGGGCTTTCTTTGCTCTCCATAACTTACTTAGGTCTTTCCTCACCCTAGTCTTATTGAAAACCTACAAAACTAGCCAAAGATGGTGGGTGACAAGAACATTCACGACTGATTGTCTTGCTGGTTGAAGACTATCACATGATGGTCCCAGCTAAAGTAGTAAAATAGAAAACTGTTGACTGACAGTGCATAAACCAATCGGAATGGATTGTTTTGAATGAGTGTTAGTGCCCAGCTAAAGTAGTAAAATAGAAAACTGTTGACTGACAGTGCATAAACCAATCGGAATGGATTGTTTTGAATGAGTGTTAGTGATGGCCATTTTTGCCTTTGCCATCGATGTTGTTACCTATAGGTGGTCATCCATTGTATTTGACTGATCGGACCATGGGCCAATCAGAACACGGGGGCGGGGCTTCACATGTTTCAGGGGGTGGAGCTATATTCCATGTCCCAGGAGATAGCACAACAAATCTTTTCGTTTTAGCTTGACATTGATGGTGGGAAACCATCTGGTTCTCCCCCATCGATGTAAAAACTATGAACATCGACCATAATCTATCGATGTTTTATAAACATCGATGGCCATCCCTAATGAGAATTGCATCAACCAATCACATGGTCTAATTTCCAAACTAATTTGCATAAGGAATTTATTTGCTCTCCATAACTTATTTCGGTCCTTCCTCACCATAGTCTAATTGAAAACCTACAAAACCAGCCAAAGATGGTTGATAACAAGAATGTTCTTGACCAATTGGTTTGTTGGTTGAAGACTGTTGTATGATGGTCCCATCAAAAGTAGTAAAATCGAAAACTGTTGACTTGCCATTGATGTTGTTACATATCGGTGGTCATCCATTGTATTTGATGGACTGGCCTGTGGGCCAATCAGAATATGGGGGCGGGGCTTCACTGGTGTCGTGGGTGGAGCTATGCTCAGTGTCCCAGGAAATAGCAAAACAAAACTAGTAGTTTGAGCTTGACATTGATGGTGTGAAACCATCTGGTTCTCCCCCATCGATGTCAAAACTATTGAACATAGACCATAACCTATAGATGTTTTATAAACATCGATGGCCGATGGCCATCCCTAATGAGTATTGCATCAACCAATCAGATGGTCTAATTTCTAAACTAATTTGCATAAGGGCTTTCTTTGCTCTCCATAACTTACTTAGGTCTTTCCTCACCCTAGTCTTATTGAAAACCTGCAAAACTAGCCAAAGATGGTGGGTGACAAGATCATTCACGACTGATTGTCTTGCTGGTTGAAGACTATCACATGATGGTCCCAGCTAAAGTAGTAAAATAGAAAACTGTTGACTGACAGTGCATAAACCAATCGGAATGGATTGTTTTGAATGAGTGTTAGTGATGGCCATTGTTGCCTTTGCCATCGATGTTGTTACCTATAGGTGGTCATCCATTGTATTTGACTGACTGGACCGTGGGCCAATCAGAACACGGGGGCGGGGCTTCACATGTTTCAGGGGGTGGAGCTATATTCCATGTCCCAGGAGATAGCACAACAAATCTTTTCGTTTTAGCTTGACATTGATGGTGGGAAACCATCTGGTTCTCCCCCATCGATGTAAAAACTATGAACATCAACCATAATCTATCGATGTTTTATAAACATCGATGGTCATCCCTAATGAGAATTGCATCAACCAATCACATGGTCTAATTTCCAAACTAATTTGCATAAGGAATTTATTTGCTCTCCATAACTTATTTAGGTCCTTCCTCACCATAGTCTAATTGAAAACCTACAAAACCAGCCAAAGATGGTTGATAACAAGAATGTTCTTGACCAATTGGTTTGTTGGATGAAGACTGTTGTATGATGATCCCATCAAAAGTAGTAAAATAGAAAACTGTTGACTTGCCATTGATGTTGTTTCATATCGGTGGTCATCCATTGTATTTGATGGACTGTCCTGTGGGCCAATCAGAATATGGGGGCGGGGCTTCACTGGTGTCGTGGGTGGAGCTATGCTCAGTGTCCCAGGAAATAGCAAAACAAAACTAGTAGTTTGAGCTTGACATTGATGGTGTGAAACCATCTAGTTCTCCCCCATCGATGTCAAAACTATTGAACATCGACCATAACCTATAGATGTTTTATAAACATCGATGGCCGAAGGTCATCCCTAATGAGTATTGCATCAACCAATCAGATGGTCTAATTTCTAAACTAATTTGCATAAGGGCTTTATTTGCTCTCCATAACTTACTTAGGTCTTTCCTCACCCTAGTCTTATTGAAAACCTACAAAACTAGCCAAAGATGGTGAGTGACAAGAACATTCACGACTGATTGTCTTGCTGGTTGAAGACTATCACATGATGGTCCCAGCTAAAGTAGTAAAATAGAAAACTGTTGACTGACAGTGTATAAACCAATCGGAATGGATTGTTTTGAATGAGTGTTAGTGATGGCCATTGTTGCCTTTGCCATCGATGTTGTTACCTATAGGTGGTCATCCATTGTATTTGACTGACTGGACCGTGGGCCAATCAGAACACGGGGGCGGGGCTTCACATGTTTTAGGGGGTGGAGCTATATTCCATGTCCCAGGAGATAGCACAACAAATCTTTTCGTTTTAGCTTGACATTGATGGTGGGAAACCATCTGGTTCTCCCCCATCGATGTAAAAACTATGAACATCGACCATAATCTATCGATGTTTTATAAACATCGATGGCCATCCCTAATGAGAATTGCATCAACCAATCACATGGTCTAATTTCCAAACTAATTTGCATAAGGAATTTATTTGCTCTCCATAACTTATTTCGGTCCTTCCTCACCATAGTCTAATTGAAAACCTACAAAACCAGCCAAAGATGGTTGATAACAAGAATGTTCTTGACCAATTGGTTTGTTGGTTGAAGACTGTTGTATGATGGTCCCATCAAAAGTAGTAAAATCGAAAACTGTTGACTTGCCATTGATGTTGTTTCATATCGGTGGTCATCCATTGTATTTGATGGACTGTCCTGTGGGCCAATCAGAATATGGGGGCGGGGCTTCACTGGTGTCGTGGGTGGAGCTATGCTCAGTGTCCCAGGAAATAGCAAAACAAAACAAGTAGTTTGAGCTTGACATTGATGGTGTGAAACCATCTGGTTCTCCCTCATCGATGTCAAAACTATTGAACATCGACCATAACCTATAGATGTTTTATAAACATCGATGGCCGAAGGTCATCCCTAATGAGTATTGCATCAACCAATCAGATGGTCTAATTTCTAAACTAATTTGCATAAGGGCTTTATTTGCTCTCCATAACTTACTTAGGTCTTTCCTCACCCTAGTCTTATTGAAAACCTACAAAACTAGCCAAAGATGGTGAGTGACAAGAACATTCACGACTGATTGTCTTGCTGGATGAAGACTATCACATGATGGTCCCAGCTAAAGTAGTAAAATAGAAAACTGTTGACTGACAGTGTATAAACCAATCGGAATGGATTGTTTTGAATGAGTGTTAGTGATGGCCATTGTTGCCTTTGCCATCGATGTTGTTACCTATAGGTGGTCATCCATTGTATTTGACTGACTGGACCGTGGGCCAATCAGAACACGGGGGCGGGGCTTCACATGTTTCAGGGGGTGGAGCTATATTCCATGTCCCAGGAGATAGCACAACAAATCTTTTCGTTTTAGCTTGACATTGATGGTGGGAAACCATCTGGTTCTCCCCCATCGATGTAAAAACTATGAACATCGACCATAATCTATCGATGTTTTATAAACATCGATGGTCATCCCTAATGAGAAATGCATCAACCAATCACGTGGTCTAATTTCCAAACTAATTTGCATAAGGAATTTATTTGCTCTCCATAACTTATTTCGGTCCTTCCTCACCATAGTCTAATTGAAAACCTACAAAACCAGCCAAAGATGGTTGATAACAAGAATGTTCTTGACCAATTGGTTTGTTGGTTGAAGATTTGTATGATGGTCCCATCAAAAGTAGTAAAATAGAAAACTGTTGACTTGCCATTGATGTTGTTACATATCGGTGGTCATCCATTGTATTTGATGGACTGGCCTGTGGGCCAATCAGAATATGGGGGCGGGGCTTCACTGGTGTCGTGGGTGGAGCTATGCTCAGTGTCCCAGGAAATAGCAAAACAAAACTAGTAGTTTGAGCTTGACATTGATGGTGTGAAACCATCTGGTTCTCCCCCATTGATGTCAAAACTATTGAACATCGACCATAACCTATAGATGTTTTATAAACATCGATGGCCGATGGCCATCCCTAATGAGTATTGCATCAACCTATCAGATGGTCTAATTTCTAAACTAATTTGCATAAGGGCTTTCTTTGCTCTCCATAACTTACTTAGGTCTTTCCTCACCCTAGTCTTATTGAAAACCTACAAAACTAGCCAAAGATGGTGGGTGACAAGAACATTCATGACTGATTGTCTTGCTGGTTGAAGACTATCACATGATGGTCCCAGCTAAAGTAGTAAAATAGAAAACTGTTGACTGACAGTGCATAAACCAATCGGAATGGATTGTTTTGAATGAGTGTTAGTGATGGCCATTGTTGCCTTTGCCATCGATGTTGTTACCTATAGGTGGTCATCCATTGTATTTGACTGACTGGACCGTGGGCCAATCAGAACACGGGGGCGGGGCTTCACATGTTTCAGGGGGTGGAGCTATATTCCATGTCCCAGGAGATAGCACAACAAATCTTTTCGTTTTAGCTTGACATTGATGGTGGGAAACCATCTGGTTCTCCCCCATCGATGTAAAAACTATGAACATCAACCATAATCTATCGATGTTTTATAAACATCGATGGTCATCCCTAATGAGAATTGCATCAACCAATCACATGGTCTAATTTCCAAACTAATTTGCATAAGGAATTTATTTGCTCTCCATAACTTATTTAGGTCCTTCCTCACCATAGTCTAATTGAAAACCTACAAAACCAGCCAAAGATGGTTGATAACAAGAATGTTCTTGACCAATTGGTTTGTTGGATGAAGACTGTTGTATGATGGTCCCATCAAAAGTAGTAAAATAGAAAACTGTTGACTTGCCATTGATGTTGTTTCATATCGGTGGTCATCCATTGTATTTGATGGACTGGCCTGTGGGCCAATCAGAATATGGGGGTGGGGCTTCACTGGTGTCGTGGGTGGAGCTATGCTCAGTGTCCCAGGAAATAGCAAAACAAAACTAGTAGTTTGAGCTTGACATTGATGGTGTGAAACCATCTGGTTCTCCCCCATCGATGTCAAAACTATTGAACATCGACCATAACCTATAGATGTTTTATAAACATCGATGGCCGAAGGTCATCCCTAATGAGTATTGCATCAACCAATCAGATGGTCTAATTTCTAAACTAATTTGCATAAGGGCTTTATTTGCTCTCCATAACTTACTTAGGTCTTTCCTCACCCTAGTCTTATTGAAAACCTACAAAACTAGCCAAAGATGGTGAGTGACAAGAACATTCACGACTGATTGTCTTGCTGGTTGAAGACTATCACATGATGGTCCCAGCTAAAGTAGTAAAATAGAAAACTGTTGACTGACAGTGTATAAACCAATCGGAATGGATTGTTTTGAATGAGTGTTAGTGATGGCCATTGTTGCCTTTGCCATCGATGTTGTTACCTATAGGTGGTCATCCATTGTATTTGACTGACTGGACCGTGGGCCAATCAGAACACGGGGGCGGGGCTTCACATGTTTCAGGGGGTGGAGCTATATTCCATGTCCCAGGAGATAGCACAACAAATCTTTTCGTTTTAGCTTGACATTGATGGTGGGAAACCATCTGGTTCTCCCCCATCGATGTAAAAACTATGAACATCGACCATAATCTATCGATGTTTTATAAACATCGATGGTCATCCCTAATGAGAAATGCATCAACCAATCACGTGGTCTAATTTCCAAACTAATTTGCATAAGGAATTTATTTGCTCTCCATAACTTATTTCGGTCCTTCCTCACCATAGTCTAATTGAAAACCTACAAAACCAGCCAAAGATGGTTGATAACAAGAATGTTCTTGACCAATTGGTTTGTTGGTTGAAGATTTGTATGATGGTCCCATCAAAAGTAGTAAAATAGAAAACTGTTGACTTGCCATTGATGTTGTTACATATCGGTGGTCATCCATTGTATTTGATGGACTGGCCTGTGGGCCAATCAGAATATGGGGGCGGGGCTTCACTGGTGTCGTGGGTGGAGCTATGCTCAGTGTCCCAGGAAATAGCAAAACAAAACTAGTAGTTTGAGCTTGACATTGATGGTGTGAAACCATCTGGTTCTCCCCCATCGATGTCAAAACTATTGAACATCGACCATAACCTATAGATGTTTTATAAACATCGATGGCCGATGGCCATCCCTAAGAGTATTGCATCAACCAATCAGATGGTCTAATTTCTAAACTAATTTGCATAAGGGCTTTCTTTGCTCTCCATAACTTACTTAGGTCTTTCCTCACCCTAGTCTTATTGAAAACCTACAAAACTAGCCAAAGATGGTGGGTGACAAGAACATTCATGACTGATTGTCTTGCTGGTTGAAGACTATCACATGATGGTCCCAGCTAAAGTAGTAAAATAGAAAACTGTTGACTGACAGTGCAGAAACCAATCGGAATGGATTGTTTTGAATGAGTGTTAGTGATGGCCATTGTTGCCTTTGCCATTGATGTTGTTACCTATAGGTGGTCATCCATTGTATTTGACTGACTGGACCGTGGGCCAATCAGAACACGGGGGCGGGGCTTCACATGTTTCAGGGGGTGGAGCTATATTCCATGTCCCAGGAGATAGCACAACAAATCTTTTCGTTTTAGCTTGACATTGATGGTGGGAAACCATCTGGTTCTCCCCCATCGATGTAAAAACTATGAACATCGACCATAATCTATCGATGTTTTATAAACATCGATGGTCATCCCTAATGAGAAATGCATCAACCAATCACGTGGTCTAATTTCCAAACTAATTTGCATAAGGAATTTATTTGCTCTCCATAACTTATTTCGGTCCTTCCTCACCATAGTCTAATTGAAAACCTACAAAACCAGCCAAAGATGGTTGATAACAAGAATGTTCTTGACCAATTGGTTTGTTGGTTGAAGATTTGTATGATGGTCCCATCAAAAGTAGTAAAATAGAAAACTGTTGACTTGCCATTGATGTTGTTACATATCGGTGGTCATCCATTGTATTTGATGGACTGGCCTGTGGGCCAATCAGAATATGGGGGTGAGGCTTCACTGGTGTCGTGGGTGGAGCTATGCTCAGTGTCCCAGGAAATAGCAAAACAAAACTAGTAGTTTGAGCTTGACATTGATGGTGTGCAACCATCTGGTTCTCCCCCATTGATGTCAAAACTATTGAACATCGACCATAACCTATAGATGTTTTATAAACATCGATGGCCGATGGCCATCCCTAATGAGTATTGCATCAACCAATCAGATGGTCTAATTTCTAAACTAATTTGCATAAGGGCTTTCTTTGCTCTCCATAACTTACTTAGGTCTTTCCTCACCCTAGTCTTATTGAAAACCTACAAAACTAGCCAAAGATGGTGGGTGACAAGAACATTCACGACTGATTGTCTTGCTGGTTGAAGACTAACACATGATGGTCCCAGCTAAAGTAGTAAAATAGAAAACTGTTGACTGACAGTGCATAAACCAATCGGAATGGATTGTTTTGAATGAGTGTTAGTGATGGCCATTGTTGCCTTTGCCATCGATGTTGTTACCTATAGGTGGTCATCCATTGTATTTGACTGACTGGACCGTGGGCCAATCAGAACACGGGGGCGGGGCTTCACATGTTTCAGGGGGTGGAGCTATATTCCATGTCCCAGGAGATAGCACAACAAATCTTTTCGTTTTAGCTTGACATTGATGGTGGGAAACCATCTGGTTCTCCCCCATCGATGTAAAAACTATGAACATCGACCATAATCTATCGATGTTTTATAAACATCGATGGTCATCCCTAATGAGAATTGCATCAACCAATCACATGGTCTAATTTCCAAACTAATTTGCATAAGGAATTTATTTGCTCTCCATAACTTATTTAGGTCCTTCCTCACCATAGTCTAATTGAAAACCTACAAAACCAGCCAAAGATGGTTGATAACAAGAATGTTCTTGACCAATTGGTTTGTTGGATGAAGACTGTTGTATGATGGTCCCATCAAAAGTAGTAAAATAGAAAACTGTTGACTTGCCATTGATGTTGTTACATATCGGTGGTCATCCATTGTATTTGATGGACTGGCCTGTGGGCCAATCAGAATATGGGGGCGGGGCTTCACTGGTGTCGTGGGTGGAGCTATGCTCAGTGTCCCAGGAAATAGCAAAACAAAACTAGTAGTTTGAGCTTGACATTGATGGTGTGAAACCATCTGGTTCTCCCCCATCGATGTCAAAACTATTGAACATCGACCATAACCTATAGATGTTTTATAAACATCGATGGCCGATGGCCATCCCTAAGAGTATTGCATCAACCAATCAGATGGTCTAATTTCTAAACAAATTTGCATAAGGGCTTTCTTTGCTCTCCATAACTTACTTAGGTCTTTCCTCACCCTAGTCTTATTGAAAACCTACAAAACTAGCCAAAGATGGTGGGTGACAAGAACATTCACGACTGATTGTCTTGCTGGTTGAAGACTATCACATGATGGTCCCAGCTAAAGTAGTAAAATAGAAAACTGTTGACTGACAGTGCAGAAACCAATCGGAATGGATTGTTTTGAATGAGTGTTAGTGATGGCCATTGTTGCCTTTGCCATTGATGTTGTTACCTATAGGTGGTCATCCATTGTATTTGACTGACTGGACCGTGGGCCAATCAGAACACGGGGGCGGGGCTTCACATGTTTCAGGGGGTGGAGCTATATTCCATGTCCCAGGAGATAGCACAACAAATCTTTTCGTTTTAGCTTGACATTGATGGTGGGAAACCATCTGGTTCTCCCCCATCGATGTAAAAACTATGAACATCGACCATAATCTATCGATGTTTTATAAACATCGATGGTCATCCCTAATGAGAAATGCATCAACCAATCACGTGGTCTAATTTCCAAACTAATTTGCATAAGGAATTTATTTGCTCTCCATAACTTATTTCGGTCCTTCCTCACCATAGTCTAATTGAAAACCTACAAAACCAGCCAAAGATGGTTGATAACAAGAATGTTCTTGACCAATTGGTTTGTTGGTTGAAGATTTGTATGATGGTCCCATCAAAAGTAGTAAAATAGAAAACTGTTGACTTGCCATTGATGTTGTTACATATCGGTGGTCATCCATTGTATTTGATGGACTGGCCTGTGGGCCAATCAGAATATGGGGGCGGGGCTTCACTGGTGTCGTGGGTGGAGCTATGCTCAGTGTCCCAGGAAATAGCAAAACAAAACTGGTAGTTTGAGCTTGACATTGATGGTGTGAAACCATCTGGTTCTCCCCCATCGATGTCAAAACTATTGAACATCGACCATAACCTATAGATGTTTTATAAACATCGATGGCCGATGGCCATCCCTAATGAGTATTGCATCAACCAATCAGATGGTCTAATTTCTAAACTAATTTGCATAAGGGCTTTATTTGCTCTCCATAACTTACTTAGGTCTTTCCTCACCCTAGTCTTATTGAAAACCTACACAACTAGCCAAAGATGGTGGGTGACAAGAACATTCACGACTGATTGTCTTGCTGGTTGAAGACTATCACATGATGGTCCCAGCTAAAGTAGTAAAATAGAAAACTTTTGACTGACAGTGCAGAAACCAATCGGAATGGATTGTTTTGAATGAGTGTTAGTGATGGCCATTGTTGCCTTTGCCATTGATGTTGTTACCTATAGGTGGTCATCCATTGTATTTGACTGACTGGACCGTGGGCCAATCAGAACACGGGGGCGGGGCTTCACATGTTTCAGGGGGTGGAGCTATATTCCATGTCCCAGGAGATAGCACAACAAATCTTTTCGTTTTAGCTTGACATTGATGGTGGGAAACCATCTGGTTCTCCCCCATCGATGTAAAAACTATGAACATCGACCGTAATCTATCGATGTTTTATAAACATCGATGGTCATCCCTAATGAGAAATGCATCAACCAATCACATGGTCTAATTTCCAAACTAATTTGCATAAGGAATTTATTTGCTCTCCATAACTTATTTAGGTCCTTCCTCACCATAGTCTAATTGAAAACCTACAAAACCAGCCAAAGATGGTTGATAACAAGAATGTTCTTGACCAATTGGTTTGTTGGATGAAGACTGTTGTATGATGGTCCCATCAAAAGTAGTACAATAGAAAACTGTTGACTTGCCATTGATGTTGTTTCATATCGGTGGTCATCCATTGTATTTGATGGACTGTCCTGTGGGCCAATCAGAATATGGGGGCGGGGCTTCACTGGTGTCGTGGGTGGAGCTATGCTCAGTGTCCCAGGAAATATCAAAACAAAACTAGTAGTTTGAGCTTGACATTGATGGTGTGAAACCATCTGGTTCTCCCCCATCGATGTCAAAACTATTGAACATCGACCATAACCTATAGATGTTTTATAAACATCGATGGCCGAAGGTCATCCCTAATGAGTATTGCATCAACCAATCAGATGGTCTAATTTCTAAACTAATTTGCATAAGGGCTTTATTTGCTCTCCATAACTTACTTAGGTCTTTCCTCACCCTAGTCTTATTGAAAACCTACAAAACTAGCCAAAGATGGTGAGTGACAAGAACATTCACGACTGATTGTCTTGCTGGTTGAAGACTATCACATGATGGTCCCAGCTAAAGTAGTAAAATAGAAAACTGTTGACTGATAGTGCATAAACCAATCGGAATGGATTGTTTTGAATGAGTGTTAGTGATGGCCATTGTTGCCTTTGCCATCGATGTTGTTACCTATAGGTGGTCATCCATTGTATTTGACTGACTGGACCGTGGGCCAATCAGAACACGGGGTCGGGGCTTCACATGTTTCAGGGGGTGGAGCTATATTCCATGTCCCAGGAGATAGCACAACAAATCTTTTCGTTTTAGTTTGACATTGATGGTGGGAAACCATCTGGTTCTCCCCCATCGATGTAAAAACTATGAACATCGACCATAATATGTCGATGTTTTATAAACATCGATGGTCATCCCTAATGAGAATTGCATCAACCAATCACATGGTCTAATTTCCAAACTAATTTGCATAAGGAATTTATTTGCTCTCCATAACTTATTTCGGTCCTTCCTCACCATAGTCTAATTGAAAACCTACAAAACCAGCCAAAGATGGTTGATAACAAGAATGTTCTTGACCAATTGGTTTGTTGGTTGAAGACTTGTATGATGGTCCCATCAAAAGTAGTAAAATAGAAAACTGTTGACTTGCCATTGATGTTGTAACATATCGGTGGTCATCCATTGTATTTGATGGACTGGCCTGTGGGCCAATCAGAATATGGGGGCGGGGCTTCACTGGTGTCGTGGGTGGAGCTATGCTCAGTGTCCCAGGAAATAGCAAAACAAAACTAGTAGTTTGAGCTTGACATTGATGGTGTGAAACCATCTGGTTCTCCCCCATCGATGTCAAAACTATTGAACATCGACCATAACCTATAGATGTTTTATAAACATCGATGGCCGATGGCCATCCCTAATGAGTATTGCATCAACCAATCAGATGGTCTAATTTCTAAACTAATTAGCATAAGGGCTTTCTTTGCTCTCCATAACTTACTTAGGTCTTTCCTCACCCTAGTCTTATTGAAAACCTACAAAACTAGCCAAAGATGGTGGGTGACAAGAACATTCACGACTGATTGTCTTGCTGGTTGAAGACTATCACATGATGGTCCCAGCTAAAGTAGTAAAATAGAAAACTGTTGACTGACAGTGCATAAACCAATCGGAATGGATTGTTTTGAATGAGTGTTAGTGCCCAGCTAAAGTAGTAAAATAGAAAACTGTTGACTGACAGTGCATAAACCAATCGGATTGGATTGTTTTGAATGAGTGTTAGTGATGGCCATTTTTGCCTTTGCCATCGATGTTGTTACCTATAGGTGGTCATCCATTGTATTTGACTGACTGGACCGTGGGCCAATCAGAACACGGGGGCGGGGCTTCACATGTTTCAGGGGGTGGAGCTATATTCCATGTCCCAGGAGATAGCACAACAAATCTTTTCGTTTTAGCTTGACATTGATGGTGGGAAACCATCTGGTTCTCCCCCATCGATGTAAAAACTATGAACATCGACCATAATCTATCGATGTTTTATAAACATCGATGGTCATCCCTAATGAGAATTGCATCAACCAATCACATGGTCTAATTTCCAAACTAATTTGCATAAGGAATTTATTTGCTCTCCATAACTTATTTCGGTCCTTCCTCACCATAGTCTAATTGAAAACCTACAAAACCAGCCAAAGATGGTTGATAACAAGAATGTTCTTGACCAATTGGTTTGTTGGTTGAAGACTGTTGTATGATGGTCCCATCAAAAGTAGTAAAATCGAAAACTGTTGACTGACAGTGCATAAACCAATCGGAATGGATTGTTTTGAATGAGTGTTAGTGATGGCCATTGTTGCCTTTGCCATCGATGTTGTTACCTATAGGTGGTCATCCATTGTATTTGACTGACCGGACCGTGGGCCAATCAGAACACGGGGGCGGGGCTTCACATGTTTCAGAAGGTGGAGCTATATTCCATGTCCCAGGAGATAGCACAACAAATCTTTTCGTTTTAGCTTGACATTGATGGTGGGAAACCATCTGGTTCTCCCCCATCGATGTAAAAACTATGAACATCGACCATAATATATCGATGTTTTATAAACATCGATGGCCATCCCTAATGAGAATTGCATCAACCAATCACATGGTCTAATTTCCAAACTAATTTGCATAAGGAATTTATTTGCTCTCCATAACTTATTTCGGTCCTTCCTCACCATAGTCTAATTGAAAACCTACAAAACCAGCCAAAGATGGTTGATAACAAGAATGTTCTTGACCAATTGGTTTGTTGGTTGAAGACTTGTATGATGGTCCCATCAAAAGTAGTAAAATAGAAAACTGTTGACTTGCCATTGATGTTGTAACATATCGGTGGTCATCCATTGTATTTGATGGACTGGCCTGTGGGCCAATCAGAATATGGGGGCGGGGCTTCACTGGTGTCGTGGGTGGAGCTATGCTCAGTGTCCCAGGAAATAGCAAAACAAAACTAGTAGTTTGAGCTTGACATTGATGGTGTGAAACCATCTGGTTCTCCCCCATCGATGTCAAAACTATTGAACATCGACCATAACCTATAGATGTTTTATAAACATCGATGGCCGATGGCCATCCCTAATGAGTATTGCATCAACCAATCAGATGGTCTAATTTCTAAACTAATTAGCATAAGGGCTTTCTTTGCTCTCCATAACTTACTTAGGTCTTTCCTCACCCTAGTCTTATTGAAAACCTACAAAACTAGCCAAAGATGGTGGGTGACAAGAACATTCACGACTGATTGTCTTGCTGGTTGAAGACTATCACATGATGGTCCCAGCTAAAGTAGTAAAATAGAAAACTGTTGACTGACAGTGCATAAACCAATCGGAATGGATTGTTTTGAATGAGTGTTAGTGCCCAGCTAAAGTAGTAAAATAGAAAACTGTTGACTGACAGTGCATAAACCAATCGGAATGGATTGTTTTGAATGAGTGTTAGTGATGGCCATTTTTGCCTTTGCCATCGATGTTGTTACCTATAGGTGGTCATCCATTGTATTTGACTGACTGGACCGTGGGCCAATCAGAACACGGGGGCGGGGCTTCACATGTTTCAGGGGGTGGAGCTATATTCCATGTCCCAGGAGATAGCACAACAAATCTTTTCGTTTTAGCTTGACATTGATGGTGGGAAACCATCTGGTTCTCCCCCATCGATGTAAAAACTATGAACATCGACCATAATCTATCGATGTTTTATAAACATCGATGGTCATCCCTAATGAGAATTGCATCAACCAATCACATGGTCTAATTTCCAAACTAATTTGCATAAGGAATTTATTTGCTCTCCATAACTTATTTCGGTCCTTCCTCACCATAGTCTAATTGAAAACCTACAAAACCAGCCAAAGATGGTTGATAACAAGAATGTTCTTGACCAATTGGTTTGTTGGTTGAAGACTGTTGTATGATGGTCCCATCAAAAGTAGTAAAATCGAAAACTGTTGACTGACAGTGCATAAACCAATCGGAATGGATTGTTTTGAATGAGTGTTAGTGATGGCCATTGTTGCCTTTGCCATCGATGTTGTTACCTATAGGTGGTCATCCATTGTATTTGACTGACCGGACCGTGGGCCAATCAGAACACGGGGGCGGGGCTTCACATGTTTCAGGGGGTGGAGCTATATTCCATGTCCCAGGAGATAGCACAACAAATCTTTTCGTTTTAGCTTGACATTGATGGTGGGAAACCATCTGGTTCTCCCCCATCGATGTAAAAACTATGAACATCGACCATAATATATCGATGTTTTATAAACATCGATGGCCATCCCTAATGAGAATTGCATCAACCAATCACATGGTCTAATTTCCAAACTAATTTGCATAAGGAATTTATTTGCTCTCCATAACTTATTTCGGTCCTTCCTCACCATAGTCTAATTGAAAACCTACAAAACCAGCCAAAGATGGTTGATAACAAGAATGTTCTTGACCAATTGGTTTGTTGGTTGAAGACTGTTGTATGATGGTCCCATCAAAAGTAGTAAAATAGAAAACTGTTGACTTGCCATTGATGTTGTTACATATCGGTGGTCATCCATTGTATTTGATGGACTGGCCTGTGGGCCAATCAGAATATGGGGGCGGGGCTTCACTGGTGTCGTGGGTGGAGCTATGCTCAGTGTCCCAGGAAATAGCAAAACAAAACTAGTAGTTTGAGCTTGACATTGATGGTGTGAAACCATCTGGTTCTCCCCCATCGATGTCAAAACTATTGAACATAGACCATAACCTATAGATGTTTTATAAACATCGATGGCCGATGGCCATCCCTAATGAGTATTGCATCAACCAATCAGATGGTCTAATTTCTAAACTAATTTGCATAAGGGCTTTCTTTGCTCTCCATAACTTACTTAGGTCTTTCCTCACCCTAGTCTTATTGAAAACCTACAAAACTAGCCAAAGATGGTGGGTGACAAGAACATTCACGACTGATTGTCTTGCTGGTTGAAGACTATCACATGATGGTCCCAGCTAAAGTAGTAAAATAGAAAACTGTTGACTGACAGTGCATAAACCAATCGGAATGGATTGTTTTGAATGAGTGTTAGTGATGGCCATTGTTGCCTTTGCCATCGATGTTGTTACCTATAGGTGGTCATCCATTGTATTTGACTGACCGGACCGTGGGCCAATCAGAACACGGGGGCGGGGCTTCACATGTTTCAGGGGGTGGAGCTATATTCCATGTCCCAGGAGATAGCACAACAAATCTTTTCGTTTTAGCTTGACATTGATGGTGGGAAACCATCTGGTTCTCCCCCATCGATGTAAAAACTATGAACATCGACCATAATCTATCGATGTTTTATAAACATCGATGGCCATCCCTAATGAGAATTGCATCAACCAATCACATGGTCTAATTTCCAAACTAATTTGCATAAGAAATTTATTTGCTCTCCCTAACTTATTTCGGTCCTTCCTCACCATAGTCTAATTGAAAACCTACAAAACCAGCCAAAGATGGTTGATAACAAGAATGTTCTTGACCAATTGGTTTGTTGGTTGAAGACTTGTATGATGGTCCCATCAAAAGTAGTAAAATAGAAAACTGTTGACTTGCCATTGATGTTGTAACATATCGGTGGTCATCCATTGTATTTGATGGACTGGCCTGTGGGCCAATCAGAATATGGGGGCGGGGCTTCACTGGTGTCGTGGGTGGAGCTATGCTCAGTGTCCCAGGAAATAGCAAAACAAAACTAGTAGTTTGAGCTTGACATTGATGGTGTGAAACCATCTGGTTCTCCCCCATCGATGTCAAAACTATTGAACATCGACCATAACCTATAGATGTTTTATAAACATCGATGGCCTATGGCCATCCCTAATGAGTATTGCATCAACCAATCAGATGGTCTAATTTCTAAACTAATTTGCATAAGGGCTTTCTTTGCTCTCCATAACTTACTTAGGTCTTTCCTCACCCTAGTCTTATTGAAAACCTACAAAACTAGCCAAAGATGGTGGGTGACAAGAACATTCACGACTGATTGTCTTGCTGGTTGAAGACTATCACATGATGGTCCCAGCTAAAGTAGTAAAATAGAAAACTGTTGACTGACAGTGCATAAACCAATCGGAATGGATTGTTTTGAATGAGTGTTAGTGATGGCCATTGTTGCCTTTGCTATCGATGTTGTTACCTATAGGTGGTCATCCATTGTATTTGACTGACTGGACCGTGGGCCAATCAGAACACGGGGGCGGGGCTTCACATGTTTCAGGGGGTGGAGCTATATTCCATGTCCCAGGAGATAGCACAACAAATCTTTTCGTTTTAGCTTGACATTGATGGTGGGAAACCATCTGGTTCTCCCCCATCGATGTAAAAACTATGAACATCGACCATAATATATCGATGTTTTATAAACATCGATGGCCATCCCTAATGAGAATTGCATCAACCAATCACATGGTCTAATTTCCAAACTAATTTGCATAAGGAATTTATTTGCTCTCCATAACTTATTTCGGTCCTTCCTCACCATAGTCTAATTGAAAACCTACAAAACCAGCCAAAGATGGTTGATAACAAGAATGTTCTTGACCAATTGGTTTGTTGGTTGAAGACTGTTGTATGATGGTCCCATCAAAAGTAGTAAAATAGAAAACTGTTGACTTGCCATTGATGTTGTTACATATCGGTGGTCATCCATTGTATTTGATGGACTGGCCTGTGGGCCAATCAGAATATGGGGGCGGGGCTTCACTGGTGTCGTGGGTGGAGCTATGCTCAGTGTCCCAGGAAATAGCAAAACAAAACTAGTAGTTTGAGCTTGACATTGATGGTGTGAAACCATCTGGTTCTCCCCCATTGATGTCAAAACTATTGAACATTGACCATAACCTATAGATGTTTTATAAACATCAATGGCCGATGGCCATCCCTAATGAGTATTGCATCAACCAATCAGATGGTCTAATTTCTAAACTAATTTGCATAAGGGCTTTCTTTGCTCTCCATAACTTACTTAGGTCTTTCCTCACCCTAGTCTTATTGAAAACCTACAAAACTAGCCAAAGATGGTGGGTGACAAGAACATTCACGACTGATTGTCTTGCTGGTTGAAGACTATCACATGATGGTCCCAGCTAAAGTAGTAAAATAGAAAACTGTTGACTGACAGTGCATAAACCAATCGGAATGGATTGTTTTGAATGAGTGTTAGTGATGGCCATTGTTGCCTTTGCCATCGATGTTGTTACATATCGGTGGTCATCCATTGTATTTGATGGACTGGCCTGTGGGCCAATCAGAATATGGGGGTGGGGCTTCACTGGTGTCGTGGGTGGAGCTATGCTCAGTGTCCCAGGAAATAGCAAAACAAAACTAGTAGTTTGAGCTTGACATTGATGGTGTGAAACCATCTGGTTCTCCCCCATCGATGTCAAAACTATTGAACATCGACCATATCCTATAGATGTTTTATAAACATCGATGGCCGATGGCCGATGGCCGATGGCCGATGGCCATCCCTAATGAGTATTGCATCAACCAATCAGATGGTCTAATTTCTAAACTAATTTGCATAAGGGCTTTCTTTGCTCTCCATAACTTACTTAGGTCTTTCCTCACCCTAGTCTTATTGAAAACCTACAAAACTAGCCAAAGATGGTGGGTGACAAGAACATTCACGACTGATTGTCTTTCTGGTTGAAGACTATCACATGATGGTCCCAGCTAAAGTAGTAAAATAGAAAACTGTTGACTGACAGTGCATAAACCAATCGGAATGGATTGTTTTGAATGAGTGTTAGTGATGGCCATTTTTGCCTTTGCCATCGATGTTGTTACCTATAGGTGGTCATCCATTGTATTTGACTGACTGGACCGTGGGCCAATCAGAACACGGGGGTGGGGCTTCACATGTTTCAGGGGGTGGAGCTATATTCCATGTCCCAGGAGATAGCACAAAAAATCTTTTCGTTTTAGCTTGACATTGATGGTGGGAAACCATCTGGTTCTCCCCCATCGATGTAAAAACTATGAACATCGACCATAATCTATCGATGTTTTATAAACATCGATGGCCATCCCTAATGAGAATTGCATCAACCAATCACATGGTCTAATTTCCAAACTAATTTGCATAAGGAATTTATTTGCTCTCCATAACTTATTTCGGTCCTTCCTCACCATAGTCTAATTGAAAACCTACAAAACCAGCCAAAGATGGTTGATAACAAGAATGTTCTTGACCAATTGGTTTGTTGGTTGAAGACTGTTGTATGATGGTCCCATCAAAAGTAGTAAAATAGAAAACTGTTGACTTGCCATTGATGTTGTTACATATCGGTGGTCATCCATTGTATTTGATGGACTGGCCTGTGGGCCAATCAGAATATGGGGGCGGGGCTTCACTGGTGTCGTGGGTGGAGCTATGCTCAGTGTCCCAGGAAATAGCAAAACAAAACTAGTAGTTTGAGCTTGACATTGATGGTGTGAAACCATCTGGTTCTCCCCCATTGATGTCAAAACTATTGAACATTGACCATAACCTATAGATGTTTTATAAACATCAATGGCCGATGGCCATCCCTAATGAGTATTGCATCAACCAATCAGATGGTCTAATTTCTAAACTAATTTGCATAAGGGCTTTCTTTGCTCTCCATAACTTACTTAGGTCTTTCCTCACCCTAGTCTTATTGAAAACCTACAAAACTAGCCAAAGATGGTGAGTGACAAGAACATTCACGACTGATTGTCTTGCTGGTTGAAGACTATCACATGATGGTCCCAGCTAAAGTAGTAAAATAGAAAACTGTTGACTGACAGTGCATAAACCAATCGGAATGGATTGTTTTGAATGAGTGTTAGTGATGGCCATTGTTGCCTTTGCCATCGATGTTGTTACATATCGGTGGTCATCCATTGTATTTGATGGACTGGCCTGTGGGCCAATCAGAATATGGGGGTGGGGCTTCACTGGTGTCGTGGGTGGAGCTATGCTCAGTGTCCCAGGAAATAGCAAAACAAAACTAGTAGTTTGAGCTTGACATTGATGGTGTGAAACCATCTGGTTCTCCCCCATCGATGTCAAAACTATTGAACATCGACCATATCCTATAGATGTTTTATAAACATCGATGGCCGATGGCCGATGGCCGATGGCCATCCCTAATGAGTATTGCATCAACCAATCAGATGGTCTAATTTCTAAACTAATTTGCATAAGGGCTTTCTTTGCTCTCCATAACTTACTTAGGTCTTTCCTCACCCTAGTCTTATTGAAAACCTACAAAACTAGCCAAAGATGGTGGGTGACAAGAACACTCACGACTGATTGTCTTTCTGGTTGAAGACTATCACATGATGGTCCCAGCTAAAGTAGTAAAATAGAAAACTGTTGACTGACAGTGCATAAACCAATCGGAATGGATTGTTTTGAATGAGTGTTAGTGATGGCCATTTTTGCCTTTGCCATCGATGTTGTTACCTATAGGTGGTCATCCATTGTATTTGACTGACTGGACCGTGGGCCAATCAGAACACGGGGGTGGGGCTTCACATGTTTCAGGGGGTGGAGCTATATTCCATGTCCCAGGAGATAGCACAAAAAATATTTTCGTTTTAGCTTGACATTGATGGTGGGAAACCATCTGGTTCTCCCCCATCGATGTAAAAACTATGAACATCGACCATAATCTATCGATGTTTTATAAACATCGATGGCCATCCCTAATGAGAATTGCATCAACCAATCACATGGTCTAATTTCCAAACTAATTTGCATAAGGAATTTATTTGCTCTCCATAACTTATTTCGGTCCTTCCTCACCATAGTCTAATTGAAAACCTACAAAACCAGCCAAAGATGGTTGATAACAAGAATGTTCTTGACCAATTGGTTTGTTGGTTGAAGACTGTTGTATGATGGTCCCATCAAAAGTAGTAAAATCGAAAACTGTTGACTTGCCATTGATGTTGTTACATATCGGTGGTCATCCATTGTATTTGATGGACTGGCCTGTGGGCCAATCAGAATATGGGGGCGGGGCTTCACTGGTGTCGTGGGTGGAGCTATGCTCAGTGTCCCAGGAAATAGCAAAACAAAACTAGTAGTTTGAGCTTGACATTGATGGTGTGAAACCATCTGGTTCTCCCCCATCGATGTCAAAACTATTGAACATCGACCATAACCTACATCGATGGCCGATGGCCATCCCTAATGAGTATTGCATCAACCAATCAGATGGTCTAATTTCTAAACTAATTTGCATAAGGGCTTTCTTTGCTCTCCATAACTTACTTAGGTCTTTCCTCACCCTAGTCTTATTGAAAACCTACAAAACTAGCCAAAGATGGTGGGTGACAAGAACATTCACGACTGATTGTCTTGCTGGTTGAAGACTATCACATGATGGTCCCAGCTAAAGTAGTAAAATAGAAAACTGTTGACTGACAGTGCATAAACCAATCGGAATGGATTGTTTTGAATGAGTGTTAGTGATGGCCATTTTTGCCTTTGCCATCGATGTTGTTACCTATAGGTGGTCATCCATTGTATTTGACTGACTGGACCGTGGGCCAATCAGAACACGGGGGTGGGGCTTCACATGTTTCAGGGGGTGGAGCTATATTCCATGTCCCAGGAGATAGCACAAAAAATCTTTTCGTTTTAGCTTGACATTGATGGTGGGAAACCATCTGGTTCTCCCCCATCGATGTAAAAACTATGAACATCGACCATAATCTATCGATGTTTTATAAACATCGATGGCCATCCCTAATGAGAATTGCATCAACCAATCACATGGTCTAATTTCCAAACTAATTTGCATAAGGAATTTATTTGCTCTCCATAACTTATTTCGGTCCTTCCTCACCATAGTCTAATTGAAAACCTACAAAACCAGCCAAAGATGGTTGATAACAAGAATGTTCTTGACCAATTGGTTTGTTGGTTGAAGACTGTTGTATGATGGTCCCATCAAAAGTAGTAAAATCGAAAACTGTTGACTTGCCATTGATGTTGTTACATATCGGTGGTCATCCATTGTATTTGATGGACTGGCCTGTGGGCCAATCAGAATATGGGGGCGGGGCTTCACTGGTGTCGTGGGTGGAGCTATGCTCAGTGTCCCAGGAAATAGCAAAACAAAACTAGTAGTTTGAGCTTGACATTGATGGTGTGAAACCATCTGGTTCTCCCCCATCGATGTCAAAACTATTGAACATAGACCATAACCTATAGATGTTTTATAAACATCGATGGCCGATGGCCATCCCTAATGAGTATTGCATCAACCAATCAGATGGTCTAATTTCTAAACTAATTTGCATATGGGCTTTCTTTGCTCTCCATAACTTACTTAGGTCTTTCCTCACCCTAGTCTTATTGAAAACCTACAAAACTAGCCAAAGATGGTGGGTGACAAGAACATTCACGACTGATTGTCTTGCTGGTTGAAGACTATCACATGATGGTCCCAGCTAAAGTAGTAAAATAGAAAACTGTTGACTGACAGTGCATAAACCAATCGGAATGGATTGTTTTGAATGAGTGTTAGTGATGGCCATTGTTGCCTTTGCCATCGATGTTGTTACCTATAGGTGGTCATCCATTGTATTTGACTGACCGGACCGTGGGCCAATCAGAACACGGGGGCGGGGCTTCACATGTTTCAGGGGGTGGAGCTATATTCCATGTCCCAGGAGATAGCACAACAAATCTTTTCGTTTTAGCTTGACATTGATGGTGGGAAACCATCTGGTTCTCCCCCATCGATGTAAAAACTATGAACATCGACCATAATCTATCGATGTTTTATAAACATCGATGGCCATCCCTAATGAGAATTGCATCAACCAATCACATGGTCTAATTTCCAAACTAATTTGCATAAGGAATTTATTTGCTCTCCATAACTTATTTCGGTCCTTCCTCACCATAGTCTAATTGAAAACCTACAAAACCAGCCAAAGATGGTTGATAACAAGAATGTTCTTGACCAATTGGTTTGTTGGTTGAAGACTGTTGTATGATGGTCCCATCAAAAGTAGTAAAATAGAAAACTGTTGACTTGCCATTGATGTTGTTACATATCGGTGGCCATCTATTGTATTTGATGGACTGGCCTGTGGGCCAATCAGAATATGGGGGCGGGGCTTCACTGGTGTCGTGGGTGGAGCTATGCTCAGTGTCCCAGGAAATAGCAAAACAAAACTAGTAGTTTGAGCTTGACATTGATGGTGTGAAACCATCTGGTTCTCCCCCATCGATGTCAAAACTATTGAACATCGACCATAACCTACATCGATGGCCGATGGCCATCCCTAATGAGTATTGCATCAACCAATCAGATGGTCTAATTTCTAAACTAATTTGCATAAGGGCTTTCTTTGCTCTCCATAACTTACTTAGGTCTTTCCTCACCCTAGTCTTATTGAAAACCTACAAAACTAGCCAAAGATGGTGGGTGACAAGAACATTCACGACTGATTGTCTTGCTGGTTGGAGACTATCACATGATGGTCCCAGCTAAAGTAGTAAAATAGAAAACTGTTGACTGACAGTGCATAAACCAATCGGAATGGATTGTTTTGAATGAGTGTTAGTGATGGCCATTGTTGCCTTTGCCATCGATGTTGTTACCTATAGGTGGTCATCTATTGTATTTGACTGACTGGACCGTGGGCCAATCAGAACACGGGGGCGGGGCTTCACATGTTTCAGGGGGTGGAGCTATATTCCATGTCCCAGGAGATAGCACAACAAATCTTTTCGTTTTAGCTTGACATTGATGGTGGGAAACCATCTGGTTCTCCCCCATCGATGTAAAAACTATGAACATCAACCATAATCTATCGATGTTTTATAAACATCGATGGTCATCCCTAATAAGAATTGCATCAACCAATCACATGGTCTAATTTTCAAACTAATTTGCATAAGGAATTTATTTGCTCTCCATAACTTATTTAGGTCCTTCCTCACCATAGTCTAATTGAAAACCTACAAAACCAGCCAAAGATGGTTGATAACAAGAATGTTCTTGACCAATTGATTTGTTGGTTGATGACTGTTGTATGATGGTCCCATCAAAAGTAGTAAAATAGAAAACTGTTGACTTGCCATTGATGTTGTTACATATCGGTGGTCATCCATTGTATTTGATGGACTGGCCTGTGGGCCAATCAGAATATGGGGGCGGGGCTTCACTGGTGTCGTGGGTGGAGCTATGCTCAGTGTCCCAGGAAATAGCAAAACAAAACTAGTAGTTTGAGCTTGACATTGATGGTGTAAAACCATCTGGTTCTCCCCCATCGATGTCAAAACTATTGAACATCGACCATAACCTATAGATGTTTTATAAACATCGATGGCCGATGGCCATCCCTAATGAGTATTGCATCAACCAATCAGATGGTCTAATTTCTAAACTAATTTGCATAAGGGCTTTCTTTGCTCTCCATAACTTACTTAGGTCTTTCCTCACCCTAGTCTTATTGAAAACCTACAAAACTAGCCAATGATGGTGGGTGACAAGAACATTCACGACTGATTGTCTTGCTGGTTGAAGACTATCACATGATGGTCCCAGCTAAAGTAGTAAAATAGAAAACGGTTGACTGACAGTGCATAAACCAATCGGAATGGATTGTTTTGAATGAGTGTTAGTGATGGCCATTTTTGCCTTTGCCATCGATGTTGTTACCTATAGGTGGTCATCCATTGTATTTGACTGACTGGACCGTGGGCCAATCAGAACACGGGGGTGGGGCTATATTCCATTTCCCAGGAGATAGCACAACAAATCTTTTCGTTTTAGCTTGACATTGATGGTGGGAAACCATCTGGTTCTCCCCCATCGATGTAAAAACTATGAACATCGACCATAATCTATCGATGTTTTATAAACATCGATGGCCATCCCTAATGAGAATTGCATCAACCAATCACATGGTCTAATTTCTAAACTAATTTGCATAAGGAATTTATTTGCTCTCCATAACTTATTTAGGTCCATCCTCACCATAGTCTAATTGAAAACCTACAAAACCAGCCAAAGATGGTTGATAACAAGAATGTTCTTGACCAATTGGTTTGTTGGTTGAAGACTGTTGTATGATGGTCCCATCAAAAGTAGTAAAATAGAAAACTGTTGACTTGCTATTGATGTTGTTACATATCGGTGGTCATCCATTGTATTCGATGGACTGGCCTGTGGGCCAATCAGAATATGGGGGCGGGGCTTCACTGGTGTCGTGGGTGGAGCTATGCTCAGTGTCCCAGGAAATAGCAAAACAAAACTAGTAGTTTGAGCTTGACATTGATGGTGTGAAACCATCTGGTTCTCCCCCATCGATGTCAAAACTATTGAACATCGACCATATCCTATAGATGTTTTATAAACATCGATGGCCGATGGCCGATGGCCATCCCTAATGAGTATTGCATCTACCAATCAGATGGTCTAATTTCTAAACTAATTTGCATAAGGGCTTTCTTTGCTCTCCATAACTTACTTAGGTCTTTCCTCACCCTAGTCTTATTGAAAACCTACAAAACTAGCCAAAGATGGTGGGTGACAAGAACATTCACGACTGATTGTCTTGCTGGTTGAAGACTATCACATGATAGTCCCAGCTAAAGTAGTAAAATAGAAAACTGTTGACTGACAGTGCATAAACCAATCGGAATGGATTGTTTTGAATGAGTGTTAGTGCCCAGCTAAAGTAGTAAAATAGAAAACTGTTGACTGACAGTGCATAAACCAATCGGAATGGATTGTTTTGAATGAGTGTTAGTGATGGCCATTTTTGCCTTTGCCATCGATGTTGTTACCTATAGGTGGTCATCCATTGTATTTGACTGACTGGACCGTGGGCCAATCAGAACACGGGGGTGGGGCTTCACATGTTTCAGGGGGTGGAGCTATATTCCATGTCCCAGGAGATAGCACAAAAAATCTTTTCGTTTTAGCTTGACGTTGATGGTGGGAAACCATCTGGTTCTCCCCCATCGATGTAAAAACTATGAACATCGACCATAATCTATCGATGTTTTATAAACATCGATGGCCATCCCTAATGAGAATTGCATCAACCAATCACATGGTCTAATTTCCAAACTAATTTGCATAAGGAATTTATTTGCTCTCCATAACTTATTTCGGTCCTTCCTCACCATAGTCTAATTGAAAACCTACAAAACCAGCCAAAGATGGTTGATAACAAGAATGTTCTTGACCAATTGGTTTGTTGGTTGAAGACTGTTGTATGATGGTCCCATCAAAAGTAGTAAAATCGAAAACTGTTGACTTGCCATTGATGTTGTTACATATCGGTGGTCATCCATTGTATTTGATGGACTGGCCTGTGGGCCAATCAGAATATGGGGGCGGGGCTTCACTGGTGTCGTGGGTGGAGCTATGCTCAGTGTCCCAGGAAATAGCAAAACAAAACTAGTAGTTTGAGCTTGACATTGATGGTGTGAAACCATCTGGTTCTCCCCCATCGATGTCAAAACTATTGAACATAGACCATAACCTATAGATGTTTTATAAACATCGATGGCCGATGGCCATCCCTAATGAGTATTGCATCAACCAATAAGATGGTCTAATTTCTAAACTAATTTGCATAAGGGCTTTCTTTGCTCTCCATAACTTACTTAGGTCTTTCCTCACCCTAGTCTTATTGAAAACCTACAAAACTAGCCAAAGATGGTGGGTGACAAGAACATTCACGACTGATTGTCTTGCTGGTTGAAGACTATCACATGATGGTCCCAGCTAAAGTAGTAAAATAGAAAACTGTTGACTGACAGTGCATAAACCAATCGGAATGGATTGTTTTGAATGAGTGTTAGTGATGGCCATTGTTGCCTTTGCCATCGATGTTGTTACCTATAGGTGGTCATCCATTGTATTTGACTGACCGGACCGTGGGCCAATCAGAACACGGGGGCGGGGCTTCACATGTTTCAGGGGGTGGAGCTATATTCCATGTCCCAGGAGATAGCACAACAAATCTTTTCGTTTTAGCTTGACATTGATGGTGGGAAACCATCTGGTTCTCCCCCATCGATGTAAAAACTATGAACATCGACCATAATCTATCGATGTTTTATAAACATCGATGGCCATCCCTAATGAGAATTGCATCAACCAATCACATGGTCTAATTTCCAAACTAATTTGCATAAGGAATTTATTTGCTCTCCATAACTTATTTCGGTCCTTCCTCACCATAGTCTAATTGAAAACCTACAAAACCAGCCAAAGATGGTTGATAACAAGAATGTTCTTGACCCATTGGTTTGTTGGTTGAAGACTGTTGTATGATGGTCCCATCAAAAGTAGTAGAATAGAAAACTGTTGACTTGCCATTGATGTTGTTACATATCGGTGGTCATCTATTGTATTTGATGGACTGGCCTGTGGGCCAATCAGAATATGGGGGCGGGGCTTCACTGGTGTCGTGGGTGGAGCTATGCTCAGTGTCCCAGGAAATAGCAAAACAAAACTAGTAGTTTGAGCTTGACATTGATGGTGTGAAACCATCTGGTTCTCCCCCATCGATGTCAAAACTATTGAACATCGACCATAACCTATAGATGTTTTATAAACATCGATGGCCGATGGCCATCCCTAATGAGTATTGCATCAACCAATCAGATGGTCTAA
The DNA here is from genome assembly GCF_055691185.1 of Crinia signifera. Classification (NCBI taxonomy): domain Eukaryota; kingdom Metazoa; phylum Chordata; class Amphibia; order Anura; family Myobatrachidae; genus Crinia; species Crinia signifera. The sequence goes on along the minus strand of NC_139220.1, from coordinate 73,565,071 downwards.
TTTCTAAACTAATTTGCATAAGGGCTTTCTTTGCTCTCCATAACTTACTTAGGTCTTTCCTCACCCTAGTCTTATTGAAAACCTACAAAACTAGCCAAAGATGGTGGGTGACAAGAACATTCACGACTGATTGTCTTGCTGGTTGAAGACTATCACATGATGGTCCCAGCTAAAGTAGTAAAATAGAAAACTGTTGACTGACAGTGCATAAACCAATCGGAATGGATTGTTTTGAATGAGTGTTAGTGATGGCCATTGTTGCCTTTGCCATCGATGTTGTTACCTATAGGTGGTCATCCATTGTATTTGACTGACCGGACCGTGGGCCAATCAGAACACGGGGGCGGGGCTTCACATGTTTCAGGGGGTGGAGCTATATTCCATGTCCCAGGAGATAGCACAACAAATCTTTTCGTTTTAGCTTGACATTGATGGTGGGAAACCATCTGGTTCTCCCCCATCGATGTAAAAACTATGAATATCAACCATAATCTATCGATGTTTTATAAACATCGATGGTCATCCCTAATAAGAATTGCATCAACCAATCACATGGTCTAATTTCCAAACTAATTTGCATAAGGAATTTATTTGCTCTCCATAACTTATTTCGGTCCTTCCTCACCATAGTCTAATTGAAAACCTACAAAACCAGCCAAAGATGGTTGATAACAAGAATGTTCTTGACCAATTGGTTTGTTGGTTGAAGACTTGTATGATGGTCCCATCAAAAGTAGTAAAATAGAAAACTGTTGACTTGCCATTGATGTTGTAACATATCGGTGGTCATCCATTGTATTTGATGGACTGGCCTGTGGGCCAATCAGAATATGGGGGCGGGGCTTCACTGGTGTCGTGGGTGGAGCTATGCTCAGTGTCCCAGGAAATAGCAAAACAAAACTAGTAGTTTGAGCTTGACATTGATGGTGTGAAACCATCTGGTTCTCCCCCATCGATGTCAAAACTATTGAACATCGACCATAACCTATAGATGTTTTATAAACATCGATGGCCGATGGCCATCCCTAATGAGTATTGCATCAACCAATCAGATGGTCTAATTTCTAAACTAATTAGCATAAGGGCTTTCTTTGCTCTCCATAACTTACTTAGGTCTTTCCTCACCCTAGTCTTATTGAAAACCTACAAAACTAGCCAAAGATGGTGGGTGACAAGAACATTCACGACTGATTGTCTTGCTGGTTGAAGACTATCACATGATGGTCCCAGCTAAAGTAGTAAAATAGAAAACTGTTGACTGACAGTGCATAAACCAATCGGAATGGATTGTTTTGAATGAGTGTTAGTGCCCAGCTAAAGTAGTAAAATAGAAAACTGTTGACTGACAGTGCATAAACCAATCGGAATGGATTGTTTTGAATGAGTGTTAGTGATGGCCATTTTTGCCTTTGCCATCGATGTTGTTACCTATAGGTGGTCATCCATTGTATTTGACTGACTGGACCGTGGGCCAATCAGAACACGGGGGCGGGGCTTCACATGTTTCAGGGGGTGGAGCTATATTCCATGTCCCAGGAGATAGCACAACAAATCTTTTCGTTTTAGCTTGACATTGATGGTGGGAAACCATCTGGTTCTCCCCCATCGATGTAAAAACTATGAACATCGACCATAATCTATCGATGTTTTATAAACATCGATGGTCATCCCTAATGAGAATTGCATCAACCAATCACATGGTCTAATTTCCAAACTAATTTGCATAAGGAATTTATTTGCTCTCCATAACTTATTTCGGTCCTTCCTCACCATAGTCTAATTGAAAACCTACAAAACCAGCCAAAGATGGTTGATAACAAGAATGTTCTTGACCAATTGGTTTGTTGGTTGAAGACTGTTGTATGATGGTCCCATCAAAAGTAGTAAAATCGAAAACTGTTGACTGACAGTGCATAAACCAATCGGAATGGATTGTTTTGAATGAGTGTTAGTGATGGCCATTGTTGCCTTTGCCATCGATGTTGTTACCTATAGGTGGTCATCCATTGTATTTGACTGACCGGACCGTGGGCCAATCAGAACACGGGGGCGGGGCTTCACATGTTTCAGGGGGTGGAGCTATATTCCATGTCCCAGGAGATAGCACAACAAATCTTTTCGTTTTAGCTTGACATTGATGGTGGGAAACCATCTGGTTCTCCCCCATCGATGTAAAAACTATGAACATCGACCATAATATATCGATGTTTTATAAACATCGATGGCCATCCCTAATGAGAATTGCATCAACCAATCACATGGTCTAATTTCCAAACTAATTTGCATAAGGAATTTATTTGCTCTCCATAACTTATTTCGGTCCTTCCTCACCATAGTCTAATTGAAAACCTACAAAACCAGCCAAAGATGGTTGATAACAAGAATGTTCTTGACCAATTGGTTTGTTGGTTGAAGACTGTTGTATGATGGTCCCATCAAAAGTAGTAAAATAGAAAACTGTTGACTTGCCATTGATGTTGTTACATATCGGTGGTCATCCATTGTATTTGATGGACTGGCCTGTGGGCCAATCAGAATATGGGGGCGGGGCTTCACTGGTGTCGTGGGTGGAGCTATGCTCAGTGTCCCAGGAAATAGCAAAACAAAACTAGTAGTTTGAGCTTGACATTGATGGTGTGAAACCATCTGGTTCTCCCCCATCGATGTCAAAACTATTGAACATAGACCATAACCTATAGATGTTTTATAAACATCGATGGCCGATGGCCATCCCTAATGAGTATTGCATCAACCAATCAGATGGTCTAATTTCTAAACTAATTTGCATAAGGGCTTTCTTTGCTCTCCATAACTTACTTAGGTCTTTCCTCACCCTAGTCTTATTGAAAACCTACAAAACTAGCCAAAGATGGTGGGTGACAAGAACATTCACGACTGATTGTCTTGCTGGTTGAAGACTATCACATGATGGTCCCAGCTAAAGTAGTAAAATAGAAAACTGTTGACTGACAGTGCATAAACCAATCGGAATGGATTGTTTTGAATGAGTGTTAGTGATGGCCATTGTTGCCTTTGCCATCGATGTTGTTACCTATAGGTGGTCATCCATTGTATTTGACTGACCGGACCGTGGGCCAATCAGAACACGGGGGCGGGGCTTCACATGTTTCAGGGGGTGGAGCTATATTCCATGTCCCAGGAGATAGCACAACAAATCTTTTCGTTTTAGCTTGACATTGATGGTGGGAAACCATCTGGTTCTCCCCCATCGATGTAAAAACTATGAACATCGACCATAATCTATCGATGTTTTATAAACATCGATGGCCATCCCTAATGAGAATTGCATCAACCAATCACATGGTCTAATTTCCAAACTAATTTGCATAAGAAATTTATTTGCTCTCCCTAACTTATTTCGGTCCTTCCTCACCATAGTCTAATTGAAAACCTACAAAACCAGCCAAAGATGGTTGATAACAAGAATGTTCTTGACCAATTGGTTTGTTGGTTGAAGACTTGTATGATGGTCCCATCAAAAGTAGTAAAATAGAAAACTGTTGACTTGCCATTGATGTTGTAACATATCGGTGGTCATCCATTGTATTTGATGGACTGGCCTGTGGGCCAATCAGAATATGGGGGCGGGGCTTCACTGGTGTCGTGGGTGGAGCTATGCTCAGTGTCCCAGGAAATAGCAAAACAAAACTAGTAGTTTGAGCTTGACATTGATGGTGTGAAACCATCTGGTTCTCCCCCATCGATGTCAAAACTATTGAACATCGACCATAACCTATAGATGTTTTATAAACATCGATGGCCGATGGCCATCCCTAATGAGTATTGCATCAACCAATCAGATGGTCTAATTTCTAAACTAATTTGCATAAGGGCTTTCTTTGCTCTCCATAACTTACTTAGGTCTTTCCTCACCCTAGTCTTATTGAAAACCTACAAAACTAGCCAAAGATGGTGGGTGACAAGAACATTCACGACTGATTGTCTTGCTGGTTGAAGACTATCACATGATGGTCCCAGCTAAAGTAGTAAAATAGAAAACTGTTGACTGACAGTGCATAAACCAATCGGAATGGATTGTTTTGAATGAGTGTTAGTGATGGCCATTGTTGCCTTTGCTATCGATGTTGTTACCTATAGGTGGTCATCCATTGTATTTGACTGACTGGACCGTGGGCCAATCAGAACACGGGGGCGGGGCTTCACATGTTTCAGGGGGTGGAGCTATATTCCATGTCCCAGGAGATAGCACAACAAATCTTTTCGTTTTAGCTTGACATTGATGGTGGGAAACCATCTGGTTCTCCCCCATCGATGTAAAAACTATGAACATCGACCATAATATATCGATGTTTTATAAACATCGATGGCCATCCCTAATGAGAATTGCATCAACCAATCACATGGTCTAATTTCCAAACTAATTTGCATAAGGAATTTATTTGCTCTCCATAACTTATTTCGGTCCTTCCTCACCATAGTCTAATTGAAAACCTACAAAACCAGCCAAAGATGGTTGATAACAAGAATGTTCTTGACCAATTGGTTTGTTGGTTGAAGACTGTTGTATGATGGTCCCATCAAAAGTAGTAAAATAGAAAACTGTTGACTTGCCATTGATGTTGTTACATATCGGTGGTCATCCATTGTATTTGATGGACTGGCCTGTGGGCCAATCAGAATATGGGGGCGGGGCTTCACTGGTGTCGTGGGTGGAGCTATGCTCAGTGTCCCAGGAAATAGCAAAACAAAACTAGTAGTTTGAGCTTGACATTGATGGTGTGAAACCATCTGGTTCTCCCCCATTGATGTCAAAACTATTGAACATTGACCATAACCTATAGATGTTTTATAAACATCAATGGCCGATGGCCATCCCTAATGAGTATTGCATCAACCAATCAGATGGTCTAATTTCTAAACTAATTTGCATAAGGGCTTTCTTTGCTCTCCATAACTTACTTAGGTCTTTCCTCACCCTAGTCTTATTGAAAACCTACAAAACTAGCCAAAGATGGTGGGTGACAAGAACATTCACGACTGATTGTCTTGCTGGTTGAAGACTATCACATGATGGTCCCAGCTAAAGTAGTAAAATAGAAAACTGTTGACTGACAGTGCATAAACCAATCGGAATGGATTGTTTTGAATGAGTGTTAGTGATGGCCATTGTTGCCTTTGCCATCGATGTTGTTACATATCGGTGGTCATCCATTGTATTTGATGGACTGGCCTGTGGGCCAATCAGAATATGGGGGTGGGGCTTCACTGGTGTCGTGGGTGGAGCTATGCTCAGTGTCCCAGGAAATAGCAAAACAAAACTAGTAGTTTGAGCTTGACATTGATGGTGTGAAACCATCTGGTTCTCCCCCATCGATGTCAAAACTATTGAACATCGACCATATCCTATAGATGTTTTATAAACATCGATGGCCGATGGCCGATGGCCGATGGCCGATGGCCATCCCTAATGAGTATTGCATCAACCAATCAGATGGTCTAATTTCTAAACTAATTTGCATAAGGGCTTTCTTTGCTCTCCATAACTTACTTAGGTCTTTCCTCACCCTAGTCTTATTGAAAACCTACAAAACTAGCCAAAGATGGTGGGTGACAAGAACATTCACGACTGATTGTCTTTCTGGTTGAAGACTATCACATGATGGTCCCAGCTAAAGTAGTAAAATAGAAAACTGTTGACTGACAGTGCATAAACCAATCGGAATGGATTGTTTTGAATGAGTGTTAGTGATGGCCATTTTTGCCTTTGCCATCGATGTTGTTACCTATAGGTGGTCATCCATTGTATTTGACTGACTGGACCGTGGGCCAATCAGAACACGGGGGTGGGGCTTCACATGTTTCAGGGGGTGGAGCTATATTCCATGTCCCAGGAGATAGCACAAAAAATCTTTTCGTTTTAGCTTGACATTGATGGTGGGAAACCATCTGGTTCTCCCCCATCGATGTAAAAACTATGAACATCGACCATAATCTATCGATGTTTTATAAACATCGATGGCCATCCCTAATGAGAATTGCATCAACCAATCACATGGTCTAATTTCCAAACTAATTTGCATAAGGAATTTATTTGCTCTCCATAACTTATTTCGGTCCTTCCTCACCATAGTCTAATTGAAAACCTACAAAACCAGCCAAAGATGGTTGATAACAAGAATGTTCTTGACCAATTGGTTTGTTGGTTGAAGACTGTTGTATGATGGTCCCATCAAAAGTAGTAAAATAGAAAACTGTTGACTTGCCATTGATGTTGTTACATATCGGTGGTCATCCATTGTATTTGATGGACTGGCCTGTGGGCCAATCAGAATATGGGGGCGGGGCTTCACTGGTGTCGTGGGTGGAGCTATGCTCAGTGTCCCAGGAAATAGCAAAACAAAACTAGTAGTTTGAGCTTGACATTGATGGTGTGAAACCATCTGGTTCTCCCCCATTGATGTCAAAACTATTGAACATTGACCATAACCTATAGATGTTTTATAAACATCAATGGCCGATGGCCATCCCTAATGAGTATTGCATCAACCAATCAGATGGTCTAATTTCTAAACTAATTTGCATAAGGGCTTTCTTTGCTCTCCATAACTTACTTAGGTCTTTCCTCACCCTAGTCTTATTGAAAACCTACAAAACTAGCCAAAGATGGTGAGTGACAAGAACATTCACGACTGATTGTCTTGCTGGTTGAAGACTATCACATGATGGTCCCAGCTAAAGTAGTAAAATAGAAAACTGTTGACTGACAGTGCATAAACCAATCGGAATGGATTGTTTTGAATGAGTGTTAGTGATGGCCATTGTTGCCTTTGCCATCGATGTTGTTACATATCGGTGGTCATCCATTGTATTTGATGGACTGGCCTGTGGGCCAATCAGAATATGGGGGTGGGGCTTCACTGGTGTCGTGGGTGGAGCTATGCTCAGTGTCCCAGGAAATAGCAAAACAAAACTAGTAGTTTGAGCTTGACATTGATGGTGTGAAACCATCTGGTTCTCCCCCATCGATGTCAAAACTATTGAACATCGACCATATCCTATAGATGTTTTATAAACATCGATGGCCGATGGCCGATGGCCGATGGCCATCCCTAATGAGTATTGCATCAACCAATCAGATGGTCTAATTTCTAAACTAATTTGCATAAGGGCTTTCTTTGCTCTCCATAACTTACTTAGGTCTTTCCTCACCCTAGTCTTATTGAAAACCTACAAAACTAGCCAAAGATGGTGGGTGACAAGAACACTCACGACTGATTGTCTTTCTGGTTGAAGACTATCACATGATGGTCCCAGCTAAAGTAGTAAAATAGAAAACTGTTGACTGACAGTGCATAAACCAATCGGAATGGATTGTTTTGAATGAGTGTTAGTGATGGCCATTTTTGCCTTTGCCATCGATGTTGTTACCTATAGGTGGTCATCCATTGTATTTGACTGACTGGACCGTGGGCCAATCAGAACACGGGGGTGGGGCTTCACATGTTTCAGGGGGTGGAGCTATATTCCATGTCCCAGGAGATAGCACAAAAAATATTTTCGTTTTAGCTTGACATTGATGGTGGGAAACCATCTGGTTCTCCCCCATCGATGTAAAAACTATGAACATCGACCATAATCTATCGATGTTTTATAAACATCGATGGCCATCCCTAATGAGAATTGCATCAACCAATCACATGGTCTAATTTCCAAACTAATTTGCATAAGGAATTTATTTGCTCTCCATAACTTATTTCGGTCCTTCCTCACCATAGTCTAATTGAAAACCTACAAAACCAGCCAAAGATGGTTGATAACAAGAATGTTCTTGACCAATTGGTTTGTTGGTTGAAGACTGTTGTATGATGGTCCCATCAAAAGTAGTAAAATCGAAAACTGTTGACTTGCCATTGATGTTGTTACATATCGGTGGTCATCCATTGTATTTGATGGACTGGCCTGTGGGCCAATCAGAATATGGGGGCGGGGCTTCACTGGTGTCGTGGGTGGAGCTATGCTCAGTGTCCCAGGAAATAGCAAAACAAAACTAGTAGTTTGAGCTTGACATTGATGGTGTGAAACCATCTGGTTCTCCCCCATCGATGTCAAAACTATTGAACATCGACCATAACCTACATCGATGGCCGATGGCCATCCCTAATGAGTATTGCATCAACCAATCAGATGGTCTAATTTCTAAACTAATTTGCATAAGGGCTTTCTTTGCTCTCCATAACTTACTTAGGTCTTTCCTCACCCTAGTCTTATTGAAAACCTACAAAACTAGCCAAAGATGGTGGGTGACAAGAACATTCACGACTGATTGTCTTGCTGGTTGAAGACTATCACATGATGGTCCCAGCTAAAGTAGTAAAATAGAAAACTGTTGACTGACAGTGCATAAACCAATCGGAATGGATTGTTTTGAATGAGTGTTAGTGATGGCCATTTTTGCCTTTGCCATCGATGTTGTTACCTATAGGTGGTCATCCATTGTATTTGACTGACTGGACCGTGGGCCAATCAGAACACGGGGGTGGGGCTTCACATGTTTCAGGGGGTGGAGCTATATTCCATGTCCCAGGAGATAGCACAAAAAATCTTTTCGTTTTAGCTTGACATTGATGGTGGGAAACCATCTGGTTCTCCCCCATCGATGTAAAAACTATGAACATCGACCATAATCTATCGATGTTTTATAAACATCGATGGCCATCCCTAATGAGAATTGCATCAACCAATCACATGGTCTAATTTCCAAACTAATTTGCATAAGGAATTTATTTGCTCTCCATAACTTATTTCGGTCCTTCCTCACCATAGTCTAATTGAAAACCTACAAAACCAGCCAAAGATGGTTGATAACAAGAATGTTCTTGACCAATTGGTTTGTTGGTTGAAGACTGTTGTATGATGGTCCCATCAAAAGTAGTAAAATCGAAAACTGTTGACTTGCCATTGATGTTGTTACATATCGGTGGTCATCCATTGTATTTGATGGACTGGCCTGTGGGCCAATCAGAATATGGGGGCGGGGCTTCACTGGTGTCGTGGGTGGAGCTATGCTCAGTGTCCCAGGAAATAGCAAAACAAAACTAGTAGTTTGAGCTTGACATTGATGGTGTGAAACCATCTGGTTCTCCCCCATCGATGTCAAAACTATTGAACATAGACCATAACCTATAGATGTTTTATAAACATCGATGGCCGATGGCCATCCCTAATGAGTATTGCATCAACCAATCAGATGGTCTAATTTCTAAACTAATTTGCATATGGGCTTTCTTTGCTCTCCATAACTTACTTAGGTCTTTCCTCACCCTAGTCTTATTGAAAACCTACAAAACTAGCCAAAGATGGTGGGTGACAAGAACATTCACGACTGATTGTCTTGCTGGTTGAAGACTATCACATGATGGTCCCAGCTAAAGTAGTAAAATAGAAAACTGTTGACTGACAGTGCATAAACCAATCGGAATGGATTGTTTTGAATGAGTGTTAGTGATGGCCATTGTTGCCTTTGCCATCGATGTTGTTACCTATAGGTGGTCATCCATTGTATTTGACTGACCGGACCGTGGGCCAATCAGAACACGGGGGCGGGGCTTCACATGTTTCAGGGGGTGGAGCTATATTCCATGTCCCAGGAGATAGCACAACAAATCTTTTCGTTTTAGCTTGACATTGATGGTGGGAAACCATCTGGTTCTCCCCCATCGATGTAAAAACTATGAACATCGACCATAATCTATCGATGTTTTATAAACATCGATGGCCATCCCTAATGAGAATTGCATCAACCAATCACATGGTCTAATTTCCAAACTAATTTGCATAAGGAATTTATTTGCTCTCCATAACTTATTTCGGTCCTTCCTCACCATAGTCTAATTGAAAACCTACAAAACCAGCCAAAGATGGTTGATAACAAGAATGTTCTTGACCAATTGGTTTGTTGGTTGAAGACTGTTGTATGATGGTCCCATCAAAAGTAGTAAAATAGAAAACTGTTGACTTGCCATTGATGTTGTTACATATCGGTGGCCATCTATTGTATTTGATGGACTGGCCTGTGGGCCAATCAGAATATGGGGGCGGGGCTTCACTGGTGTCGTGGGTGGAGCTATGCTCAGTGTCCCAGGAAATAGCAAAACAAAACTAGTAGTTTGAGCTTGACATTGATGGTGTGAAACCATCTGGTTCTCCCCCATCGATGTCAAAACTATTGAACATCGACCATAACCTACATCGATGGCCGATGGCCATCCCTAATGAGTATTGCATCAACCAATCAGATGGTCTAATTTCTAAACTAATTTGCATAAGGGCTTTCTTTGCTCTCCATAACTTACTTAGGTCTTTCCTCACCCTAGTCTTATTGAAAACCTACAAAACTAGCCAAAGATGGTGGGTGACAAGAACATTCACGACTGATTGTCTTGCTGGTTGGAGACTATCACATGATGGTCCCAGCTAAAGTAGTAAAATAGAAAACTGTTGACTGACAGTGCATAAACCAATCGGAATGGATTGTTTTGAATGAGTGTTAGTGATGGCCATTGTTGCCTTTGCCATCGATGTTGTTACCTATAGGTGGTCATCTATTGTATTTGACTGACTGGACCGTGGGCCAATCAGAACACGGGGGCGGGGCTTCACATGTTTCAGGGGGTGGAGCTATATTCCATGTCCCAGGAGATAGCACAACAAATCTTTTCGTTTTAGCTTGACATTGATGGTGGGAAACCATCTGGTTCTCCCCCATCGATGTAAAAACTATGAACATCAACCATAATCTATCGATGTTTTATAAACATCGATGGTCATCCCTAATAAGAATTGCATCAACCAATCACATGGTCTAATTTTCAAACTAATTTGCATAAGGAATTTATTTGCTCTCCATAACTTATTTAGGTCCTTCCTCACCATAGTCTAATTGAAAACCTACAAAACCAGCCAAAGATGGTTGATAACAAGAATGTTCTTGACCAATTGATTTGTTGGTTGATGACTGTTGTATGATGGTCCCATCAAAAGTAGTAAAATAGAAAACTGTTGACTTGCCATTGATGTTGTTACATATCGGTGGTCATCCATTGTATTTGATGGACTGGCCTGTGGGCCAATCAGAATATGGGGGCGGGGCTTCACTGGTGTCGTGGGTGGAGCTATGCTCAGTGTCCCAGGAAATAGCAAAACAAAACTAGTAGTTTGAGCTTGACATTGATGGTGTAAAACCATCTGGTTCTCCCCCATCGATGTCAAAACTATTGAACATCGACCATAACCTATAGATGTTTTATAAACATCGATGGCCGATGGCCATCCCTAATGAGTATTGCATCAACCAATCAGATGGTCTAATTTCTAAACTAATTTGCATAAGGGCTTTCTTTGCTCTCCATAACTTACTTAGGTCTTTCCTCACCCTAGTCTTATTGAAAACCTACAAAACTAGCCAATGATGGTGGGTGACAAGAACATTCACGACTGATTGTCTTGCTGGTTGAAGACTATCACATGATGGTCCCAGCTAAAGTAGTAAAATAGAAAACGGTTGACTGACAGTGCATAAACCAATCGGAATGGATTGTTTTGAATGAGTGTTAGTGATGGCCATTTTTGCCTTTGCCATCGATGTTGTTACCTATAGGTGGTCATCCATTGTATTTGACTGACTGGACCGTGGGCCAATCAGAACACGGGGGTGGGGCTATATTCCATTTCCCAGGAGATAGCACAACAAATCTTTTCGTTTTAGCTTGACATTGATGGTGGGAAACCATCTGGTTCTCCCCCATCGATGTAAAAACTATGAACATCGACCATAATCTATCGATGTTTTATAAACATCGATGGCCATCCCTAATGAGAATTGCATCAACCAATCACATGGTCTAATTTCTAAACTAATTTGCATAAGGAATTTATTTGCTCTCCATAACTTATTTAGGTCCATCCTCACCATAGTCTAATTGAAAACCTACAAAACCAGCCAAAGATGGTTGATAACAAGAATGTTCTTGACCAATTGGTTTGTTGGTTGAAGACTGTTGTATGATGGTCCCATCAAAAGTAGTAAAATAGAAAACTGTTGACTTGCTATTGATGTTGTTACATATCGGTGGTCATCCATTGTATTCGATGGACTGGCCTGTGGGCCAATCAGAATATGGGGGCGGGGCTTCACTGGTGTCGTGGGTGGAGCTATGCTCAGTGTCCCAGGAAATAGCAAAACAAAACTAGTAGTTTGAGCTTGACATTGATGGTGTGAAACCATCTGGTTCTCCCCCATCGATGTCAAAACTATTGAACATCGACCATATCCTATAGATGTTTTATAAACATCGATGGCCGATGGCCGATGGCCATCCCTAATGAGTATTGCATCTACCAATCAGATGGTCTAATTTCTAAACTAATTTGCATAAGGGCTTTCTTTGCTCTCCATAACTTACTTAGGTCTTTCCTCACCCTAGTCTTATTGAAAACCTACAAAACTAGCCAAAGATGGTGGGTGACAAGAACATTCACGACTGATTGTCTTGCTGGTTGAAGACTATCACATGATAGTCCCAGCTAAAGTAGTAAAATAGAAAACTGTTGACTGACAGTGCATAAACCAATCGGAATGGATTGTTTTGAATGAGTGTTAGTGCCCAGCTAAAGTAGTAAAATAGAAAACTGTTGACTGACAGTGCATAAACCAATCGGAATGGATTGTTTTGAATGAGTGTTAGTGATGGCCATTTTTGCCTTTGCCATCGATGTTGTTACCTATAGGTGGTCATCCATTGTATTTGACTGACTGGACCGTGGGCCAATCAGAACACGGGGGTGGGGCTTCACATGTTTCAGGGGGTGGAGCTATATTCCATGTCCCAGGAGATAGCACAAAAAATCTTTTCGTTTTAGCTTGACGTTGATGGTGGGAAACCATCTGGTTCTCCCCCATCGATGTAAAAACTATGAACATCGACCATAATCTATCGATGTTTTATAAACATCGATGGCCATCCCTAATGAGAATTGCATCAACCAATCACATGGTCTAATTTCCAAACTAATTTGCATAAGGAATTTATTTGCTCTCCATAACTTATTTCGGTCCTTCCTCACCATAGTCTAATTGAAAACCTACAAAACCAGCCAAAGATGGTTGATAACAAGAATGTTCTTGACCAATTGGTTTGTTGGTTGAAGACTGTTGTATGATGGTCCCATCAAAAGTAGTAAAATCGAAAACTGTTGACTTGCCATTGATGTTGTTACATATCGGTGGTCATCCATTGTATTTGATGGACTGGCCTGTGGGCCAATCAGAATATGGGGGCGGGGCTTCACTGGTGTCGTGGGTGGAGCTATGCTCAGTGTCCCAGGAAATAGCAAAACAAAACTAGTAGTTTGAGCTTGACATTGATGGTGTGAAACCATCTGGTTCTCCCCCATCGATGTCAAAACTATTGAACATAGACCATAACCTATAGATGTTTTATAAACATCGATGGCCGATGGCCATCCCTAATGAGTATTGCATCAACCAATAAGATGGTCTAATTTCTAAACTAATTTGCATAAGGGCTTTCTTTGCTCTCCATAACTTACTTAGGTCTTTCCTCACCCTAGTCTTATTGAAAACCTACAAAACTAGCCAAAGATGGTGGGTGACAAGAACATTCACGACTGATTGTCTTGCTGGTTGAAGACTATCACATGATGGTCCCAGCTAAAGTAGTAAAATAGAAAACTGTTGACTGACAGTGCATAAACCAATCGGAATGGATTGTTTTGAATGAGTGTTAGTGATGGCCATTGTTGCCTTTGCCATCGATGTTGTTACCTATAGGTGGTCATCCATTGTATTTGACTGACCGGACCGTGGGCCAATCAGAACACGGGGGCGGGGCTTCACATGTTTCAGGGGGTGGAGCTATATTCCATGTCCCAGGAGATAGCACAACAAATCTTTTCGTTTTAGCTTGACATTGATGGTGGGAAACCATCTGGTTCTCCCCCATCGATGTAAAAACTATGAACATCGACCATAATCTATCGATGTTTTATAAACATCGATGGCCATCCCTAATGAGAATTGCATCAACCAATCACATGGTCTAATTTCCAAACTAATTTGCATAAGGAATTTATTTGCTCTCCATAACTTATTTCGGTCCTTCCTCACCATAGTCTAATTGAAAACCTACAAAACCAGCCAAAGATGGTTGATAACAAGAATGTTCTTGACCCATTGGTTTGTTGGTTGAAGACTGTTGTATGATGGTCCCATCAAAAGTAGTAGAATAGAAAACTGTTGACTTGCCATTGATGTTGTTACATATCGGTGGTCATCTATTGTATTTGATGGACTGGCCTGTGGGCCAATCAGAATATGGGGGCGGGGCTTCACTGGTGTCGTGGGTGGAGCTATGCTCAGTGTCCCAGGAAATAGCAAAACAAAACTAGTAGTTTGAGCTTGACATTGATGGTGTGAAACCATCTGGTTCTCCCCCATCGATGTCAAAACTATTGAACATCGACCATAACCTATAGATGTTTTATAAACATCGATGGCCGATGGCCATCCCTAATGAGTATTGCATCAACCAATCAGATGGTCTAATTTCTAAACTAATTTGCATAAGGGCTTTCTTTGCTCTCCATAACTTACTTAGGTCTTTCCTCACCCTAGTCTTATTGAAAACCTACAAAACTAGCCAAAGATGGTGGGTGACAAGAACATTCACGACTGATTGTCTTGCTGGTTGAAGACTATCACATGATGGTCCCAGCTAAAGTAGTAAAATAGAAAACTGTTGACTGACAGTGCATAAACCAATCGGAATGGATTGTTTTGAATGAGTGTTAGTGATGGCCATTGTTGCCTTTGCCATCGATGTTGTTACCTATAGGTGGTCATCCATTGTATTTGACTGACCGGACCGTGGGCCAATCAGAACACGGGGGCGGGGCTTCACATGTTTCAGGGGGTGGAGCTATATTCCATGTCCCAGGAGATAGCACAACAAATCTTTTCGTTTTAGCTTGACATTGATGGTGGGAAACCATCTGGTTCTCCCCCATCGATGTAAAAACTATGAATATCAACCATAATCTATCGATGTTTTATAAACATCGATGGTCATCCCTAATAAGAATTGCATCAACCAATCACATGGTCTAATTTCCAAACTAATTTGCATAAGGAATTTATTTGCTCTCCATAACTTATTTAGGTCCTTCCTCACCATAGTCTAATTGAAAACCTACAAAACCAGCCAAAGATGGTTGATAACAAGAATGTTCTTGACCAATTGTTTTGTTGGTTGAAGACTGTTGTATGATGGTCCCATCAAAAGTAGTAAAATAGAAAACTGTTGACTTGCCATTGATGTTGTTACATATCGGTGGTCATCCATTGTATTTGATGGACTGGCCTGTGGGCCAATCAGAATATGGGGGCGGGGCTTCACTGGTGTCGTGGGTGGAGCTATGCTCAGTGTCCCAGGAAATAGCAAAACAAAACTAGTAGTTTGAGCTTGACATTGATGGTGTGAAACCATCTGGTTCTCCCCCATCGATGTCAAAACTATTGAACATCGACCATAACCTACATCGATGGCCGATGGCCATCCCTAATGAGTATTGCATCAACCAATCAGATGGTCTAATTTCTAAACTAATTTGCATAAGGGCTTTCTTTGCTCTCCATAACTTACTTAGGTCTTTCCTCACCCTAGTCTTATTGAAAACCTACAAAACTAGCCAAAGATGGTGGGTGACAAGAACATTCACGACTGATTGTCTTGCTGGTTGAAGACTATCACATGATGGTCCCAGCTAAAGTAGTAAAATAGAAAACTGTTGACTGACAGTGCATAAACCAATCGGAATGGATTGTTTTGAATGAGTGTTAGTGATGGCCATTGTTGCCTTTGCCATCGATGTTGTTACCTATAGGTGGTCATCTATTGTATTTGACTGACTGGACCGTGGGCCAATCAGAACACGGGGGCGGGGCTTCACATGTTTCAGGGGGTGGAGCTATATTCCATGTCCCAGGAGATAGCACAACAAATCTTTTCGTTTTAGCTTGACATTGATGGTGGGAAACCATCTGGTTCTCCCCCATCGATGTAAAAACTATGAACATCAACCATAATCTATCGATGTTTTATAAACATCGATGGTCATCCCTAATAAGAATTGCATCAACCAATCACATGGTCTAATTTCCAAACTAATTTGCATAAGGAATTTATTTGCTCTCCATAACTTATTTAGGTCCTTCCTCACCATAGTCTAATTGAAAACCTACAAAACCAGCCAAAGATGGTTGATAACAAGAATGTTCTTGACCAATTGATTTGTTGGTTGATGACTGTTGTATGATGGTCCCATCAAAAGTAGTAAAATAGAAAACTGTTGACTTGCCATTGATGTTGTTACATATCGGTGGTCATCCATTGTATTTGATGGACTGGCCTGTGGGCCAATCAGAATATGGGGGCGGGGCTTCACTGGTGTCGTGGGTGGAGCTATGCTCAGTGTCCCAGGAAATAGCAAAACAAAACTAGTAGTTTGAGCTTGACATTGATGGTGTAAAACCATCTGGTTCTCCCCCATCGATGTCAAAACTATTGAACATCGACCATAACCTATAGATGTTTTATAAACATCGATGGCCGATGGCCATCCCTAATGAGTATTGCATCAACCAATCAGATGGTCTAATTTCTAAACTAATTTGCATAAGGGCTTTCTTTGCTCTCCATAACTTACTTAGGTCTTTCCTCACCCTAGTCTTATTGAAAACCTACAAAACTAGCCAATGATGGTGGGTGACAAGAACATTCACGACTGATTGTCTTGCTGGTTGAAGACTATCACATGATGGTCCCAGCTAAAGTAGTAAAATAGAAAACTGTTGACTGACAGTGCATAAACCAATCGGAATGGATTGTTTTGAATGAGTGTTAGTGATGGCCATTTTTGCCTTTGCCATCGATGTTGTTACCTATAGGTGGTCATCCATTGTATTTGACTGACTGGACCGTGGGCCAATCAGAACACGGGGGTGGGGCTTCACATGTTTCAGGGGGTGGAGCTATATTCCATGTCCCAGGAGATAGCACAAAAAATCTTTTCGTTTTAGCTTGACGTTGA
Organism: Crinia signifera; assembly: GCF_055691185.1. Lineage (NCBI taxonomy): Eukaryota > Metazoa > Chordata > Amphibia > Anura > Myobatrachidae > Crinia > Crinia signifera. Next base: position 73,547,923 of record NC_139220.1, on the reverse strand, counting down.
TGGTGGGAAACCATCTGGTTCTCCCCCATCGATGTAAAAACTATGAACATCGACCATAATCTATCGATGTTTTATAAACATCGATGGCCATCCCTAATGAGAATTGCATCAACCAATCACATGGTCTAATTTCCAAACTAATTTGCATAAGGAATTTATTTGCTCTCCATAACTTATTTCGGTCCTTCCTCACCATAGTCTAATTGAAAACCTACAAAACCAGCCAAAGATGGTTGATAACAAGAATGTTCTTGACCAATTGGTTTGTTGGTTGAAGACTGTTGTATGATGGTCCCATCAAAAGTAGTAAAATCGAAAACTGTTGACTTGCCATTGATGTTGTTACATATCGGTGGTCATCCATTGTATTTGATGGACTGGCCTGTGGGCCAATCAGAATATGGGGGCGGGGCTTCACTGGTGTCGTGGGTGGAGCTATGCTCAGTGTCCCAGGAAATAGCAAAACAAAACTAGTAGTTTGAGCTTGACATTGATGGTGTGAAACCATCTGGTTCTCCCCCATCGATGTCAAAACTATTGAACATAGACCATAACCTATAGATGTTTTATAAACATCGATGGCCGATGGCCATCCCTAATGAGTATTGCATCAACCAATAAGATGGTCTAATTTCTAAACTAATTTGCATAAGGGCTTTCTTTGCTCTCCATAACTTACTTAGGTCTTTCCTCACCCTAGTCTTATTGAAAACCTACAAAACTAGCCAAAGATGGTGGGTGACAAGAACATTCACGACTGATTGTCTTGCTGGTTGAAGACTATCACATGATGGTCCCAGCTAAAGTAGTAAAATAGAAAACTGTTGACTGACAGTGCATAAACCAATCGGAATGGATTGTTTTGAATGAGTGTTAGTGATGGCCATTGTTGCCTTTGCCATCGATGTTGTTACCTATAGGTGGTCATCCATTGTATTTGACTGACCGGACCGTGGGCCAATCAGAACACGGGGGCGGGGCTTCACATGTTTCAGGGGGTGGAGCTATATTCCATGTCCCAGGAGATAGCACAACAAATCTTTTCGTTTTAGCTTGACATTGATGGTGGGAAACCATCTGGTTCTCCCCCATCGATGTAAAAACTATGAACATCGACCATAATCTATCGATGTTTTATAAACATCGATGGCCATCCCTAATGAGAATTGCATCAACCAATCACATGGTCTAATTTCCAAACTAATTTGCATAAGGAATTTATTTGCTCTCCATAACTTATTTCGGTCCTTCCTCACCATAGTCTAATTGAAAACCTACAAAACCAGCCAAAGATGGTTGATAACAAGAATGTTCTTGACCCATTGGTTTGTTGGTTGAAGACTGTTGTATGATGGTCCCATCAAAAGTAGTAGAATAGAAAACTGTTGACTTGCCATTGATGTTGTTACATATCGGTGGTCATCTATTGTATTTGATGGACTGGCCTGTGGGCCAATCAGAATATGGGGGTGGGGCTTCACTGGTGTCGTGGGTGGAGCTATGCTCAGTGTCCCAGGAAATAGCAAAACAAAACTAGTAGTTTGAGCTTGACATTGATGGTGTGAAACCATCTGGTTCTCCCCCATCGATGTCAAAACTATTGAACATCGACCATAACCTATAGATGTTTTATAAACATCGATGGCCGATGGCCATCCCTAATGAGTATTGCATCAACCAATCAGATGGTCTAATTTCTAAACTAATTTGCATAAGGGCTTTCTTTGCTCTCCATAACTTACTTAGGTCTTTCCTCACCCTAGTCTTATTGAAAACCTACAAAACTAGCCAAAGATGGTGGGTGACAAGAACATTCACGACTGATTGTCTTGCTGGTTGAAGACTATCACATGATGGTCCCAGCTAAAGTAGTAAAATAGAAAACTGTTGACTGACAGTGCATAAACCAATCGGAATGGATTGTTTTGAATGAGTGTTAGTGATGGCCATTGTTGCCTTTGCCATCGATGTTGTTACCTATAGGTGGTCATCCATTGTATTTGACTGACCGGACCGTGGGCCAATCAGAACACGGGGGCGGGGCTTCACATGTTTCAGGGGGTGGAGCTATATTCCATGTCCCAGGAGATAGCACAACAAATCTTTTCGTTTTAGCTTGACATTGATGGTGGGAAACCATCTGGTTCTCCCCCATCGATGTAAAAACTATGAACATCAACCATAATCTATCGATGTTTTATAAACATCGATGGTCATCCCTAATAAGAATTGCATCAACCAATCACATGGTCTAATTTCCAAACTAATTTGCATAAGGAATTTATTTGCTCTCCATAACTTATTTAGGTCCTTCCTCACCATAGTCTAATTGAAAACCTACAAAACCAGCCAAAGATGGTTGATAACAAGAATGTTCTTGACCAATTGTTTTGTTGGTTGAAGACTGTTGTATGATGGTCCCATCAAAAGTAGTAAAATAGAAAACTGTTGACTTGCCATTGATGTTGTTACATATCGGTGGTCATCCATTGTATTTGATGGACTGGCCTGTGGGCCAATCAGAATATGGGGGCGGGGCTTCACTGGTGTCGTGGGTGGAGCTATGCTCAGTGTCCCAGGAAATAGCAAAACAAAACTAGTAGTTTGAGCTTGACATTGATGGTGTGAAACCATCTGGTTCTCCCCCATCGATGTCAAAACTATTGAACATCGACCATAACCTATAGATGTTTTATAAACATCGATGGCCGATGGCCATCCCTAATGAGTATTGCATCAACCAATCAGATGGTCTAATTTCTAAACTAATTTGTATAAGGGCTTTCTTTGCTCTCCATAACTTACTTAGGTCTTTCCTCACCCTAGTCTTATTGAAAACCTACAAAACTAGCCAAAGATGGTGGGTGACAAGAACATTCACGACTGATTGTCTTGCTGGTTGAAGACTATCACATGATGGTCCCAGCTAAAGTAGTAAAATAGAAAACTGTTGACTGACAGTGCATAAACCAATCGGAATGGATTGTTTTGAATGAGTGTTAGTGATGGCCATTGTTGCCTTTGCCATTGATGTTGTTACCTATAGGTGGTCATCCATTGTATTTGACTGACTGGACCGTGGGCCAATCAGAACACGGGGGCGGGGCTTCACATGTTTCAGGGGGTGGAGCTATATTCCATGTCCCAGGAGATAGCACAACAAATCTTTTCGTTTTAGCTTGACATTGATGGTGGGAAACCATCTGGTTCTCCCCCATCGATGTAAAAACTATGAACATCGACCATAATCTATCGATGTTTTATAAACATCGATAGTCATCCCTAATGAGAATTGCATCAACCAATCACATGGTCTAATTTCCAAACTAATTTGCATAAGGAATTTATTTGCTCTCCATAACTTATTTAGGTCGTTCCTCACCATAGTCTAATTGAAAACCTACAAAACCAGCCAAAGATGGTTGATAACAAGAATGTTCTTGACCAATTGGTTTGTTGGTTGAAGACTGTTGTATGATGGTCCCATCAAAAGTATTAAAATAGAAAACTGTTGATTTGCCATTGATGTTGTTACATATCGGTGGTCATCCATTGTATTTGATGGACTGGCCTGTGGGCCAATCAGAATATGGGGGCGGGGCTTCACTGGTGTCGTGGGTGGAGCTATGCTCAGTGTCCCAGGAAATAGCAAAACAAAACTAGTAGTTTGAGCTTGACATTGATGGTGTGAAACCATCTGGTTCTCCCCCATCGATGTCAAAACTATTGAACATCGACCATAACCTATAGATGTTTTATAAACATCGATGGCCGATGGCCATCCCTAATGAGTATTGCATCAACCAATCAGATGGTCTAATTTCTAAACTAATTTGCATAAGGGCTTTCTTTGCTCTCCATAACTTACTTAGGTCTTTCCTCACCCTAGTCTTATTGAAAACCTACAAAACTAGCCAAAGATGGTGGGTGACAAGAACATTCACGACTGATTGTCTTGCTGGTTGAAGACTATCACATGATGGTCCCAGCTAAAGTAGTAAAATAGAAAACTGTTGACTGACAGTGCATAAACCAATCGGAATGGATTGTTTTGAATGAGTGTTAGTGATGGCCATTGTTGCCTTTGCCATTGATGTTGTTACCTATAGGTGGTCATCCATTGTATTTGACTGACTGGACCGTGGGCCAATCAGAACACGGGGGCGGGGCTTCACATGTTTCAGGGGGTGGAGCTATATTCCATGTCCCAGGAGATAGCACAACAAATCTTTTCGTTTTAGCTTGACATTGATGGTGGGAAACCATCTGGTTCTCCCCCATCGATGTAAAAACTATGAACATCGACCGTAATATATCGATGTTTTATAAACATCGATGGTCATCCCTAATGAGAATTGCATCAACCAATCACATGGTCTAATTTCCAAACTAATTTGCATAAGGAATTTATTTGCTCTCCATAACTTATTTAGGTCCTTCCTCACCATAGTCTAATTGAAAACCTACAAAACCAGCCAAAGATGGTTGATAACAAGAATGTTCTTGACCAATTGGTTTGTTGGTTGAAGACTGTTGTATGATGGTCCCATCAAAAGTATTAAAATAGAAAACTGTTGACTTGCCATTGATGTTGTTACATATCGGTGGTCATCCATTGTATTTGATGGACTGGCCTGTGGGCCAATCAGAATATGGGGGCGGGGCTTCACTGGTGTCGTGGGTGGAGCTATGCTCAGTGTCCCAGGAAATAGCAAAACAAAACTAGTAGTTTGAGCTTGACATTGATGGTGTGAAACCATCTGGTTCTCCCCCATCGATGTCAAAACTATTGAACATCGACCATAACCTATAGATGTTTTATAAACATCGATGGCCATCCCTAATGAGTATTGCATCAACCAATCAGATGGTCTAATTTCTAAACGAATTTGCATAAGGGATTTATTTGCTCTCCATAACTTACTTAGGTCTTTCCTCACCCTAGTCTTATTGAAAACCTACAAAACTAGCCAAAGATGGTGGGTGACAAGAACATTCACGACTGATTGTCTTGCTGGTTGAAGACTATCACATGATGGTCCCAGCTAAAGTAGTAAAATAGAAAACTGTTGACTGACAGTGCATAAACCAATCGGAATGGATTGTTTTGAATGAGTGTTAGTGATGGCCATTGTTGCCTTTGCCATCGATGTTGTTACCTATAGGTGGTCATCCATTGTATTTGACTGACTGGACCGTGGGCCAATTAGAATATGGGGGTGGGGCGTCGTGGGTAGAGCTATGCTCAGTGTCCCAGGAAATAGCAAAACAAAACTAGTAGTTTGAGCTTGACATTGATGGTGTGAAACCATCTGGTTCTCCCCCATCGATGTCAAAACTATTGAACATCGACCATAACCTATAGATGTTTTATAAACATCGATGGCCGATGGCCATCTCTAATGAGTATTGCATCAACCAATCAGATGGTCTAATTTCTAAACTAATTTGCATAAGGGCTTTCTTTGCTCTCCATAACTTACTTAGGTCTTTCCTCACCCTAGTCTTATTGAAAACCTACAAAACTAGCCAAAGATGGTGGGTGACAAGAACATTCACGACTGATTGTCTTGCTGGTTGAAGACTATCACATGATGGTCCCAGCTAAAGTAGTAAAATAGAAAACTGTTGACTGACAGTGCATAAACCAATCGGAATGGATTGTTTTGAATGAGTGTTAGTGATGGCCATTGTTGGCTTTTTCCATCGATGTTGTTACCTATATGTGGTCATCCATTGTATTTGACTGACTGGACCGTGGGCCAATCAGAACACGGGGGCGGGGCTTCACATGTTTCAGGGGGTGGAGCTATATTCCATGTCCCAGGAGATAGCACAACAAATCTTTTCGTTTTAGCTTGACATTGATGGTGGGAAACCATCTGGTTCTCCCCCATCGATGTAAAAACTATGAACATCGACCATAATATATCGATGTTTTATAAACATCGATGGTCATCCCTAATGAGAATTGCATCAACCAATCACATGGTCTAATTTCCAAACTAATTTGCATAAGGAATTTATTTGCTCTCCATAACTTATTTAGGTCCTTCCTCACCATAGTCTAATTGAAAACCTACAAAACCAGCCAAAGATGGTTGATAACAAGAATGTTCTTGACCAATTGGTTTGTTGGTTGAAGACTGTTGTATGATGGTCCCATCAAAAGTAGTAAAATAGAAAACTGTTGACTTGCCATTGATGTTGTTACATATCGGTGGTCATCCATTGTATTTGATGGACTGGCCTGTGGGCCAATCAGGATATGGGGGTGGGGCGTCGTGGGTGGAGCTATGCTCAGTGTCCAAGGAAATAGCAAAACAAAACTAGTAGTTTGAGCTTGACATTGATGGTGTGAAACCATCTGGTTCTCCCCCATCGATGTCAAAACTATTGAACATCGACCATAACCTATAGATGTTTTATAAACATCGATGGCCATCCCTAATGAGTATTGCATCAACCAATCAGATGATCTAATTTCTAAACTAATTTGCATAAGGGCTTTCTTTGCTCTCCATAACTTACTTAGGTCTTTCCTCACCCTAGTCTTATTGAAAACCTACAAAACTAGCCAAAGATGGTGGGTGACAAGAACATTCACGACTGATTGTCTTGCTGGTTGAAGACTATCACATGATGGTCCCAGCTAAAGTAGTAAAATAGAAAACTGTTGACTGACAGTGCATAAACCAATCGGAATGGATTGTTTTGAATGAGTGTTAGTGATGGCCATTGTTGCCTTTGCCATTGATGTTGTTACCTATAGGTGGTCATCCATTGTATTTGACTGACTGGACCGTGGGCCAATCAGAACACGGGGGCGGGGCTTCACATGTTTCAGGGGGTGGAGCTATATTCCATGTCCCAGGAGATAGCACAACAAATCTTTTCGTTTTAGCTTGACATTGATGGTGGGAAACCATCTGGTTCTCCCCCATCGATGTAAAAACTATGAACATCGACCATAATCTATCGATGTTTTATAAACATCGATAGTCATCCCTAATGAGAATTGCATCAACCAATCACATGGTCTAATTTCCAAACTAATTTGCATAAGGAATTTATTTGCTCTCCATAACTTATTTAGGTCGTTCCTCACCATAGTCTAATTGAAAACCTACAAAACCAGCCAAAGATGGTTGATAACAAGAATGTTCTTGACCAATTGGTTTGTTGGTTGAAGACTGTTGTATGATGGTCCCATCAAAAGTATTAAAATAGAAAACTGTTGATTTGCCATTGATGTTGTTACATATCGGTGGTCATCCATTGTATTTGATGGACTGGCCTGTGGGCCAATCAGAATATGGGGGCGGGGCTTCACTGGTGTCGTGGGTGGAGCTATGCTCAGTGTCCCAGGAAATAGCAAAACAAAACTAGTAGTTTGAGCTTGACATTGATGGTGTGAAACCATCTGGTTCTCCCCCATCGATGTCAAAACTATTGAACATCGACCATAACCTATAGATGTTTTATAAACATCGATGGCCATCCCTAATGAGTATTGCATCAACCAATCAGATGATCTAATTTCTAAACTAATTTGCATAAGGGCTTTCTTTGCTCTCCATAACTTACTTAGGTCTTTCCTCACCCTAGTCTTATTGAAAACCTACAAAACTAGCCAAAGATGGTGGGTGACAAGAACATTCACGACTGATTGTCTTGCTGGTTGAAGACTATCACATGATGGTCCCAGCTAAAGTAGTAAAATAGAAAACTGTTGACTGACAGTGCATAAACCAATCGGAATGGATTGTTTTGAATGAGTGTTAGTGATGGCCATTGTTGCCTTTGCCATCGATGTTGTTACCTATAGGTGGTCATCCATTGTATTTGACTGACTGGACCGTGGGCCAATCAGAACACGGGGGCGGGGCTTCACATGTTTCAGGGGGTGGAGCTATATTCCATGTCCCAGGAGATAGCACAACAAATCTTTTCGTTTTACTTGACATTGATGGTGGGGAACCATCTGGTTCTCCCCCATCGATGTAAAAACTATGAACATCGACCGTAATCTATCGATGTTTTATAAACATCGATGGTCATCCCTAATGAGAATTGCATCAACCAATCACATGGTCTAATTTCCAAACTAATTTGCATAAGGAATTTATTTGCTCTCCATAACTTATTTAGGTCCTTCCTCACCATAGTCTAATTGAAAACCTACAAAACCAGCCAAAGATGGTTGATAACAAGAATGTTCTTGACCAATTGGTTTGTTGGTTGAAGACTGTTGTATGATGGTCCCATCAAAAGTAGTAAAATAGAAAACTGTTGACTTGCCATTGATGTTGTTACATATCGGTGGTTATCCATTGTATTTGATGGACTGGCCTGTGGGCCAATTAGAATATGGGGGCGGGGCGTCGTGGGTGGAGCTATGCTCAGTGTCCCAGGAAATAGCAAAACAAAACTAGTAGTTTGAGCTTGACATTGATGGTGTGAAACCATCTGGTTCTCCCCCATCGATGTCAAAACTATTGAACATCGACCATAACCTATAGATGTTTTATAAACATCGATGGCCATCTCTAATGAGTATTGCATCAACCAATCAGATGGTCTAATTTCTAAACTAATTTGCATAAGGGCTTTCTTTGCTCTCCATAACTTACTTAGGTCTTTCCTCACCCTAGTCTTATTGAAAACCTACAAAACTAGCCAAAGATGGTGGGTGACAAGAACATTCACGACTGATTGTCTTGCTGGTTGAAGACTATCACATGATGGTCCCAGCTAAAGTAGTAAAATAGAAAACTGTTGACTGACAGTGCATAAACCAATCGGAATGGATTGTTTTGAATGAGTGTTAGTGATGGCCATTGTTGCCTTTGCCATCGATGTTGTTACCTATAGGTGGTCATCCATTGTATTTGACTGACTGGACCGTGGGCCAATCAGAACACGGGGGCGGGGCTTCACATGTTTCAGGGGGTGGAGCTATATTCCATGTCCCAGGAGATAGCACAACAAATCTTTTCGTTTTAGCTTGACATTGATGGTGGGGAACCATCTGGTTCTCCCCCATCGATGTAAAAACTATGAACATCGACCGTAATCTATCGATGTTTTATAAACATCGATGGTCATCCCTAATGAGAATTGCATCAACCAATCACATGGTCTAATTTCCAAACTAATTTGCATAAGGAATTTATTTGCTCTCCATAACTTATTTAGGTCCTTCCTCACCATAGTCTAATTGAAAACCTACAAAACCAGCCAAAGATGGTTGATAACAAGAATGTTCTTGACCAATTGGTTTGTTGGTTGAAGACTGTTGTATGATGGTCCCATCAAAAGTAGTAAAATAGAAAACTGTTGACTTGCCATTGATGTTGTTACATATCGGTGGTCATCCATTGTATTTGATGGACTGGCCTGTGGGCCAATTAGAATATGGGGGCGGGGCGTCGTGGGTGGAGCTATGCTCAGTGTCCCAGGAAATAGCAAAACAAAACTAGTAGTTTGAGCTTGACATTGATGGTGTGAAACCATCTGGTTCTCCCCCATCGATGTCAAAACTATTGAACATCGACCATAACCTATAGATGTTTTATAAACATCGATGGCCGATGGCCGATGGCCATCTCTAATGAGTATTGCATCAACCAATCAGATGGTCTAATTTCTAAACTAATTTGCATAAGGGCTTTCTTTGCTCTCCATAACTTACTTAGGTCTTTCCTCACCCTAGTCTTATTGAAAACCTACAAAACTAGCCAAAGATGGTGGGTGACAAGAACATTCACGACTGAGTGTCTTGCTGGTTGAAGACTATCACATGATGGTCCCAGCTAAAGTAGTAAAATAGAAAACTGTTGACTGACAGTGCATAAACCAATCGGAATGGATTGTTTTGAATGAGTGTTAGTGATGGCCATTGTTGGCTTTTTCCATCGATGTTGTTACCTATAGGTGGTCATCCATTGTATTTGACTGACTGGACCGTGGGCCAATCAGAACACGGGGGCGGGGCTTCACATGTTTCAGGGGGCGGGGCTATATTCCATGTCCCAGGAGATAGCACAACAAATCTTTTCGTTTTAGCTTGACATTGATGGTGGGAAACCATCTGGTTCTCCCCCATCGATGTAAAAACTATGAACATCGACCATAATATATCGATGTTTTATAAACATCGATGGTCATCCCTAATGAGAATTGCATCAACCAATCACATGGTCTAATTTCCAAACTAATTTGCATAAGGAATTTATTTGCTCTCCATAACTTATTTAGGTCCTTCCTCACCATAGTCTAATTGAAAACCTACAAAACCAGCCAAAGATGGTTGATAACAAGAATGTTCTTGACCAATTGGTTTGTTGGTTGAAGACTGTTGTATGATGGTCCCATCAAAAGTATTAAAATAGAAAACTGTTGACTTGCCATTGATGTAATTACATATCGGTGGTCATCCATTGTATTTGATGGACTGGCCTGTGGGCCAATTAGAATATGGGGGCGGGGCGTCGTGGGTGGAGCTATGCTCAGTGTCCCAGGAAATAGCAAAACAAAACTAGTAGTTTGAGCTTGACATTGATGGTGTGAAACCATCTGGTTCTCCCCCATCGATGTCAAAACTATTGAACATCGACCATAACCTATAGATGTTTTATAAACATCGATGGCCGATGGCCGATGGCCATCTCTAATGAGTATTGCATCAACCAATCAGATGGTCTAATTTCTAAACTAATTTGCATAAGGGCTTTCTTTGCTCTCCATAACTTACTTAGGTCTTTCCTCACCCTAGTCTTATTGAAAACCTACAAAACTAGCCAAAGATGGTGGGTGACAAGAACATTCACGACTGATTGTCTTGCTGGTTGAAGACTATCACATGATGGTCCCAGCTAAAGTAGTAAAATAGAAAACTGTTGACTGACAGTACATAAACCAATCGGAATGGATTGTTTTGAATGAGTGTTAGTGATGGCCATTGTTGGCTTTTTCCATCGATGTTGTTACCTATAGGTGGTCATCCATTGTATTTGACTGACTGGACCGTGGGCCAATCAGAACACGGGGGCGGGGCTTCACATGTTTCAGGGGGCGGGGCTATATTCCATGTCCCAGGAGATAGCACAACAAATCTTTTCGTTTTAGCTTGACATTGATGGTGGGAAACCATCTGGTTCTCCCCCATCGATGTAAAAACTATGAACATCGACCATAATATATCGATGTTTTATAAACATCGATGGTCATCCCTAATGAGAATTGCATCAACCAATCACATGGTCTAATTTCCAAACTAATTTGCATAAGGAATTTATTTGCTCTCCATAACTTATTTAGGTCCTTCGTCACCATAGTCTAATTGAAAACCAGCCAAAGATGGTTGATAACAAGAATGTTCTTGACCAATTGGTTTGTTGGTTGAAGACTGTTGTATGATGGTCCCATCAAAAGTAGTAAAATAGAAAACTGTTGACTTGCCATTGATGTTGTTACATATCGGTGGTCATCCATTGTATTTGATGGACTGGCCTGTGGGCCAATCAGGATATGGGGGTGGGGCGTCGTGGGTGGAGCTATGCTCAGTGTCCAAGGAAATAGCAAAACAAAACTAGTAGTTTGAGCTTGACATTGATGGTGTGAAACCATCTGGTTCTCCCCCATCGATGTCAAAACTATTGAACATCGACCATAACCTATAGATGTTTTATAAACATCGATGGCCGATGGCCATCCCTAATGAGTATTGCATCAACCAATCAGATGGTCTAATTTCTAAACTAATTTGCATAAGGGCTTTCTTTGCTCTCCATAACTTACTTAGGTCTTTCCTCACCCTAGTCTTATTGAAAACCTACAAAACTAGCCAAAGATGGTGGGTGACAAGAACATTCACGACTGATTGTCTTGCTGGTTGAAGACTATCACATGATGGTCCCAGCTAAAGTAGTAAAATAGAAAACTGTTGACTGACAGTGCATAAACCAATCGGAATGGATTGTTTTGAATGAGTGTTAGTGATGGCCATTGTTGCCTTTGCCATTGATGTTGTTATCTATAGGTGTTCATCCATTGTATTTGACTGACTGGACCGTGGGCCAATCAGAACACGGGGGCGGGGCTTCACATGTTTCAGGGGGTGGAGCTATATTCCATGTCCCAGGAGATAGCACAACAAATCTTTTCGTTTTAGCTTGACATTGATGGTGGGAAACCATCTGGTTCTCCCCCATCGATGTAAAAACTATGAACATCGACCGTAATCTATCGATGTTTTATAAACATCGATGGTCATCCCTAATGAGAATTGCATCAACCAATCACATGGTCTAATTTCCAAACTAATTTGCATAAGGAATTTATTTGCTCTCCATAACTTATTTAGGTCCTTCCTCACCATAGTCTAATTGAAAACCTACAAAACCAGCCAAAGATGGTTGATAACAAGAATGTTCTTGACCAATTGGTTTGTTGGTTGAAGACTGTTGTATGATGGTCCCATCAAAAGTATTAAAATAGAAAACTGTTGACTTGCCATTGATGTTGTTACATATCGCTGGTCATCCATTGTATTTGATGGACTGGCCTGTGGGCCAATCAGAATATGGGGGCGGGGCTTCACTGGTGTCGTGGGTGGAGCTATGCTCAGTGTCCCAGGAAATAGCAAAACAAAACTAGTAGTTTGAGCTTGACATTGATGGTGTGAAACCATCTGGTTCTCCCCATCGATGATAAAAATATTGAACATCGACCATAACCTATAGATGTTTTATAAACATCGATGGCCATCCCTAATGAGTATTGCATCAACCAATCAGATGATCTAATTTCTAAACTAATTTGCATAAGGGCTTTCTTTGCTCTCCATAACTTACTTAGGTCTTTCCTCACCCTAGTCTTATTGAAAACCTACAAAACTAGCCAAAGATGGTGGGTGACAAGAACATTCACGACTGATTGTCTTGCTGGTTGAAGACTATCACATGATGGTCCCAGCTAAAGTAGTAAAATAGAAAACTGTTGACTGACAGTGCATAAACCAATCGGAATGGATTGTTTTGAATGAGTGTTAGTGATGGCCATTGTTGCCTTTGCCATCGATGTTGTTACCTATAGGTGGTCATCCATTGTATTTGACTGACTGGACCGTGGGCCAATCAGAACACGGGGGCGGGGCTATATTCCATGTCCCAGGAGATAGCACAACAAATCTTTTCGTTTTAGCTTGACATTGATGGTGGGAAACCATCTGGTTCTCCCCCATCGATGTCAAAACTATTGAACATCGACCATAACCTATAGATGTTTTATAAACATCGATGGCCGATGGCCATCCCTAATGAGTATTGCATCAACCAATCAGATGGTCTAATTTCTAAACTAATTTGCATAAGGGCTTTCTTTGCTCTCCATAACTTACTTAGGTCTTTCCTCACCCTAGTCTTATTGAAAACCTACAAAACTAGCCAAAGATGGTGGGTGACAAGAACATTCACGACTGATTGTCTTGCTGGTTGAAGACTATCACATGATGGTCCCAGCTAAAGTAGTAAAATAGAAAACTGTTGACTGACAGTGCATAAACCAATCGGAATGGATTGTTTTGAATGAGTGTTAGTGATGGCCATTGTTGCCTTTGCTATCGATGTTGTTACCTATAGGTGGTCATCCATTGTATTTGACTGACTGGACCGTGGGCCAATCAGAACACGGGGGCGGGGCTTCACATGTTTCAGGGGGTGGAGCTATATTCCATGTCCCAGGAGATAGCACAACAAATCTTTTCGTTTTAGCTTGACATTGATGGTGGGAAACCGTCTGGTTCTCCCCCATCGATGTAAAAACTATGAACATCGACCATAATATATCGATGTTTTATAAACATCGATGGTCATCCCTAATGAGAATTGCATCAACCAATCACATGGTCTAATTTCCAAACTAATTTGCATAAGGAATTTATTTACTCTCCATAACTTATTTAGGTCCTTCCTCACCGTAGTCTAATTGAAAACCTACAAAACCAGCCAAAGATGGTTGATAACAAGAATGTTCTTGACCAATTGGTTTGTTGGTTGAAGACTGTTGTATGATGGTCCCATCAAAAGTAGTAAAATAGAAAACTGTTGACTTGCCATTGATGTTGTTACATATCGGTGGTCATCCATTGTATTTGATGGACTGGACTGTGGGCCAATCAGAATATGGGGGCGGGGCTTCACTGGTGTCGTGGGTGGAGCTATGCTCAGTGTCCCAGGAAATAGCAAAACAAAACTAGTAGTTTGAGCTTGACATTGATGGTGTGAAACCATCTGGTTCTCCCCCATCGATGTCAGAACTATTGAACATCGACCATAACCTATAGATGTTTTATAAACATCGATGGCCAATGGCCATCCCTAATGAGTATTGCATCAACCAATCAGATGGTCTAATTTCTAAACTAATTTGCATAAGGGCTTTCTTTGCTCTCCATAACTTACTTAGGTCTTTCCTCACCCTAGTCTTATTGAAAACCTACAAAACTAGCCAAAGATTGTGGGTGACAAGAACATTAACGACTGATTGTCTTGCTGGTTGAAGACTATCACATGATGGTCCCAGCTAAAGTAGTAAAATAGAAAACTGTTGACTGACAGTGCATAAACCAATCGGAATGGATTGTTTTGAATGAGTGTTAGTGATGGCCATTGTTGCCTATAGGTGGTCATCCATTGTATTTGACTGACTGGACCGTGGGCCAATCAGAACACGGGGGCGGGGCTTCACATGTTTCAGGGGGTGGAGCTATATTCCATGTCCCAGGAGATAGCACAACAAATCTTTTCGTTTTAGCTTGACATTGATGGTGGGAAACCATCTGGTTTTCCCCCATCGATGTAAAAACTATAAACATCGACCATAATCTATCGATGTTTTATAAACATCGATGGTCATCCCTAATGAGAATTGCATCAACCAATCACATGGTCTAATTTCCAAACTAATTTGCATAAGGAATTTATTTGCTCTCCATAACTTATTTAGGTCCTTCCTCACCATAGTCTAATTGAAAACCTACAAAACCAGCCAAAGATGGTTGATAACAAGAATGTTCTTGACCAATTGGTTTGTTGGTTGAAGACTGTTGTATGATGGTCCCATCAAAAGTAGTAAAATAGAAAACTGTTGACTTGCCATTGATGTTGTTACATATCGGTGGTCATCCATTGTATTTGATGGACTGGCCTGTGGGCCAATCATAATATGGGGGCGGGGCTTCACTGGTGTCGTGGGTGGAGCTATGCTCAGTGTCCCAGGAAATAGCAAAACAAAACTAGTAGTTTAAGCTTGACATTGATGGTGTGAAACCATCTGGTTCTCCCCATCGATGTCAAAACTATTGAACATCGACCATAACCTATAGATGTTTTATAAACATCGATGGCCGATGGCCATCCCTAATGAGTATTGCATCAACCAATCAGATGGTCTAATTTCTAAACTAATTTGCATAAGGGCTTTATTTGCTCTCCATAACTTACTTAGGTCTTTCCTCACCCTAGTCTTATTGAAAACCTACAAAACTAGCCAAAGATGGTGGGTGACAAAAACATTCACGACTGATTGTCTTGCTGGTTGAAGACTATCACATGATGGTCCCATCTAAAGTAGTAAAATAGAAAACTGTTGACTGACAGTGCATAAACCAATCGGAATGGATTGTTTTGAATGAGTGTTAGTGATGGCCATTGTTGCCTTTGCCATCGATGTTGTTACCTATAGGTGGTCATCCATTGTATTTGACTGACTGGACCGTGGGCCAATCAGAACACGGGGGCGGGGCTTCACATGTTTCAGGGGGTGGAGCTATATTCCATGTCCCAGGAGATAGCACAACAAATCTTTTCATTTTAGCTTGACATTGATGGTGGGAAACCATCTGGTTCTCCCCCATCGATGTAAAAACTATGAACATCGACCATAATCTATCGATGCTTTATAAACATCGATGGTCATCCCTAATGAGAATTGCATCAACCAATCACATGGTCTAATTTCCAAACTAATTTGCATAAGGAATTTATTTGCTATCCATAACTTATTTAGGTCCTTACTCACCATAGTCTAATTGAAAACGTACAAAACCAGCCAAAGATGGTTGATAACAAGAATGTTCTTGAACAATTGGTTTGTTGGTTGAAGACTGTTGTATGATGGTCCCATCAAAAGTAGTAAAATAGAAAACTGTTGACTTGCCATTGATGTTGTTACATATCGGTGGTCATCCATTGTATTTGATGGACTGGCCTGTGGGCCAATCAGAATATGGGGGTGGGGCTTCACTGGTGTCGTGGGTGGAGCTATGCTCAGTGTCCCAGGAAATAGCAAAACAAAACTAGTAGTTTGAGCTTGACATTGATGGTGTGAAACCATCTGGTTCTCCCCCATCGATGTCAAAACTATTGAACATTCGACCATAACCTATAGATGTTTTATAAACATCGATGGCCGATGGCCATCCCTAATGAGTATTGCATCAACCAATCAGATGGTCTAATTTCTAAACTAATTTGCATAAGGGCTTTATTTGCTCTCCATAACTTACTTAGGTCTTTCCTCACCCTAGTCTTATTGAAAACCTACAAAACTAGCCAAAGATGGTGGGTGACAAGAACATTCACGACTGATTGTCTTGCTGGTTGAAGACTATCACATGATGGTCCCAGCTAAAGTAGTAAAATAGAAAACTGTTGACTGACAGTGCATAAACCAATCGGAATGGATTGTTTTGAATGAGTGTTAGTGATGGCCATTGTTGCCTTTGCCATCAATGTTGTTACCTATAGGTGGTCATCCATTGTATTTGACTGACTGGACCGTGGGCCAATCAGAACACGGGGGCGGGGCTTCACATGTTTCAGGGGGTGGAGCTATATTCCATGTCCCAGGAGATAGCACAACAAATCTTTTCGTTTTAGCTTGACATTGATGGTGGGAAACCATCTGGTTCTCCCCCATCGATGTAAAAACTATGAACATCGACCATAATCTATCGATGTTTTATAAACATTGATGGTCATCCCTAATGAGTATTGCATCAACCAATCACATGGTCTAATTTCCAAACTAATTTGCATTAGGAATTTATTTGCTCTCCATAACTTATTTAGGTCCTTCCTCACCATAGTCTAATTGAAAACCTACAAAACCAGCCAAAGATGGTTGATAACAAGAATGTTCTTGACCAATTGGTTTGTTGGTTGAAGACTGTTGTATGATGGTCCCATCAAAAGTAGTAAAATAGAAAACTGTTGACTTGCCATTGATGTTGTTACATATCGGTGGTCATCCATTGTATTTGATGGACTGGCCTGTGGGCCAATCAGAATATGGGGGCGGGGCTTCACTGGTGTCGTGGGTGGAGCTATGCTCAGTGTCCCAGGAAATAGCAAAACAAAACTAGTAGTTTGAGCTTGACATTGATGGTGTGAAACCATCTGGTTCTCCCCCATCGATGTCAGAACTATTGAACATCGACCATAACCTATAGATGTTTTATAAATATCGATGGCCGATGGCCATCCCTAATGAGTATTGCATCAACCAATCAGATGGTCTAATTTCTAAACTAATTTGCATAAGGGCTTTCTTTGCTCTCCATAACTTACTTAGGTCTTTCCTCACTCTAGTCTTATTGAAAACCTACAAAACTAGCCAAAGATGGTGGGTGACAAGAACATTAATGACTGATTGTCTTGCTGGTTGAAGACTATCACATGATGGTCCCAGCTAAAGTAGTAAAATAGAAAACTGTTGACTGACAGTGCATAAACCAATCGGAATGGATTGTTTTGAATGAGTGTTAGTGATGGCCATTGTTGCCTTTGCCATCAATGTTGTTACCTATAGGTGGTCATCCATTGTATTTGACTGACTGGACCGTGGGCCAATCAGAACACGGGGGCGGGGCTTCACATGTTTCAGGGGGTGGAGCTATATTCCATGTCCCAGGAGATAGCACAACAAATCTTTTCGTTTTAGCTTGACATTGATGGTGGGAAACCATCTGGTTCTCCCCCATCGATGTAAAAACTATGAACATCGACCATAATCTATCGATGTTTTATAAACATTGATGGTCATCCCTAATGAGTATTGCATCAACCAATCACATGGTCTAATTTCCAAACTAATTTGCATAAGGAATTTATTTGCTCTCCATAACTTATTTAGGTCCTTCCTCACCATAGTCTAATTGAAAACCTACAAAACCAGCCAAAGATGGTTGATAACAAGAATGTTCTTGACCAATTGGTTTGTTGGTTGAAGACTGTTGTATGATGGTCCCATCAAAAGTAGTAAAATAGAAAACTGTTGACTTGCCATTGATGTTGTTACATATCGGTGGTCATCCATTGTATTTGATGGACTGGCCTGTGGGCCAATCAGAATATGGGGGCGGGGCTTCACTGGTGTCGTGGGTGGAGCTATGCTCAGTGTCCCAGGAAATAGCAAAACAAAACTAGTAGTTTGAGCTTGACATTGATGGTGTGAAACCATCTGGTTCTCCCCCATCGATGTCAGAACTATTGAACATCGACCATAACCTATAGATGTTTTATAAATATCGATGGCCGATGGCCGATGGCCATCCCTAATGAGTATTGCATCAACCAATCAGATGGTCTAATTTCTAAACTAATTTGCATAAGGGCTTTCTTTGCTCTCCATAACTTACTTAGGTCTTTCCTCACTCTAGTCTTATTGAAAACCTACAAAACTAGCCAAAGATGGTGGGTGACAAGAACATTAATGACTGATTGTCTTGCTGGTTGAAGACTATCACATGATGGTCCCAGCTAAAGTAGTAAAATAGAAAACTGTTGACTGACAGTGCATAAACCAATCGGAATGGATTGTTTTGAATGAGTGTTAGTGATGGCCATTGTTGCCTTTGCCATCGATGTTGTTACCTATAGGTGGTCATCCATTGTATTTGACTGACTGGACCGTGGGCCAATCAGAACACGGGGCGGGGCTTCACATGTTTCAGGGGGTGGAGCTATATTCCATGTCCCAGGAGATAGCACAACAAATCTTTTCGTTTTAGCTTGACATTGATGGTGGGAAACCATCTGGTTCTCCCCCATCGATGTAAAAACTATGAACATCGACCATAATCTATCGATGTTTTATAAACATCGATGGTCATCCCTAATGAGAATTGCATCAACCAATCACATGGTCTAATTTCCAAACTAATTTGCATAAGGAATTTATTTGCTCTCCATAACTTATTTAGGTCCTTCCTCACCATAGTCTAATTGAAAACCTACAAAACCAGCCAAAGATGGTTGATAACAAGAATGTTCTTGACCAACTGGTTTGTTGGTTGAAGACTGTTGTATGATGGTCCCATCAAAAGTAGTAAAATAGAAAACTGTTGACTTGCCATTGATGTTGTTACATATCGGTGGTCATCCATTGTATTTGATGGACTGGCCTGTGGGCCAATCAGAATATGGGGGCGGGGCTTCACTGGTGTCGTCGGTGGAGCTATGCTCAGTGTCCCAGGAAATAGCAAAACAAAACTAGTAGTTTGAGCTTGACATTGATGGTGTGAAACCATCTGGTTCTCCCCCATCGATGTCAAAACTATTGAACATCGACCATAACCTATAGATGTTTTATAAACATCGATGGCCGATGGCCATCCCTAATGAGTATTGCATCAACCAATCAGATGGTCTAATTTCTAAACTAATTTGCATAAGGGCTTTATTTGCTCTCCATAACTTACTTAGGTCTTTCCTCACCCTAGTCTTATTGAAAACCTACAAAACTAGCCAAAGATGGTGGGTGACAAGAACATTCACGACTGATTGTCTTGCTGGTTGAAGACTATCACATGATGGTCCCAGCTAAAGTAGTAAAATAGAAAACTGTTGACTGACAGTGCATAAACCAATCGGAATGGATTGTTTTGAATGAGTGTTAGTTATGGCCATTGTTGCCTTTGCCATCGATGTTGTTACCTATAGGTGGTCATCCATTGTATTTGACTGACTGGACCGTGGGCCAATCAGAACACGGGGGCGGGGCTTCACAGGTTTCAGGGGGTGGAGCTATATTCCATGTCCCAGGAGATAGCACAACAAATCTTTTCGTCTTAGCTTGACATTTATGGTGGGAAACCATCTGGTTCTCCCCCATCGATGTAAAAACTATGAACATCGACCATAATCTATCGATGTTTTATAAGATGTTTTATCTCGGCCTTTTGGCTAAGATCAAGTGTAGTATCTGTTCTTATCAGTTGGGTATGGACTGGCCTCTGGCAGAGAATAGAGAAAGGTGAGACTGAGTAGCTGCTCTGATGGGCGGAGGGTGTGGGACCCCTCTGTTTTTTCCCGGGAGTAGTGAAAAGTCTCACTGAGTATCTTCACCTCTGCCTTTGGTAGGAGGTGTTGTTTCCGTAAATCCACTGGTAAGAGGGGGGGAGAAACACTGGGCCTAGTAGTTTGACTCTCTTGACGGGGTTTGTAGCCCCCGAAGGATGAGTCAGCGAAAGGCTCAGTCTAGTATCCAATCCCAGGGAGCGGAGAAAGGTTGGGACTGAGTAGATGGCTCCTGTTCCAGAGGTTCGTAGCCTCTGATGGGGAGACCGCGAAAGGCCCAGCTTAGTACCTTAACCCTGGGAGCGGAGAAACACTGGGACTGAGTAGATTGCTCTTCCGGAGGGGGTGCAGCCCCTAAGGGAGTCTTTCGAAAGGCCCAGTGGAGTACCCATTCCCATGCCGGGGGCTGGAAAATGCCTGCTGGTGAGACGGAGAAAAGCTTGGTCGGACGCTGAAGGGTCGGCTGCCTGGAGTCCGAGGCTGCACTGTGCCCCCGGGGAAACTCGGGGGTGCCGGACATGCACGGGTGATCCCAAGTCACCTTGCACGAATGGCACTTGCACTGCGCACTTCCCTTTAGGTTAGCGCTTCACGTCCTTACCCTGTCCTTTTGGATGGGGTAGGACAATTTTTCACACCCCCCCCCCGGCCTTCTGGCTAGGGCCTTATTCTTTTCTTTTTATGATTTGCACGTTTTGCACTCCACGTTTTTCGTTAGTTTGTCACGTTTTTTCATTTGGGTAGTGCGGCTGTCCCTAACGGGCCTTCCGTTCCCCAAACGTGACTGGGACTCTTCACCTTCTGGGGAGAGTCCCGGTTCCCTCGAGGGCAACCCCGAGCCGCAAGGCGGAGGGAAGCCTAAGTCGGGTCTCTCCAAAGCACGGGCTGCGGAGGACCCACCGTCCGAAACCCTTCCGGGGGTGGAGGAAAAGCGGGTCTCTCTAAGCTTCGGCGAAGAGGACCCACCGATCCCTTTTTTCCCTTCCTTGGCCTTATGGTTGAGGGGGGTTAGGGGAACCATGGGGCCTTTCTCCTTTGGGAGAGGGCCACACGTTCGTACGGCTGCCCCCTGTGCACGCGTTTAGTCACGTCACTGGTGGTGGTGGGAGCACACCTCGGGCTCCCTGAGTTTCTTCAAACTCATTGTCTTGCTGGTTGAAGACTATTGCATGATGGTCCCAGCAAAAGTTGTAAAATAGAAAACTGTTGACTGACAGTACATAAACCAATCAGAGTGGCTTATTTTGAATGAATATTGTATCAACCAATCAGATGATCTCAATTCTAAACTAATTTGCATAAGCGCTATATTTGCTCTCCATAACATACTGAGGTCCATCCTAACCCTAGTTTAATTGAACACCTGCAGAACCAGCCACAGATAGTTGATAACAAGAGCATTCTTCACCAATTGTCTTGCTGGTTGAAGACTATTGCATGATGGTCCCAGCAAAAGTTGTAAAATAGAAAACTGTTGACTGACAGTACATAAACCAATCAGAATGGCTTATTTTGAATGACAATTGCATCAACCAATCAGATGATCTCAATTCTAAACTAATTTGCATAAGCGCTTTATTTGCTCTCCATAACTTACTGAGGTCCTTCCTAACCCTAGTTTAATTGAACACCTGCAGAACCAGCCACAGATAGTTGATAACAAGAGCATTTTTGACCAATTGTCTTGCTGGTTGAAGACTATTGCATGATGGTCCCAGCAAAAGTTGTAAAATTGAAAACTGCTGACTGACATTACATAAACCAATCAGAATGGCTTATTTTGAATGACAATTGTATCAACCAATCAGATGGCCTCAATTCTAAACTAATTTGCATAAGGGCTTTTTTTTACTCTCCATAACTTACTGAGGTCCTTCCTAACCCTAGTTTAATTGAACACGTTCAGAACCAGCCACAGATAGTGGATAACAAGAGCATTCTTGACCAATTGTCTTGCTGGTTGAAGACTATTGCATGATGGTCCCAGCAAAAGTTGTACAATAGAAAACTGTTGACTGACAGTACATAAACCAATCAGAATGGCTTATTTTGAATGACAATTGCATCAACCAATCAGATGATCTCAATTCTAAACTAATTTGCATAATGGCTTTATTTGCTCTCCATAACTTACTGAGGTCCATCCTAACCCTAGTTTAATTGAACACCTGCAGAACCAGCCACAGATAGTTGATAAAAAGAGCATTCTTGACCAATTGTCTTGCTGGTTTAAGACTATTGCATGATGGTCCCAGCAAAAGTTGTGAAATAGAAAACTGTTGACTCACATTATATAAACCACTCAGAATGGCTTATTTTGAATGACAATTGTATCAACCAATCAGATGGTCTCAATTCTAAACTAATTTGCATAAGGGCTTTATTTACTCTCCATAACTTACTGAGGTCCTTCCTAACCCTAGTTTAATTGAACACCTGCAGAGCCAGCCACAGATAGTTGATAACAAGAGCATTCTTGACCAATTGTCTTGCTGGTTTAAGACTATTGCATGATGGTCCCAGCAAAAGTTGTGCAATAGAAAACTGTTGACTGACAGTACATAAACCAATCAGAATGGCTTATTTTGAATGACAATTGCATCAACCAATCAGATGATCTCAATTCTAAACTAATTTGCATAATGGCTTTATTTGCTCTCCATAACTTACTGAGGTCCATCCTAACCCTAGTTTAATTGAACACCTGCAGAACCAGCCACAGATAGTTGATAAAAAGAGCATTCTTGACCAATTGTCTTGCTGGTTTAAGACTATTGCATGATGGTCCCAGCAAAAGTTGTGAAATAGAAAACTGTTGACTCACATTATATAAACCACTCAGAATGGCTTATTTTGAATGACAATTGTATCAACCAATCAGATGGTCTCAATTCTAAACTAATTTGCATAAGGGCTTTATTTACTCTCCATAACTTACTGAGGTCCTTCCTAACCCTAGTTTAATTGAACACCTGCAGAGCCAGCCACAGATAGTTGATAACAAGAGCATTCTTGACCAATTGTCTTGCTGGTTGAAGACTATTGCATGATGGTCCCAGCAAAAGTTGTAAAATAGAAAACTGTTGACTGACATTACATAAACCAATCAGAATGGCTTATTTTGAATGACAATTGTATCAACCAATCAGATGGTCTCAATTCTAAACTAATTTGCATAAGGGCTTTATTTACTCTCCATAACTTACTGAGGTCCTTCCTAACCCTAGTTTAATTGAACACCTGCAGAACCAGCCACAGATAGTTGATAAAAAGAGCATTCTTGACCAATTGTCTTGCTGGTTGAAGACTATTGCATGATGGTCCCAGCAAAAGTTGTAAAATAGAAAACTGTTGACTGACATTACATAAACCAATCAGAATGGCTTATTTTGAATGACAATTGTATCAACCAATCAGATGGCCTCAATTCTAAACTAATTTGCATAAGGGCTTTTTTTACTCTCCATAACTTACTGAGGTCCTTCCTGCCCCTAGTTTAATTGAACACCTGCAGAACAAGCCACAGATAGTTGATAACAAGAGCATTCTTGACCAATTGTCTTGCTGGTTGAAGATTATTGCATGATGGTCCCAGCAAAAGTTGTAAAATAGAAAACTGTTGACTGACAGTACATAAACCAATCAGAGTGGCTTATTTTGAATGACAATTGCATCAACCAATCAGATGATCTCAATTCTAAACTAATTTGCATAATGGCTTTATTTGCTCTCCATAACTTACTGAGGTCCATCCTAACCCTAGTTTAATTGAACACCTGCAGAACCAGCCACAGATAGTTGATAAAAAGAGCATTCTTGACCAATTGTCTTGCTGGTTTAAGACTATTGCATGATGGTCCCAGCAAAAGTTGTGAAATAGAAAACTGTTGACTGACATTATATAAACCAATCAGAATGGCTTATTTTGAATGACAATTGTATCAACCAATCAGATGGTCTCAATTCTAAACTAATTTGCATAAGGGCTTTATTTACTCTCCATAACTTACTGAGGTCCTTCCTAACCCTAGTTTAATTGAACACCTGCAGAGCCAGCCACAGATAGTTGATAACAAGAGCATTCTTGACCAATTGTCTTGCTGGTTGAAGACTATTGCATGATGGTCCTAGCAAAAGCTGTAAAATAGAAAACTGTTGACTGACAGTACATAAACCAATCAGAATGGCTTATTTTGAATGACAATTGCATCAACCAATCAGATGATCTCAATTCTAAACTAATTTGCATAATGGCTTTATTTGCTCTCCATAACTTACTGAGGTCCATCCTAACCCTAGTTTAATTGAACACCTGCAGAACAAGCCACAGATAGTTGATAAAAAGAGCATTCTTGACCAATTGTCTTGCTGGTTTAAGACTATTGCATGATGGTCCCAGCAAAAGTTGTGAAATAGAAAACTGTTGACTGACATTATATAAACCAATCAGAATGGCTTATTTTGAATGACAATTGTATCAACCAATCAGATGGTCTCAATTCTAAACTAATTTGCATAAGGGCTTTATTTACTCTCCATAACTTACTGAGGTCCTTCCTAACCCTAGTTTAATTGAACACCTGCAGAGCCAGCCACAGATAGTTGATAACAAGAGCATTCTTGACCAATTGTCTTGCTGGTTGAAGACTATTGCATGATGGTCCCAGCAAAAGTTGTAAAATAGAAAACTGTTGACTGACATTACATAAACCAATCAGAATGGCTTATTTTGAATGACAATTGTATCAACCAATCAGATGGCCTCAATTATAAACTAATTTGCATAAGGGCTTTTTTTACTCTCCATAACTTACTGAGGTCCTTCCTGCCCCTAGTTTAATTGAACACCTGCAGAACAAGCCACAGATAGTTGATAACAAGAGCATTCTTGACCAATTGTCTTGCTGGTTGAAGACTATTGCATGATGGTCCCAGCAAAAGTTGTAAAATAGAAAACTGTTGACTGACAGTACATAAACCAATCAGAGTGGCTTATTTTGAATGACAATTGCATCAACCAATCAGATGATCTCAATTCTAAACTAATTTGCATAAGCGCTTTATTTGCTCTCCATAACTTACTGAGGTCCTTCCTAACCCTAGTTTAATTGAACACCTGCAGAACCAGCCACAGATAGTTGATAACAAGAGCATTCTTGACCAATTGTCTTGCTGGTTGAAGACTATTGCATGATGGTCCCAGCAAAAGTTGTAAAATAGAAAACTGTTGACTGACAGTACATAAACCAATCAGAATGGCTTATTTTGAATGACAATTGCATCAACCAATCAGATGGTATCAATTCTAAACTTATTTGCATATGGGCTTTATTTACTCTCCATAACTTACTGAGGTCCTTCCTAACCCTAGTTTTATTGAACACCTTCAGAAACAGCCACAGATAGTGGATAACAAGAGCATTCTTGACCAATTGTCTTGCTGGTTGAAGACTATTGCATGATGGTCCCAGCAAAAGTTGTAAAATAGAAAACTGTTGACTGACAGTACATAAACCAATCAGAATGGCTTATTTTGAATGACAATTGCATCAACCAATCAGGTGATCTCAATTCTAAACTAATTTGCATAATGGCTTTATTTGCTCTCCATAACTTACTGAGGTCCATCCTAACCCTAGTTTAATTGAACACCTGCAGAACCAGCCACAGATAGTTGATAAAAAGAGCATTCTTGACCAATTGTCTTGCTGGTTGAGGACTATTGCATGATGGTCCCAGCAAAAGTTGTGAAATAGAAAACTGTTGACTGACATTATATAAACCAATCAGAATGGCTTATTTTGAATGACAATTGTATCAACCAATCAGATGGTCTCAATTCTAAACTAATTTGCATAAGTCTTTATTTACTCTCCATAACTTACTGAGGTCCTTCCTAACCCTAGTTTAATTGAACACCTGCAGAGCCAGCCAGAGATAGTTGACAACAAGAGCATTCTTGACCAATTGTCTTGCTGGTTGAAGACTATTACATGATGGTCCCAGCAAAAGTTGTAAAATAGAAAACTGTTGACTGACAGTACATAAACCAATCAGAATGGCTTATTTTGAATGACAATTGCATCAACCAATCAGATGATCTCAATTCTAAACTAATTTGCATAATGGCTTTATTTGCTCTCCATAACTTACTGAGGTCCATCCTGCCCCTAGTTTAATTGAACACCTGCAGAACCAGCCACAGATAGTTGATAACAAGAGCATTCTTGACCAATTGTCTTGCTGGTTGAAGACTATTGCATGATGGTCCCAGCAAAAGTTGTGAAATAGAAAACTGTTGACTGACATTATATAAACCAATCAGAATGGCTTATTTTGAATGACAATTGTATCAACCAATCAGATGGTCTCAATTCTAAACTAATTTGCATAAGGGCTTTATTTACTCTCCATAGCTTACTGAGGTCCTTCCTAACCCTAGTTTAATTGAACACCTGCAGAACCAGCCACAGATAGTTGATAACAAGAGCATTCTTGACCAATTGTCTTGCTGGTTGAAGACTATTGCATGATGGTCCCAGCAAAAGTTGTAAAATAGAAAACTGTTGACTGACAGTACATAAACCAATCAGAATGGCTTATTTTGAATGACAATTGCATCAACCAATCAGATGGTCTCAATTCTAAACTAATTTGCATAAGGGCTTTGTTTACTCTCCATAACTTACTGAGGTCCTTCCTAAACCCTAGTTTAATTGAACACCTTCAGAAACAGCCACAGATAGTGGATAACAAGAGCATTCTTGAACAATTGTCTTGCTGGTTGAAGACTATTGCATGATGGTCCCAGCAAAAGTTGTAAAATAGAAAACTGTTGACTGACAGTACATAAACCAATCAGAGTGGCTTATTTTGAATGACAATTGTATCAACCAATCAGATGATCTCAATTCTAAACTAATTTGCATAAGCGCTTTATTTGCTCTCCATAACATACTGAGGTCCTTCCTAACCCTAGTTTAATTGAACACCTGCAGAACCAGCCACAGATAGTTGATAACAAGAGCATTCTTGACCAATTGTCTTGCTGGTTGAAGACTATTGCATGATGGTCCCAGCAAAAGTTGTAAAATAGAAAACTGTTGACTGACAGTACATAAACCAATCAGAATGGCTTATTTTGAATGACAATTGCATCAACCAATCAGATGATCTCAATTCTAAACTAATTTGCATAAGCGCTTTATTTGCTCTCCATAACTTACTGAGGTCCTTCCTAACCCTAGTTTAATTGAACACCTGCAGAACCAGCCACAGATAGTTGATAACAAGAGCATTTTTGACCAATTGTCTTGCTGGTTGAAGACTATTGCATGATGGTCCCAGCAAAAGTTGTAAAATTGAAAACTGCTGACTGACATTACATAAACCAATCAGAATGGCTTATTTTGAATGACAATTGTATCAACCAATCAGATGGCCTCAATTCTAAACTAATTTGCATAAGGGCTTTTTTTTACTCTCCATAACTTACTGAGGTCCTTCCTGCCCCTAGTTTAATTGAACACCTGCAGAACAAGCCACAGATAGTTGATAACAAGAGCATTCTTGACCAATTGTCTTGCTGGTTGAAGACTATTGCATGATGGTCCCAGCAAAAGTTGTAAAATAGAAAACTGTTGACTGACAGAACATAAACCAATCAGAATGGCTTATTTTGAATGACAATTGCATCAACCAATCAGATGGTCTCAATTCTAAACTAATTTGCATAATTGCTTTATTTACTCTCCATAACTTACTGAGGTCCTTCCTAACCCTAGTTTAATTGAACACCTTCAGAACCAGCCACAGATAGTGGATAACAAGAGCATTCTTGACCAATTGTCTTGCTGGTTGAAGACTATTGCATGATGGTCCCAGCAAAAGTTGTACAATAGAAAACTGTTGACTGACAGTACATAAACCAATCAGAATGGCTTATTTTGAATGACAATTGCATCAACCAATCAGATGATCTCAATTCTAAACTAATTTGCATAATGGCTTTATTTGCTCTCCATAACTTACTGAGGTCCATCCTAACCCTAGTTTAATTGAACACCTGCAGAACCAGCCACAGATAGTTGATAAAAAGAGCATTCTTGACCAATTGTCTTGCTGGTTTAAGACTATTGCATGATGGTCCCAGCAAAAGTTGTGAAATAGAAAACTGTTGACTGACATTATATAAACCACTCAGAATGGCTTATTTTGAATGACAATTGTATCAACCAATCAGATGGTCTCAATTCTAAACTAATTTGCATAAGGGCTTTATTTACTCTCCATAACTTACTGAGGTCCTTCCTAACCCTAGTTTAATTGAACACCTGCAGAGCCAGCCACAGATAGTTGATAACAAGAGCATTCTTGACCAATTGTCTTGCTGGTTGAAGACTATTGCATGATGGTTTCAGCAAAAGTTGTAAAATAGAAAACTGTTGACTGACATTACATAAACCAATCAGAATGGCTTATTTTGAATGACAATTGTATCAACCAATCAGATGGTCTCAATTCTAAACTAATTTGCATAAGGGCTTTATTTACTCTCCATAACTTACTGAGGTCCTTCCTAACCCTAGTTTAATTGAACACCTGCAGAACCAGCCACAGATAGTTGATAAAAAGAGCATTCTTGACCAATTGTCTTGCTGGTTGAAGACTATTGCATGATGGTCCCAGCAAAAGTTGTAAAATAGAAAACTGTTGACTGACATTACATAAACCAATCAGAATGGCTTATTTTGAATGACAATTGTATCAACCAATCAGATGGCCTCAATTCTAAACTAATTTGCATAAGGGCTTTTTTTACTCTCCATAACTTACTGAGGTCCTTCCTGCCCCTAGTTTAATTGAACACCTGCAGAACAAGCCACAGATAGTTGATAACAAGAGCATTCTTGACCAATTGTCTTGCTGGTTGAAGACTATTGCATGATGGTCCCAGCAAAAGTTGTAAAATAGAAAACTGTTGACTGACAGTACATAAACCAATCAGAGTGGCTTATTTTGAATGACAATTGCATCAACCAATCAGATGATCTCAATTCTAAACTAATTTGCATAATGGCTTTATTTGCTCTCCATAACTTACTGAGGTCCATCCTAACCCTAGTTTAATTGAACACCTGCAGAACCAGCCACAGATAGTTGATAAAAAGAGCATTATTGACCAATTGTCTTGCTGGTTTAAGACTATTGCATGATGGTCCCAGCAAAAGTTGTGAAATAGAAAACTGTTGACTGACATTATATAAACCAATCAGAATGGCTTATTTTGAATGACAATTGTATCAACCAATCAGATGGCCTCAATTCTAAACTAATTTGCATAAGGGCTTTTTTTACTCTCCATAACTTACTGAGGTCCTTCCTGCCCCTAGTTTAATTGAACACCTGCAGAACAAGCCACAGATAGTTGATAACAAGAGCATTCTTGACCAATTGTCTTGCTGGTTGAAGATTATTGCATGATGGTCCCAGCAAAAGTTGTAAAATAGAAAACTGTTGACTGACAGTACATAAACCAATCAGAGTGGCTTATTTTGAATGACAATTGCATCAACCAATCAGATGATCTCAATTCTAAACTAATTTGCATAATGGCTTTATTTGCTCTCCATAACTTACTGAGGTCCATCCTAACCCTAGTTTAATTGAACACCTGCAGAACCAGCCACAGATAGTTGATAAAAAGAGCATTCTTGACCAATTGTCTTGCTGGTTTAAGACTATTGCATGATGGTCCCAGCAAAAGTTGTGAAATAGAAAACTGTTGACTGACATTATATAAACCAATCAGAATGGCTTATTTTGAATGACAATTGTATCAACCAATCAGATGGCCTCAATTCTAAACTAATTTGCATAAGGGCTTTTTTTACTCTCCATAACTTACTGAGGTCCTTCCTGCCCCTAGTTTAATTGAACACCTGCAGAACAAGCCACAGATAGTTGATAACAAGAGCATTCTTGACCAATTGTCTTGCTGGTTGAAGACTATTGCATGATGGTCCCAGCAAAAGTTGTAAAATAGAAAACTGTTGACTGACAGTACATAAACCAATCAGAGTGGCTTATTTTGAATGACAATTGCATCAACCAATCAGATGATCTCAATTCTAAACTAATTTGCATAATGGCTTTATTTGCTCTCCATAACTTACTGAGGTCCATCCTAACCCTAGTTTAATTGAACACCTGCAGAACAAGCCACAGATAGTTGATAAAAAGAGCATTCTTGACCAATTGTCTTGCTGGTTTAAGACTATTGCATGATGGTCCCAGCAAAAGTTGTGAAATAGAAAACTGTTGACTGACATTATATAAACCAATCAGAATGGCTTATTTTGAATGACAATTGTATCAACCAATCAGATGGTCTCAATTCTAAACTAATTTGCATAAGGGCTTTATTTACTCTCCATAACTTACTGAGGTCCTTCCTAACCCTAGTTTAATTGAACACCTGCAGAGCCAGCCACAGATAGTTGATAACAAGAGCATTCTTGACCAATTGTCTTGCTGGTTGAAGACTATTGCATGATGGTCCCAGCAAAAGTTGTAAAATAGAAAACTGTTGACTGACATTACATAAACCAATCAGAATGGCTTATTTTGAATGACAATTGTATCAACCAATCAGATGGCCTCAATTATAAACTAATTTGCATAAGGGCTTTTTTTACTCTCCATAACTTACTGAGGTCCTTCCTGCCCCTAGTTTAATTGAACACCTGCAGAACAAGCCACAGATAGTTGATAACAAGAGCATTCTTGACCAATTGTCTTGCTGGTTGAAGACTATTGCATGATGGTCCCAGCAAAAGTTGTAAAATAGAAAACTGTTGACTGACATTACATAAACCAATCAGAATGGCTTATTTTGAATGACAATTGTATCAACCAATCAGATGGCCTCAATTATAAACTAATTTGCATAAGGGCTTTTTTTACTCTCCATAACTTACTGAGGTCCTTCCTGCCCCTAGTTTAATTGAACACCTGCAGAACAAGCCACAGATAGTTGATAACAAGAGCATTCTTGACCAATTGTCTTGCTGGTTGAAGACTATTGCATGATGGTCCCAGCAAAAGTTGTAAAATAGAAAACTGTTGACTGACAGTACATAAACCAATCAGAGTGGCTTATTTTGAATGACAATTGCATCAACCAATCAGATGATCTCAATTCTAAACTAATTTGCATAAGCGCTTTATTTGCTCTCCATAACTTACTGAGGTCCTTCCTAACCCTAGTTTAATTGAACACCTGCAGAACCAGCCACAGATAGTTGATAACAAGAGCATTCTTGACCAATTGTCTTGCTGGTTGAAGACTATTGCATGATGGTCCCAGCAAAAGTTGTAAAATAGAAAACTGTTGACTGACAGTACATAAACCAATCAGAATGGCTTATTTTGAATGACAATTGCATCAACCAATCAGATGGCCTCAATTCTAAACTAATTTGCATAAGGGCTTTTTTTACTCTCTATAACTTACTTAGGTCCTTCCTGCCCCTAGTTTAATTGAACACCTGCAGAACCAGCCACAGATAGTTGATAACAAGAGCATTCTTGACCAATTGTCTTGCTGGTTGAAGACTATTGCATGATGGTCCCAGCAAAAGTTGTGAAATAGAAAACTGTTGACTGACATTATATAAACCAATCAGAATGGCTTATTTTGAATGACAATTGTATCAACCAATCAGATGGTCTCAATTCTAAACTAATTTGCATAAGGGATTTATTTACTCTCCATAGCTTACTGAGGTCCTTCCTAACCCTAGTTTAATTGAACACCTGCAGAACCAGCCACAGATAGTTGATAACAAGAGCATTCTTGACCAATTGTCTTGCTGGTTGAAGACTATTGCATGATGGTCCCAGCAAAAGTTGTAAAATAGAAAACTGTTGACTGACAGTACATAAACCAATCAGAATGGCTTATTTTGAATGACAATTGCATCAACCAATCAGATGGTCTCAATTCTAAACTAATTTGCATAAGGGCTTTATTTACTCTCCATAACTTACTGAGGTCCTTCCTAAACCCTAGTTTAATTGAACACCTTCAGAAACAGCCACAGATAGTGGATAACAAGAGCATTCTTGAACAATTGTCTTGCTGGTTGAAGACTATTGCATGATGGTCCCAGCAAAAGTTGTAAAATAGAAAACTGTTGACTGACAGTACATAAACCAATCAGAGTGGCTTATTTTGAATGACAATTGTATCAACCAATCAGATGATCTCAATTCTAAACTAATTTGCATAAGCGCTTTATTTGCTCTCCATAACATACTGAGGTCCTTCCTAACCCTAGTTTAATTGAACACCTGCAGAACCAGCCACAGATAGTTGATAACAAGAGCATTCTTGACCAATTGTCTTGCTGGTTGAAGACTATTGCATGATGGTCCCAGCAAAAGTTGTAAAATAGAAAACTGTTGACTGACAGTACATAAACCAATCAGAATGGCTTATTTTGAATGACAATTGCATCAACCAATCAGATGATCTCAATTCTAAACTAATTTGCATAAGCGCTTTATTTGCTCTCCATAACTTACTGAGGTCCTTCCTAACCCTAGTTTAATTGAACACCTGCAGAACCAGCCACAGATAGTTGATAACAAGAGCATTTTTGACCAATTGTCTTGCTGGTTGAAGACTATTGCATGATGGTCCCAGCAAAAGTTGTAAAATTGAAAACTGCTGACTGACATTACATAAACCAATCAGAATGGCTTATTTTGAATGACAATTGTATCAACCAATCAGATGGCCTCAATTCTAAACTAATTTGCATAAGGGCTTTTTTTTACTCTCCATAACTTACTGAGGTCCTTCCTGCCCCTAGTTTAATTGAACACCTGCAGAACAAGCCACAGATAGTTGATAACAAGAGCATTCTTGACCAATTGTCTTGCTGGTTGAAGACTATTGCATGATGGTCCCAGCAAAAGTTGTAAAATAGAAAACTGTTGACTGACAGAACATAAACCAATCAGAATGGCTTATTTTGAATGACAATTGCATCAACCAATCAGATGGTCTCAATTCTAAACTAATTTGCATAATGGCTTTATTTACTCTCCATAACTTACTGAGGTCCTTCCTAACCCTAGTTTAATTGAACACCTTCAGAACCAGCCACAGATAGTGGATAACAAGAGCATTCTTGACCAATTGTCTTGCTGGTTGAAGACTATTGCATGATGGTCCCAGCAAAAGTTGTACAATAGAAAACTGTTGACTGACAGTACATAAACCAATCAGAATGGCTTATTTTGAATGACAATTGCATCAACCAATCAGATGATCTCAATTCTAAACTAATTTGCATAATGGCTTTATTTGCTCTCCATAACTTACTGAGGTCCATCCTAACCCTAGTTTAATTGAACACCTGCAGAACCAGCCACAGATAGTTGATAAAAAGAGCATTCTTGACCAATTGTCTTGCTGGTTTAAGACTATTGCATGATGGTCCCAGCAAAAGTTGTGAAATAGAAAACTGTTGACTGACATTATATAAACCACTCAGAATGGCTTATTTTGAATGACAATTGTATCAACCAATCAGATGGTCTCAATTCTAAACTAATTTGCATAAGGGCTTTATTTACTCTCCATAACTTACTGAGGTCCTTCCTAACCCTAGTTTAATTGAACACCTGCAGAGCCAGCCACAGATAGTTGATAACAAGAGCATTCTTGACCAATTGTCTTGCTGGTTGAAGACTATTGCATGATGGTTTCAGCAAAAGTTGTAAAATAGAAAACTGTTGACTGACATTACATAAACCAATCAGAATGGCTTATTTTGAATGACAATTGTATCAACCAATCAGATGGTCTCAATTCTAAACTAATTTGCATAAGGGCTTTATTTACTCTCCATAACTTACTGAGGTCCTTCCTAACCCTAGTTTAATTGAACACCTGCAGAACCAGCCACAGATAGTTGATAAAAAGAGCATTCTTGACCAATTGTCTTGCTGGTTGAAGACTATTGCATGATGGTCCCAGCAAAAGTTGTAAAATAGAAAACTGTTGACTGACATTACATAAACCAATCAGAATGGCTTATTTTGAATGACAATTGTATCAACCAATCAGATGGCCTCAATTCTAAACTAATTTGCATAAGGGCTTTTTTTACTCTCCATAACTTACTGAGGTCCTTCCTGCCCCTAGTTTAATTGAACACCTGCAGAACAAGCCACAGATAGTTGATAACAAGAGCATTCTTGACCAATTGTCTTGCTGGTTGAAGACTATTGCATGATGGTCCCAGCAAAAGTTGTAAAATAGAAAACTGTTGACTGACAGTACATAAACCAATCAGAGTGGCTTATTTTGAATGACAATTGCATCAACCAATCAGATGATCTCAATTCTAAACTAATTTGCATAATGGCTTTATTTGCTCTCCATAACTTACTGAGGTCCATCCTAACCCTAGTTTAATTGAACACCTGCAGAACCAGCCACAGATAGTTGATAAAAAGAGCATTATTGACCAATTGTCTTGCTGGTTTAAGACTATTGCATGATGGTCCCAGCAAAAGTTGTGAAATAGAAAACTGTTGACTGACATTATATAAACCAATCAGAATGGCTTATTTTGAATGACAATTGTATCAACCAATCAGATGGCCTCAATTCTAAACTAATTTGCATAAGGGCTTTTTTTACTCTCCATAACTTACTGAGGTCCTTCCTGCCCCTAGTTTAATTGAACACCTGCAGAACAAGCCACAGATAGTTGATAACAAGAGCATTCTTGACCAATTGTCTTGCTGGTTGAAGATTATTGCATGATGGTCCCAGCAAAAGTTGTAAAATAGAAAACTGTTGACTGACAGTACATAAACCAATCAGAGTGGCTTATTTTGAATGACAATTGCATCAACCAATCAGATGATCTCAATTCTAAACTAATTTGCATAATGGCTTTATTTGCTCTCCATAACTTACTGAGGTCCATCCTAACCCTAGTTTAATTGAACACCTGCAGAACCAGCCACAGATAGTTGATAAAAAGAGCATTCTTGACCAATTGTCTTGCTGGTTTAAGACTATTGCATGATGGTCCCAGCAAAAGTTGTGAAATAGAAAACTGTTGACTGACATTATATAAACCAATCAGAATGGCTTATTTTGAATGACAATTGTATCAACCAATCAGATGGCCTCAATTCTAAACTAATTTGCATAAGGGCTTTTTTTACTCTCCATAACTTACTGAGGTCCTTCCTGCCCCTAGTTTAATTGAACACCTGCAGAACAAGCCACAGATAGTTGATAACAAGAGCATTCTTGACCAATTGTCTTGCTGGTTGAAGACTATTGCATGATGGTCCCAGCAAAAGTTGTAAAATAGAAAACTGTTGACTGACATTACATAAACCAATCAGAATGGCTTATTTTGAATGACAATTGTATCAACCAATCAGATGGCCTCAATTATAAACTAATTTGCATAAGGGCTTTTTTTACTCTCCATAACTTACTGAGGTCCTTCCTGCCCCTAGTTTAATTGAACACCTGCAGAACAAGCCACAGATAGTTGATAACAAGAGCATTCTTGACCAATTGTCTTGCTGGTTGAAGACTATTGCATGATGGTCCCAGCAAAAGTTGTAAAATAGAAAACTGTTGACTGACAGTACATAAACCAATCAGAGTGGCTTATTTTGAATGACAATTGCATCAACCAATCAGATGATCTCAATTCTAAACTAATTTGCATAAGCGCTTTATTTGCTCTCCATAACTTACT
Organism: Crinia signifera; assembly: GCF_055691185.1. Lineage (NCBI taxonomy): Eukaryota > Metazoa > Chordata > Amphibia > Anura > Myobatrachidae > Crinia > Crinia signifera. The sequence continues at coordinate 73,511,754 of NC_139220.1, read as the reverse complement.
GAGGTCCTTCCTAACCCTAGTTTAATTGAACACCTGCAGAACCAGCCACAGATAGTTGATAACAAGAGCATTCTTGACCAATTGTCTTGCTGGTTGAAGACTATTGCATGATGCTCCCAGCAAAAGTTGTAAAATAGAAAACTGTTGACTGACAGTACATAAACCAATCAGAATGGCTTATTTTGAATGACAATTGCATCAACCAATCAGATGGTATCAATTCTAAACTCATTTGCATATGGGCTTTATTTACTCTCCATAACTTACTGAGGTCCTTCCTAACCCTAGTTTTATTGAACACCTTCAGAACCAGCCACAGATAGTGGATAACAAGAGCATTCTTGACCAATTGTCTTGCTGGTTGAAGACTATTGCATGATGGTCCCAGCAAAAGTTGTAAAATAGAAAACTGTTGACTGACATTACATAAACCAATCAGAATGGCTTATTTTGAATGACAATTGTATCAACCAATCAGATGGTCTCAATTCTAAACTAATTTGCATAAGGGCTTTATTTACTCTCCATAACTTACTGAGGTCCTTCCTAACCCTAGTTTAATTGAACACCTGCAGAACCAGCCACAGATAGTTGATAAAAAGAGCATTCTTGACCAATTGTCTTGCTGGTTGAAGACTATTGCATGATGGTCCCAGCAAAAGTTGTAAAATAGAAAACTGTTGACTGACAGTACATAAACCAATCAGAATGGCTTATTTTGAATGACAATTGCATCAACCAATCAGATGGTATCAATTCTAAACTTATTTGCATATGGGCTTTATTTACTCTCCATAACTTACTGAGGTCCTTCCTAACCCTAGTTTTATTGAACACCTTCAGAAACAGCCACAGATAGTGGATAACAAGAGCATTCTTGACCAATTGTCTTGCTGGTTGAAGACTATTGCATGATGGTCCCAGCAAAAGTTGTAAAATAGAAAACTGTTGACTGACAGTACATAAACCAATCAGAATGGCTTATTTTGAATGACAATTGCATCAACCAATCAGGTGATCTCAATTCTAAACTAATTTGCATAATGGCTTTATTTGCTCTCCATAACTTACTGAGGTCCATCCTAACCCTAGTTTAATTGAACACCTGCAGAACAAGCCACAGATAGTTGATAAAAAGAGCATTCTTGACCAATTGTCTTGCTGGTTGAGGACTATTGCATGATGGTCCCAGCAAAAGTTGTGAAATAGAAAACTGTTGACTGACATTATATAAACCAATCAGAATGGCTTATTTTGAATGACAAATGTATCAACCAATCAGATGGTCTCAATTCTAAACTAATTTGCATAAGTCTTTATTTACTCTCCATAACTTACTGAGGTCCTTCCTAACCCTAGTTTAATTGAACACCTGCAGAGCCAGCCAGAGATAGTTGACAACAAGAGCATTCTTGACCAATTGTCTTGCTGGTTGAAGACTATTACATGATGGTCCCAGCAAAAGTTGTAAAATAGAAAACTGTTGACTGACAGTACATAAACCAATCAGAATGGCTTATTTTGAATGACAATTGCATCAACCAATCAGATGATCTCAATTCTAAACTAATTTGCATAATGGCTTTATTTGCTCTCCATAACTTACTGAGGTCCATCCTAACCCTAGTTTAATTGAACACCTGCAGAACCAGCCACAGATAGTTGATAAAAAGAGCATTCTTGACCAATTGTCTTGCTGGTTGAAGACTATTGCATGATGGTCCCAGCAAAAGTTGTAAAATAGAAAACTGTGGACTGACAGTACATAAACCAATCAGAATGGCTTATTTTGAATGACAATTGCATCAACCAATCAGATGGCCTCAATTCTAAACTAATTTGCATAAGGGCTTTTTTTACTCTCTATAACTTACTTAGGTCCTTCCTGCCCCTAGTTTAATTGAACACCTGCAGAACCAGCCACAGATAGTTGATAAAAAGAGCATTATTGACCAATTGTCTTGCTGGTTGAAGACTATTGCATGATGGTCCCAGCAAAAGTTGTGAAATAGAAAACTGTTGACTGACATTATATAAACCAATCAGAATGGCTTATTTTGAATGACAATTGTATCAACCAATCAGATGGCCTCAATTCTAAACTAATTTGCATAAGGGCTTTTTTTACTCTCCATAACTTACTGAGGTCCTTCCTGCCCCTAGTTTAATTGAACACCTGCAGAACAAGCCACAGATAGTTGATAACAAGAGCATTCTTGACCAATTGTCTTGCTGGTTGAAGATTATTGCATGATGGTCCCAGCAAAAGTTGTAAAATAGAAAACTGTTGACTGACAGTACATAAACCAATCAGAGTGGCTTATTTTGAATGACAATTGCATCAACCAATCAGATGATCTCAATTCTAAACTAATTTGCATAATGGCTTTATTTGCTCTCCATAACTTACTGAGGTCCATCCTAACCCTAGTTTAATTGAACACCTGCAGAACCAGCCACAGATAGTTGATAAAAAGAGCATTCTTGACCAATTGTCTTGCTGGTTTAAGACTATTGCATGATGGTCCCAGCAAAAGTTGTGAAATAGAAAACTGTTGACTGACATTATATAAACCAATCAGAATGGCTTATTTTGAATGACAATTGTATCAACCAATCAGATGGCCTCAATTCTAAACTAATTTGCATAAGGGCTTTTTTTACTCTCCATAACTTACTGAGGTCCTTCCTGCCCCTAGTTTAATTGAACACCTGCAGAACAAGCCACAGATAGTTGATAACAAGAGCATTCTTGACCAATTGTCTTGCTGGTTGAAGACTATTGCATGATGGTCCCAGCAAAAGTTGTAAAATAGAAAACTGTTGACTGACAGTACATAAACCAATCAGAGTGGCTTATTTTGAATGACAATTGCATCAACCAATCAGATGATCTCAATTCTAAACTAATTTGCATAATGGCTTTATTTGCTCTCCATAACTTACTGAGGTCCATCCTAACCCTAGTTTAATTGAACACCTGCAGAACAAGCCACAGATAGTTGATAAAAAGAGCATTCTTGACCAATTGTCTTGCTGGTTTAAGACTATTGCATGATGGTCCCAGCAAAAGTTGTGAAATAGAAAACTGTTGACTGACATTATATAAACCAATCAGAATGGCTTATTTTGAATGACAATTGTATCAACCAATCAGATGGTCTCAATTCTAAACTAATTTGCATAAGGGCTTTATTTACTCTCCATAACTTACTGAGGTCCTTCCTAACCCTAGTTTAATTGAACACCTGCAGAGCCAGCCACAGATAGTTGTTAACAAGAGCATTCTTGACCAATTGTCTTGCTGGTTGAAGACTATTGCATGATGGTCCCAGCAAAAGTTGTAAAATAGAAAACTGTTGACTGACATTACATAAACCAATCAGAATGGCTTATTTTGAATGACAATTGTATCAACCAATCAGATGGCCTCAATTATAAACTAATTTGCATAAGGGCTTTTTTTACTCTCCATAACTTACTGAGGTCCTTCCTGCCCCTAGTTTAATTGAACACCTGCAGAACAAGCCACAGATAGTTGATAACAAGAGCATTCTTGACCAATTGTCTTGCTGGTTGAAGACTATTGCATGATGGTCCCAGCAAAAGTTGTAAAATAGAAAACTGTTGACTGACAGTACATAAACCAATCAGAGTGGCTTATTTTGAATGACAATTGCATCAACCAATCAGATGATCTCAATTCTAAACTAATTTGCATAAGCGCTTTATTTGCTCTCCATAACTTACTGAGGTCCTTCCTAACCCTAGTTTAATTGAACACCTGCAGAACCAGCCACAGATAGTTGATAACAAGAGCATTCTTGACCAATTGTCTTGCTGGTTGAAGACTATTGCATGATGCTCCCAGCAAAAGTTGTAAAATAGAAAACTGTTGACTGACAGTACATAAACCAATCAGAATGGCTTATTTTGAATGACAATTGCATCAACCAATCAGATGGTATCAATTCTAAACTCATTTGCATATGGGCTTTATTTACTCTCCATAACTTACTGAGGTCCTTCCTAACCCTAGTTTTATTGAACACCTTCAGAACCAGCCACAGATAGTGGATAACAAGAGCATTCTTGACCAATTGTCTTGCTGGTTGAAGACTATTGCATGATGGTCCCAGCAAAAGTTGTAAAATAGAAAACTGTTGACTGACATTACATAAACCAATCAGAATGGCTTATTTTGAATGACAATTGTATCAACCAATCAGATGGTCTCAATTCTAAACTAATTTGCATAAGGGCTTTATTTACTCTCCATAACTTACTGAGGTCCTTCCTAACCCTAGTTTAATTGAACACCTGCAGAACCAGCCACAGATAGTTGATAAAAAGAGCATTCTTGACCAATTGTCTTGCTGGTTGAAGACTATTGCATGATGGTCCCAGCAAAAGTTGTAAAATAGAAAACTGTTGACTGACAGTACATAAACCAATCAGAATGGCTTATTCTGAATGACAATTGCATCAACCAATCAGATGGTATCAATTCTAAACTTATTTGCATATGGGCTTTATTTACTCTCCATAACTTACTGAGGTCCTTCCTAACCCTAGTTTTATTGAACACCTTCAGAAACAGCCACAGATAGTGGATAACAAGAGCATTCTTGACCAATTGTCTTGCTGGTTGAAGACTATTGCATGATGGTCCCAGCAAAAGTTGTAAAATAGAAAACTGTTGACTGACAGTACATAAACCAATCAGAATGGCTTATTTTGAATGACAATTGCATCAACCAATCAGGTGATCTCAATTCTAAACTAATTTGCATAATGGCTTTATTTGCTCTCCATAACTTACTGAGGTCCATCCTAACCCTAGTTTAATTGAACACCTGCAGAACAAGCCACAGATAGTTGATAAAAAGAGCATTCTTGACCAATTGTCTTGCTGGTTGAGGACTATTGCATGATGGTCCCAGCAAAAGTTGTGAAATAGAAAACTGTTGACTGACATTATATAAACCAATCAGAATGGCTTATTTTGAATGACAATTGTATCAACCAATCAGATGGTCTCAATTCTAAACTAATTTGCATAAGTCTTTATTTACTCTCCATAACTTACTGAGGTCCTTCCTAACCCTAGTTTAATTGAACACCTGCAGAGCCAGCCAGAGATAGTTGACAACAAGAGCATTCTTGACCAATTGTCTTGCTGGTTGAAGACTATTACATGATGGTCCCAGCAAAAGTTGTAAAATAGAAAACTGTTGACTGACAGTACATAAACCAATCAGAATGGCTTATTTTGAATGACAATTGCATCAACCAATCAGATGATCTCAATTCTAAACTAATTTGCATAATGGCTTTATTTGCTCTCCATAACTTACTGAGGTCCATCCTAACCCTAGTTTAATTGAACACCTGCAGAACCAGCCACAGATAGTTGATAAAAAGAGCATTCTTGACCAATTGTCTTGCTGGTTGAAGACTATTGCATGATGGTCCCAGCAAAAGTTGTAAAATAGAAAACTGTTGACTGACAGTACATAAACCAATCAGAATGGCTTATTTTGAATGACAATTGCATCAACCAATCAGATGGCCTCAATTCTAAACTAATTTGCATAAGGGCTTTTTTTACTCTCTATAACTTACTTAGGTCCTTCCTGCCCCTAGTTTAATTGAACACCTGCAGAACCAGCCACAGATAGTTGATAACAAGAGCATTCTTGACCAATTGTCTTGCTGGTTGAAGACTATTGCATGATGGTCCCAGCAAAAGTTGTGAAATAGAAAACTGTTGACTGACATTATATAAACCAATCAGAATGGCTTATTTTGAATGACAATTGTATCAACCAATCAGATGGTCTCAATTCTAAACTAATTTGCATAAGGGCTTTATTTACTCTCCATAACTTACTGAGGTCCTTCCTAACCCTAGTTTAATTGAACACCTGCAGAACCAGCCACAGATAGTTGATAACAAGAGCATTCTTGACCAATTGTCTTGCTGGTTGATGACTATTGCATGATGGTCCCAGCAAAAGTTGTAAAATAGAAAACTGTTGACTGACAGTACATAAACCAATCAGAATGGCTTATTTTGAATGACAATTGCATCAACCAATCAGATGGTCTCAATTCTAAACTAATTTGCATAAGGGCTTTATTTACTCTCCATAACTTACTGAGGTCCTTCCTAAACCCTAGTTTAATTGAACACCTTCAGAAACAGCCACAGATAGTTGATAACAAGAGCATTCTTGAACAATTGTCTTGCTGGTTGAAGACTATTGCATGATGGTCCCAGCAAAAGTTGTAAAATAGAAAACTGTTGACTGACAGTACATAAACCAATCAGAGTGGCTTATTTTGAATGACAATTGTATCAACCAATCAGATGATCTCAATTCTAAACTAATTTGCATAAGTGCTTTATTTGCTCTCCATAACATACTGAGGTCCTTCCTAACCCTAGTTTAATTGAACACCTGCAGAACCAGCCACAGATAGTTGATAACAAGAGCATTCTTGACCAATTGTCTTGCTGGTTGAAGACTATTGCATGATGGTCCCAGCAAAAGTTGTAAAATAGAAAACTGTTGACTGACAGTACATAAACCAATCAGAATGGCTTATTTTGAATGACAATTGCATCAACCAATCAGATGATCTCAATTCTAAACTAATTTGCATAAGCGCTTTATTTGCTCTCCATAACTTACTGAGGTCCTTCCTAACCCTAGTTTAATTGAACACCTGCAGAACCAGCCACAGATAGTTGATAACAAGAGCATTTTTGACCAATTGTCTTGCTGGTTGAAGACTATTGCATGATGGTCCCAGCAAAAGTTGTAAAATTGAAAACTGCTGACTGACATTACATAAACCAATCAGAATGGCTTATTTTGAATGACAATTGTATCAACCAATCAGATGGCCTCAATTCTAAACTAATTTGCATAAGGGCTTTTTTTTACTCTCCATAACTTACTGAGGTCCTTCCTGCCCCTAGTTTAATTGAACACCTGCAGAACAAGCCACAGATAGTTGATAACAAGAGCATTCTTGACCAATTGTCTTGCTGGTTGAAGACTATTGCATGATGGTCCCAGCAAAAGTTGTAAAATAGAAAACTGTTGACTGACAGAACATAAAACAATCAGAATGGCTTATTTTGAATGACAATTGCATCAACCAATCAGATGGTCTCAATTCTAAACTAATTTGCATAATGGCTTTATTTACTCTCCATAACTTACTGAGGTCCTTCCTAACCCTAGTTTAATTGAACACCTTCAGAACCAGCCACAGATAGTGGATAACAAGAGCATTCTTGACCAATTGTCTTGCTGGTTGAAGACTATTGCATGATGGTCCCAGCAAAAGTTGTACAATAGAAAACTGTTGACTGACAGTACATAAACCAATCAGAATGGCTTATTTTGAATGACAATTGCATCAACCAATCAGATGATCTCAATTCTAAACTAATTTGCATAATGGCTTTATTTGCTCTCCATAACTTACTGAGGTCCTTCCTGCCCCTAGTTTAATTGAACACCTGCAGAACCAGCCACAGATAGTTGATAACAAGAGCATTCTTGACCAATTGTCTTGCTGGTTGAAGACTATTGCATGATGGTCCCAGCAAAAGTTGTGAAATAGAAAACTGTTGACTGACATTATATAAACCAATCAGAATGGCTTATTTTGAATGACAATTGTATCAACCAATCAGATGGTCTCAATTCTAAACTAATTTGCATAAGGGCTTTATTTACTCTCCATAGCTTACTGAGGTCCTTCCTAACCCTAGTTTAATTGAACACCTGCAGAACCAGCCACAGATAGTTGATAACAAGAGCATTCTTGACCAATTGTCTTGCTGGTTGAAGACTATTGCATGATGGTCCCAGCAAAAGTTGTAAAATAGAAAACTGTTGACTGACAGTACATAAACCAATCAGAATGGCTTATTTTGAATGACAATTGCATCAACCAATCAGATGGTCTCAATTCTAAACTAATTTGCATAAGGGCTTTATTTACTCTCCATAACTTACTGAGGTCCTTCCTAAACCCTAGTTTAATTGAACACCTTCAGAAACAGCCACAGATAGTGGATAACAAGAGCATTCTTGAACAATTGTCTTGCTGGTTGAAGACTATTGCATGATGGTCCCAGCAAAAGTTGTAAAATAGAAAACTGTTGACTGACAGTACATAAACCAATCAGAGTGGCTTATTTTGAATGACAATTGTATCAACCAATCAGATGATCTCAATTCTAAACTAATTTGCATAAGCGCTTTATTTGCTCTCCATAACATACTGAGGTCCTTCCTAACCCTAGTTTAATTGAACACCTGCAGAACCAGCCACAGATAGTTGATAACAAGAGCATTCTTGACCAATTGTCTTGCTGGTTGAAGACTATTGCATGATGGTCCCAGCAAAAGTTGTAAAATAGAAAACTGTTGACTGACAGTACATAAACCAATCAGAATGGCTTATTTTGAATGACAATTGCATCAACCAATCAGATGATCTCAATTCTAAACTAATTTGCATAAGCGCTTTATTTGCTCTCCATAACTTACTGAGGTCCTTCCTAACCCTAGTTTAATTGAACACCTGCAGAACCAGCCACAGATAGTTGATAACAAGAGCATTTTTGACCAATTGTCTTGCTGGTTGAAGACTATTGCATGATGGTCCCAGCAAAAGTTGTAAAATTGAAAACTGCTGACTGACATTACATAAACCAATCAGAATGGCTTATTTTGAATGACAATTGTATCAACCAATCAGATGGCCTCAATTCTAAACTAATTTGCATAAGGGCTTTTTTTTACTCTCCATAACTTACTGAGGTCCTTCCTGCCCCTAGTTTAATTGAACACCTGCAGAACAAGCCACAGATAGTTGATAGCAAGAGCATTCTTGACCAATTGTCTTGCTGGTTGAAGACTATTGCATGATGGTCCCAGCAAAAGTTGTAAAATAGAAAACTGTTGACTGACAGAACATAAACCAATCAGAATGGCTTATTTTGAATGACAATTGCATCAACCAATCAGATGGTCTCAATTCTAAACTAATTTGCATAATGGCTTTATTTACTCTCCATAACTTACTGAGGTCCTTCCTAACCCTAGTTTAATTGAACACCTTCAGAACCAGCCACAGATAGTGGATAACAAGAGCATTCTTGACCAATTGTCTTGCTGGTTGAAGACTATTGCATGATGGTCCCAGCAAAAGTTGTACAATAGAAAACTGTTGACTGACAGTACATAAACCAATCAGAATGGCTTATTTTGAATGACAATTGCATCAACCAATCAGATGATCTCAATTCTAAACTAATTTGCATAATGGCTTTATTTGCTCTCCATAACTTACTGAGGTCCATCCTAACCCTAGTTTAATTGAACACCTGCAGAACCAGCCACAGATAGTTGATAAAAAGAGCATTCTTGACCAATTGTCTTGCTGGTTTAAGACTATTGCATGATGGTCCCAGCAAAAGTTGTGAAATAGAAAACTGTTGACTGACATTATATAAACCACTCAGAATGGCTTATTTTGAATGACAATTGTATCAACCAATCAGATGGTCTCAATTCTAAACTAATTTGCATAAGGGCTTTATTTACTCTCCATAACTTACTGAGGTCCTTCCTAACCCTAGTTTAATTGAACACCTGCAGAGCCAGCCACAGATAGTTGATAACAAGAGCATTCTTGACCAATTGTCTTGCTGGTTGAAGACTATTGCATGATGGTTTCAGCAAAAGTTGTAAAATAGAAAACTGTTGACTGACATTACATAAACCAATCAGAATGGCTTATTTTGAATGACAATTGTATCAACCAATCAGATGGTCTCAATTCTAAACTAATTTGCATAAGGGCTTTATTTACTCTCCATAACTTACTGAGGTCCTTCCTAACCCTAGTTTAATTGAACACCTGCAGAACCAGCCACAGATAGTTGATAAAAAGAGCATTCTTGACCAATTGTCTTGCTGGTTGAAGACTATTGCATGATGGTCCCAGCAAAAGTTGTAAAATAGAAAACTGTTGACTGACATTACATAAACCAATCAGAATGGCTTATTTTGAATGACAATTGTATCAACCAATCAGATGGCCTCAATTCTAAACTAATTTGCATAAGGGCTTTTTTTACTCTCCATAACTTACTGAGGTCCTTCCTGCCCCTAGTTTAATTGAACACCTGCAGAACAAGCCACAGATAGTTGATAACAAGAGCATTCTTGACCAATTGTCTTGCTGGTTGAAGACTATTGCATGATGGTCCCAGCAAAAGTTGTAAAATAGAAAACTGTTGACTGACAGTACATAAACCAATCAGAGTGGCTTATTTTGAATGACAATTGCATCAACCAATCAGATGATCTCAATTCTAAACTAATTTGCATAATGGCTTTATTTGCTCTCCATAACTTACTGAGGTCCATCCTAACCCTAGTTTAATTGAACACCTGCAGAACCAGCCACAGATAGTTGATAAAAAGAGCATTATTGACCAATTGTCTTGCTGGTTTAAGACTATTGCATGATGGTCCCAGCAAAAGTTGTGAAATAGAAAACTGTTGACTGACATTATATAAACCAATCAGAATGGCTTATTTTGAATGACAATTGTATCAACCAATCAGATGGCCTCAATTCTAAACTAATTTGCATAAGGGCTTTTTTTACTCTCCATAACTTACTGAGGTCCTTCCTGCCCCTAGTTTAATTGAACACCTGCAGAACAAGCCACAGATAGTTGATAACAAGAGCATTCTTGACCAATTGTCTTGCTGGTTGAAGATTATTGCATGATGGTCCCAGCAAAAGTTGTAAAATAGAAAACTGTTGACTGACAGTACATAAACCAATCAGAGTGGCTTATTTTGAATGACAATTGCATCAACCAATCAGATGATCTCAATTCTAAACTAATTTGCATAAGCGCTTTATTTGCTCTCCATAACTTACTGAGGTCCTTCCTAACCCTAGTTTAATTGAACACCTGCAGAACCAGCCACAGATAGTTGATAACAAGAGCATTCTTGACCAATTGTCTTGCTGGTTGAAGACTATTGCATGATGCTCCCAGCAAAAGTTGTAAAATAGAAAACTGTTGACTGACAGTACATAAACCAATCAGAATGGCTTATTTTGAATGACAATTGCATCAACCAATCAGATGGTATCAATTCTAAACTCATTTGCATATGGGCTTTATTTACTCTCCATAACTTACTGAGGTCCTTCCTAACCCTAGTTTTATTGAACACCTTCAGAACCAGCCACAGATAGTGGATAACAAGAGCATTCTTGACCAATTGTCTTGCTGGTTGAAGACTATTGCATGATGGTCCCAGCAAAAGTTGTAAAATAGAAAACTGTTGACTGACATTACATAAACCAATCAGAATGGCTTATTTTGAATGACAATTGTATCAACCAATCAGATGGTCTCAATTCTAAACTAATTTGCATAAGGGCTTTATTTACTCTCCATAACTTACTGAGGTCCTTCCTAACCCTAGTTTAATTGAACACCTGCAGAACCAGCCACAGATAGTTGATAAAAAGAGCATTCTTGACCAATTGTCTTGCTGGTTGAAGACTATTGCATGATGGTCCCAGCAAAAGTTGTAAAATAGAAAACTGTTGACTGACAGTACATAAACCAATCAGAATGGCTTATTCTGAATGACAATTGCATCAACCAATCAGATGGTATCAATTCTAAACTTATTTGCATATGGGCTTTATTTACTCTCCATAACTTACTGAGGTCCTTCCTAACCCTAGTTTTATTGAACACCTTCAGAAACAGCCACAGATAGTGGATAACAAGAGCATTCTTGACCAATTGTCTTGCTGGTTGAAGACTATTGCATGATGGTCCCAGCAAAAGTTGTAAAATAGAAAACTGTTGACTGACAGTACATAAACCAATCAGAATGGCTTATTTTGAATGACAATTGCATCAACCAATCAGGTGATCTCAATTCTAAACTAATTTGCATAATGGCTTTATTTGCTCTCCATAACTTACTGAGGTCCATCCTAACCCTAGTTTAATTGAACACCTGCAGAACAAGCCACAGATAGTTGATAAAAAGAGCATTCTTGACCAATTGTCTTGCTGGTTGAGGACTATTGCATGATGGTCCCAGCAAAAGTTGTGAAATAGAAAACTGTTGACTGACATTATATAAACCAATCAGAATGGCTTATTTTGAATGACAATTGTATCAACCAATCAGATGGTCTCAATTCTAAACTAATTTGCATAAGTCTTTATTTACTCTCCATAACTTACTGAGGTCCTTCCTAACCCTAGTTTAATTGAACACCTGCAGAGCCAGCCAGAGATAGTTGACAACAAGAGCATTCTTGACCAATTGTCTTGCTGGTTGAAGACTATTACATGATGGTCCCAGCAAAAGTTGTAAAATAGAAAACTGTTGACTGACAGTACATAAACCAATCAGAATGGCTTATTTTGAATGACAATTGCATCAACCAATCAGATGATCTCAATTCTAAACTAATTTGCATAATGGCTTTATTTGCTCTCCATAACTTACTGAGGTCCATCCTAACCCTAGTTTAATTGAACACCTGCAGAACCAGCCACAGATAGTTGATAAAAAGAGCATTCTTGACCAATTGTCTTGCTGGTTGAAGACTATTGCATGATGGTCCCAGCAAAAGTTGTAAAATAGAAAACTGTTGACTGACAGTACATAAACCAATCAGAATGGCTTATTTTGAATGACAATTGCATCAACCAATCAGATGGCCTCAATTCTAAACTAATTTGCATAAGGGCTTTTTTTACTCTCTATAACTTACTTAGGTCCTTCCTGCCCCTAGTTTAATTGAACACCTGCAGAACCAGCCACAGATAGTTGATAACAAGAGCATTCTTGACCAATTGTCTTGCTGGTTGAAGACTATTGCATGATGGTCCCAGCAAAAGTTGTGAAATAGAAAACTGTTGACTGACATTATATAAACCAATCAGAATGGCTTATTTTGAATGACAATTGTATCAACCAATCAGATGGTCTCAATTCTAAACTAATTTGCATAAGGGCTTTATTTACTCTCCATAACTTACTGAGGTCCTTCCTAACCCTAGTTTAATTGAACACCTGCAGAACCAGCCACAGATAGTTGATAACAAGAGCATTCTTGACCAATTGTCTTGCTGGTTGATGACTATTGCATGATGGTCCCAGCAAAAGTTGTAAAATAGAAAACTGTTGACTGACAGTACATAAACCAATCAGAATGGCTTATTTTGAATGACAATTGCATCAACCAATCAGATGGTCTCAATTCTAAACTAATTTGCATAAGGGCTTTATTTACTCTCCATAACTTACTGAGGTCCTTCCTAAACCCTAGTTTAATTGAACACCTTCAGAAACAGCCACAGATAGTTGATAACAAGAGCATTCTTGAACAATTGTCTTGCTGGTTGAAGACTATTGCATGATGGTCCCAGCAAAAGTTGTAAAATAGAAAACTGTTGACTGACAGTACATAAACCAATCAGAGTGGCTTATTTTGAATGACAATTGTATCAACCAATCAGATGATCTCAATTCTAAACTAATTTGCATAAGTGCTTTATTTGCTCTCCATAACATACTGAGGTCCTTCCTAACCCTAGTTTAATTGAACACCTGCAGAACCAGCCACAGATAGTTGATAACAAGAGCATTCTTGACCAATTGTCTTGCTGGTTGAAGACTATTGCATGATGGTCCCAGCAAAAGTTGTAAAATAGAAAACTGTTGACTGACAGTACATAAACCAATCAGAATGGCTTATTTTGAATGACAATTGCATCAACCAATCAGATGATCTCAATTCTAAACTAATTTGCATAAGCGCTTTATTTGCTCTCCATAACTTACTGAGGTCCTTCCTAACCCTAGTTTAATTGAACACCTGCAGAACCAGCCACAGATAGTTGATAACAAGAGCATTTTTGACCAATTGTCTTGCTGGTTGAAGACTATTGCATGATGGTCCCAGCAAAAGTTGTAAAATTGAAAACTGCTGACTGACATTACATAAACCAATCAGAATGGCTTATTTTGAATGACAATTGTATCAACCAATCAGATGGCCTCAATTCTAAACTAATTTGCATAAGGGCTTTTTTTTACTCTCCATAACTTACTGAGGTCCTTCCTGCCCCTAGTTTAATTGAACACCTGCAGAACAAGCCACAGATAGTTGATAACAAGAGCATTCTTGACCAATTGTCTTGCTGGTTGAAGACTATTGCATGATGGTCCCAGCAAAAGTTGTAAAATAGAAAACTGTTGACTGACAGAACATAAAACAATCAGAATGGCTTATTTTGAATGACAATTGCATCAACCAATCAGATGGTCTCAATTCTAAACTAATTTGCATAATGGCTTTATTTACTCTCCATAACTTACTGAGGTCCTTCCTAACCCTAGTTTAATTGAACACCTTCAGAACCAGCCACAGATAGTGGATAACAAGAGCATTCTTGACCAATTGTCTTGCTGGTTGAAGACTATTGCATGATGGTCCCAGCAAAAGTTGTACAATAGAAAACTGTTGACTGACAGTACATAAACCAATCAGAATGGCTTATTTTGAATGACAATTGCATCAACCAATCAGATGATCTCAATTCTAAACTAATTTGCATAATGGCTTTATTTGCTCTCCATAACTTACTGAGGTCCTTCCTGCCCCTAGTTTAATTGAACACCTGCAGAACCAGCCACAGATAGTTGATAACAAGAGCATTCTTGACCAATTGTCTTGCTGGTTGAAGACTATTGCATGATGGTCCCAGCAAAAGTTGTGAAATAGAAAACTGTTGACTGACATTATATAAACCAATCAGAATGGCTTATTTTGAATGACAATTGTATCAACCAATCAGATGGTCTCAATTCTAAACTAATTTGCATAAGGGCTTTATTTACTCTCCATAGCTTACTGAGGTCCTTCCTAACCCTAGTTTAATTGAACACCTGCAGAACCAGCCACAGATAGTTGATAACAAGAGCATTCTTGACCAATTGTCTTGCTGGTTGAAGACTATTGCATGATGGTCCCAGCAAAAGTTGTAAAATAGAAAACTGTTGACTGACAGTACATAAACCAATCAGAATGGCTTATTTTGAATGACAATTGCATCAACCAATCAGATGGTCTCAATTCTAAACTAATTTGCATAAGGGCTTTATTTACTCTCCATAACTTACTGAGGTCCTTCCTAAACCCTAGTTTAATTGAACACCTTCAGAAACAGCCACAGATAGTGGATAACAAGAGCATTCTTGAACAATTGTCTTGCTGGTTGAAGACTATTGCATGATGGTCCCAGCAAAAGTTGTAAAATAGAAAACTGTTGACTGACAGTACATAAACCAATCAGAGTGGCTTATTTTGAATGACAATTGTATCAACCAATCAGATGATCTCAATTCTAAACTAATTTGCATAAGCGCTTTATTTGCTCTCCATAACATACTGAGGTCCTTCCTAACCCTAGTTTAATTGAACACCTGCAGAACCAGCCACAGATAGTTGATAACAAGAGCATTCTTGACCAATTGTCTTGCTGGTTGAAGACTATTGCATGATGGTCCCAGCAAAAGTTGTAAAATAGAAAACTGTTGACTGACAGTACATAAACCAATCAGAATGGCTTATTTTGAATGACAATTGCATCAACCAATCAGATGATCTCAATTCTAAACTAATTTGCATAAGCGCTTTATTTGCTCTCCATAACTTACTGAGGTCCTTCCTAACCCTAGTTTAATTGAACACCTGCAGAACCAGCCACAGATAGTTGATAACAAGAGCATTTTTGACCAATTGTCTTGCTGGTTGAAGACTATTGCATGATGGTCCCAGCAAAAGTTGTAAAATTGAAAACTGCTGACTGACATTACATAAACCAATCAGAATGGCTTATTTTGAATGACAATTGTATCAACCAATCAGATGGCCTCAATTCTAAACTAATTTGCATAAGGGCTTTTTTTTACTCTCCATAACTTACTGAGGTCCTTCCTGCCCCTAGTTTAATTGAACACCTGCAGAACAAGCCACAGATAGTTGATAGCAAGAGCATTCTTGACCAATTGTCTTGCTGGTTGAAGACTATTGCATGATGGTCCCAGCAAAAGTTGTAAAATAGAAAACTGTTGACTGACAGAACATAAACCAATCAGAATGGCTTATTTTGAATGACAATTGCATCAACCAATCAGATGGTCTCAATTCTAAACTAATTTGCATAATGGCTTTATTTACTCTCCATAACTTACTGAGGTCCTTCCTAACCCTAGTTTAATTGAACACCTTCAGAACCAGCCACAGATAGTGGATAACAAGAGCATTCTTGACCAATTGTCTTGCTGGTTGAAGACTATTGCATGATGGTCCCAGCAAAAGTTGTACAATAGAAAACTGTTGACTGACAGTACATAAACCAATCAGAATGGCTTATTTTGAATGACAATTGCATCAACCAATCAGATGATCTCAATTCTAAACTAATTTGCATAATGGCTTTATTTGCTCTCCATAACTTACTGAGGTCCATCCTAACCCTAGTTTAATTGAACACCTGCAGAACCAGCCACAGATAGTTGATAAAAAGAGCATTCTTGACCAATTGTCTTGCTGGTTTAAGACTATTGCATGATGGTCCCAGCAAAAGTTGTGAAATAGAAAACTGTTGACTGACATTATATAAACCACTCAGAATGGCTTATTTTGAATGACAATTGTATCAACCAATCAGATGGTCTCAATTCTAAACTAATTTGCATAAGGGCTTTATTTACTCTCCATAACTTACTGAGGTCCTTCCTAACCCTAGTTTAATTGAACACCTGCAGAGCCAGCCACAGATAGTTGATAACAAGAGCATTCTTGACCAATTGTCTTGCTGGTTGAAGACTATTGCATGATGGTTTCAGCAAAAGTTGTAAAATAGAAAACTGTTGACTGACATTACATAAACCAATCAGAATGGCTTATTTTGAATGACAATTGTATCAACCAATCAGATGGTCTCAATTCTAAACTAATTTGCATAAGGGCTTTATTTACTCTCCATAACTTACTGAGGTCCTTCCTAACCCTAGTTTAATTGAACACCTGCAGAACCAGCCACAGATAGTTGATAAAAAGAGCATTCTTGACCAATTGTCTTGCTGGTTGAAGACTATTGCATGATGGTCCCAGCAAAAGTTGTAAAATAGAAAACTGTTGACTGACATTACATAAACCAATCAGAATGGCTTATTTTGAATGACAATTGTATCAACCAATCAGATGGCCTCAATTCTAAACTAATTTGCATAAGGGCTTTTTTTACTCTCCATAACTTACTGAGGTCCTTCCTGCCCCTAGTTTAATTGAACACCTGCAGAACAAGCCACAGATAGTTGATAACAAGAGCATTCTTGACCAATTGTCTTGCTGGTTGAAGACTATTGCATGATGGTCCCAGCAAAAGTTGTAAAATAGAAAACTGTTGACTGACAGTACATAAACCAATCAGAGTGGCTTATTTTGAATGACAATTGCATCAACCAATCAGATGATCTCAATTCTAAACTAATTTGCATAATGGCTTTATTTGCTCTCCATAACTTACTGAGGTCCATCCTAACCCTAGTTTAATTGAACACCTGCAGAACCAGCCACAGATAGTTGATAAAAAGAGCATTATTGACCAATTGTCTTGCTGGTTTAAGACTATTGCATGATGGTCCCAGCAAAAGTTGTGAAATAGAAAACTGTTGACTGACATTATATAAACCAATCAGAATGGCTTATTTTGAATGACAATTGTATCAACCAATCAGATGGCCTCAATTCTAAACTAATTTGCATAAGGGCTTTTTTTACTCTCCATAACTTACTGAGGTCCTTCCTGCCCCTAGTTTAATTGAACACCTGCAGAACAAGCCACAGATAGTTGATAACAAGAGCATTCTTGACCAATTGTCTTGCTGGTTGAAGATTATTGCATGATGGTCCCAGCAAAAGTTGTAAAATAGAAAACTGTTGACTGACAGTACATAAACCAATCAGAGTGGCTTATTTTGAATGACAATTGCATCAACCAATCAGATGATCTCAATTCTAAACTAATTTGCATAATGGCTTTATTTGCTCTCCATAACTTACTGAGGTCCATCCTAACCCTAGTTTAATTGAACACCTGCAGAACCAGCCACAGATAGTTGATAAAAAGAGCATTATTGACCAATTGTCTTGCTGGTTTAAGACTATTGCATGATGGTCCCAGCAAAAGTTGTGAAATAGAAAACTGTTGACTGACATTATATAAACCAATCAGAATGGCTTATTTTGAATGACAATTGTATCAACCAATCAGATGGCCTCAATTCTAAACTAATTTGCATAAGGGCTTTTTTTACTCTCCATAACTTACTGAGGTCCTTCCTGCCCCTAGTTTAATTGAACACCTGCAGAACAAGCCACAGATAGTTGATAACAAGAGCATTCTTGACCAATTGTCTTGCTGGTTGAAGATTATTGCATGATGGTCCCAGCAAAAGTTGTAAAATAGAAAACTGTTGACTGACAGTACATAAACCAATCAGAGTGGCTTATTTTGAATGACAATTGCATCAACCAATCAGATGATCTCAATTCTAAACTAATTTGCATAATGGCTTTATTTGCTCTCCATAACTTACTGAGGTCCATCCTAACCCTAGTTTAATTGAACACCTGCAGAACCAGCCACAGATAGTTGATAAAAAGAGCATTATTGACCAATTGTCTTGCTGGTTTAAGACTATTGCATGATGGTCCCAGCAAAAGTTGTGAAATAGAAAACTGTTGACTGACATTATATAAACCAATCAGAATGGCTTATTTTGAATGACAATTGTATCAACCAATCAGATGGTCTCAATTCTAAACTAATTTGCATAAGGGCTTTATTTACTCTCCATAACTTACTGAGGTCCTTCCTAACCCTAGTTTAATTGAACACCTGCAGAGCCAGCCACATATAGTTGATAACAAGAGCATTCTTGACCAATTGTCTTGCTGGTTGAAGACTATTGCATGATGGTCCCAGCAAAAGTTGTAAAATAGAAAACTGTTGACTGACATTACATAAACCAATCAGAATGGCTTATTTTGAATGACAATTGTATCAACCAATCAGATGGCCTCAATTCTAAACTAATTTGCATAAGGGCTTTTTTTACTCTCCATAACTTACTGAGGTCCTTCCTGCCCCTAGTTTAATTGAACACCTGCAGAACAAGCCACAGATAGTAGATAACAAGAGCATTCTTGACCAATTGTCTTGCTGGTTGAAGACTATTGCATGATGGTCCCAGCAAAAGTTGTAAAATAGAAAACTGTTGACTGACAGTACATAAACCAATCAGAGTGGCTTATTTTGAATGACAATTGCATCAACCAATCAGATGATCTCAATTCTAAACTAATTTGCATAAGCGCTTTATTTGCTCTCCATAACTTACTGAGGTCCTTCCTAACCCTAGTTTAATTGAACACCTGCAGAACCAGCCACAGATAGTTGATAACAAGAGCATTCTTGACCAATTGTCTTGCTGGTTGAAGACTATTGCATGATGCTCCCAGCAAAAGTTGTAAAATAGAAAACTGTTGACTGACAGTACATAAACCAATCAGAATGGCTTATTTTGAATGACAATTGCATCAACCAATCAGATGGTATCAATTCTAAACTCATTTGCATATGGGCTTTATTTACTCTCCATAACTTACTGAGGTCCTTCCTAACCCTAGTTTTATTGAACACCTTCAGAACCAGCCACAGATAGTGGATAACAAGAGCATTCTTGACCAATTGTCTTGCTGGTTGAAGACTATTGCATGATGGTCCCAGCAAAAGTTGTAAAATAGAAAACTGTTGACTGACATTACATAAACCAATCAGAATGGCTTATTTTGAATGACAATTGTATCAACCAATCAGATGGTCTCAATTCTAAACTAATTTGCATAAGGGCTTTATTTACTCTCCATAACTTACTGAGGTCCTTCCTAACCCTAGTTTAATTGAACACCTGCAGAACCAGCCACAGATAGTTGATAAAAAGAGCATTCTTGACCAATTGTCTTGCTGGTTGAAGACTATTGCATGATGGTCCCAGCAAAAGTTGTAAAATAGAAAACTGTTGACTGACAGTACATAAACCAATCAGAATGGCTTATTTTGAATGACAATTGCATCAACCAATCAGATGGCCTCAATTCTAAACTAATTTGCATAAGGGCTTTTTTTACTCTCTATAACTTACTTAGGTCCTTCCTGCCCCTAGTTTAATTGAACACCTGCAGAACCAGCCACAGATAGTTGATAACAAGAGCATTCTTGACCAATTGTCTTGCTGGTTGAAGACTATTGCATGATGGTCCCAGCAAAAGTTGTGAAATAGAAAACTGTTGACTGACATTATATAAACCAATCAGAATGGCTTATTTTGAATGACAATTGTATCAACCAATCAGATGGTCTCAATTCTAAACTAATTTGCATAAGGGCTTTATTTACTCTCCATAGCTTACTGAGGTCCTTCCTAACCCTAGTTTAATTGAACACCTGCAGAACCAGCCACAGATAGTTGATAACAAGAGCATTCTTGACCAATTGTCTTGCTGGTTGAAGACTATTGCATGATGGTCCCAGCAAAAGTTGTAAAATAGAAAACTGTTGACTGACAGTACATAAACCAATCAGAATGGCTTATTTTGAATGACAATTGCATCAACCAATCAGATGGTCTCAATTCTAAACTAATTTGCATAAGGGCTTTATTTACTCTCCATAACTTACTGAGGTCCTTCCTAAACCCTAGTTTAATTGAACACCTTCAGAAACAGCCACAGATAGTGGATAACAAGAGCATTCTTGAACAATTGTCTTGCTGGTTGAAGACTATTGCATGATGGTCCCAGCAAAAGTTGTAAAATAGAAAACTGTTGACTGACAGTACATAAACCAATCAGAGTGGCTTATTTTGAATGACAATTGTATCAACCAATCAGATGATCTCAATTCTAAACTAATTTGCATAAGCGCTTTATTTGCTCTCCATAACATACTGAGGTCCTTCCTAACCCTAGTTTAATTGAACACCTGCAGAACCAGCCACAGATAGTTGATAACAAGAGCATTCTTGACCAATTGTCTTGCTGGTTGAAGACTATTGCATGATGGTCCCAGCAAAAGTTGTAAAATAGAAAACTGTTGACTGACAGTACATAAACCAATCAGAATGGCTTATTTTGAATGACAATTGCATCAACCAATCAGATGATCTCAATTCTAAACTAATTTGCATAAGCGCTTTATTTGCTCTCCATAACTTACTGAGGTCCTTCCTAACCCTAGTTTAATTGAACACCTGCAGAACCAGCCACAGATAGTTGATAACAAGAGCATTTTTGACCAATTGTCTTGCTGGTTGAAGACTATTGCATGATGGTCCCAGCAAAAGTTGTAAAATTGAAAACTGCTGACTGACATTACATAAACCAATCAGAATGGCTTATTTTGAATGACAATTGTATCAACCAATCAGATGGCCTCAATTCTAAACTAATTTGCATAAGGGCTTTTTTTTACTCTCCATAACTTACTGAGGTCCTTCCTGCCCCTAGTTTAATTGAACACCTGCAGAACAAGCCACAGATAGTTGATAACAAGAGCATTCTTGACCAATTGTCTTGCTGGTTGAAGACTATTGCATGATGGTCCCAGCAAAAGTTGTAAAATAGAAAACTGTTGACTGACAGAACATAAACCAATCAGAATGGCTTATTTTGAATGACAATTGCATCAACCAATCAGATGGTCTCAATTCTAAACTAATTTGCATAATGGCTTTATTTACTCTCCATAACTTACTGAGGTCCTTCCTAACCCTAGTTTAATTGAACACCTTCAGAACCAGCCACAGATAGTGGATAACAAGAGCATTCTTGACCAATTGTCTTGCTGGTTGAAGACTATTGCATGATGGTCCCAGCAAAAGTTGTACAATAGAAAACTGTTGACTGACAGTACATAAACCAATCAGAATGGCTTATTTTAAATGACAATTGCATCAACCAATCAGATGATCTCAATTCTAAACTAATTTGCATAATGGCTTTATTTGCTCTCCATAACTTACTGAGGTCCATCCTAACCCTAGTTTAATTGAACACCTGCAGAACCAGCCACAGATAGTTGATAAAAAGAGCATTATTGACCAATTGTCTTGCTGGTTGAAGACTATTGCATGATGGTCCCAGCAAAAGTTGTAAAATAGAAAACTGTTGACTGACAGTACATAAACCAATCAGAATGGCTTATTTTGAATGACAATAGCATCAACCAATCAGATGGCCTCAATTCTAAACTAATTTGCATAAGGGCTTTTTTTACTCTCTATAACTTACTTAGGTCCTTCCTGCCCCTAGTTTAATTGAACACCTGCAGAACCAGCCACAGATAGTTGATAACAAGAGCATTCTTGACCAATTGTCTTGCTGGTTGAAGACTATTGCATGATGGTCCCAGCAAAAGTTGTGAAATAGAAAACTGTTGACTGACATTATATAAACCAATCAGAATGGCTTATTTTGAATGACAATTGTATCAACCAATCAGATGGTCTCAATTCTAAACTAATTTGCATAAGGGCTTTATTTACTCTCCATAACTTACTGAGGTCCTTCCTAACCCTAGTTTAATTGAACACCTGCAGAACCAGCCACAGATAGTTGATAACAAGAGCATTCTTGACCAATTGTCTTGCTGGTTGAAGACTATTGCATGATGGTCCCAGCAAAAGTTGTAAAATAGAAAACTGTTGACTGACAGTACATAAACCAATCAGAATGGCTTATTTTGAATGACAATTGCATCAACCAATCAGATGGTCTCAATTCTAAACTAATTTGCATAAGGGCTTTATTTACTCTCCATAACTTACTGAGGTCCTTCCTAAACCCTAGTTTAATTGAACACCTTCAGAAACAGCCACAGATAGTGGATAACAAGAGCATTCTTGAACAATTGTCTTGCTGGTTGAAGACTATTGCATGATGGTCCCAGCAAAAGTTGTAAAATAGAAAACTGTTGACTGACAGTACATAAACCAATCAGAGTGGCTTATTTTGAATGACAATTGTATCAACCAATCAGATGATCTCAATTCTAAACTAATTTGCATAAGCGCTTTATTTGCTCTCCATAACATACTGAGGTCCTTCCTAACCCTAGTTTAATTGAACACCTGCAGAACCAGCCACAGATAGTTGATAACAAGAGCATTCTTGACCAATTGTCTTGCTGGTTGAAGACTATTGCATGATGGTCCCAGCAAAAGTTGTAAAATAGAAAACTGTTGACTGACAGTACATAAACCAATCAGAATGGCTTATTTTGAATGACAATTGCATCAACCAATCAGATGATCTCAATTCTAAACTAATTTGCATAAGCGCTTTATTTGCTCTCCATAACTTACTGAGGTCCTTCCTAACCCTAGTTTAATTGAACACCTGCAGAACCAGCCACAGATAGTTGATAACAAGAGCATTTTTGACCAATTGTCTTGCTGGTTGAAGACTATTGCATGATGGTCCCAGCAAAAGTTGTAAAATTGAAAACTGCTGACTGACATTACATAAACCAATCAGAATGGCTTATTTTGAATGACAATTGTATCAACCAATCAGATGGCCTCAATTCTAAACTAATTTGCATAAGGGCTTTTTTTTACTCTCCATAACTTACTGAGGTCCTTCCTGCCCCTAGTTTAATTGAACACCTGCAGAACAAGCCACAGATAGTTGATAACAAGAGCATTCTTGACCAATTGTCTTGCTGGTTGAAGACTATTGCATGATGGTCCCAGCAAAAGTTGTAAAATAGAAAACTGTTGACTGACAGAACATAAACCAATCAGAATGGCTTATTTTGAATGACAATTGCATCAACCAATCAGATGGTCTCAATTCTAAACTAATTTGCATAATTGCTTTATTTACTCTCCATAACTTACTGAGGTCCTTCCTAACCCTAGTTTAATTGAACACCTTCAGAACCAGCCACAGATAGTGGATAACAAGAGCATTCTTGACCAATTGTCTTGCTGGTTGAAGACTATTGCATGATGGTCCCAGCAAAAGTTGTACAATAGAAAACTGTTGACTGACAGTACATAAACCAATCAGAATGGCTTATTTTGAATGACAATTGCATCAACCAATCAGATGATCTCAATTCTAAACTAATTTGCATAATGGCTTTATTTGCTCTCCATAACTTACTGAGGTCCATCCTAACCCTAGTTTAATTGAACACCTGCAGAACCAGCCACAGATAGTTGATAAAAAGAGCATTCTTGACCAATTGTCTTGCTGGTTTAAGACTATTGCATGATGGTCCCAGCAAAAGTTGTGAAATAGAAAACTGTTGACTGACATTATATAAACCACTCAGAATGGCTTATTTTGAATGACAATTGTATCAACCAATCAGATGGTCTCAATTCTAAACTAATTTGCATAAGGGCTTTATTTACTCTCCATAACTTACTGAGGTCCTTCCTAACCCTAGTTTAATTGAACACCTGCAGAGCCAGCCACAGATAGTTGATAACAAGAGCATTCTTGACCAATTGTCTTGCTGGTTGAAGACTATTGCATGATGGTTTCAGCAAAAGTTGTAAAATAGAAAACTGTTGACTGACATTACATAAACCAATCAGAATGGCTTATTTTGAATGACAATTGTATCAACCAATCAGATGGTCTCAATTCTAAACTAATTTGCATAAGGGCTTTATTTACTCTCCATAACTTACTGAGGTCCTTCCTAACCCTAGTTTAATTGAACACCTGCAGAACCAGCCACAGATAGTTGATAAAAAGAGCATTCTTGACCAATTGTCTTGCTGGTTGAAGACTATTGCATGATGGTCCCAGCAAAAGTTGTAAAATAGAAAACTGTTGACTGACATTACATAAACCAATCAGAATGGCTTATTTTGAATGACAATTGTATCAACCAATCAGATGGCCTCAATTCTAAACTAATTTGCATAAGGGCTTTTTTTACTCTCCATAACTTACTGAGGTCCTTCCTGCCCCTAGTTTAATTGAACACCTGCAGAACAAGCCACAGATAGTTGATAACAAGAGCATTCTTGACCAATTGTCTTGCTGGTTGAAGACTATTGCATTATGGTCCCAGCAAAAGTTGTAAAATAGAAAACTGTTGACTGACAGTACATAAACCAATCAGAGTGGCTTATTTTGAATGACAATTGCATCAACCAATCAGATGATCTCAATTCTAAACTAATTTGCATAATGGCTTTATTTGCTCTCCATAACTTACTGAGGTCCATCCTAACCCTAGTTTAATTGAACACCTGCAGAACCAGCCACAGATAGTTGATAAAAAGAGCATTATTGACCAATTGTCTTGCTGGTTTAAGACTATTGCATGATGGTCCCAGCAAAAGTTGTGAAATAGAAAACTGTTGACTGACATTATATAAACCAATCAGAATGGCTTATTTTGAATGACAATTGTATCAACCAATCAGATGGTCTCAATTCTAAACTAATTTGCATAAGGGCTTTATTTACTCTCCATAACTTACTGAGGTCCTTCCTAACCCTAGTTTAATTGAACACCTGCAGAGCCAGCCACATATAGTTGATAACAAGAGCATTCTTGACCAATTGTCTTGCTGGTTGAAGACTATTGCATGATGGTCCCAGCAAAAGTTGTAAAATAGAAAACTGTTGACTGACATTACATAAACCAATCAGAATGGCTTATTTTGAATGACAATTGTATCAACCAATCAGATGGCCTCAATTCTAAACTAATTTGCATAAGGGCTTTTTTTACTCTCCATAACTTACTGAGGTCCTTCCTGCCCCTAGTTTAATTGAACACCTGCAGAACAAGCCACAGATAGTAGATAACAAGAGCATTCTTGACCAATTGTCTTGCTGGTTGAAGACTATTGCATGATGGTCCCAGCAAAAGTTGTAAAATAGAAAACTGTTGACTGACAGTACATAAACCAATCAGAGTGGCTTATTTTGAATGACAATTGCATCAACCAATCAGATGATCTCAATTCTAAACTAATTTGCATAAGCGCTTTATTTGCTCTCCATAACTTACTGAGGTCCTTCCTAACCCTAGTTTAATTGAACACCTGCAGAACCAGCCACAGATAGTTGATAACAAGAGCATTCTTGACCAATTGTCTTGCTGGTTGAAGACTATTGCATGATGCTCCCAGCAAAAGTTGTAAAATAGAAAACTGTTGACTGACAGTACATAAACCAATCAGAATGGCTTATTTTGAATGACAATTGCATCAACCAATCAGATGGTATCAATTCTAAACTCATTTGCATATGGGCTTTATTTACTCTCCATAACTTACTGAGGTCCTTCCTAACCCTAGTTTTATTGAACACCTTCAGAACCAGCCACAGATAGTGGATAACAAGAGCATTCTTGACCAATTGTCTTGCTGGTTGAAGACTATTGCATGATGGTCCCAGCAAAAGTTGTAAAATAGAAAACTGTTGACTGACATTACATAAACCAATCAGAATGGCTTATTTTGAATGACAATTGTATCAACCAATCAGATGGTCTCAATTCTAAACTAATTTGCATAAGGGCTTTATTTACTCTCCATAACTTACTGAGGTCCTTCCTAACCCTAGTTTAATTGAACACCTGCAGAACCAGCCACAGATAGTTGATAAAAAGAGCATTCTTGACCAATTGTCTTGCTGGTTGAAGACTATTGCATGATGGTCCCAGCAAAAGTTGTAAAATAGAAAACTGTTGACTGACAGTACATAAACCAATCAGAGTGGCTTATTTTGAATGACAATTGCATCAACCAATCAGATGATCTCAATTCTAAACTAATTTGCATAAGCGCTTTATTTGCTCTCCATAACTTACTGAGGTCCTTCCTAACCCTAGTTTAATTGAACACCTGCAGAACCAGCCACAGATAGTTGATAACAAGAGCATTCTTGACCAAATGTCTTGCTGGTTGAAGACTATTGCATGATGGTCCCAGCAAAAGTTGTAAAATAGAAAACTGTTGACTGACAGTACATAAACCAATCAGAATGGCTTATTTTGAATGACAATTGCATCAACCAATCAGATGGTATCAATTCTAAACTCATTTGCATATGGGCTTTATTTACTCTCCATAACTTACTGAGGTCCTTCCTAACCCTAGTTTTATTGAACACCTTCAGAACCAGCCACAGATAGTGGATAACAAGAGCATTCTTGACCAATTGTCTTGCTGGTTGAAGACTATTGCATGATGGTCCCAGCAAAAGTTGTAAAATAGAAAACTGTTGACTGACAGTACATAAACCAATCAGAATGGCTTATTTTGAATGACAATTGCATCAACCAATCAGATGATCTCAATTCTAAACTAATTTGCATAATGGCTTTATTTGCTCTCCATAACTTACTGAGGTCCATCCTAACCCTAGTTTAATTGAACACCTGCAGAACCAGCCACAGATAGTTGATAAAAAGAGCATTCTTGACCAATTGTCTTGCTGGTTTAAGACTATTGCATGATGGTCCCAGCAAAAGTTGTGAAATAGAAAACTGTTGACTGACATTATATAAACCAATCAGAATGGCTTATTTTGAATGACAATTGTATCAACCAATCAGATGGTCTCAATTCTAAACTAATTTGCATAAGGGCTTTATTTACTCTCCATAACTTACTGAGGTCCTTCCTAACCCTAGTTTAATTGAACACCTGCAGAACCAGCCACAGATAGTTGATAAAAAGAGCATTCTTGACCAATTGTCTTGCTGGTTGAAGACTATTGCATGATGGTCCCAGCAAAAGTTGTAAAATAGAAAACTGTTGACTGACATTACATAAACCAATCAGAATGGCTTATTTTGAATGACAATTGTATCAACCAATCAGATGGCCTCAATTCTAAACTAATTTGCATAAGGGCTTTTTTTTACTCTCCATAACTTACTGAGGTCCTTCCTGCCCCTAGTTTAATTGAACACCTGCAGAACCAGCCACAGATAGTTGATAACAAGAGCATTCTTGACCAATTGTCTTGTTGGTTGAAGACTATTGCATGATTGTCCCAGCAAAAGTTGTAAAATAGAAAACTGTTGACTGACAGTACATAAACCAATCAGAATGGCTTATTTTGAATGACAATTGCATCAACCAATCAGATGGTCTCAATTCTAAACTAATTTGCATAAGGGCTTTATTTACTCTCCATAACTTACTGAGGTCCTTCCTAACCTTAGTTTAATTGAACACCTGCAGAACCAGCCACAGATAGTTGATAACAAGAGCATTCTTGACCAATTGTCTTGCTGGTTGAAGACTATTGCATGATGGTTTCAGCAAAAGTAGTAAAATAGAAAACTGTTGACTGACATTACATAAACCAATCAGAATGGCTTATTTTGAATGACAATTGTATCAACCAATCAGATGGTCTCAATTCTAAACTAATTTGCATAAGGGCTTTATTTACTCTCCATAACTTACTATGGTCCTTCCTAACCCTAGTTTAATTGATCACCTGCAGAACCAGCCACAGATAGTTGATAACAAGAGCATTCTTGACCAATCATCTTGCTGGTTGAAGACTATTGCATGATGGTCCCAGCAAAAGTTGTAAAATAGAAAACTGTTCACTGACATTACATAAATTGATCAGAATGGCTTATTTTGAATGACAATTGTATCAACCAATCAGATGGCCTCAATTCTAAACTAATTTGCATAAGGGCTTTTTTTACTCTCCATACCTTACTGAGGTCCTTCCTGCCCCTAGTTTAA
This sequence comes from Crinia signifera, assembly GCF_055691185.1. Classification (NCBI taxonomy): domain Eukaryota; kingdom Metazoa; phylum Chordata; class Amphibia; order Anura; family Myobatrachidae; genus Crinia; species Crinia signifera. The sequence continues at coordinate 73,482,775 of NC_139220.1, read as the reverse complement.
TTAAACACCTGCAGAACAAGCCACAGATAGTTGATAACAAGAGCATTCTTGACCAATTGTCTTGCTGGTTGAAGACTATTACATGATGGTCCCAGCAAAAGTTGTAAAATAGAAAACCGTTGACTGACAGTACATAAACCAATCAGAGTGGCTTATTTTGAATGACAATTGCATCAACCAATCAGATGATCTCAATTCTAAACTAATTTGCATAAGTGCTTTATTTGCTCTCCATAACTTACTGAGGTCCTTCCTAACCCTAGTTTAATTGAACACCTGCAGAACCAGCCACAGATAGTTGATAAAAAGAGCATTCTTGACCAATTAACTTGCTGGTTGAAGACTATTGCATGATGGTCCCAGCAAAAGTTGTAAAATAGAAAACTGTTGACTGACATTACATAAACCAATCAGAATGGCTTATTTTGAATGACAATTGTATCAACCAATCAGATGGCCTCAATTCTAAACTAATTTGCATAAGGGCTTTTTTTACTCTCCATAACTTACTGAGGTCCTTCCTAACCTTAGTTTAATTGAACACCTGCAGAACCAGCCACAGATTGTTGATAACAAGAGCATTCTTGACCAATTGTCTTGCTGGTTGAAGACTATTGCATGATGGTTTCAGCAAAAGTAGTAAAATAGAAAACTGTTGACTGACATTACATAAACCAATCAGAATGGCTTATTTTGAATGACAATTGTATCAACCAATCAGATGGTCTCAATTCTAAACTAATTTGCATAAGGGCTTTATTTACTCTCCATAACTTACTAAGGTCCTTCCTAACCCTAGTTTAATTGATCACCTGCAGAACCAGCCACAGATAGTTGATAACAAGAGCATTCTTGACCAATCATCTTGCTGGTTGAAGACTATTGCATGATGGTCCCAGCAAAAGTTGTAAAATAGAAAACTGTTCACTGACATTACATAAATTGATCAGAATTGCTTATTTTGAATGACAATTGTATCAACCAATCAGATGGCCTCAATTCTAAACTAATTTGCATAAGGGCTTTTTTTACTCTCCATAACTTACTGAGGTCCTTCCTAACCTTAGTTTAATTGAACACCTGCAGAACCAGCCACAGATTGTTGATAACAAGAGCATTCTTGACCAATTGTCTTGCTGGTTGAAGAATATTGCATGATGGTCCCAGCAAAAGTTGTAAAATAGAAAACCGTTGACTGACAGTACATAAACCAATCAGAGTGGCTTATTTTGAATGACAATTGCATCAACCAATCAGATGATCTCAATTCTAAACTAATTTGCATAAGCGCTTTATTTGCTCTCCAAAACTTACTGAGGTCCTTCCTAACCCTAGTTTAATTGAACACCTGCAGAACCAGCCACAGATAGTTGATAAAAAGAGCATTCTTGACCAATTAACTTGCTGGTTGAAGACTATTGCATGATGGTCCCAGCAAAAGTTGTAAAATAGAAAACTGTTGACTGACAGTACATAAACCAATCAGAATGGCTTATTTTGAATGACAATTGCATCAACCAATCAGATGGTCTCAATTCTAAACTAATTTGCATAAGGGCTTTATTTACTCTCCATAACTTACTGAGGTCCTTCCTAACCCTAGTTTAATTGAACACCTGCAGAACCAGCCACAGATAGTTGATAAAAAAAAAAAATTCTTGACCAATTGTCTTGCTGGTTGAAGACTATTGCATGATGGTCCAAGCAAAAGTTGTAAAATAGAAAACTGTTGACTGACATTACATAAACCAATCAGAATGGCTTATTTTGAATGACAATTGTATCAACCAATCAGATGGTCTGAATTCTAAACTAATTTGCATACGGGCTTTATTTACTCTCCATAACTTACTGAGGTCCTTCCTAACCCTAGTTTAATTGAACACCTGCAGAGCCAGCCACAGATAGTTGATAACAAGAGCAATCTTGACCAATTGTCTTGCTGGTTGAAGACTATTGCATGATGGTCCCAGCAAAAGCTGTAAAATAGAAAACTGTTGACTGACATTACATAAACCAATCAGAATGGCTTATTTTGAATGACAATTGTATCAACCAATCAGATGGTCTCAATTCTAAACTAATTTGCATAAGGGCTTTATTTACTCTCCATAACTTACTGAGGTCCTTCCTAACCCTAGTTTAATTGAACACCAGCCACAGATAGTTAATAAAAAAAACATTCTTGACCAATTGTCTTGCTGGTTGTAGACTATTGCATGATCGTCCCAGCAAAAGTTGTAAAATAGAAAACTGTTGACTGACATTACATAAACCAATCAGAGTGGCTTATTTTGAATAACAATTGCATCAACCAATCAGATGATCTCAATTCTAAACTAATTTGCATAAGCGCTTTATTTGCTCTCCATAACTTACTTAGGTCCTTCCTAACCCTAGTTTAATTGAACACCTGCAGAACCAGCCACAGATAGTTGATAACAAGAGCATTCTTGACTAATTGTCTTGCTGGTTGAAGACTATTGCATGATGGTCCCAGCAAAAGTTGTAAAATAGAAAACTGTTCACTGACATTACATAAATTAATCAGAATGGCTTATTTTGAATGACAATTGTATCAACCAATCAGATGGTCTCAATTCTAAACTAATTTGAATAAGGGCTTTATTTAATCTCCATAACTTACTGAGGTCCATCCTAACCCTAGTTTAATTGAACACCTGCAGAACCAGCCACAGATAGTTGATAAAAAGAGCATTCTTGACCAATTGTCTTGCTGGTTTAAGACTATTGCATGATGGTCCCAGCAAAAGTTGTAAAATAGAAAACTGTTGACTGACAGTACATAAACCAATCAGAATGGCTTATTTTGAATGACAATTGCATCAACCAATCAGATGGTATCAATTCTAAACTCATTTGCATATGGGCTTTATTTACTCTCCATAACTTACTGAGGTCCTTCCTAACCCTAGTTTTATTGAACACCTTCAGAACCAGCCACAGATAGTGGATAACAAGAGCATTCTTGACCAATTGTCTTGCTGGTTGAAGACTATTGCATGATGGTCCCAGCAAAAGTTGTAAAATAGAAAACTGTTGACTGACAGTACATAAACCAATCAGAATGGCTTATTTTGAATGACAATTGCATCAACCAATCAGATGGTCTCAATTCTAAACTAATTTGCATAAGGGCTTTATTTACTCTCCATAACTTACTAAGGTCCTTCCTAACCCTAGTTTAATTGATCACCTGCAGAACCAGCCACAGATAGTTGATAACAAGAGCATTCTTGACCAATCATCTTGCTGGTTGAAGACTATTGCATGATGGTCCCAGCAAAAGTTGTAAAATAGAAAACTGTTCACTGACATTACATAAATTGATCAGAATGGCTTATTTTGAATGACAATTGTATCAACCAATCAGATGGCCTCAATTCTAAACTAATTTGCATAAGGGCTTTTTTTACTCTCCATAACTTACTGAGGTCCTTCCTGCCCCTAGTTTAATTGAACACCTGCAGAACAAGCCACAGATAGTTGATAACAAGAGCATTCTTGACCAATTGTCTTGCTGGTTGAAGAATATTGCATGATGGTCCCAGCAAAAGTTGTAAAATAGAAAACCGTTGACTGACAGTACATAAACCAATCAGAGTGGCTTATTTTGAATGACAATTGCATCAACCAATCAGATGATCTCAATTCTAAACTAATTTGCATAAGCGCTTTATTTGCTCTCCAAAACTTACTGAGGTCCTTCCTAACCCTAGTTTAATTGAACACCTGCAGAACCAGCCACAGATAGTTGATAAAAAGAGCATTCTTGACCAATTAACTTGCTGGTTGAAGACTATTGCATGATGGTCCCAGCAAAAGTTGTAAAATAGAAAACTGTTGACTGACAGTACATAAACCAATCAGAATGGCTTATTTTGAATGACAATTGCATCAACCAATCAGATGGTCTCAATTCTAAACTAATTTGCATAAGGGCTTTATTTACTCTCCATAACTTACTGAGGTCCTTCCTAACCCTAGTTTAATTGAACACCTGCAGAACCAGCCACAGATAGTTGATAAAAAAAAAAAATTCTTGACCAATTGTCTTGCTGGTTGAAGACTATTGCATGATGGTCCAAGCAAAAGTTGTAAAATAGAAAACTGTTGACTGACATTACATAAACCAATCAGAATGGCTTATTTTGAATGACAATTGTATCAACCAATCAGATGGTCTCAATTCTAAACTAATTTGCATACGGGCTTTATTTACTCTCCATAACTTACTGAGGTCCTTCCTAACCCTAGTTTAATTGAACACCTGCAGAGCCAGCCACAGATAGTTGATAACAAGAGCAATCTTGACCAATTGTCTTGCTGGTTGAAGACTATTGCATGATGGTCCCAGCAAAAGCTGTAAAATAGAAAACTGTTGACTGACATTACATAAACCAATCAGAATGGCTTATTTTGAATGACAATTGTATCAACCAATCAGATGGTCTCAATTCTAAACTAATTTGCATAAGGGCTTTATTTACTCTCCATAACTTACTGAGGTCCTTCCTAACCCTAGTTTAATTGAACACCTGCCGAACCAGCCACAGATAGTTAATAAAAAAAACATTCTTGACCAATTGTCTTGCTGGTTGAAGACTATTGCATGATCGTCCCAGCAAAAGTTGTAGAATAGAAAACTGTTGACTGACATTACATAAACCAATCAGAGTGGCTTATTTTGAATAACAATTGCATCAACCAATCAGATGATCTCAATTCTAAACTAATTTGCATAAGCGCTTTATTTGCTCTCCATAACTTACTTAGGTCCTTCCTAACCCTAGTTTAATTGAACACCTGCAGAACCAGCCACAGATAGTTGATAACAAGAGCATTCTTGACTAATTGTCTTGCTGGTTGAAGACTATTGCATGATGGTCCCAGCAAAAGTTGTAAAATAGAAAACTGTTCACTGACATTACATAAATTAATCAGAATGGCTTATTTTGAATGACAATTGTATCAACCAATCAGATGGTCTCAATTCTAAACTAATTTGCATAAGAGCTTTATTTAATCTCCATAACTTACTGAGGTCCATCCTAACCCTAGTTTAATTGAACACCTGCAGAACCAGCCACAGATAGTTGATAAAAAGAGCATTCTTGACCAATTGTCTTGCTGGTTTAAGACTATTGCATGATGGTCCCAGCAAAAGTTGTAAAATAGAAAACTGTTGACTGACAGTACATAAACCAATCAGAATGGCTTATTTTGAATGACAATTGCATCAACCAATCAGATGGTATCAATTCTAAACTCATTTGCATATGGGCTTTATTTGCTCTCCAAAACTTACTGAGGTCCTTCCTAACCCTAGTTTAATTGAACACCTGCAGAACCAGCCACAGATAGTTGATAAAAAGAGCATTCTTGACCAATTAACTTGCTGGTTGAAGACTATTGCATGATGGTCCCAGCAAAAGTTGTAAAATAGAAAACTGTTGACTGACAGTACATAAACCAATCAGAATGGCTTATTTTGAATGACAATTGCATCAACCAATCAGATGGTCTCAATTCTAAACTAATTTGCATAAGGGCTTTATTTACTCTCCATAACTTACTGAGGTCCTTCCTAACCCTAGTTTAATTGAACACCTGCAGAACCAGCCACAGATAGTTGATAAAAAAAAAAAATTCTTGACCAATTGTCTTGCTGGTTGAAGACTATTGCATGATGGTCCAAGCAAAAGTTGTAAAATAGAAAACTGTTGACTGACATTACATAAACCAATCAGAATGGCTTATTTTGAATGACAATTGTATCAACCAATCAGATGGTCTCAATTCTAAACTAATTTGCATACGGGCTTTATTTACTCTCCATAACTTACTGAGGTCCTTCCTAACCCTAGTTTAATTGAACACCTGCAGAGCCAGCCACAGATAGTTGATAACAAGAGCAATCTTGACCAATTGTCTTGCTGGTTGAAGACTATTGCATGATGGTCCCAGCAAAAGCTGTAAAATAGAAAACTGTTGACTGACATTACATAAACCAATCAGAATGGCTTATTTTGAATGACAATTGTATCAACCAATCAGATGGTCTCAATTCTAAACTAATTTGCATAAGGGCTTTATTTACTCTCCATAACTTACTGAGGTCCTTCCTAACCCTAGTTTAATTGAACACCTGCCGAACCAGCCACAGATAGTTAATAAAAAAAACATTCTTGACCAATTGTCTTGCTGGTTGAAGACTATTGCATGATCGTCCCAGCAAAAGTTGTAGAATAGAAAACTGTTGACTGACATTACATAAACCAATCAGAGTGGCTTATTTTGAATAACAATTGCATCAACCAATCAGATGATCTCAATTCTAAACTAATTTGCATAAGCGCTTTATTTGCTCTCCATAACTTACTTAGGTCCTTCCTAACCCTAGTTTAATTGAACACCTGCAGAACCAGCCACAGATAGTTGATAACAAGAGCATTCTTGACTAATTGTCTTGCTGGTTGAAGACTATTGCATGATGGTCCCAGCAAAAGTTGTAAAATAGAAAACTGTTCACTGACATTACATAAATTAATCAGAATGGCTTATTTTGAATGACAATTGTATCAACCAATCAGATGGTCTCAATTCTAAACTAATTTGCATAAGAGCTTTATTTAATCTCCATAACTTACTGAGGTCCATCCTAACCCTAGTTTAATTGAACACCTGCAGAACCAGCCACAGATAGTTGATAAAAAGAGCATTCTTGACCAATTGTCTTGCTGGTTTAAGACTATTGCATGATGGTCCCAGCAAAAGTTGTAAAATAGAAAACTGTTGACTGACAGTACATAAACCAATCAGAATGGCTTATTTTGAATGACAATTGCATCAACCAATCAGATGGTATCAATTCTAAACTCATTTGCATATGGGCTTTATTTACTCTCCATAACTTACTGAGGTCCTTCCTAACCCTAGTTTTATTGAACACCTTCAGAACCAGCCACAGATAGTGGATAACAAGAGCATTCTTGACCAATTGTCTTGCTGGTTGAAGACTATTGCATGATGGTCCCAGCAAAAGTTGTAAAATAGAAAACTGTTGACTGACAGTACATAAACCAATCAGAATGGCTTATTTTGAATGACAATTGCATCAACCAATCAGATGATCTCAATTCTAAACTAATTTGCATAATGGCTTTATTTGCTCTCCATAACTTACTGAGGTCCATCCTAACCCTAGTTTAATTGAACACCTGCAGAACCAGCCACAGATAGTTGATAAAAAGAGCATTCTTGACCAATTGTCTTGCTGGTTGAAGACTATTGCATGATGGTCCAAGCAAAAGTTGTAAAATAGAAAACTGTTGACTGACATTACATAAACCAATCAGAATGGCTTATTTTGAATGACAATTGTATCAACCAATCAGATGGTCTCAATTCTAAACTAATTTGCATACGGGCTTTATTTACTCTCCATAACTTACTGAGGTCCTTCCTAACCCTAGTTTAATTGAACACCTGCAGAGCCAGCCACAGATAGTTGATAACAAGAGCAATCTTGACCAATTGTCTTGCTGGTTGAAGACTATTGTATGATGGTCCCAGCAAAAGCTGTAAAATAGAAAACTGTTGACTGACATTACATAAACCAATCAGAATGGCTTATTTTGAATGACAATTGTATCAACCAATCAGATGGTCTCAATTCTAAACTAATTTGCATAAGGGCTTTATTTACTCTCCATAACTTACTGAGGTCCTTCCTAACCCTAGTTTAATTGAACACCTGCCGAACCAGCCACAGATAGTTAATAAAAAAAACATTCTTGACCAATTGTCTTGCTGGTTGAAGACTATTGCATGATCGTCCCAGCAAAAGTTGTAAAATAGAAAACTGTTGACTGACATTACATAAACCAATCAGAGTGGCTTATTTTGAATAACAATTGCATCAACCAATCAGATGATCTCAATTCTAAACTAATTTGCATAAGCGCTTTATTTGCTCTCCATAACTTACTTAGGTCCTTCCTAACCCTAGTTTAATTGAACACCTGCAGAACCAGCCACAGATAGTTGATAACAAGAGCATTCTTGACTAATTGTCTTGCTGGTTGAAGACTATTGCATGATGGTCCCAGCAAAAGTTGTAAAATAGAAAACTGTTCACTGACATTACATAAATTAATCAGAATGGCTTATTTTGAATGACAATTGTATCAACCAATCAGATGGTCTCAATTCTAAACTAATTTGCATAAGGGCTTTATTTAATCTCCATAACTTACTGAGGTCCATCCTAACCCTAGTTTAATTGAACACCTGCAGAACCAGCCACAGATAGTTGATAAAAAGAGCATTCTTGACCAATTGTCTTGCTGGTTTAAGACTATTGCATGATGGTCCCAGCAAAAGTTGTAAAATAGAAAACTGTTGACTGACAGTACATAAACCAATCAGAATGGCTTATTTTGAATGACAATTGCATCAACCAATCAGATGGTATCAATTCTAAACTCATTTGCATATGGGCTTTATTTACTCTCCATAACTTACTGAGGTCCTTCCTAACCCTAGTTTTATTGAACACCTTCAGAACCAGCCACAGATAGTGGATAACAAGAGCATTCTTGACCAATTGTCTTGCTGGTTGAAGACTATTGCATGATGGTCCCAGCAAAAGTTGTAAAATAGAAAACTGTTGACTGACAGTACATAAACCAATCAGAATGGCTTATTTTGAATGACAATTGCATCAACCAATCAGATGATCTCAATTCTAAACTAATTTGCATAATGGCTTTATTTGCTCTCCATAACTTACTGAGGTCCATCCTAACCCTAGTTTAATTGAACACCTGCAGAACCAGCCACAGATAATTGATAACAAGAGCATTCTTGACCAATTGTCTTGCTGGTTGAAGACTATTGCATGATGGTCCCAGCAAAAGTTGTAAAATAGAAAACTGTTGACTGACATTACATAAACCAATCAGAATGGCTTATTTTGAATGACAATTGTATCAACCAATCAGATGGTCTCAATTCTAAACTAATTTGCATAAGGGCTTTATTTACTCTCCATAACTTACTGAGGTCCTTCCTAACCCTAGTTTAATTGAACACCTGCAGAACCAGCCACAGATAGTTGATAAAAAGAGCATTCTTGACCAATTGTCTTGCTGGTTGAAGACTATTGCATGATGGTCCCAGCAAAAGTTGTAAAATAGAAAACTGTTGACTGACAGTACATAAACCAATCAGAATGGCTTATTTTGAATGACAATTGCATCAACCAATCAGATGGTATCAATTCTAAACTCATTTGCATATGGGCTTTATTTACTCTCCATAACTTACTGAGGTCCTTCCTAACCCTAGTTTTATTGAACACCTTCAGAACCAGCCACAGATAGTGGATAACAAGAGCATTCTTGACCAATTGTCTTGCTGGTTGAAGACTATTGCATGATGGTCCCAGCAAAAGTTGTAAAATAGAAAACTGTTGACTGACAGTACATAAACCAATCAGAATGGCTTATTTTGAATGACAATTGCATCAACCAATCAGATGATCTCAATTCTAAACTAATTTGCATAATGGCTTTATTTGCTCTCCATAACTTACTGAGGTCCATCCTAACCCTAGTTTAATTGAACACCTGCAGAACCAGCCACAGATAGTTGATAAAAAGAGCATTCTTGACCAATTGTCTTGCTGGTTTAAGACTATTGCATGATGGTCCCAGCAAAAGTTGTGTAATAGAAAACTGTTGACTGACATTATATAAACCAATCAGAATGGCTTATTTTGAATGACAATTGTATCAACCAATCAGATGGTCTCAATTCTAAACTAATTTGCATAAGGGCTTTATTTACTCTCCATAACTTACTGAGGTCCTTCCTAACCCTAGTTTAATTGAACACCTGCAGAGCCAGCCACAGATAGTTGATAACAAGAGCATTCTTGACCAATTGTCTTGCTGGTTGAAGACTATTGCATGATGCTCCCAGCAAAAGTTGTAAAATAGAAAACTGTTGACTGACATTACATAAACCAATCAGAATGGCTTATTTTGAATGACAATTGTATCAACCAATCAGATGGTCTCAATTCTAAACTAATTTGCATAAGGGCTTTATTTACTCTCCATAACTTACTGAGGTCCTTCCTAACCCTAGTTTAATTGAACACCTGCAGAACCAGCCACAGATAGTTGATAAAAAGAGCATTCTTGACCAATTGTCTTGCTGGTTGAAGACTATTGCATGATGGTCCCAGCAAAAGTTGTAAAATAGAAAACTGTTGACTGACATTACATAAACCAATCAGAATGGCTTATTTTGAATGACAATTGTATCAACCAATCAGATGGCCTCAATTCTAAACTAATTTGCATAAGGGCTTTTTTTACTCTCCATAACTTACTGAGGTCCTTCCTGCCCCTAGTTTAATTGAACACCTGCCGAACCAGCCACAGATAGTTAATAAAAAAAACATTCTTGACCAATTGTCTTGCTGGTTGAAGACTATTGCATGATCGTCCCAGCAAAAGTTGTAAAATAGAAAACTGTTGACTGACATTACATAAACCAATCAGAGTGGCTTATTTTGAATAACAATTGCATCAACCAAGCAGATGATCTCAATTCTAAACTAATTTGCATAAGCGCTTTATTTGCTCTCCATAACTTACTTAGGTCCTTCCTAACCCTAGTTTAATTGAACACCTGCAGAGCCAGCCACAGATAATTGATAACAAGAGCATTCTTGACCAATTGTCTTGCTGGTTGAAGACTATTGCATGATGGTCCCAGCAAAAGTTGTAAAATAGAAAACTGTTCACTGACGTTACATAAATTAATCAGAATGGCTTATTTTGAATGACAATTGTATCAACCAATCAGATGGTCTCAATTCTAAACTAATTTGCATAAGGGCTTTATTTAATCTCCATAATTTACTGAGGTCCATCCTAACCCTAGTTTAATTGAACACCTGCAGAACCAGCCACAGATAGTTGATAAAAAGAGCATTCTTGACCAATTGTCTTGCTGGTTTAAGACTATTGCATGATGGTCCCAGCAAAAGTTGTAAAATAGAAAACTGTTGACTGACAGTACATAAACCAATCAGAATGGCTTATTTTGAATGACAATTGCATCAACCAATCAGATGGTATCAATTCTAAACTCATTTGCATATGGGCTTTATTTACTCTCCATAACTTACTGAGGTCCTTCCTAACCCTAGTTTTATTGAACACCTTCAGAACCAGCCACAGATAGTGGATAACAAGAGCATTCTTGACCAATTGTCTTGCTGGTTGAAGACTATTGCATGATGGTCCCAGCAAAAGTTGTAAAATAGAAAACTGTTGACTGACAGTACATAAACCAATCAGAATGGCTTATTTTGAATGACAATTGCATCAACCAATCAGATGATCTCAATTCTAAACTAATTTGCATAATGGCTTTATTTGCTCTCCATAACTTACTGAGGTCCATCCTAACCCTAGTTTAATTGAACACCTGCAGAACCAGCCACAGATAGTTGATAAAAAGAGCATTCTTGACCAATTGTCTTGCTGGTTTAAGACTATTGCATGATGGTCCCAGCAAAAGTTGTGAAATAGAAAACTGTTGACTGACATTATATAAACCAATCAGAATGGCTTATTTTGAATGACAATTGTATCAACCAATCAGATGGTCTCAATTCTAAACTAATTTGCATAAGGGCTTTATTTACTCTCCATAACTTACTGAGGTCCTTCCTAACCCTAGTTTAATTGAACACCTGCAGAGCCAGCCACAGATAGTTGATAACAAGAGCATTCTTGACCAATTGTCTTGCTGGTTGAAGACTATTGCATGATGGTCCCAGCAAAAGTTGTAAAATAGAAAACTGTTGACTGACATTACATAAACCAATCAGAATGGCTTATTTTGAATGACAATTGTATCAACCAATCAGATGGTCTCAATTCTAAACTAATTTGCATAAGGGCTTTATTTACTCTCCATAACTTACTGAGGTCCTTCCTAACCCTAGTTTAATTGAACACCTGCAGAACCAGCCACAGATAGTTGATAAAAAGAGCATTCTTGACCAATTGTCTTGCTGGTTGAAGACTATTGCATGATGGTCCCAGCAAAAGTTGTAAAATAGAAAACTGTTGACTGACATTACATAAACCAATCAGAATGGCTTATTTTGAATGACAATTGTATCAACCAATCAGATGGCCTCAATTCTAAACTAATTTGCATAAGGGCTTTTTTTACTCTCCATAACTTACTGAGGTCCTTCCTGCCCCTAGTTTAATTGAACACCTGCAGAACCAGCCACAGATTGTTGATAACAAGAGCATTCTTGACCAATTGTCTTGTTGGTTGAAGACTATTGCATGATTGTCCCAGCAAAAGTTGTAAAATAGAAAACTGTTGACTGACAGTACATAAACCAATCAGAATGGCTTATTTTGAATGACAATTGCATCAACCAATCAGATGGTCTCAATTCTAAACTAATTTGCATAAGGGCTTTATTTACTCTCCATAACTTACTGAGGTCCTTCCTAACCTTAGTTTAATTGAACACCTGCAGAACCAGCCACAGATAGTTGATAACAAGAGCATTCTTGACCAATCATCTTGCTGGTTGAAGACTATTGCATGATGGTCCCAGCAAAAGTTGTAAAATAGAAAACTGTTCACTGACATTACATAAATTGATCAGAATGGCTTATTTTGAATGACAATTGTATCAACCAATCAGATGGCCTCAATTCTAAACTAATTTGCATAAGGGCTTTTTTTACTCTCCATAACTTACTGAGGTCCTTCCTGCCCCTAGTTTAATTGAACACCTGCAGAACAAGCCACAGATAGTTGATAACAAGAGCATTCTTGACCAATTGTCTTGCTGGTTGAAGACTATTGCATGATGGTCCCAGCAAAAGTTGTAAAATAGAAAACCATTGACTGACAGTACATAAACCAATCAGAGTGGCTTATTTTGAATGACAATTGCATCAACCAATCAGATGATCTCAATTCTAAACTAATTTGCATAAGTGCTTTATTTGCTCTCCATAACTTACTGAGGTCCTTCCTAACCCTAGTTTAATTGAACACCTGCAGAACCAGCCACAGATAGTTGATAAAAAGAGCATTCTTGACCAATTAACTTGCTGGTTGAAGACTATTGCATGATGGTCCCAGCAAAAGTTGTAAAATAGAAAACTGTTGACTGACATTACATAAACCAATCAGAATGGCTTATTTTGAATGACAATTGTATCAACCAATCAGATGGCCTCAATTCTAAACTAATTTGCATAAGGGCTTTTTTTACTCTCCATAACTTACTGAGGTCCTTCCTAACCTTAGTTTAATTGAACACCTGCAGAACCAGCCACAGATTGTTGATAACAAGAGCATTCTTGACCAATTGTCTTGCTGGTTGAAGACTATTGCATGATGGTTTCAGCAAAAGTAGTAAAATAGAAAACTGTTGACTGACATTACATAAACCAATCAGAATGGCTTATTTTGAATGACAATTGTATCAACCAATCAGATGGTCTCAATTCTAAACTAATTTGCATAAGGGCTTTATTTACTCTCCATAACTTACTAAGGTCCTTCCTAACCCTAGTTTAATTGATCACCTGCAGAACCAGCCACAGATAGTTGATAAAAAGAGCATTCTTGACCAATCATCTTGCTGGTTGAAGACTATTGCATGATGGTCCCAGCAAAAGTTGTAAAATAGAAAACTGTTCACTGACATTACATAAATTGATCAGAATGGCTTATTTTGAATGACAATTGTATCAACCAATCAGATGGCCTCAATTCTAAACTAATTTGCATAAGGGCTTTTTTTACTCTCCATAACTTACTGAGGTCCTTCCTGCCCCTAGTTTAATTGAACACCTGCAGAACAAGCCACAGATAGTTGATAACAAGAGCATTCTTGACCAATTGTCTTGCTGGTTGAAGAATATTGCATGATGGTCCCAGCAAAAGTTGTAAAATAGAAAACCGTTGACTGACAGTACATAAACCAATCAGAGTGGCTTATTTTGAATGACAATTGCATCAACCAATCAGATGATCTCAATTCTAAACTAATTTGCATAAGCGCTTTATTTGCTCTCCAAAACTTACTGAGGTCCTTCCTAACCCTAGTTTAATTGAACACCTGCAGAACCAGCCACAGATAGTTGATAAAAAGAGCATTCTTGACCAATTAACTTGCTGGTTGAAGACTATTGCATGATGGTCCCAGCAAAAGTTGTAAAATAGAAAACTGTTGACTGACAGTACATAAACCAATCAGAATGGCTTATTTTGAATGACAATTGCATCAACCAATCAGATGGTCTCAATTCTAAACTAATTTGCATAAGGGCTTTATTTACTCTCCATAACTTACTGAGGTCCTTCCTAACCCTAGTTTAATTGAACACCTGCAGAACCAGCCACAGATAGTTGATAAAAAAAAATTCTTGACCAATTGTCTTGCTGGTTGAAGACTATTGCATGATGGTCCAAGCAAAAGTTGTAAAATAGAAAATTGTTGACTGACATTACATAAACCAATCAGAATGGCTTATTTTGAATGACAATTGTATCAACCAATCAGATGGTCTCAATTCTAAACTAATTTGCATAAGGGCTTTATTTACTCTCCATAACTTACTGAGGTCCTTCCTAACCCTAGTTTAATTGAACACCTGCAGAGCCAGCCACAGATAGTTGATAACAAGAGCAATCTTGACCAATTGTCTTGCTGGTTGAAGACTATTGCATGATGGTCCCAGCAAAAGCTGTAAAATAGAAAACTGTTGACTGACATTACATAAACCAATCAGAATGGCTTATTTTGAATGACAATTGTATCAACCAATCAGATGGTCTCAATTCTAAACTAATTTGCATAAGGGCTTTATTTACTCTCCATAACTTACTGAGGTCCTTCCTAACCCTAGTTTAATTGAACACCTGCCGAACCAGCCACAGATAGTTAATAAAAAAAACATTCTTGACCAATTGTCTTGCTGGTTGAAGACTATTGCATGATCGTCCCAGCAAAAGTTGTAAAATAGAAAACTGTTGACTGACATTACATAAACCAATCAGAGTGGCTTATTTTGAATAACAATTGCATCAACCAATCAGATGATCTCAATTCTAAACTAATTTGCATAAGCACTTTATTTGCTCTCCATAACTTACTTAGGTCCTTCCTAACCCTAGTTTAATTGAACACCTGCAGAACCAGCCACAGATAGTTGATAACAAGAGCATTCTTGACTAATTGTCTTGCTGGTTGAAGACTATTGCATGATGGTCCCAGCAAAAGTTGTAAAATAGAAAACTGTTCACTGACATTACATAAATTAATCAGAATGGCTTATTTTGAATGACAATTGTATCAACCAATCAGATGGTCTCAATTCTAAACTAATTTGCATAAGGGCTTTATTTAATCTCCATAACTTACTGAGGTCCATCCTAACCCTAGTTTAATTGAACACCTGCAGAACCAGCCACAGATAGTTTTTAAAAAGAGCATTCTTGACCAATTGTTTTGCTGGTTGAAGACTATTGCATGATGGTCCCAGCAAAAGTTGTAAAATAGAAAACTGTTGAATGACAGTACATAAACCAATCAGAATGGCTTATTTTGAATGACAGTTGCATCACCCAATCAGATGGTCTCAATTAAGAAATAATTTGCATAAGTACTTAATTTGCTCTTCATAACTTACTGAGGTCCTTCCTAACCCTAGTTTAATTGAACACCTGCAGAACCAGCCACAGATAGTTGATAACAAGAGCATTCTTGAGCAATTGTCTTGCTGGTTGAAGACTATTGCATGATGGTCCCAGCAAAAGTTGTAAAGTAGAAAACTGTTGACTGACATTACATAAACCAATCAGAATGGCTTATTTTGAATGACAATTGTATCAACCAATCAGATGGTCTCAATTCTAAACTAATTTGCATAAGGGCTTTATTTACTCTCCATAACTTACTGAGGTCCATCCTAACCCTAGTTTAAATGAACACCTGCAGAACCAGCTACAGATAGTTGATAAAAAGAGCATTCTTGACCAATTGTTTTGCTGGTTGAAGACTAATGCATGATGGTCCCAGCAAAAGTTGTAAAATAGAAAACTGTTGACTGACATTACATAAACCAATCAGAATGGCTTATTTTGAATGACAGTTGCATCACCCAATCAGATGGTCTCAATTCTGAACTAATTTGCATAAGTACTTAATTTGCTCTTCATAACTTACTGAGGTCCTTCCTCATCCAAGTCTAATTGAACACCTGCAGAACCAGCCACAGATAGTTGAGAACAAGAGCATTCTTGACCAATTGTCTTGCTGGTTGAAGACTATTGCATGATGGTCCCAGCAAAAATTGTAAAATAGAAAACTGTTGACTGACAGTACATAAACCAATCAGAATGGCTTATTCTGAATGACAGTTGCATCACCCAATCAGATGGTCTCAATTCTGAACTAATTTGCATAAGTACTTAATTTGCTCTTCATAACTTACTGAGGTCCTTCCTCATCCAAGTCTAATTGAACACCTGCAGAAACAGCCACAGATAGTTGATAACAAGAGCATTCTTGACCAATTGTCTTGTTGGTTGAAGACTATTGCATGATTGTCCCAGCAAAAGTTGTAAAATAGAAAACTGTTGACTGACAGTACATAAACCAATCAGAATGGCTTATTTTGAATGACAATTGCATCAACCAATCAGATGATCTCAATGCTAAACTAATTTGCATAATGGCTTTATTTGCTCTCCATAACTTACTGAGGTCCTTCCTAACCCTAGTTTAATTGAACACCTGCAGAACCAGCCACAGATAGTTGATAACAAGAGCATTCTTGACCAATTGTCTTGCTGGTTGAAGACTATTGCACAAAACTTACACAGAACCAATAAAAAGTACCATAATACCATATCCCCTCTCCCCTAAACTATACAAATTTTACAACATGCATCCATTTCTTTACTTTCCACACTCCCTCTGCATCCATACCACCTCCACCTTCTTTATCAAACAAATAACATGTATACAATTTCCCCAACACCATCCTAATACAATCATTCACACTTTCACACTATCTTCTTTCTTATACACATACATATTCCTATTATCCCACAATACTTCCATTACACAACACATTAATAGCCACATCACTCTTTCTTTTATTTTCCCATTTACTCCCAAACCAAACATTGCCAACCTCCATGAAATCCCATTTACACCACACAATTCTCTACATAATCCACTCATACCCTTCCATACTTTTTTAGCAAAACCACATCCCCACATTACATGCAATACTGTCTCATTTATTCCACATTCTTCTCTCGGGCAAATTTCTATTCTTGTCAAATCTCTCTTTTTAAGTACCATTCTTACAGGCAAGACACCATGCATAACTTTCCAAACCACATCTTTTTGTTTATTCGACATCCCATTCATTTCCATTTTCTTCCACACCACTTCTGCTTCTTTCAATCTCAAATATTCAATATTGCATACAGTTTCTCTGTATTTCAAAATCTTTATTATTTTATTCCTCCCCATAAAATCTTCCATACTCATACTTAACAAATCATTCTTCCTAATAAATTGCTCCACAAACACATACCATTCTGGGCAACTGAAGGCCATTGGCACACTCAAAGACCTCTTCATCCATCCAATCCCACACAACATCCATCCACCCAGGTATTTTGTCATATATGAGGTTTTTGAACTCCCCTTTAACAATCTCGCCACAATTACCACATAATTCACTCCTATAAATCTATCAAAATTTGGAAAATTTCCCCCTCCTTTAATCCTAGATTTAACCACATTCTCACGTCTCAACCACTCCATTTTACTACCCCACAGAAAAACAAAACATTTCCTTACAATTTTTCTAAAAACACCATTTGGGGGGGAAACACACATGCAACATACAATATTATGGGAAGAATCACACTCTTCACAACTAGTACTTTCCCTGTCATTGATAAATTTCTTAATTTCCAGAATCCAATTTCTTCATAATCTTCCTATTACATTCATTCCAACTATCATTACCTTTTAAGTTATCATCGAAAATTAAACCTAACACCTTTATCCCCCCTGCCACTCTTGTAATCTCATTCACTTCCACATTAATTTCACCAAACACTCTATAATTACTTTTATCCCAATTAATTTTAAAGCCTGATGCATTACAAAAAAAACCCCACTAATAATCTTGTCCTGTTTAAGGCTGCTTGGTTTTGACACAATACTACCACATCATCCATGTACCCCATTACTTTAGCACTCTTACCACCACTCCCCGGTATAAGTACTCCTCTCACAACCTTTTCACACCTAATCATTTGTAACAGTGGCTCCATCACACAAATAAACAACACAGGGGACACAGGACACCCCTGCCTTACACCTGATTTAACCATGATCTCCTCACTCACATTCCCATTCACCAATATACGACTCGATGCCAAAACATACAAACTTCTTACTCTTTCTACAAACCCAGCGGGAAACCCCATTTTTAACAAAACTCTGAACATAAACTCATGAGCAACTTTATCAAAGGCTTTTTCAAAATCAAGACTCAAAACCACACAACCTTGTTTCCTTTCTTTACAATCTCTCAGTATACCCCTTAATAAAATCAAATGATCACTAATTTTACGTTCCGGTACAGCACATACTTGGTCTTCATTCACAATTTTTCCTATTACACTTCTCATTCGATTCGCCAACATTTTTGAATATATTTTGTAATCAGAATTTAACAAAGTTATAGGCCTCCAGTTACCCAGATCTCTTCTATCATTCTTTTTATATATTAAAACTACAACACCCTTACCCATAGACTTGCCAATTATACCATTTATCCACATAAACTGGCATACTTCCACTAAATCACTTCCCAACATATCCCAACACATACAATATAACTCTACTGGCAATCCATCTTGCCCAGGAGTTTTGTTTTTTCTTGCATTCATAACCACCATTTTTACTTCTTCCACACCAATATCTTCCATCAAAACACTTTTATCTTCCTGACTCACTTCATTCTGTAATACACTTAAAACTTCATCTCCCATATCACTTTCAATACTTTTCCTTCCATACAATTCTTTGTAAAACTTAACTACTTCTTCCGTTAATTTACCACCACTAACATCCCTTCCTTCTCCATTCCTTAATACATCCATATCATTTTTCCTTTTACATATTTTCCGGAAAAAAAACCTTGTACATTTCTCATTTTTCTCTTGATGCTCAACTTTCGCTCTAAAAATGATTTTTTCCCCCTATTTTCCAAATAGTTGTTTAACACACACCTTTCTTTCACTATCTCTTCACTCATGTCAAATCCTAGATCTCTCATTTTGTAAAGATACCTCATTCTTACACATAATGCCTCATACCTCATTCTTTCCTTCCTTACTTTTTTGATTCCCCATTTTCTGAAAAAACACCTCATCCTAACTTTCAGCCACTCCCACCATACTAATATATTCTCAAAGTCATTTTTTCTCCTCTTCCATATTGTATACATCTTAACCAAATCATCCCTTACTTCACAGTCTTCTAGCAAACGAACATTTAATTTCCATATACCTCTACCATATACATTGTTTACATTCCCTTGGACTTCACATATAATGCATTCGTGATCTGAAAAAGGCATTCTTACCTGCTCTCCATTCATACATGATATACCTTTGGATATGAAAATATAGTCAATTCTGGAAGTTATGCCTCCTCTATCAGCAATATACGTTGGTGGAGGTGGCTTCCCCATACACACTGCAGCTGCATCTATAAAGGAAAAATCCATAATAATCTGATTTAATATATTCCCGGTTATATCAACACTCCTAGTACTTCCATATCCTCTCCCACTTTTCTCAATTATACAATTGAAATCCCCCATTAACATAAGGGGTGTTCTTCCAGGAAGGAATAACCTTATCTTATCAAACAATTTCTTTCTTTCTAATTTACAAGCTGGAGCATATATACACATGATCCTAAACCTCCACCGTCTAAGACTAAAAGTCCCAACAATACACCTCCCTTCTTCCACCACAAAAAAATCCTCCCCTATAATATCCCTATTATTTATTACAATACCCACCCCATCATTTTTATTTAAACAAGACCCAGACCAAAAACTATCCCCTTTGTCCCATTCTTCTTTTTTAATGGGCTCTGAAATCCCACATTCCTGTACACAAATTATATCAGCTTTTAAGTTTTTTAATATTTCAAAAACCGCAGCACGCCTGGGTCTGCTTGTTATCAGCCTGACATTTAATGTTGCAACTTTTACGCTAATGTTGCTAGTAATATTAGGCATAGGTAGATTTTTAAGTCCCGTAAATAATTTCAAGGTAGTTGGATTACAAAAACGCAACTTAAATCAGCATCATCCAATTTCATCATAGTTCTCCTTCCCAGTCAAACGTGCGATTGACTGTTTGGATGCCCCAAAAATATTGGAAGATTCAGTGGAAGATGGGGAACTGGCATTGTCTTCGGAACTTAAGGTAGTATCCATACCATCTGGTTCAATTGCTGGGGGACTGTATTTAACCCTTTCAATTCTGGCTTTTTTAACAGCCCTTCCATCAGGAGTTGCTTTCCTCAGTTTTATAGACTCCTCATCAGACAATAAGGTATCAGCACTTTGAATATCCTCTGAATCTAAATTTTGACTTTCAGCTGAGCTTTCATCACTCTCAATATTCTCTGTAATGAGTTGATTAGCCTCAGCTGCAAAGACTTTCAACTGCTCCTCACTGTGGTCAGTGGCAGTATCAGGAGTTTGCATTGCCTTAACTGGCTGTTGTGGATCTGGTGTAGCCTGTGCCTCCACCTCCATCTGTACTCCATTTTGCACAACAAGCGACGGGGCTATACATGTCTTTTTAGCCTCCGTTGTGCGAGTATCCTTAGCCATTTGGCATGCTGCCTCTCTGGCTTCTCTTTCAGCTTGCTCAGCTAATCTTCGAGCACCTTGCTCTTTTCGAGCTTTGGTGAATTCTGAGCATGTTTTGAACGAATGTCCAGGTTCCCCGCAGAGGTCGCATTTGCGTTCCTCTGGGCACCGGTTTGCTTCATGCCCCTCTTTTCTGCAGTTTCTACAGGTTCTCCCTTTCTCACACTCTTCCCTTGTGTGGCCATATTCAAAACATTTTCTGCAGAATCTGGGTTGGGTGGGGTAATATAGGAAGCACCTGTTGCCTCCAATTGTGAAATTTGCAGGGGGATGCATTACCCCACCTGGACATCTCTCATCCCTCCTTAGTTTACACCAAAATTTTCTTTTGGCATTAAAGAAACCCATACTGTTTTTCAAAAATTCCCCTCCTCTCACCGAACTGCAATACCTTGCAAGGAAAGCAAGTAACAAATCATAGTTCATAAACGGATTGTAAGCATGTACTGTGATTGGGACTTCTTGTGCAGTAAATAGGGGAAACATTTCTATCCCCTCCATTTTAGGGTCCAGATATTTCTCTTTTAACATTTCATAAACTTTGTAACTGTCTTTCCCATCGAAAAAACTGACATCATACATGCCCTGGTTAGGAAAATCTTGGATACAAAAAATAGTACTTATCTTCACTCCTGCCAGCTCCACCAAAACTTCCCTCACAAGATGATAAAGTCCACAGTCTTTCCTCCTTCTTTCTTGCACGAAAAAACAAATTGAATTCTTCAGTCCAGGTGTTTCAGCCATGATGCTTCAAAATTCCTGCGGTGTTGATACCTCCTCAGCGTAGTAGATCCCACAGAAAAGTTTCCCAACCTCCCAACCTCAGGCCCAGACCTCAGCCCGGGCCAAAAGGCTGCGAAGCCCAGACAATTGGACAAGAATGTTCTTACTATCAACCATCTTTGGCTGGTTTTGTAGGTTTTCTATTAGACTAGGGTGAGGAAGGACCTAAGTAAGTTATGGAGAGCAAATAAATTCTTTATGCAAATTCGTTTGGAAATTAGACCATATGATTGTTTGATGCAATTCTTATTAGGGATGGCCATCGGCCATCGATGTTTATAAACCATCGATGGGTTATGGTCGATGTTCAATAGTTTTTACATCGATGGGGGAGAACCAGATGGTTTCACACCATCAATGTCAAGCTCAAACTACTAGTTTTGTTTTGCTATTTCCTGGGACACGGAGGATAGCTCCACCCATGACACCAGTGAAGCCCCACCCCCATATTCTGATTGGCCCACAGGCCAGTCAGTGAAATACAATGGATGACCACTGATATGTAACAACATCGATGGCAAAGGCAACAATGGCCATCATTAATACTCATTCAAAACAATCCATTCCGATTGGTTTATGCACTGTCAATCAACAGTTTTCAATTTTACTACTTTTGATGTGACCATCATACAATAGTCTTCAACCAGGAAGCCAATTGGTCAAGAATGTTCTTCTCATCAACCATCTTTTCTGGTGTTATAGGTTTTCAATTAGACTAGGGTGAGGAAGGACCTAAGTAAGTTATAGAGAGCAAATAAATTCCATATGCAAATTAGTTTGGAAATTAGACCATCTGATTGGTTGATGCAATTCTCAATAGGGATGGCCATCGACCATCGATGTTTGTAAACCGTCGATGGTTTATGGTCGATGTTCAATAGTTTTGACATCGATGGGGGAGAACCAGATGGTTTCACACCATCAATGTCAAGCTGAAACTACTAGTTGTGTTTTGCTATTTACTGGGACATGGAGCATAGCTCCACCCACGACACCAGTGAAGCCCCACCCCCATATTCTGATTGGCCCACAGGCCAGTCAGTGAAATACAATGGATGACCACTGATATGTAACAACATTGATGGCAAAGGCAACAATGGCCATCATTAATACTCATTCAAAACAATCCATTCCGATTGGTTTATGCATTGTCAGTCAACAGTTTTCTATATTACTACTTTTGATGGGACCATCATGCAATAGTCTTCAACCTGGAAGCCAATTGGTCAAGAATGTTCTTGTTATCAACAATCTTAGGCTGGTTTTGTAGGTTTTCTATTAGACTAGGGTGAGGAAGGACCTAAGTAAGTTATGGAGAGCAAATAAATTCCTTATGCAAATTAGTTTGGAAATTAGACCATCTGATTGGTTGATGCAATTCTCATTAGGGATGGCCATCGGCCATCGATGTTTATAAACTATCGATGGGTTATGGTCGATGTTCAATAGTTTTGACATCGATGGGGGAGAACCAGATGGTTTCAAACCATCAATGTCAAGCTCAAACTACTAGTTTTGTTTTGCTATTTCCTGGGACACGGAGCATAGCTCCATCCACGACACCAGTGATGCCTTGCCCCCATGTTCTGATTGGCCCACAGGCTAGTCAGTCAAATACAATGGATGACACTGATATGTAAAAACATTGATAGCAAAGGCAACAATGGCCATCATTAATACTCATTCAAAACAATCCATTCCGATTTGTTTATGTATTGTCAGTCAACAGTTTTCTATTTTACTACTTTTGATGGGACCATCATGCAATAGTCTTCAACCAGGAAGCCAAGTGGTCAAGAATGTTCTTCTCATCAACCATCTTTGTCTGGTTTTATAGGTTTTCAATTAGACTAGGGTGAGGAAGGACCTAAGTAAGTTATGGAGAGCAAATAAATTCCTTATGCAAATTAGTTTGGAAATTAGACCATCTGATTGGTTGATGCAATTCTCATTAGGGATGGCCATCGACCATCGATGTTAGTAAACCATCGATATGTTATGGTCGATGTTAAATAGTTTTGACATCGATGGGGGAGAACCAGATGGTTTCACACCATCAATGTCAAGTTAAAACGACTAGTTTTGTTTTGCTATTTCCTGGTTGACGGAGCATAACTCCACCCACGACACCAGTGAAGCCTCGCCCCCATATTCTGATTGGCCCACAGGCCAGTCAGTCAAATACATTCGATGACCACTGATATGTAACAACATCGATGGCAAAGGCAACATGGGCTATCATTAATACTCATTCAAAACAAGCCATTCCGATTGGTATATGTACTGTCAATCAACAGTTTTCAATTTTACTACTTTTGATGGGACCATCATGCAATAGTCTTCAACCAAGAAACCAATTGGTCAAGAAAATACTTGTTAACAACCATCTTTGGCTGGTTGTGTAGGTTTTCAATTAGACTAGGGTGAGGAAGGACCTAAGTAAGTTATGGAGAGCAAATAAATTTCTTATGCAAATTAGTTTGGAAATTAGACCATCTGATTGGTTGATGCAATTCTCATTAGGGATGGCCATCGACCATCGATGTTTGTAAACCATCTATGGGTTATTTTCGATGTTCAATAGTTTTGAGATCGATGGGGGAGAACCAGATGGTTTCACACCATCAATGTCAAGCTCAAACGACTAGTTTTGTTTTTCTATTTCCTGGTACACGGAGCATAGCTCCACCCACAAGACCAGTGAAGCCCATCCCCCATATTCTGATTGTACCAAAGGCCAGTCAGTCAAATACAATGGATGACCACTGATATGTAACAACATCGATGGCAAAGGCAACAATGGCCATCATTAATACTCATTCAAAACAATCCATTCCGATTGGTTTATGTACTGTCAGTCAACAGTTTTCAATTTTAATAATTTTGATGGGACCATCATACAATAGTCTTCAACCCGGAAGCCAATTGGTCAAGAATGTTCTTGTTATCAACCATCTTAGGCTGGTTTTGTAGGTTTTCTATTAGACTAGAGTGAGGAAGCACCCACGAAAGTTATGGAGAGCAAATAAATTCCTTATGCAAATTAGTTTGGAAATTAGACCATCTGATTGGTTGATGCAATTCTCATTAGGGATGGCCATCGATGTGTTATGGTCGATGTTCAATAGTTTTGAGATCGATGGGGGAGAACCAGATGGCTTCACACCATCAATGTCAAGCTCAAACTACTAGTTTTGTTTTGCTATTTCCTGGGACACGGAGTATAGCTCCACCCACGACACTAGTGAAGCCCCACCCCCATATTCTGATTGGTCCAAAGGCCAGTCATTGAAATACAATGGATGACCACTGATATGTAACAACATCGATTGCAAAGGCAACAATGGCCATCATTAATACTCATTCAAAACAATCCATTCCGATTGGTATATGTACTGTCAATCAACAGTTTTCAATTTTACTACTTTTGATGGGACCATCATGCAATAGTCTTCAACCAGGAAGCCAATTGGTCAAGAATGTTCTTCTCATCAACCATCTGTGGCTGGTCTTATAGGTTTTCAATTAGACTAGGGTGAGGAAGGACCTAAGTAAGTTATGGAGAGCAAATAAATTCCTTATGCAAATTAGTTTGGAAGTTAGACCATCTGATTGGTTGATGCAATTCTCATTAGGGATGGCCATCGACCATCGATGTTTTTAAACCATCGATGTGTTATGGTCGATGTTCAATAGTTTTGACATCGATGGGGGAGAACCAGATGGTTTCACACCATCAATGTCAAGTTAAAACTACTAGTTTTATTTTGCTATTTCCTGGGACACGGAGCACACGACACCAGTGAAGCCCCGCCCCCATATTCTGATTGGCCCACAGGCCAGTCTGTCAAATACAATGGATGACCACTGATATGTAACAACATCGATGGCAAAGGCAACAATGGCCATCATTAATACTCATTCAAAACAATCCATTCCGATTGGTTTATGTACTGTCAGTCAACAGTTTTCAATTTTAATGGGACCATCATGCAATAGTCTTCAACCAGGAAGCCACTTGGTCAAGAATATTCTTGTTATCAACCATCTTTGGCTGGTTTTGTAGGTTTTCTATTAGACTAGGGTGAGGAAGGATCTAAGTAAGTTATGGAGAGCAAATAAATTCCTTATGCAAATAAGTTTGGAAATTAGACCATCTGATTGGTTGATGCAATTCTCATTAGGGATGGCCATCGGCCATCGATGTTTATAAACCATCGATGGGTTATGGTCGATGTTCAATAGTTATGACATCGATGGGGGAGAACCAGATGGTTTCACACCATCAATGTCAAGCTCAAACTACTAGTTTTGTTTTGCTATTTCCTGGGACACAGAGCATAGCTCCACCCACGACACCAGTGAAGCCCCGCCCCCATATTCTGATTGTACCACAGGCCAGTCAGTCAAATACAATGGATGACCACTGATATGTAACAACATCGATAGCAAAGGCAACAATGGCCATCATTAATACTCATTCAAAACAATCCATTCCGATTGGTTTATGCACTGACAGTCAACAGTTTTCAATTTTACTACTTTTGATGGGACCATCATGCAATAGTCTTCAACCAGGAAGCCAATTGGTCAAGAATGTTCTTCTCATCAACCATCTTTGGCTGGTTTTATAGGTTTTCAATTAGACTAGGGTGAGGAAGGACCTAAGTAAGTTATGGAGAGCAAATAAATTCCTTATGCAAATTAGTTTGGAAATTAGACCATCTGATTGGTTGATGCAATTCTCATTAGCGATGGCCATCGACCATCGATGTTTGTAAAACATCGATGTGTTACGGTCGATGTTCAATAGTTTTGACATCGATGGGGGAGAACCAGATGGTTTCACATCATCAATGTCAAGCTGAAACTACTAGTTTTGTTTTGCAATTTCCTGGGACACGGAGCATAGCTCCACCCACGACACCAGTGAAGCCCCACCCCCATATTCTGATTGGCCCACAGGCTAGTCAGTCAAATACAATGGATGACACTGATATGTAAAAACATTGATGGCAAAGGCAACAATGGCCATCATTAATACTCATTCAAAACAATCCATTCCGATTGGTTTATGCACTGTCAGTCAACAGTTTTCAATTTTACTACTTTTGATGGGACCATCATGCAATAGTCATCAACCAGAAAGCCAATTGGTCAAGAATGTTCTTTTTATCAACCATCTTTGCCTGGTTTTTTAGGTTTTCTATTAGACTAGGGTGAGGAAGGACCTAAGTAAGTTATGGAGAGCAAATAAATTCCTTACGCAAATTAGTTTGGAAATTAGACCATATGATTGTTTGATGCAATTCTCATTAGGGATGGCCATCGGCAATCGATGTTTATAAACCATCGATGGGTTATGGTCGATGTTCAATAGTTTTTACATCGATGGGGGAGAACCAGATGGTTTCACACTATCAATGTCAAGCTCAAACTACTAGTTTTGTTTTGCTATTTCCTGGGACACGGAGGATAGCCCCACCCCCATATTCTGATTGGCCCACAGGCCAGTCAGTGAAATACAATGGATGACCACTGATATGTAACAACATCGATGGCAAAGGCAACAATGGCCATCATTAATACTCATTCAAAACATTCCATTCCGATTGGTTTATGTACTGTCAGTCAACAGTTTTCAATTTTAATAATTTTGATGGGACCATCATGCAATACTCTTCTACCCGGAAGCCAATTGGTCAAGAATGTTCTTGTTATCAACCATCTTAGGCTGGTTTTGTAGGTTTTCTATTAGACTAGGGTGAGGAAGGACCTAAGTAAGTTATGGAGAGCAAATAAATTCCTTATGCAAATTAGTTTGGAAATAAGACCATCTGATTGGTTGATGCAATTCTCATTAGGGATGGCCATCGGCCATCGATGTTTATAAACCATCGATGGGTTATGGTCGATGTTCAATAGTTTTGACATCGATGGGGGAGAACCAGATGGTTTCACACCATCAATGTCAAGTTAAAACGACTAGTTTTGTTTTGCTATTTCCTGGTTGACGGAGCATAACTTCACCCACGACACCAGTGAAGCCCCGCCCCCATATTCTGATTGGCCCACAGGCCAGTCAGTGAAATACAATGGATGACCACTGATATGTAACAACATCGATTGCAAAGGCAACAATGGCCATCATTAATACTCATTCAAAACAATCCATTCCGATTGGTATATGTACTGTCAATCAACAGTTTTCAATTTTACTACTTTTGATGGGACCATCATGCAATAGTCTTCAACCAGGAAGCCAATTGGTCAAGAATGTTCTTCTCATCAACCATCTGTGGCTGGTCTTATAGGTTTTCAATTAGACTAGGGTGAGGAAGGACCTAAGTAAGTTATGGAGAGCAAATAAATTCCTTATGCAAATTAGTTTGGAAGTTAGACCATCTGATTGGTTGATGCAATTCTCATTAGGGATGGCCATCGACCATCGATGTTTTTAAACCATCGATGTGTTATGGTCGATGTTCAATAGTTTTGACATCGATGGGGGAGAACCAGATGGTTTCACACCATCAATGTCAAGTTAAAACTACTAGTTTTATTTTGCTATTTCCTGGGACACGGAGCACACGACACCAGTGAAGCCCCGCCCCCATATTCTGATTGGCCCACAGGCCAGTCTGTCAAATACAATGGATGACCACTGATATGTAACAACATCGATGGCAAAGGCAACAATGGCCATCATTAATACTCATTCAAAACAATCCATTCCGATTGGTTTATGTACTGTCAGTCAACAGTTTTCAATTTTAATGGGACCATCATGCAATAGTCTTCAACCAGGAAGCCACTTGGTCAAGAATATTCTTGTTATCAACCATCTTTGGCTGGTTTTGTAGGTTTTCTATTAGACTAGGGTGAGGAAGGATCTAAGTAAGTTATGGAGAGCAAATAAATTCCTTATGCAAATAAGTTTGGAAATTAGACCATCTGATTGGTTGATGCAATTCTCATTAGGGATGGCCATCGGCCATCGATGTTTATAAACCATCGATGGGTTATGGTCGATGTTCAATAGTTATGACATCGATGGGGGAGAACCAGATGGTTTCACACCATCAATGTCAAGCTCAAACTACTAGTTTTGTTTTGCTATTTCCTGGGACACAGAGCATAGCTCCACCCACGACACCAGTGAAGCCCCGCCCCCATATTCTGATTGTACCACAGGCCAGTCAGTCAAATACAATGGATGACCACTGATATGTAACAACATCGATAGCAAAGGCAACAATGGCCATCATTAATACTCATTCAAAACAATCCATTCCGATTGGTTTATGCACTGTCAGTCAACAGTTTTCAATTTTACTACTTTTGATGGGACCATCATGCAATAGTCTTCAACCAGGAAGCCAATTGGTCAAGAATGTTCTTCTCATCAACCATCTTTGGCTGGTTTTATAGGTTTTCAATTAGACAAGGGTGAGGAAGGACCTAAGTAAGTTATGGAGAGCAAATAAATTCCTTATGCAAATTAGTTTGGAAATTAGACCATCTGATTGGTTGATGCAATTCTCATTAGCGATGGCCATCGACCATCGATGTTTGTAAACCATCGATGTGTTATGGTCGATGTTCAATAGTTTTGACATCGATGGGGGAGAACCAGATGGTTTCACATCATCAATGTCAAGCTGAAACTACTAGTTTTGTTTTGCAATTTCCTGGGACACGGAGCATAGCTCCACCCACGACACCAGTGAAGCCCCACCCCCATATTCTGATTGGCCCACAGGCTAGTCAGTCAAATACAATGGATGACACTGATATGTAAAAACATTGATGGCAAAGGCAACAATGGCCATCATTAATACTCATTCAAAACAATCCATTCCGATTGGTTTATGCACTGTCAGTCAACAGTTTTCAATTTTACTACTTTTGATGGGACCATCATGCAATAGTCATCAACCAGAAAGCCAATTGGTCAAGAATGTTCTTTTTATCAACCATCTTTGGCTGGTTTTTTTGGTTTTCTATTAGACTAGGGTGAGGAAGGAC
Source organism: Crinia signifera (assembly GCF_055691185.1). Lineage (NCBI taxonomy): Eukaryota > Metazoa > Chordata > Amphibia > Anura > Myobatrachidae > Crinia > Crinia signifera. The sequence continues at coordinate 73,452,884 of NC_139220.1, read as the reverse complement.
CAAAGTAAGTTATGGAGAGCAAATAAATTCCTTACGCAAATTAGTTTGGAAATTAGACCATATGATTGTTTGATGCAATTCTCATTAGGGATGGCCATCGGCCATCGATGTTTATAAACCATCGATGGGTTATGGTCGATGTTCAATAGTTTTTACATCGATGGGGGAGAACCAGATGGTTTCACACTATCAATGTCAAGCTCAAACTACTAGTTTTGTTTTGCTATTTCCTGGGACACGGAGGATAGCCCCACCCCCATATTCTGATTGGCCCACAGGCCAGTCAGTGAAATACAATGGATGACCACTGATATGTAACAACATCGATGGCAAAGGCAACAATGGCCATCATTAATACTCATTCAAAACAATCCATTCCGATTGGTTTATGTACTGTCAGTCAACAGTTTTCAATTTTAATAATTTTGATGGGACCATCATGCAATACTCTTCTACCCGGAAGCCAATTGGTCAAGAATGTTCTTGTTATCAACCATCTTAGGCTGGTTTTGTAGGTTTTCTATTAGACTAGGGTGAGGAAGGACCTAAGTAATTTATGGAGAGCAAATAAATTCCTTATGCAAATTAGTTTGGAAATAAGACCATCTGATTGGTTGATGCAATTCTCATTAGGGATGGCCATCGGCCATCGATGTTTATAAACCATCGATGGGTTATGGTCAATGTTCAATAGTTTTGACATCGATGAGGGAGAACCAGATGGTTTCACACCATCAATGTCAAGTTAAAACGACTAGTTTTGTTTTGCTATTTCCTGGTTGACGGAGCATAACTTCACCCACGACACCAGTGAAGCCCCGCCCCCATATTCTGATTGGACCACAGGCCAGTCAGTGAAATACAATTGATGACCACTGATATGTAACAACATCGATTGCAAAGGCAACAATGGCCATCATTAATACTCATTCAAAACAATCCATTCCGATTGGTATATGTACTGTCAATCAACAGTTTTCAATTTTACTACTTTTGATGGGACCATCATGCAATAGTCTTCAACCAGGAAGCCAATTGGTCAAGAATGTTCTTCTCATCAACCATCTGTGGCTGGTTTTATAGGTTTTCAATTAGACTAGGGTGAGGAAGGACCTAAGTAAGTTATGGAGAGCAAATAAATTCCTTATGCAAATTAGTTTGGAAATTAGACCATCTGATTGGTTGATGCAATTCTCATTAGGGATGGCCATCGACCATCGATGTTTTTAAACCATCGATGTGTTATGGTCGATGTTCAATAGTTTTGACATCGATGGGGGAGAACCAGATGGTTTCACACGATCAATGTCAAGTTAAAACTACTAGTTTTGTTTTGCTATTTCCTGGTTGACGGAGCATAACTTCACCCACGACACCAGTGAAGCCCCACCCCCATATTCTGATTGGCCCACAGGCTAGTCAGTCAAATACAATGGATGACACTGATATGTAAAAACATTGATGGCAAAGGCAACAATGGCCATCATTAATACTCATTCAAAACAATCCATTCCGATTGGTTTATGCACTGTCAGTCAACAGTTTTCAATTTTACTACTTTTGATGGGACCATCATGCAATAGTCATCAACCAGAAAGCCAATTGGTCAAGAATGTTCTTTTTATCAACCATCTTTGGCTTGTTTTGTAGGTTTTCTATTAGACTAGGGTGAGGAAGGACCTAAGTAAGTTATGGAGAGCAAATAAATTCCTTATGCAAATTAGTTTGGAAATTAGACCATATGATTGTTTGATGCAATTCTCATTAGGGATGACCATCGGCCATCGATGTTTATAAACCATCGATGGGTTATGGTCAATGTTCAATAGTTTTGGCATCGATGGGGGAGAACCAGATGGTTTCACACCATCAATGTAAAGCTCAAACTACTAGTTTTGTTTTGCTATTTCCTGGGACACGGAGCACAGCTCCACCCACGACACCAGTGAAGCCCCGCCCCCATATTCTGATTGGCCCACAGGCCAGTCAGTCAAATACAATGGATGACCACTGATATGTAACAACATCGATGGCAAAGGCAACAATGGCCATCATTAATACTCATTCAAAACAATCCATTCCGATTGGTTTATGTACTGTCAGTCAACAGTTTACAATTTTAATAATTTTGATGGGACCATCATGCAATAGTCTTCAACCAGGAAGCCACTTGGTCAAGAATATTCTTGTTATCAACCATCTTTGGCTGGTTTTGTAGGTTTTCTATTAGACTAGGGTGAGGAAGGACCTAAGTAAGTTATGGAGAGCAAATAAATTCCTTATGCAAATTAGTTTGGAAATAAGACCATCTGATTGGTTGATGCAATTCTCATTAGGGATGGCCATCGACCATCGATGTTTATAAACCATCGATGGGTTATGGTCGATGTTCAATAGTTTTGGCATCGATGGGGGAGAACCAGATGGTTTCACACCATCAATGTCAAGTTAAAACGACTAGTTTTGTTTTGCTATTTCCTGGTTGACGGAGCATAACTTCACCCACGACACCAGTGAAGCCCCGCCCCCATATTCTGATTGGCCCACAGGCCAGTCAGTGAAATACAATGGATGACCACTGATATGTAACAACATCGATTGCAAAGGCAACAATGGCCATCATTAATACTCATTCAAAACAATCCATTCCGATTGGTATATGTACTGTCAATCAACAGTTTTCAATTTTACTACTTTTGATGGGACCATCATGCAATAGTCTTCAACCAGGAAGCCAATTGGTCAAGAATGTTCTTCTCATCAACCATCTGTGGCTGGTCTTATAGGTTTTCAATTAGACTAGGGTGAGGAAGGACCTAAGTAAGTTATGGAGAGCAAATAAATTCCTTATGCAAATTAGTTTGGAAGTTAGACCATCTGATTGGTTGATGCAATTCTCATTAGGGATGGCCATCGACCATCGATGTTTTTAAACCATCGATGTGTTATGGTCGATGTTCAATAGTTTTGACATCGATGGGGGAGAACCAGATGGTTTCACACCATCAATGTCAAGTTAAAACTACTAGTTTTATTTTGCTATTTCCTGGGACACGGAGCACACGACACCAGTGAAGCCCCGCCCCCATATTCTGATTGGCCCACAGGCCAGTCTGTCAAATACAATGGATGACCACTGATATGTAACAACATCGATGGCAAAGGCAACAATGGCCATCATTAATACTCATTCAAAACAATCCATTCCGATTGGTTTATGTACTGTCAGTCAACAGTTTTCAATTTTAATGGGACCATCATGCAATAGTCTTCAACCAGGAAGCCACTTGGTCAAGAATATTCTTGTTATCAACCATCTTTGGCTGGTTTTGTAGGTTTTCTATTAGACTAGGGTGAGGAAGGATCTAAGTAAGTTATGGAGAGCAAATAAATTCCTTATGCAAATAAGTTTGGAAATTAGACCATCTGATTGGTTGATGCAATTCTCATTAGGGATGGCCATCGGCCATCGATGTTTATAAACCATCGATGGGTTATGGTCGATGTTCAATAGTTATGACATCGATGGGGGAGAACCAGATGGTTTCACACCATCAATGTCAAGCTCAAACTACTAGTTTTGTTTTGCTATTTCCTGGGACACAGAGCATAGCTCCACCCACGACACCAGTGAAGCCCCGCCCCCATATTCTGATTGTACCACAGGCCAGTCAGTCAAATACAATGGATGACCACTGATATGTAACAACATCGATAGCAAAGGCAACAATGGCCATCATTAATACTCATTCAAAACAATCCATTCCGATTGGTTTATGCACTGTCAGTCAACAGTTTTCAATTTTACTACTTTTGATGGGACCATCATGCAATAGTCTTCAACCAGGAAGCCAATTGGTCAAGAATGTTCTTCTCATCAACCATCTTTGGCTGGTTTTATAGGTTTTCAATTAGACAAGGGTGAGGAAGGACCTAAGTAAGTTATGGAGAGCAAATAAATTCCTTATGCAAATTAGTTTGGAAATTAGACCATCTGATTGGTTGATGCAATTCTCATTAGCGATGGCCATCGACCATCGATGTTTGTAAACCATCGATGTGTTATGGTCGATGTTCAATAGTTTTGACATCGATGGGGGAGAACCAGATGGTTTCACATCATCAATGTCAAGCTGAAACTACTAGTTTTGTTTTGCAATTTCCTGGGACACGGAGCATAGCTCCACCCACGACACCAGTGAAGCCCCACCCCCATATTCTGATTGGCCCACAGGCTAGTCAGTCAAATACAATGGATGACACTGATATGTAAAAACATTGATGGCAAAGGCAACAATGGCCATCATTAATACTCATTCAAAACAATCCATTCCGATTGGTTTATGCACTGTCAGTCAACAGTTTTCAATTTTACTACTTTTGATGGGACCATCATGCAATAGTCATCAACCAGAAAGCCAATTGGTCAAGAATGTTCTTTTTATCAACCATCTTTGGCTGGTTTTTTTGGTTTTCTATTAGACTAGGGTGAGGAAGGACCAAAGTAAGTTATGGAGAGCAAATAAATTCCTTACGCAAATTAGTTTGGAAATTAGACCATATGATTGTTTGATGCAATTCTCATTAGGGATGGCCATCGGCCATCGATGTTTATAAACCATCGATGGGTTATGGTCGATGTTCAATAGTTTTTACATCGATGGGGGAGAACCAGATGGTTTCACACTATCAATGTCAAGCTCAAACTACTAGTTTTGTTTTGCTATTTCCTGGGACACGGAGGATAGCCCCACCCCCATATTCTGATTGGCCCACAGGCCAGTCAGTGAAATACAATGGATGACCACTGATATGTAACAACATCGATGGCAAAGGCAACAATGGCCATCATTAATACTCATTCAAAACAATCCATTCCGATTGGTTTATGTACTGTCAGTCAACAGTTTTCAATTTTAATAATTTTGATGGGACCATCATGCAATACTCTTCTACCCGGAAGCCAATTGGTCAAGAATGTTCTTGTTATCAACCATCTTAGGCTGGTTTTGTAGGTTTTCTATTAGACTAGGGTGAGGAAGGACCTAAGTAATTTATGGAGAGCAAATAAATTCCTTATGCAAATTAGTTTGGAAATAAGACCATCTGATTGGTTGATGCAATTCTCATTAGGGATGGCCATCGGCCATCGATGTTTATAAACCATCGATGGGTTATGGTCAATGTTCAATAGTTTTGACATCGATGAGGGAGAACCAGATGGTTTCACACCATCAATGTCAAGTTAAAACGACTAGTTTTGTTTTGCTATTTCCTGGTTGACGGAGCATAACTTCACCCACGACACCAGTGAAGCCCCGCCCCCATATTCTGATTGGACCACAGGCCAGTCAGTGAAATACAATTGATGACCACTGATATGTAACAACATCGATTGCAAAGGCAACAATTGCCATCATTAATACTCATTCAAAACAATCCATTCCGATTGGTATATGTACTGTCAATCAACAGTTTTCAATTTTACTACTTTTGATGGGACCATCATGCAATAGTCTTCAACCAGGAAGCCAATTGGTCAAGAATGTTCTTCTCATCAACCATCTGTGGCTGGTTTTATAGGTTTTCAATTAGACTAGGGTGAGGAAGGACCTAAGTAAGTTATGGAGAGCAAATAAATTCCTTATGCAAATTAGTTTGGAAATTAGACCATCTGATTGGTTGATGCAATTCTCATTAGGGATGGCCATCGACCATCGATGTTTTTAAACCATCGATGTGTTATGGTCGATGTTCAATAGTTTTGACATCGATGGGGGAGAACCAGATGGTTTCACACGATCAATGTCAAGTTAAAACTACTAGTTTTGTTTTGCTATTTCCTGGTTGACGGAGCATAACTTCACCCACGACACCAGTGAAGCCCCACCCCCATATTCTGATTGGCCCACAGGCTAGTCAGTCAAATACAATGGATGACACTGATATGTAAAAACATTGATGGCAAAGGCAACAATGGCCATCATTAATACTCATTCAAAACAATCCATTCCGATTGGTTTATGCACTGTCAGTCAACAGTTTTCAATTTTACTACTTTTGATGGGACCATCATGCAATAGTCATCAACCAGAAAGCCAATTGGTCAAGAATGTTCTTTTTATCAACCATCTTTGGCTTGTTTTGTAGGTTTTCTATTAGACTAGGGTGAGGAAGGACCTAAGTAAGTTATGGAGAGCAAATAAATTCCTTATGCAAATTAGTTTGGAAATTAGACCATATGATTGTTTGATGCAATTCTCATTAGGGATGACCATCGGCCATCGATGTTTATAAACCATCGATGGGTTATGGTCAATGTTCAATAGTTTTGGCATCGATGGGGGAGAACCAGATGGTTTCACACCATCAATGTAAAGCTCAAACTACTAGTTTTGTTTTGCTATTTCCTGGGACACGGAGCACAGCTCCACCCACGACACCAGTGAAGCCCCGCCCACATATTCTGATTGGCCCACAGGCCAGTCAGTCAAATACAATGGATGACCACTGATATGTAACAACATCGATGGCAAAGGCAACAATGGCCATCATTAATACTCATTCAAAACAATCCATTCCGATTGGTTTATGTACTGTCAGTCAACAGTTTACAATTTTAATAATTTTGATGGGACCATCATGCAATAGTCTTCAACCAGGAAGCCACTTGGTCAAGAATATTCTTGTTATCAACCATCTTTGGCTGGTTTTGTAGGTTTTCTATTAGACTAGGGTGAGGAAGGACCTAAGTAAGTTATGGAGAGCAAATAAATTCCTTATGCAAATTAGTTTGGAAATAAGACCATCTGATTGGTTGATGCAATTCTCATTAGGGATGGCCATCGACCATCGATGTTTATAAACCATCGATGGGTTATGGTCGATGTTCAATAGTTTTGGCATCGATGGGGGAGAACCAGATAGTTTCACACAATCAATGTCAAGCTGAAACTACTAGTTTTGTTTTGCTATTTCCTGGGACACGGAGGATAGCTCTACCCACGACACCAGTGAAGCCCCACCCCCATATTCTGATTGGCCCACAGGCCAGTCAGTGAAATACAATGGATGACCACTGATATGTAACAACATCGATGGCAAAGGCAACAATGGCCATCATTAATACTCATTCAAAACAATCCATTCCGATTGGTTTATGTACTGTCAGTCAACAGTTTTCAATTTTAATAATTTTGATGGGACCATCATGCAATAGTCTTCAACCCGGAAGCCAATTGGTCAAGAATGTTCTTGTTATCAACCATCTTAGGCTGGTTTTGTAGGTTTTCTATTAGACTAGGGTGAGGAAGGACCTAAGAAAGTTATGGAGAGCAAATAAATTCCTTATGCAAATTAGTTTGGAAATAAGACCATCTGATTGGTTGATGCAATTCTCATTAGGGATGGCCATCGACCATCGATGGTTGTAAACCATCAATGGGTTATGGTTGATGTTCAATAGTTTTGACATCGATGGGGGAGAACCAGATGGTTTCACACAATCAATGTCAAGCTGAAACTACTAGTTTTGTTTTGCTATTTCCTGGGACACGGAGGATAGCTCTACCCACGACACCAGTGAAGCCCCACCCCCATATTCTGATTGGCCCACAGGCCAGTCGGTGAAATACAATGGATGACCACTGATATGTAACAACATTGATGGCAAAGGCAACAATGGCCATCATTAATACTCATTCAAAACAATCCATTCCGATTGGTTTATGTATTGTCAGTCAACAGTTTTCTATTTTACTACTTTTGATGGGACCATCATGCAATAGTCTTCAACCCGGAAGCCAATTTTTTTTTTTTTTTAAAACCATTCAGGTTAATTAAAAGTTTTGCTCCATTACTACTCAGATGAATAGACCGAAGCATTCTCTCACTTTTAATCGTCATCCTCATGGTTCACACATAAAATATACAGAAAAATACAATAATAATTCTTAAGACTGAAAAAAAACTATTAGACCCTAACTTGGCCAATCCCATTTTATCTAAACATATTTAACCACTTGTTTCCATTTCAGAAACTTCCATACCCCTTCTGCATCAAAACCATCACCTTTCTTACAATCCATTCTATAAACCACATACAACTTAGCCAGAACCATTCTCACACAATCATTCACACTCCATTCTTCATTCTTATACACACTCATATTCCTCGCATTCCACAAAACCTCCATCACACATGCCATAATAATCCACAAACATCTTTCTTTCATCCCCTCACAAACCCCCATACCAAACATCGCCACTCTCCAAGATACAGCACTAATTCCACCAATCTCTTTACAAAGTCCACCCACACCTTTCCACACAGCATACCCAAACTCACAGTTCCACATTACATGCATTATAGTTTCCGTACCACCACATCCCCGCCTGGGACACACCTCCGAACTTACTAAATCTCTCTTTTTTTGTACATACCGCACCGGTAAAACCCCATGCATACACATCCAAACTATCTCACGCTGCTTATTCGTCATCCCATTCATCCCAATTTTCTTCCACACCTTTTCAGCCTCACTTGATCTTAATAACTCAATATTACATACAGTTTCACGCATCCTTAACACTTTCATAACCTTCTTCCTTTCTCTCAGATCCTTAACAGGCATACCCAACAACTCATACTTTTTAACAAATTTTTCAACCACACAATACCATACTGGACAACTGAAGGCCATTGGTAACGTTAATACCCTTTCCCTCCACCCTAATCCACAAAGCATCCACCCAGCCATAAACTTTGTCATGCATGCCGCTTTACTTTCTTTTTCAATCAACCTTAACACTAACACCATATAATTTAGGCCCAAATACACTTCCAGATCAGGGAACCCCATACCTCCATTTTCCCTCTCTTTCACGACATATTCTCTTTTGAGTCTTTCCATTTTACACCCCCAAAAAAATAGAAAAATAATTCTGTTCACTCGTCTCAAACAACTAATACTAGGAGGAAACACACTTGCAACAAACAAAATAATTGGCAAAATAACATTTTTAACCACTACTACCTTACCAGTCAACGACAATTCACGCATTCTCCAAAAATCCAACTTTTTCGCTATTTTCACACCACATTCTTCCCAACTTTCATCTTTCCTCAATCTCTCATCAAACTTAACCCCTAAAACTTTCAAACTTCCATTCTCACATTCTATATCCTCGATCATTTCCCTCCCATCCCCAAAACTCTTTAATTTCGATTTCTTCCAATGAACTTTAAATGCTGATACACAACAAAAAAACCCAATCAATAACTTCACCCTTCTCAAAGCACACTCATTCTCACACACAATCGCAACATCGTCCATGTAACTTAATACCTTTACACTCCTACCCCCACTACCAGGCACTACCACACCACGTACCATCTTATCCCTCCGTATCAACTGCAAGAGAGGCTCAATTGCACATATAAAGGCAATCGGGGACATAGGGCAGCCCTGTCTCACCCCAGACTCCACTCTCACACTCTCACTTACTACCCCATTCACCATTATTTTACTACTAATGTCCTCATACAAACTCCTAATACATTTAACAAAATCAACCGGAAACCCCATACGCACTAACACACGAAACATATATACATGAGACACACGATCAAAGGCTTTCTCAAAGTCCAGTGCTAGCACCATACACTTCTGTTTCCTATCCAGACAATCCTTAATTATATCCCGCAACAGCCCTAGATTATCAGACATCCTCCTGTCCGGGACCGCGCATACCTGATCCTCTTCAATTATTTGACCAATGACCTCCCGCATACGATTTGCCAATAACTTTGCATAGATTTTATAGTCTGCGTTTAGCAGGGTAATTGGCCTCCAGTTGTCCAGTACCATTCTCTCACCTTTCTTAAACACAAGCACAACAATCCCTTCTTTCATTGACCCACTTATCCTTCCATTCAAAAACATAAACTTACACACTTCACACAAGTCTTTACCAATCACATCCCAATACATACTATACAATTCAACTGGAAACCCATCTGCCCCAGGCGTTTTATTCCGTTCCGCACTTGCGATCACAGATCTTATTTCCTCTTCAGACACCGCTTTACATAACATAGGAATATCCTCCCTCGGCACTTTATTTTCCAAAACTCCCAAAACATCCTCTTCCAAACAACTATCACACCATTTATTACCATACAATCCCTTATAAAATCTTACAATCACTCCCAACAACTCACTATCTCTCACTTCACACCCATTCTCATCATAAACCGCATTCATCTCTTGATTTGCCTTACATACCTTTTTAAAGTAAAACCTAGTGCACCTTTCATCCTTCTCCATACACTCAATTTTAGATCTATACATAATCTCACAACCCCTTTCATACAAACACTTCTTAATCTCAACTCGCACCCCCTCAATCTCCTCACAAACTTCATACCCATTCTCTCTCATTTTATACAAAAAACTCAACCTTTTATTCAAGGACTCATACCTCATTCGCTTCCGTGCAGCCAACCTATAACCATTTTTCCGAAAAAAGCCTTTCATCTTTCCTTTCACCCAATCCCACCATACCAAAATATCATTAAACTCATTCTTCCTTTCACACCAATACCTATATCTTCTCTCAAACTCCTTCCGTACCACAACATCCTCCAATAACTTCACATTCAGCTTCCAGTTACCCTTACCATACATACATTCAGACTTTCCAACAAAATGCCCAATCAGGCACTCATGATCAGAAAACGGGACCTGTTTCTGAAAAAAATTAACACACTTAATATCATTGGACGTCAAAAGAAAATCTATTCTGGATTCACTCCCACCCCTATCCGCTCGATAGGTTACTGGTGGAGGCTTACCCATCCGCTCTACTGCAACATCCACAAAAGAAAGATCGTCAATTATTTGCCTTAAAAAATTCCCAGACACATCTATCTTACCATCCCCTCTCCCCTTCCTATCTCTCTTATCAATAATACAATTGAAATCACCCAAAACAAAAGTAGGGATTCTCCCCGGCAAAAACAACCTCATCTTCTCAAAAAGTTCATACCTTTCTTTTTTACAGGCAGACCCATACACACATACAATTCTAAACTTCCACCCTCTATAACTAAGAATAACTATTATACACCTTCCCCCCACCACTACAATAGAACTAATAATTTTAACCTCTTTATTTCTAATTAACAATCCCACCCCATCGTTTTTATTCTGGTCAGACCCGGACCATACACATTCACCATAGACCCATTCATCAATTTTAACCCTTTCAGAGATCCCGCACTCTTGCAAACATAAAATATCGACTTTAAACTTCGATAACTCATCAAAAACTGCCAATCTTCTGGCTCTGCTTTTGATCACTCTCACATTTAGTGAGGCAACTCTCAAAAAAACTTCAAAGGTCATGGCTTTAAAAAGGAATCAGCCATACACCCAACCCAGACCTTGTGAGCATGTGAATAATTTGACACCTTCAAATTTCATGGTGTACAACTTGTATTGCCATGTCTGGACTTTGATTTTCAAAAAGTTTCTCTTCCATAATTTCGTTTTCACCCATCCCCTTGTTGACCCCCACAGAAACCCGTAGTCTCTTTGAAGCTCTCCTCCACACCTTCTCCTAAAAAATCAGAGGATGCAGCTGAGTTCGCGGGCGAGCGCAACAACAGAGGGAGTCTAGGATTTAATTCATCCATCGACTCACTCTCGCTAGACAAATCTTCAATCTTTGCCTTTTTTGAACATCTCTCTACCTGTCCTTCCGCTTTACGGGTAGACAGGCCGTCAGTGGCACCTTCATTCGTATTGTCCACACCTGACTTCTCCCACTCAATTTGCAAAGATGCATTATCTTCTTCAGGGCTACTGATATTTTCCACAATATCACTCAGGTGCTCTTCTACCATCATCCCAGCTGTTTCAGCCTCAGGGTTCCGAGTTTTCTCAACACCCTGTGACTCATTAGCCAAATTCGTTGCATCTGGAGACTGATCTACAGGCATTTCATCCATGTAGGATTTTTCGCAGCCGCGTCTCAATGCCTCAGAGTAAGCCATTCTCTCCGACCTCTCCTCCCTTTCTTTATTTCTCTCTTCCTCCTCAATCATCCTCCTTCTTTCATATATTTTTGCAACCGGGCACACCCGACACGTGTGTCCAGGCTTACCACAGATATCACATACTTTGGGCTGTGTACAGCTACCAGCCTCATGACATGTGCGTTTACAGTTTCTGCACACTTTGCCAGTTGGGCAGTCTTCTTTGACGTGCCCAAATGTGAAACATTTCCGACAATAACTAGGCTGGCCGGGGTAAAAGAGGAACCCTCTATGCCCTGCAATGGTAAAATTGGCTGGGGGGTGCATCATGCTTCCAATACGATCTGGATCTACCTTCAATTTTGCGAAAAACCTGATCTTTCCATTAAAGATCCCAAATTGGTTTGTTAATTTTACACCCCCCCCTGAGGCTTGAGCATCAAAAAGTTCTTGATTATCTCAATATCAGTAAAAGGGTTGTAAACATGCACTGTAATTGGAATCTCTTGAGCTGCATAGAGTGGAATAATTTTCACAAAACTCAACTCCGGCTTATCCAACTCTCTCTTAAGCCTCTCAAAAACCGTCAGACAAATACCATTGCGAATAAAGGTAACATCATAAATACCCTGAGTCGGGAAGTCCTGTATACAGAAAATCTGCTGCAACGACGCTCCTCCAATTTTCTCCAGCAACTCCTTCACGATAAACACCAAACGATGTTCGTTCCTCTTTTCTTCTTCCACCAGTAATCGAAAGGTATTCCGTACACCAGCCATGCTGTACAAGTGTAGATCCGAAAGATCCTAGGGCTCCCCACGAGGAGGACCCTACAAGCCCCTGGCCCAGACCTTAGCAATGAACTTCGGTCTGAGCCAAAAGGCAGAGAAGCGATCTTACATTGATGGAAAAGGCAACAATGGCCACCATTAATACTCATTCAAAAAAATCCATTCCGACTGGTTTATGTACTGTCAGTCAACAGTTTTCAATTTTACTACTTTTGATGGGACCATCATGCAATAGTCTTCAACCAGGAAGCCAATTGATCAAGAATGTTCTTCTCATCAACCATCTTAGTCTGGTTTTGTAGGTTTTCTATTAGACTAGGGTGAGGAAGGACCTAAGAAAGTTATGGAGAGCAAATAAATTCCTTATGCAAATTAGTTTGGAAATAAGACCATCTGATTGGTTGATGCAATTCTCATTAGGGATGGCCATCGACCATCGATGTTTGTAAACCATCGATGGGTTATGGTCGATGTTCAATAGTTTTGACATCGATGGGGGAGAACCAGATGGTTTCACACAATCAATGTCAAGCTGAAACTACTAGTTTTGTTTTGCTATTTCCTGGGACACGGAGGATAGCTCTACCCACGACACCAGTGAAGCCCCACCCCCATATTCTGATTGGCCCACAGGCCAGTCAGTGAAATACAATGGATGACCACTGATATGTAACAACATCAATGGCAAAGGCAACAATGGCCATCATTAATACTCATTCAAAACAATCCATTCCGATTGGTTTATGTACTGTCAGTCAACAGTTTTCAATTTTAATAATTTTGATGGGACCATCATGCAATAGTCTTCAACCCGGAAGCCAATTGGTCAAGAATGTTCTTGTTATCAACCATCTTAGGCTGGTTTTGTAGGTTTTCTATTAGACTAGGGTGAGGAAGGACCTAAGTAAGTTATGGAGAGCAAATAAATTCCTTATGCAAATTAGTTTGGAAATAAGACCATCTGATTGGTTGATGCAATTCTCATTAGGGATGGCCATCGACCATCGATGTTTGTAAACCATCGATGGGTTATGGTCGATGTTCAATAGTTTTGACATCGATGGGGGAGAACCAGATGGTTTCACACAATCAATGTCAAGCTGAAACTACTAGTTTTGTTTTGCTATTTCCTGGGACACGGAGGATAGCTCTACCCACGACACCAGTGAAGCCCCACCCCCATATCCTGATTGGCCCACAGGCCAGTCAGTGAAATACAATGGATGACCACTGATATGTAACAACATCAATGGCAAAGGCAACAATGGCCATCATTAATACTCATTCAAAACAATCCATTCCGATTGGTTTATGTACTGTCAGTCAACAGTTTTCAATTTTAATAATTTTGATGGGACCATCATGCAATAGTCTTCAACCCGGAAGCCAATTGGTCAAGAATGTTCTTGTTATCAACCATCTTAGGCTGGTTTTGTAGGTTTTCTATTAGACTAGGGTGAGGAAGGACCTAAGTAAGTTATGGAGAGCAAATAAATTCCTTATGCAAATTAGTTTGGAAATAAGACCATCTGATTGGTTGATGCAATTCTCATTAGGGATGGCCATCGACCATCGATGTTTGTAAACCATCGATGGGTTATGGTCGATGTTCAATAGTTTTGACATCGATGGGGGAGAACCAGATGGTTTCACACAATCAATGTCAAGCTGAAACTACTAGTTTTGTTTTGCTATTTCCTGGGACACGGAGGATAGCTCTACCCACGACACCAGTGAAGCCCCACCCCCATATCCTGATTGGCCCACAGGCCAGTCAGTGAAATACAATGGATGACCACTGATATGTAACAACATCAATGGCAAAGGCAACAATGGCCATCATTAATACTCATTCAAAACAATCCATTCCGATTGGTTTATGTACTGTCAGTCAACAGTTTTCAATTTTAATAATTTTAATGGGACCATCATGCAATAGTCTTCAACCCGGAAGCCAATTGGTCAAGAATGTTCTTGTTATCAACCATCTTAGGCTGGTTTTGTAGGTTTTCTATTAGACTAGGGTGAGGAAGGACCTAAGTAAGTTATGGAGAGCAAATAAATTCCTTATGCAAATTAGTTTGGAAATAAGACCATCTGATTGGTTGATGCAATTCTCATTAGGGATGGCCATCGACCATCGATGTTTGTAAACCATCAATGGGTTATGGTCGATGTTCAATAGTTTTGACATCGATGGGGGAGAACCAGATGGTTTCACACCATCAATGTCAAGTTAAAACGACTAGTTGTGTTTTGCTATTTCCTGGTACACGGAGCATAGCTCCACCTACAACACCAGTGAAGCCCCGCCCCATATTCTGATTGGCCCACAGGCCAGTAAGTCAAATACAATGGGTGACCACTGATATGTAACAACATCGATGGCAAAGGCCACAATGGCCATCATTAATACAGTTTTCTATTTTACTACTTTTGATGAGACCATCATGCAATAGTCTTCAACCAGGAAGCCAATTGGTCAAGAATGTTCTTGTTATCAACCATCTTTGGCTGGTTTTGTAGGTTTGCAATTAGACTAGGGTGAGGAAGGACCTAAGTAAGTTATGGAGAGCAAATAACTTCCTTATGCAAATTAGTTTGGAAATTAGACCATCTGATTGGTTGATGCAATTCTCATTAGGGATGGCCATCGGCCATCGGCCATCGATGTTTATAAACCATCGATGGGTTATGGTCGATGTTCAATAGTTTTGACATCGATGGGGGAGAACCAGATGGTTTCAAACCATCAATGTCAAGCTCAAACTACTAGTTTTGTTTTTCTATTTCCTGGTACACGGAGCATAGCTCCACCCACAAGACCAGTGAAGCCCCGCCCCCATATTCTGATTGGCCCACAGGCCAGTCAGTCAAATACAATGGATGACCACTGATATGTAACAACATCGATGGCAAAAGCAACAATGGCCATCATTAATACTCATTCAAAACAATCCATTCCGATTGGTTTATGTATTTTCAGTCAACAGTTTTCTATTTTACTACTTTTGATGGGACCATCATGCAATAGTCTTCAACCAGGAAGCCTAGTGGTCAAGAATGTTCTTCTCATCAACCATCTTTGACTGGTTTTATAGGTTTTCAATTAGACTAGGGTGAGGAAGGACCTAAGTAAGTTATGGAGAGCAAAGAAATTCCTTATGCAAATTAGTTTGGAAATTTGACCATCTGATTGGTTGATGCAATTCTCATTAGGGATGGCCATCGACCATCGATGTTAATAAACCATCGATGTGTTATGGTCGATGTTCAATAGTTTTGACATCGATGGGGGAGAACCAGATGGTTTCACACCATCAATGTCAAGTTAAAACGACTAGTTTTGTTTTGCTATTTCCTGGTTGACGGAGCATAACTCCACCCACGACACCAGTGAAGCCCCGCCCCCATATTCTGATTGGCCCACAGGCCAGTCAGTCAAATACAATCGATGACCACTGATATGTAACAACATCGATGGCAAAGGCAACATGGGCTATCATTAATACTCATTCAAAACAAGCCATTCCGATTGGTATATGTACTGTCAATCAACAGTTTTCAATTTGACTACTTTTTATGGGACCATCATGCAATTGTCTTCAACAAAGAAACCAATTGGTCAAGAATATTCTTGTTAACAACCATCTTTGGCTGGTTGTGTAGGTTTTCAATTAGACTAGGGTGAGGAAGGACCTAAGTAAGTTATGGAGAGCAAATAAATTTCTTATGCAAATTAGTTTGGAAATTAGACCATCTGATTGGTTGATGCAATTCTCATTAGGGATGGCCATTGGCCATCGGCCATCGATGTTTATAAACCATTAAAGGGTTATTTTCGATGTTCAATAGTTTTTACATCGATGGGGGAGAACCAGATGGTTTCACACCATCAATGTCAAGTTAAAATGACTAGTTTTGTTTTGCAATTTCCTGGTACATGGAGCATAGCCCTGCCCCCATATTCTGATTGGCCCACAGGCCAGTCAGTCAAATACAATGGATGACCACTGATATGTAACAACATCGATGGCAAAGGCAACATGCCATCATTAATACTCATTCAAAACAATCCATTCCGATAAGTTTATGTACTGTCAGTCAACAGTTTTCAATTTTACTACTTTTGATGGGACCATCATGCAATAGTCTTCAACCAGGAAGCCAATTGGTCAACAATGTTCTTGTTATCAACCATCTTTGGCAGGTTTTGTAGGTTTTCTATTAGAATAGGGTGAGGAAGGACCTAAGTAAGTTATGGAGAGCAAATAAATTCCTTATGCAAATTAGTTTGAAAATTAGACCATTTGATTGGTTGATGCAATTCTCATTAGGGATGGCCATCGGCCATCGATGTTTATAAACCATCGATGGGTTATGGTCGATGTTCAATAGTTTTTACATCGATGGGGGAGAACCAGATGGTTTCACACCATCAATGTAAAGCTCAAACTACTAGTTTTGTTTTGCTATTTCCTGGGACACGGAGCACAGCTCCACCCACGACACCAGTGAAGCGCCACCCCCATATTCTGATTGGCCCACAGGCCAGTCTGTGAAATACAATGGATGACCACTGATATGTAACAACATTGATGGCAAAGGCAACAATGGCCATCATTAATACTCATTCAAAACAATCCATTCCGATTGGTTTATGTACTGTCAGTCAACAGTTTTCAATTTTATTGGGACCATCATGCAATAGTCTTCAACCAGGAAGCCACTTGGTCAAGAATATTCTTGTTATCAACCATATTTGGCTGGCTTTGTAGGTTTTCTATTAGACTAGGGTGAGGAAGGACCTAAGTAAGTTATGGAGAGCAAATAAATTCCTTATGCAAATTAGTTTGGAAATTAGACCATCTGATTGGTTGATGCAATTCTAATTAGGGATGGCCATCGACCATCGATGTTTGTAAACCATCGATGTGTTATTGTCGATGTTCAATAGTTTTGACATCGATGGGGGAGAACCAGATGGTTTCACACCATCAATGTTAAACTGAAACTACTAGTTTTGTTTTGCTATTTCCTGGGACATGGAGCATAGCTCCACCCACGACACCAGTGAAGCGCCACCCCCATATTCTGATTGGCCCACAGGCCAGTCTGTGAAATACAATGGATGACCACTGATATGTAACAACATTGATGGCAAAGGCAACAATGGCCATCATTAATACTCATTCAAAACAATCCATTCCGATTGGTTTATGTATTGTCAGTCAACAGTTTTCTATTTTACTACTTTTGATGGGACCATCACGCAATAGTCTTCAACCCAGAAGCCAATTGGTCAAGAATGTTCTTGTTATCAACCATCTTAGGCTGGTTTTGTCGGTTTTCTATTAGACTAGGGTGAGGAAGGACCTAAGTAAGTTATGGAGAGCAAATAAATTCCTTATGCAAATTAGTTTGGAAATAAGACCATCTGATTGGTTGAAGCAATTCTCATAAGAGATGGCCATCGGCCATCGATGTTTATAAACCATCGATGGGTTATGGTCGATGTTCAATAGTTTTGACATCGATGTGGGAGAACCAGATGGTTTCACACCATCAATGTAAAGCTCAAACTACTAGTTTTGTTTTGCTATTTCCTGGGACACGGAGCACAGCTCCACCCACGACACCAGTGAAGCCCCGCCCCCATATTCTGATTGTACCACAGGCCAGTCAGTCAAATACAATGGATGACCACTGATATGTAACAACATCGATAGCAAAGGCAACAATGGCCATCATTAATACTCATTCAAAACAATCCATTTCAATTGGTTTATGCAGTCAGTCAACAGTTTTCAATTTTACTACTTTTGATGGGATTATCATGCAATAGTCTTCAACCAGGAAGCCAATTGGTCAAGAATGTTCTTCTTATCATCCATCTTTGGGTGGTTTTAAAGGTTTTCAATTAGACTAGGGTGAGGAAGGACCTAAGTAAGTTATGGAGAGCAAATAAATTCCTTATGCAAATTAGTTTGGAAATTAGACCATCTGATTGGTTGATGCAATTCTCATTAGGGATGGCCATCGACCATCGATGTGTTATGGTCGATGTTCAATAGTTTTGACAACGATGGGGGAGAACCAGATGGTTTCACACCATCAATGTCAAGCTGAAACTACTAGTTTTGTTTTGCTATTTCCTGGGACACGGAGCATAGCTCCACCCACGACACCAGTGAAGCCCCACCCCCATATTCTGATTGGCCCACAGGCCAGTCAAATACAATGGATGACCACTGATATGTAACAACATCGATGGCAAAGGCAACATGCCATCATTAATACTCATTCAAAACAATCCATTCCAATAGGTTTATGTACTGTCAGTCAACAGTTTTCAATTCTACTACTTTTGATGGGACCATCATGCAATAGTCTTCAACCAGGAAGCCAATTGGTCAACAATGTTCTTGTTATCAACCATCTTTGGCTGGTTTTGTAGGTTTTCTGTTAGAATAGGGTGAGGAAGGACCTAAGTAAGTTATGGAGAGCAAATAAATTCCTTATGCAAATTAGTTTGAAAATTAGACCATCTGATTGGTTGATGCAATTCTCATTAGGGATGGCCATCGGCCATCGATGTTTATAAACCATCGATGGGTTATGGTCATTGTTCAATAGTTTTTACATCGATGGGGGAGAACCAGATGGTTTCACACCATCAATGTCAAGCTGAAACTACTAGTTTTGTTTTGCTATTTCCTGGGACACGGAGCATAGCTCCACCCACGACACCAGTGAAGCCCCACCCCCATATTCTGATTGGCCCACAGGCCAGTCAAATACAATGGATGACCACTGATATGTAACAACATCGATGGCAAAGGCAACATGCCATCATTAATACTCATTCAAAACAATCCATTCCGATTGGTATATGTACTGTCAATCAACAGTTTTCAATTTTACTACTTTTGATGTGACCATCATACAATAGTCTTCAACCAGGAAGCCAATTGGTCAAGAATGTTCTTCTCATCAACCATCTTTTCTGGTGTTATAGGTTTTCAATGAGACTAGGGTGAGGAATGACCTAAGTAAGTGATAGAGAGCAAATAAATTCCTTATGCAAATTAGTTTGGAAATTAGACCATCTGATTGGTTGATGCATTTCTCATTAGGGATGGCCATCGGCCATCGATGTTTATAAACCATCGATGGGTTATGGTCGATGTTCAATAGTTTTGACATCGATGGGGGAGAACCAGATAGTTTCAAACCATCAATGTCAAGCTCAAACTACTAGTTTTGTTTTGCTATTTCCTGGGACACGGAGCATAGCTCCACCCACGACACCAGTGAAGCCCCGCCCCATATTCTGATTGGCCCACAGGCTAGTCAGTAAAATACAATGGATGACACTGATATGTAACAACATTGATGGCAAAGGCAACAATGGCCATCATTAATACTCATTCAAAACAATCCATTCCGATTGGTTTATGTATTGTCAGTCAACAGTTTTCTATTTTACTACTTTTGATGGGACCATCATGCAATAGTCTTCAACCCGGGAGCCAATTGGTTAAGAATGTTCTTGTTATCAACCATCTTAGGCTTTTTTTTGTAGGTTTTCAATTAGACTAGGGTGAGGAAGGACCTAAGTAAGTTATGGAGAGCAAATAAATTCCTTATGCAAATTAGTTTGGAAATTAGACCATCTGATTGTTTGATGCAATTCTCATTAGGGATGGCCATCGGCCATCGATGTTTATAAACCATCGATGGGTTATGGTCGATGTTCAATAGTTTTTACATCGATGCGGGAGAACCAGATGGTTTCACACCATCAATGTCAAGCTCAAACTACTAGTTTTGTTTTGCTATTTCCTGGGACACTGAGGATAGCTCCGCTCACGACACCAGTGAAGCCCCACCCCCATATTCTGATTGGCCCACAGGCCAGTCAGTCAAATACAATGGATGACCACTGATATGTAACAACATTGATGGCAAAGGCAACAATGGCCACCATTAATATTCATTCAAAACAATCCATTCCGATTGGTTTCAGTACTGTCAGTCAACAGTTTACAATTTTAATAATTTTGATGGGATCATCATGCAATAGTCTTCAACCCGGAAGCCAAAACAATCCATTCCGATTGGTTTATGTACTGTCAGTCAACAGTTTTCAATTTTAATGGGACCATCATGCAATAGTATTCAACCAGGAAGCCACTTGGTCAAGAATATTCTTGTTATCAACCATCTTTAGCTGGTTTTGTAGGTTTTCTATTAGACTAGGGTGAGGAAGGACATAAGTAAGTTATGGAGAGCAAATAAATTCCTTATGCAAATAAGTTTGGAAATTAGACCATCTGATTGGTTGATGCAATTCTCATTAGGGATGGCCATCGATGTTTATAAACCATCGATGGGTTAAGGTCGATGTTCAATAGTTTTGACATCGATGGGGGAGAACCAGATGGTTTCACACCATCAATGTCAAGTTAAAACGACTAGTTTTGTTTTGCTATTTCCTGGTTGACGGAGCATAACTTCACCCACGACACCAGTAAAGCCCCGCCCCCATATTCTGATTGGCCCACAGGCCAGTCAGTGAAATACAATGGATGACCACTGATATGTAACAACATCGATTGCAAAGGCAACAATGGCCATCATTAATAATCATTCAAAACAATCCATTCCGATTGGTATATGTACTGTCAATCAACAGTTTTCAATTTTACTACTTTTGATGGGACCATCATGCAATAGTCTTCAACCAAGAAGCCAATTGGTCAAGAATGTTCTTCTCATCAACCATCTGTGGCTGGTTTTATAGGTTTTCAATTAGACTAGGGTGAGGAAGGACCTAAGTAAGTTATGGAGAGCAAATAAATTCCTTATGCAAATTAGTTTGTAAATTAGACCATCTGATTGGTTGATGCAATTCTCATTAGGGATGGCCATCGACCATCGATGTTTTTAATTTTCTGATTGGCCCACAGGCCAGTCGGTGAAATACAATGAATGACCACTGATATGTAACAACATTGATGGCAAAGGCAACAATGGCCATCATTAATACTCATTCAAAACAATCCATTCCGATTGGTTTATGTATTGTCAGTCAACAGTTTTCTATTTTACTACTTTTGATGGGACCATCATGCAATAGTCTTCAACCCGGAAGCCAATTGGTCAAGAATGTTCTTGTTATCAACCATCTTAGGCTGGTTTTGTAGGTTTTCTATTAGACTAGGGTGAGGAAGGACCTAAGTAAGTTATGGAGAGCAAATAAATTCATTATGCAAATTAGTTTGTAAATAAGACCATCTGATTGGTTGATGCAATTCTCATTAGGGATGGCCATCGGCCATCGATGTTTATAAACCATCGATGGGTTATGGTCGATGTTCAATAGTTTTGACATCGATGGGGGAGAACCAGATGGTTTCAAACCATCAATGTCAAGCTCAAACTACTAGTTTTGTTTTGCTATTTCCTGGGACACGGAGCATAGCTCCACCCACGACACCAGAGAAGCCCCGCCCCCATATTCTGATTGGCCCACAGGCTAGTCTGTCAAATACAATGGATGACACTGATATGTAACAACATTGATGGCAAAGGCAACAATGGCCATCATTAATACTCATTCAAAACAATCCATTCCGATTGGTTTATGTATTTTTAGTCAACAGTTTTCTATTTTACTACTTTTGATGGGACCATCATGCAATAGTCTTCAACCCGGAAGCCAATTGGTTAAGAATGTTCTTGTTATCAACCATCTTAGGCTTTTTTTTGTAGGCTTTCTAATAGACTAGGGTGAGTAAGGACCTAAGTAAGTTATGGAGAGCAAATAAATTCCTTATGCAAATTAGTTTGGAAATTAGACCATCTGATTGGTTGATGCAATTCTCATTAGGGATGGCCATCGGCCATCGATGTTTGTAAACCATCGATGTGTTATGGTCGATGTTCAATAGTTTTGACATCGATGGGGGAGAACCAGATGGTTTCACACCATCAATGTCAAGTTAAAACGACTAGTTTTGTTTTGCTATTTCCTGGTTGACGGAGCATAACTCCACCCACGACACCAGTGAAGCCCCGCCGTCATATTCTGATTGGCCCACAGGCCAGTCAGTGAAATACAATGGATGACCACTGATATGTAACAACATCGATGGCAAAGGCAACAATGGCCATCATTAATACTCATTCAAAACAATCCATTCCGATTGGTTTATGCACTGTCAGTCAACAGTTTTCAATTTTACTACTTTTGATGGGACCATCATGCAATAGTCTTCAACCAGGAAGCCAATTTTTTTTTTTTTTTTTATAAAACCATCAGGTTTAAAAGCAATCGCTTAAATAGTCTACCCTTTAGACTATCTCTCACGTGACTTTCTGAGCGATAAACTTTTCTCCTTCATCAACTGGTTTTATTTTGCTTTTTTGAAATGAAAAAAAAAAACTTACACAGAACCAATAAAAAGCACCACAATACCATATCCCCTCTCCCCTAAACTATACAAATTTTACAACATGCATCCATTTCTTTACTTTCCACACTCCCTCTGCATCCATACCACCTCCACCTTATTTATTAAACAAATAACATGTATACAATTTCCCCAACACCATCCTAATACAATCATTCACACTTTTATCTTCTTTCTTATACACATACATATTCCTATTATCCCACAATACTTCCATTACACAACACATTAATAGCCACATCACTCTTTCTTTTATTTTCCCATTTACTCCTAAACCAAACATTGCCAACCTCCATGAAATCCCATTTACACCAAACAATTCTCTACATAATCCACTCATACCCTTCCATACTTTTTTAGCAAAACCACATCCCCACATTACATGCAATACTGTCTCATTTATTCCACATTCTTCTCTCGGGCATATTTCTATTCTTGTCAAATCTCTCTTTTTAAGTACCATTCTTACAGGCAAGACACCATGCATAACTTTCCAGACCACATCTTTTTGTTTATTTGACATCCCATTCATTTCCATTTTCTTCCACACCACTTCTGCTTCTTTCAATCTCAAATATTCAATATTGCATACAGTTTCTCTGTCTTTCAAAATCTTTATTATTTTCTTCCTCCCCATAAAATCTTCCATACTTATACTTAACAAATCATTCTTCCTAATAAATCGCTCCACAAACACATACCATTCTGGGCAACTGAAGGCCATTGGCACACTCAAAGACCTCTTCATCCATCCAATCCCACACAACATCCATCCACCCAGGTATTTTGTCATACATGAGGTTTTTGAACTCCCCTTTAACAATCTCGCCACAATTGCCACATAATTCACTCCTATAAATCTATCAAAATTTGGAAAATTTCCCCCTCCTTTAATCCTAGATTTAACCACATTCTCACGTCTCAACCACTCCATTTTACTACCCCACAGAAAAACAAAACATTTCCTAACAATTTTTCTAAAAACACCAGCGAGCCCCGCGAGGGGACACAGAATACGCTCGCCACAGGTTTATATCCAACTCCATGCCCACTTGGATAGTAGGGGTATGAAAAGGACCCCTTTTTCCCATTGAATTCCATGTTAAAATGGACTCAGTCCATTTTAACATTGATTCCTATGGAAAAATCGGGTCATCGCATCCGATGGTCGCATGCGATGCGATGCGATATCGCATCGCATCGCATCTGATTGTATGCCTTAACTTAAGGCATACAATCAAAAAATCGGGCGCCCAGATAACTCATAAGTACCCAATTGAAATCCCCCATTAACATAAGGGGTGTTCTTCCAGGAAGGAATAACCTTATCTTATCAAACAATTTCTTTCTTTCTAATTTACAAGCAGGAGCATATATACACATGATCCTAAACCTCCACCCTCTAAGACTAAAAGTCCCAACAATACACCTCCCTTCTTCCACCACAAAAAAATCCTCCCCTATAATATCCCTATTATTTATTACAATACCCACCCCATCATTTTTATTTAAACAAGACCCAGACCAAAAACTATCCCCTTTGTCCCATTCTTCTTTTTTAATGGGCTCTGAAATCCCACATTCCTGTACACAAATTATATCAGCTTTTAAGTTTTTTAATATTTCAAAAACCGCAGCACGCCTGGGTCTGCTTGTTATCAGCCTGACATTTAATGTTGCAACTTTTACGCTAATGTTGCTTGTAATATTAGGCATAGGTAGATTTAGAAGTCCCGTAAATAATTTCCAGGTAGTTGGATTACAAAAACACAACTTAAATCAGCATCATCCAATTTCATCATAGTTCTCCTTCCCAGTCAAACGTGCGATTGACTGTTTGGATGCCCCAAAAATATTGGAAGATTCAGTGGAAGATGGAGAACTGGCATTGTCTTCGGAACTTCGGAACCATACCATCTGGTTCAATTGCTGGGGGACTGTATTTAACCCTTTCAATTCTGGCTTTTTTAACAGCCCTTCCATCAGGAGTTGCTTTCCTCAGTTTTATAGACTCCTCATCAGACAATAAGGTATCAGCACTTTGAATATCCTCTGAATCTAAATTTTGACTTTCAGCTGAGCTTTCATCACTCTCAATATTCTCTATAATGAGTTGATTAGCCTCAGCTGCAAAGACTTTCAACTGCTCCTCACTGTGGTCAGTTGCAGTATCAGCAGTTTGCATTGCCTTAACTGGCTGTTGTGGATCTGGTGTAGCCTGTGCCTCCACCTCCATCTGTACTCCATTTTGCACAACAAGCGATGGGGCTATACATGTCTTTTTAGCCTCCGTTGTGCGAGTATCCTTAGCCATTTGGCATGCTGCCTCTCTGGCTTCTCTTTCAGCTTGCTCAGCTAATCTTCGAGCACCTTGCTCTTTTCGAGCTTTGGTGAATTCTGAGCATGTTTTGAACGAATGTCCAGGTTCCCCGCAGAGGTCGCATTTGCGTTCCTCTGGGCACCGGTTTGCTTCATGCCCCTCTTTTCTGCAGTTTCTACAGGTTCTCCCTTTCTCACACTCTTCCCTTGTGTGGCCATATTCAAAACATTTTCTGCAGAATCTGGGTTGGGTGGGGTAATATAGGAAGCACCTGTTGCCTCCAATTGTGAAATTTGCAGGGGGATGCATTACCCCACCTGGACATCTCTCATCCCTCCTTAGTTTACACCAAAATTTTCTTTTGGCATTAAAGATACCCATACTGTTTTTCAAAAATTCCCCTCCTCTCACCGAACTGCAATACCTTGCAAGGAAAGCAAGTAACAAATCATAGTTCATAAACGGATTGTAAGCATGTACTGTGATTGGGACTTCTTGTGCAGTAAATAGGGGAAACATTTCTATCCCCTCCATTTTAGGGTCCAGATATTTCTCTTTTAACATTTCATAAACTTTGTAACTGTCTTTCCCATCGAAAAAACTGACATCATACATGCCCTGGTTAGGAAAATCTTGGATACAAAAAATAGTACTTATCTTCACTCCTGCCAGCTCCACCAAAACTTCCCTCACAAGATGATAAAGTCCACAGTCTTTCCTCCTTCTTTCTTGCACGAAAAAACGAATTGAATTCTTCAGTCCAGGTGTTTCAGCCATGATGCTTCAAAATTCCTGCGGTGTTGATACCTCCTCAGCGTAGTAGATCCCACAGAAAAGTTTCCCAACCTCACAACCTCAGGCCCAGACCTCAGCCTGGGCCAAAAGGCTGCGAAGCTCAGACAATTGGTCAAGATTGCTCTTGTTATCAACTATCTGTGGCTTGTTCTGCAGGTGTTCAATTAAACTAGGGGCAGGAAGGACCTCAGTAAGTTATGGAGAGCAAATAAAGCCATTATGCAAATTAGTTTAGAATTGAGATCATCTGATTGGTTGATGCAATTGTCATTCAAAATAAGCCATTCTGATTGGTTTATGTACTGTCAGTCAACAGTTTTCTATTTTACAACTTTTGCTGGGACCATCATGCAATAGTCTTCAACCAGCAAGGCAATTGGTCAAGAATGCTCTTGTTATCCACTATCTGTGGCTGGTTCTGAAGGTGTTCAATTAAACTAGGGTTAGGAAGGACCTCAGTAAGTTATGGAGAGTAAATAAAGCCCTTATGCAAATTAGTTTATAATTGAGACCATCTCATTGGTTGATGCAATTGTCATTCAAAATAAGCCATTCTGATTGGTTTATGTACTGTCAGTCAACAGTTTTCTATTTTACAACTTTTGCTGGGACCATCATGCAATAGTCTTCAACCAGCAAGACAATTGGTCAAGAATGCTCTTTTTATCAACTATCTGTGGCTGGTTCTGCAGGTGTTCAATTAAACTAGGGTTAGGATGGACCTCAGTAAGTTATGGAGAGCAAATAAAGCCATTATGCAA
The DNA here is from genome assembly GCF_055691185.1 of Crinia signifera. Classification (NCBI taxonomy): domain Eukaryota; kingdom Metazoa; phylum Chordata; class Amphibia; order Anura; family Myobatrachidae; genus Crinia; species Crinia signifera. Next base: position 73,425,699 of record NC_139220.1, on the reverse strand, counting down.
ATTAGTTTAGATTTGAGATCATCTGATTGGTTGATGCAATTGTCATTCAAAATAAGCCACTCTAATTGGTTTATGTACTGTCAGTCAACAGTTTTCTATTTTACAACTTTTGCTGGGACCATCATGCAACAGTCTTCAACCAGCAAGACAATTGGTCAAGAATGCTCTTGTTATCAACTATCTGTGGCTTGTTCTGCAGGTGTTCAATTAAACTAGGGTTAGGAAGGACCTCAGTAAGTTATGGAGAGTAAATAAAGCCCTTATGCAAATTAGTTTAGAATTGAGACCATCTGATTGGTTGATACAATTGTCATTCACAATAAGCCATTCTGATTGGTTTATATAATGTCAGTCAACAGTTTTCTATTTCACAACTTTTGCTGGGACCATCATGCAATAGTCTTAAACCAGCAAGACAATTGGTCAAGAATGCTCTTTTTATCAACTATCTGTGGCTGGTTCTGCAGGTGTTCAATTAAACTAGGGTTAGGATGGACCTCAGTAAGTTATGGAGAGCAAATAAAGCCATTATGCAAATTAGTTTAGAATTGAGATTATCTGATTGGTTGATGCAATTGTCATTCAAAATAAGCCATTCTGATTGGTTTATGTACTGTCAGTCAACAGTTTTCTATTTTACAACTTTTGCTGGGACCATCATGCAATAGTCTTCAACCAGCAAGACAATTGGTCAAGAATGCTCTTGTTATCCACTATCTGTGGCTGGTTCTGAAGGTGTTCAATTAAACTAGGGTTAGGAAGGACCTCAGTAAGTTATGGAGAGTAAATAAAGCCCTTATGCAAATTAGTTTATAATTGAGACCATCTGATTGGTTGATGCAATTGTCATTCAAAATAAGCCATTCTGATTGGTTTATGTACTGTCAGTCAACAGTTTTCTATTTTACAACTTTTGCTGGGACCATCATGCAATAGTCTTCAACCAGCAAGACAATTGGTCAAGAATGCTCTTTTTATCAACTATCTGTGGCTGGTTCTGCAGGTGTTCAATTAAACTAGGGTTAGGATGGACCTCAGTAAGTTATGGAGAGCAAATAAAGCCATTATGCAAATTAGTTTAGAATTGAGATCATCTGATTGGTTGATGCAATTGTCATTCAAAATAAGCCACTCTGATTGGTTTATGTACTGTCAGTCAACAGTTTTCTATTTTACAACTTTTGCTGGGACCATCATGCAATAGTCTTCAACCAGCAAGACAATTGGTCAAGAATGCTCTTGTTATCAACTATCTGTGGCTTGTTCTGCAGGTGTTCAATTAAACTAGGGGCAGGAAGGACCTCAGTAAGTTATGGAGAGTAAAAAAAGCCCTTATGCAAATTAGTTTAGAATTGAGGCCATCTGATTGGTTGATGCAATTGTCATTCAAAATAAGCCATTCTGATTGGTTTATGTACTGTCAGTCAACAGTTTTCTATTTTACAACTTTTGCTGGGACCATCATGCAATAGTCTTCAACCAGCAAGACAATTGGTCAAGAATGCTCTTGTTATCAACTATCTGTGGCTGGTTCTGCAGGTGTTCAATTAAACTAGGGTTAGGAAGGACCTCAGTAAGTTATGGAGAGCAAATAAAGCGCTTATGCAAATTAGTTTAGAATTGAGATCATCTGATTGGTTGATGCAATTGTCATTCAAAATAAGCCACTCTGAATGGTTTATGTACTGTCAGTCAACAGTTTTCTATTTTACAACTTTTGTTGGGACCATCATGCAATAGTCTTCAACCAGCAAGACAATTGGTCAAGAATGCTCTTGTTATCAACTATCTGTGGCTGGTTCTGCAGGTGTTCAATTAAACTAGGGTTAGGAAGGACCTCAGTAAGTTATGGAGAGTAAATAAAGCCCTTATGCAAATTAGTTTAGAATTGAGACCATCTGATTGGTTGATACAATTGTCATTCAAAATAAGCCATTCTGATTGGTTTATGTAATGTCAGTCAACAGTTTTCTATTTTACAACTTTTGCTAGGACCATCATGCAATAGTCTTCAACCAGCAAGACAATTGGTCAAGAATGCTCTTGTTATCAACTATCTGTGGCTGGCTCTGCAGGTGTTCAATTAAACTAGGGTTAGGAAGGACCTCAGTAAGTTATGGAGAGTAAATAAAGCCCTTATGCAAATTAGTTTAGAATTGAGACCATCTGATTGGTTGATGCAATTGTCATTCAAAATAAGCCATTCTGATTGGTTTATGTACTGTCAGTCAACAGTTTTCTATTTTACAACTTTTGCTGGGACCATCAAGCAATAGTCTTCAACCAGCAAGACAATTGGTCAAGAATGCTCTTGTTATCAACTATCTGTGGCTGGTTCTGCAGGTGTTCAATTAAACTAGGGTTAGGAAGGACCTCAGTAAGTTATGGAGAGCAAATAAAGCGCTTATGCAAATTAGTTTAGAATTGAGATCATCTGATTGGTTGATGCAATTGTCATTCAAAATAAGCCACTCTGATTGGTTTATGTACTGTCAGTCAACAGTTTTCTATTTTACAACTTTTGCTGGGACCATCATGCAATAGTCTTCAACCAGCAAGACAATTGGTCAAGAATGCTCTTGTTATCAACTATCTGTGGCTTGTTCTGCAGGTGTTCAATTAAACTAGTGGCAGGAAGGACCTCAGTAAGTTATGGAGAGTAAAAAAAGCCCTTATGCAAATTAGTTTAGAATTGAGGCTATCTGATTGGTTGATACAATTGTCATTCAAAATAAGCCATTCTGATTGGTTTATATAATGTCAGTCAACAGTTTTCTATTTCACAACTTTTGCTGGGACCATCATGCAATAGTCTTAAACCAGCAAGACAATTGGTCAAGAATGCTCTTTTTATCAACTATCTGTTGCTGGTTCTGCAGGTGTTCAATTAAACTAGGGTTAGGATGGACCTCAGTAAGTTATGGAGAGCAAATAAAGCCATTATGCAAATTAGTTTAGAATTGAGATCATCTGATTGGTTGATGCAATTGTCATTCAAAATAAGCCACTCTGATTGGTTTATGTACTGTCAGTCAACAGTTTTCTATTTTACAACTTTTGCTGGGACCATCATGCAATAGTCTTCAACCAGCAAGACAATTGGTCAAGAATGCTCTTATTATCAACTATCTGTGGCTGGTTCTGCAGGTGTTCAATTAAACTAGGGTTAGGAAGGACCTCAGTAAGTTATGGAGAGCAAATAAAGCGCTTATGCAAATTAGTTTAGAATTGAGATCATCTGATTGGTTGATGCAATTGTCATTCATAATAAGCCACTCTGAATGGTTTATGTACTGTCAGTCAACAGTTTTCTATTTTACAACTTTTGCTGGGACCATCATGCAATAGTCTTCAACCAGCAAGACAATTAGTCAAGAATGCTCTTTTTATCAACTATCTGTGGCTGGTTCTGCAGGTGTTCAATTAAACTAGGGTTAGGAAGGACCTCAGTAAGTTATAGAGAGTAAATAAAGCCCTTATGCAAATTAGTTTAGAATTGAGACCATCTGATTGGTTGATACAATTGTCATTCAAAATAAGCCATTCTGATTGGTTTATGTAATGTCAGTCAACAGTTTTCTATTTTACAACTTTTGCTGGGACCATCATGCAATAGTCTTCAACCAGCAAGACAATTGGTCAAGAATGCTCTTGTTATCAACTATCTGTGGCTGGTTCTGCAGGTGTTCAATTAAACTAGGGTTAGGAAGGACCTCAGGAAGTTATGGAGAGCAAATAAAGCGCTTATGCAAATTAGTTTAGAATTGAGATCATCTGATTGGTTGATGCAATTGTCATTCAAAATAAGCCATTCTGATTGGTTTATGTACTGTCAGTCAACAGTTTTCTATTTTACAACTTTTGCTGGGACCATCATGCAATAGTCTTCAAGCAGCAAGACAATTGGTAAAGAATGCTCTTGTTATCAACTATCTGTGGCTGGTTTTGCAGGTGTTCAATTAAACTAGGGTTAGGAAGGACCTCAGTAAGTTATGGAGAGCAAATAAAGCGCTTATGCAAATTAGTTTAGAATTGAGATCATCTGATTGGTTGATGCAATTGTCATTCAAAATAAGCCATTCTGATTGGTTTATGTACTGTCAGTCAACAGTTTTCTATTTTACAACTTTTGCTGGGACCATCATGATATAGTCTTCAACCAGCATGACAATTGGTCAAGAATGCTCTTGTTATCAACTATCTGTGGCTGGTTCTGCAGGTGTTCAATTAAACTAGGGTTAGGAAGGATCTCAGTAAGTTATGGAGAGCAAATAAAGCGCTTATGCAAATTAGTTTATAATTGAGATCATCTGATTGGTTGATGCAATTGTCATTCAAAATAAGCCACTCTGATTGGTTTATGTACTGTCAGTCAACAGTTTTCTATTTTACAACTGTTGCTGGGACCATCATGCAATAGTCTTCAACCAGCAAGACAATTGGTCAAGAATGCTCTTGTTATCCACTATCTGTGGCTGGTTCTGAAGGTGTTCAATTAAACTAGGGTTAGGAAGGACCTCAGTAAGTTATGGAGAGTAAATAAAGCCCTTATGCAAATTAGTTTAGAATTGAGACCATCTGATTGGTTGATGCAATTGTCATTCAAAATAAGCCATTCTGATTTGTTTATGTACTGTCAGTCAACAGTTTTCTATTTTACAACTTTTGCTGGGACCATCATGCAATAGTCTTCAACCAGCAAGACAATTGGTCAAGAATGCTCTTGTTATCAACTATCTGTGGCGTGTTCTGCAGGTGTTCAATTAAACTAGGGGCAGGAAGGACCTCAGTAAGTTATGGAGAGTAAAAAAAGCCCTTATGCAAATTAGTTTAGAATTGAGGCCATCTGATTGGTTGATGCAATTGTCATTTAAAATAAGCCATTCTGATTGGTTTATGTACTGTCAGTCAACAGTTTTCTATTTTACAACTTTTGCTGGGACCATCATGCAATAGTCTTCAACCAGCAAGACAATTGGTCAAGAATGCTCTTGTTATCAACTATCTGTGGCTGGTTCTGCAGGTGTTCAATTAAACTAGGGTTAGGAAGGACCTCAGTAAGTTATGGAGAGCAAATAAAGCGCTTATGCAAATTAGTTTAGAATTGAGATCATCTGATTGGTTGATGCAATTGTCATTCAAAATAAGCCACTCTGATTGGTTTATGTACTGTCAGTCAACAGTTTTCTATTTTACAACTTTTGCTGGGACCATCATGCAATAGTCTTCAACCAGCAAGACAATTGGTCAAGAATGCTCTTGTTATCAACTATCTGTGGCTTGTTCTGCAGGTGTTCAATTAAACTAGGGGCAGGAAGGACCTCAGTAAGTTATGGAGAGTAAAAAAAGCCCTTATGCAAATTAGTTTAGAATTGAGGCCATCTGATTGGTTGATACAATTGTCATTCAAAATAAGCCATTCTGATTGGTTTATATAATGTCAGTCAACAGTTTTCTATTTCACAACTTTTGCTGGGACCATCATGCAATAGTCTTAAACCAGCAAGACAATTGGTCAAGAATGCTCTTTTTATCAACTATCTGTGGCTGGTTCTGCAGGTGTTCAATTAAACTAGGGTTAGGATGGACCTCAGTAAGTTATGGAGAGCAAATAAAGCCATTATGCAAATTAGTTTAGAATTGAGATCATCTGATTGGTTGATGCAATTGTCATTCAAAATAAGCCACTCTGATTGGTTTATGTACTGTCAGTCAACAGTTTTCTATTTTACAACTTTTGCTGGGACCATCATGCAATAGTCTTCAACCAGCAAGACAATTGGTCAAGAATGCTCTTGTTACCAACTATCTGTGGCTGGTTCTGCAGGTGTTCAATTAAACTAGGGTTAGGAAGGACCTCAGTAAGTTATGGAGAGCAAATAAAGCGCTTATGCAAATTAGTTTAGAATTGAGATCATCTGATTGGTTGATACAATTGTCATTCAAAATAAGCCATTCTGATTGGTTTATGTAATGTCAGTCAACAGTTTTCTATTTTACAACTTTTGCTGGGACCATCATGCAATAGTCTTCAACCAGCAAGACAATTAGTCAAGAATGCTCTTTTTTATCAACTATCTGTGGCTGGTTCTGCAGGTGTTCAATTAAACTAGGGTTAGGAAGGACCTCAGTAAGTTATAGAGAGTAAATAAAGCCCTTATGCAAATTAGTTTAGAATTGAGACCATCTGATTGGTTGATACAATTGTCATTCAAAATAAGCCATTCTGATTGGTTTATGTAATGTCAGTCAACAGTTTTCTATTTTACAACTTTTGCTGGGACCATCATGCAATAGTCTTTAACCAGCAAGACAATTGGTCAAGAATGCTCTTGTTATCAACTATCTGTGGCTGGTTCTGCAGGTGTTCAATTAAACTAGGGTTAGGAAGGACATCAGTAAGTTATGGAGAGCAAATAAAGCGCTTATGCAAATTAGTTTAGAATTGAGATCATCTGATTGGTTGATGCAATTGTCATTCAAAATAAGCCACTCTGATTGGTTTATGTACTGTCAGTCAACAGTTTTCTATTTTACAACTTTTGCTGGGACCATCATGCAATAGTCTTCAACCAGCAAGACAATTGGTCAAGAATGCTCTTGTTATCAACTATCTGTGGCTTGTTCTGCAGGTGTTCAATTAAACTAGGGGCAGGAAGGACCTCAGTAAGTTATGGAGAGTAAAAAAAGCCCTTATGCAAATTAGTTTAGAATTGAGGCCATCTGATTGGTTGATACAATTGTCATTCAAAATAAGCCATTCTGATTGGTTTATATAATGTCAGTCAACAGTTTTCTATTTCACAACTTTTGCTGGGACCATCATGCAATAGTCTTAAACCAGCAAGACAATTGGTCAAGAATGCTCTTTTTATCAACTATCTGTGGCTGGTTCTGCAGGTGTTCAATTAAACTAGGGTTAGGAAGGACCTCAGTAAGTTATGGAGAGCAAATAAAGCGCTTATGCAAATTAGTTTAGAATTGAGATCATCTGATTGGTTGATGCAATTGTCATTCAAAATAAGCCACTCTGAATGGTTTATGTACTGTCAGTCAACAGTTTTCTATTTTACAACTTTTGCTGGGACCATCAAGCAATAGTCTTCAACCAGCAAGACAATTGGTCAAGAATGCTCTTGTTATCAACTATCTGTGGCTGGTTCTGCAGGTGTTCAATTAAACTAGGGTTAGGAAGGACCTCAGTAAGTTATGGAGAGCAAATAAAGCGCTTATGCAAATTAGTTTAGAATTGAGATCATCTGATTGGTTGATGCAATTGTCATTCAAAATAAGCCACTCTGATTGGTTTATGTACTGTCAGTCAACAGTTTTCTATTTTACAACTTTTGCTGGGACCATCATGCAATAGTCTTCAACCAGCAAGACAATTGGTCAAGAATGCTCTTGTTATCAACTATCTGTGGCTTGTTCTGCAGGTGTTCAATTAAACTAGTGGCAGGAAGGACCTCAGTAAGTTATGGAGAGTAAAAAAAGCCCTTATGCAAATTAGTTTAGAATTGAGGCTATCTGATTGGTTGATACAATTGTCATTCAAAATAAGCCATTCTGATTGGTTTATATAATGTCAGTCAACAGTTTTCTATTTCACAACTTTTGCTGGGACCATCATGCAATAGTCTTCAACCAGCAAGACAATTAGTCAAGAATGCTCTTTTTATCAACTATCTGTGGCTGGTTCTGCAGGTGTTCAATTAAACTAGGGTTAGGAAGGACCTCAGTAAGTTATAGAGAGTAAATAAAGCCCTTATGCAAATTAGTTTAGAATTGAGACCATCTGATTGGTTGATACAATTGTCATTCAAAATAAGCCATTCTGATTGGTTTATGTAATGTCAGTCAACAGTTTTCTATTTTACAACTTTTGCTGGGACCATCATGCAATAGTCTTCAACCAGCAAGACAATTGGTCAAGAATGCTCTTGTTATCAACTATCTGTGGCTGGTTCTGCAGGTGTTCAATTAAACTAGGGTTAGGAAGGACCTCAGTAAGTTATGGAGAGCAAATAAAGCGCTTATGCAAATTAGTTTAGAATTGAGATCATCTGATTGGTTGATGCAATTGTCATTCAAAATAAGCCATTCTGATTGGTTTATGTACTGTCAGTCAACAGTTTTCTATTTTACAACTTTTGCTGGGACCATCATGCAATAGTCTTCAAGCAGCAAGACAATTGGTAAAGAATGCTCTTGTTATCAACTATCTGTGGCTGGTTTTGCAGGTGTTCAATTAAACTAGGGTTAGGAAGGACCTCAGTAAGTTATGGAGAGCAAATAAAGCGCTTATGCAAATTAGTTTAGAATTGAGATCATCTGATTGGTTGATGCAATTGTCATTCAAAATAAGCCATTCTGATTGGTTTATGTACTGTTAGTCAACAGTTTTCTATTTTACAACTTTTGCTGGGACCATCATGATATAGTCTTCAACCAGCATGACAATTGGTCAAGAATGCTCTTGTTATCAACTATCTGTGGCTGGTTCTGCAGGTGTTCAATTAAACTAGGGTTAGGAAGGACCTCAGTAAGTTATGGAGAGCAAATAAAGCGCTTATGCAAATTAGTTTATAATTGAGATCATCTGATTGGTTGATGCAATTGTCATTCAAAATAAGCCACTCTGATTGGTTTATGTACTGTCAGTCAACAGTTTTCTATTTTACAACTTTTGCTGGGACCATCATGCAATAGTCTTTAACCAGCAAGACAATTGGTCAAGAATGCTCTTGTTATCAACTATCTGTGGCTGGCTCTGCAGGTGTTCAATTAAACTAGGGTTAGGAAGGACCTCAGTAAGTTATGGAGAGCAAATAAAGCGCTTATGCAAATTAGTTTAGAATTGAGATCATCTGATTGGATGATGCAATTGTCATTCAAAATAAGCCACTCTGATTGGTTTATGTACTGTCAGTCAACAGTTTTCTATTTTACAACTTTTGCTGGGACCATCATGGAATAGTCTTCAACCAGCAAGACAATTGGTCAAGAATGCTCTTGTTATCAACTATCTGTGGCTTGTTCTGCAGGTGTTCAATTAAACTAGGGGCAGGAAGGACCTCAGTAAGTTATGGAGAGTAAAAAAAGCCCTTATGCAAATTAGTTTAGAATTGAGGCCATCTGATTGGTTGATACAATTGTCATTCAAAATAAGCCATTCTGATTGGTTTATATAATGTCAGTCAACAGTTTTCTATTTCACAACTTTTGCTGGGACCATCATGCAATAGTCTTAAACCAGCAAGACAATTGGTCAAGAATGCTCTTTTTATCAACTATCTGTGGCTGGTTCTGCAGGTGTTCAATTAAACTAGGGTTAGGATGGACCTCAGTAAGTTATGGAGAGCAAATAAAGCCATTATGCAAATTAGTTTAGAATTGAGATCATCTGATTGGTTGATGCAATTGTCATTCAAAATAAGCCACTCTGATTGGTTTATGTACTGTCAGTCAACAGTTTTCTATTTTACAACTTTTGCTGGGACCATAATGCAATAGTCTTCAACCAGCAAGACAATTGGTCAAGAATGCTCTTGTTATCAACTATCTGTGGCTGGTTTTGCAGGTGTTCAATTAAACTAGGGTTAGGAAGGACATCAGTAAGTTATGGAGAGCAAATAAAGCGCTTATGCAAATTAGTTTAGAATTGAGATCATCTGATTGGTTGATGCAATTGTCATTCAAAATAAGCCACTCTGATTGGTTTATGTACTGTCAGTCAACAGTTTTCTATTTTACAACTTTTGCTGGACCATCATGCAATAGTCTTCAACCAGCAAGACAATTGGTCAAGAATGCTCTTGTTATCAACTATCTGTGGCTTGTTCTGCAGGTGTTCAATTAAACTAGGGGCAGGAAGGACCTCAGTAAGTTATGGAGAGTAAAAAAAGCCCTTATGCAAATTAGTTTAGAATTGAGATCATCTGATTGGTTGATGCAATTGTCATTCAAAATAAGCCACTCTGAATGGTTTATGTACTGTCAGTCAACAGTTTTCTATTTTACAACTTTTGCTGGGACCATCAAGCAATAGTCTTCAACCAGCAAGACAATTGGTCAAGAATGCTCTTGTTATCAACTATCTGTGGCTGGTTCTGCAGGTGTTCAATTAAACTAGGGTTAGGAAGGACCTCAGTAAGTTATGGAGAGCAAATAAAGCGCTTATGCAAATTAGTTTAGAATTGAGATCATCTGATTGGTTGATGCAATTGTCATTCAAAATAAGCCACTCTGATTGGTTTATGTACTGTCAGTCAACAGTTTTCTATTTTACAACTTTTGCTGGGACCATCATGCAATAGTCTTCAACCAGCAAGACAATTGGTCAAGAATGCTCTTGTTATCAACTATCTGTGGCTTGTTCTGCAGGTGTTCAATTAAACTAGGGGCAGGAAGGACCTCAGTAAGTTATGGAGAGTAAAAAAAGCCCTTATGCAAATTAGTTTAGAATTGAGGCTATCTGATTGGTTGATACAATTGTCATTCAAAATAAGCCATTCTGATTGGTTTATATAATGTCAGTCAACAGTTTTCTATTTCACAACTTTTGCTGGGACCATCATGCAATAGTCTTCAACCAGCAAGACAATTAGTCAAGAATGCTCTTTTTATCAACTATCTGTGGCTGGTTCTGCAGGTGTTCAATTAAACTAGGGTTAGGAAGGACCTCAGTAAGTTATAGAGAGTAAATAAAGCCCTTATGCAAATTAGTTTAGAATTGAGACCATCTGATTGGTTGATACAATTGTCATTCAAAATAAGCCATTCTGATTGGTTTATGTAATGTCAGTCAACAGTTTTCTATTTTACAACTTTTGCTGGGACCATCATGCAATAGTCTTCAACCAGCAAGACAATTGGTCAAGAATGCTCTTGTTATCAACTATCTGTGGCTGGTTCTGCAGGTGTTCAATTAAACTAGGGTTAGGAAGGACCTCAGTAAGTTATGGAGAGCAAATAAAGCGCTTATGCAAATTAGTTTAGAATTGAGATCATCTGATTGGTTGATGCAATTGTCATTCAAAATAAGCCATTCTGATTGGTTTATGTACTGTCAGTCAACAGTTTTCTATTTTACAACTTTTGCTGGGACCATCATGCAATAGTCTTCAAGCAGCAAGACAATTGGTAAAGAATGCTCTTGTTATCAACTATCTGTGGCTGGTTTTGCAGGTGTTCAATTAAACTAGGGTTAGGAAGGACCTCAGTAAGTTATGGAGAGCAAATAAAGCGCTTATGCAAATTAGTTTAGAATTGAGATCATCTGATTGGTTGATGCAATTGTCATTCAAAATAAGCCATTCTGATTGGTTTATGTACTGTCAGTCAACAGTTTTCTATTTTACAACTTTTGCTGGGACCATCATGATATAGTCTTCAACCAGCATGACAATTGATCAAGAATGCTCTTGTTATCAACTATCTGTGGCTGGTTCTGCAGGTGTTCAATTAAACTAGGGTTAGGAAGGACCTCAGTAAGTTATGGAGAGCAAATAAAGCGCTTATGCAAATTAGTTTATAATTGAGATCATCTGATTGGTTGATGCAATTGTCATTCAAAATAAGCCACTCTGATTGGTTTATGTACTGTCAGTCAACAGTTTTCTATTTTACAACTTTTGCTGGGACCATCATGCAATAGTCTTCAACCAGCAAGACAATTGGTCAAGAATGCTCTTGTTATAAACTATCTGTGGCTTGTTCTGCAGGTGTTCAATTAAACTAGGGGCAGGAAGGACCTAAGTAAGTTATGGAGAGTAAAAAAAGCCCTTATGCAAATTAGTTTAGAATTGAGGCCATCTGATTGGTTGATGCAATTGTCATTCAAAATAAGCCATTCTGATTGGTTTATGTACTGTCAGTCAACAGTTTTCTATTTTACAACTTTTGCTGGGACCATCATGATATAGTCTTCAACCAGCATGACAATTGGTCAAGAATGCTCTTGTTATCAACTATCTGTGGCTGGTTCTGCAGGTGTTCAATTAAACTAGGGTTAGGAAGGACCTCAGTAAGTTATGGAGAGCAAATAAAGCGCTTATGCAAATTAGTTTATAATTGAGATCATCTGATTGGTTGATGCAATTGTCATTCAAAATAAGCCACTCTGATTGGTTTATGTACTGTCAGTCAACAGTTTTCTATTTTACAACTTTTGCTGGGACCATCATGCAATAGTCTTTAACCAGCAAGACAATTGGTCAAGAATGCTCTTGTTATCAACTATCTGTGGCTGGCTCTGCAGGTGTTCAATTAAACTAGGGTTAGGAAGGACCTCAGTAAGTTATGGAGAGCAAATAAAGCGCTTATGCAAATTAGTTTAGAATTGAGATCATCTGATTGGATGATGCAATTGTCATTCAAAATAAGCCACTCTGATTGGTTTATGTACTGTCAGTCAACAGTTTTCTATTTTACAACTTTTGCTGGGACCATCATGCAATAGTCTTCAACCAGCAAGACAATTGGTCAAGAATGCTCTTGTTATCAACTATCTGTGGCTTGTTCTGCAGGTGTTCAATTAAACTAGGGGCAGGAAGGACCTCAGTAAGTTATGGAGAGTAAAAAAAGCCCTTATGCAAATTAGTTTAGAATTGAGGCCATCTGATTGGTTGATACAATTGTCATTCAAAATAAGCCATTCTGATTGGTTTATATAATGTCAGTCAACAGTTTTCTATTTCACAACTTTTGCTGGGACCATCATGCAATAGTCTTAAACCAGCAAGACAATTGGTCAAGAATGCTCTTTTTATCAACTATCTGTGGCTGGTTCTGCAGGTGTTCAATTAAACTAGGGTTAGGATGGACCTCAGTAAGTTATGGAGAGCAAATAAAGCCATTATGCAAATTAGTTTAGAATTGAGATCATCTGATTGGTTGATGCAATTGTCATTCAAAATAAGCCACTCTGATTGGTTTATGTACTGTCAGTCAACAGTTTTCTATTTTACAACTTTTGCTGGGACCATCATGCAATAGTCTTCAACCAGCAAGACAATTGGTCAAGAATGCTCTTGTTATCAACTATCTGTGGCTGGTTCTGCAGGTGTTCAATTAAACTAGGGTTAGGAAGGACATCAGTAAGTTATGGAGAGCAAATAAAGCGCTTATGCAAATTAGTTTAGAATTGAGATCATCTGATTGGTTGATGCAATTGTCATTCAAAATAAGCCACTCTGATTGGTTTATGTACTGTCAGTCAACAGTTTTCTATTTTACAACTTTTGCTGGGACCATCATGCAATAGTCTTCAACCAGCAAGACAATTGGTCAAGAATGCTCTTGTTATCATCTATCTGTGGCTTGTTCTGCAGGTGTTCAATTAAACTAGGGGCAGGAAGGACCTCAGTAAGTTATGGAGAGTAAAAAAAGCCCTTATGCAAATTAGTTTAGAATTGAGATCATCTGATTGGTTGATGCAATTGTCATTCAAAATAAGCCACTCTGAATGGTTTATGTACTGTCAGTCAACAGTTTTCTATTTTACAACTTTTGCTGGGACCATCAAGCAATAGTCTTCAACCAGCAAGACAATTGGTCAAGAATGCTCTTGTTATCAACTATCTGTGGCTGGTTCTGCAGGTGTTCAATTAAACTAGGGTTAGGAAGGACCTCAGTAAGTTATGGAGAGCAAATAAAGCGCTTATGCAAATTAGTTTAGAATTGAGATCATCTGATTGGTTGATGCAATTGTCATTCAAAATAAGCCACTCTGATTGGTTTATGTACTGTCAGTCAACAGTTTTCTATTTTACAACTTTTGCTGGGACCATCATGCAATAGTCTTCAACCAGCAAGACAATTGGTCAAGAATGCTCTTGTTATCAACTATCTGTGGCTTGTTCTGCAGGTGTTCAATTAAACTAGGGGCAGGAAGGACCTCAGTAAGTTATGGAGAGTAAAAAAAGCCCTTATGCAAATTAGTTTAGAATTGAGGCTATCTGATTGGTTGATACAATTGTCATTCAAAATAAGCCATTCTGATTGGTTTATATAATGTCAGTCAACAGTTTTCTATTTCACAACTTTTGCTGGGACCATCATGCAATAGTCTTCAACCAGCAAGACAATTAGTCAAGAATGCTCTTTTTATCAACTATCTGTGGCTGGTTCTGCAGGTGTTCAATTAAACTAGGGTTAGGAAGGACCTCAGTAAGTTATAGAGAGTAAATAAAGCCCTTATGCAAATTAGTTTAGAATTGAGACCATCTGATTGGTTGATACAATTGTCATTCAAAATAAGCCATTCTGATTGGTTTATGTAATGTCAGTCAACAGTTTTCTATTTTACAACTTTTGCTGGGACCATCATGCAATAGTCTTCAACCAGCAAGACAATTGGTCAAGAATGCTCTTGTTATCAACTATCTGTGGCTGGTTCTGCAGGTGTTCAATTAAACTAGGGTTAGGAAGGACCTCAGTAAGTTATGGAGAGCAAATAAAGCGCTTATGCAAATTAGTTTAGAATTGAGATCATCTGATTGGTTGATGCAATTGTCATTCAAAATAAGCCATTCTGATTGGTTTATGTACTGTCAGTCAACAGTTTTCTATTTTACAACTTTTGCTGGGACCATCATGCAATAGTCTTCAAGCAGCAAGACAATTGGTAAAGAATGCTCTTGTTATCAACTATCTGTGGCTGGTTTTGCAGGTGTTCAATTAAACTAGGGTTAGGAAGGACCTCAGTAAGTTATGGAGAGCAAATAAAGCGCTTATGCAAATTAGTTTAGAATTGAGATCATCTGATTGGTTGATGCAATTGTCATTCAAAATAAGCCATTCTGATTGGTTTATGTACTGTCAGTCAACAGTTTTCTATTTTACAACTTTTGCTGGGACCATCATGATATAGTCTTCAACCAGCATGACAATTGGTCAAGAATGCTCTTGTTATCAACTATCTGTGGCTGGTTCTGCAGGTGTTCAATTAAACTAGGGTTAGGAAGGACCTCAGTAAGTTATGGAGAGCAAATAAAGCGCTTATGCAAATTAGTTTATAATTGAGATCATCTGATTGGTTGATGCAATTGTCATTCAAAATAAGCCACTCTGATTGGTTTATGTACTGTCAGTCAACAGTTTTCTATTTTACAACTTTTGCTGGGACCATCATGCAATAGTCTTCAACCAGCAAGACAATTGGTCAAGAATGCTCTTGTTATCAACTATCTGTGGCTTGTTCTGCAGGTGTTCAATTAAACTAGGGGCAGGAAGGACCTCAGTAAGTTATGGAGAGTAAAAAAAGCCCTTATGCAAATTAGTTTAGAATTGAGGCCATCTGATTGGTTGATGCAATTGTCATTTAAAATAAGCCATTCTGATTGGTTTATGTACTGTCAGTCAACAGTTTTCTATTTTACAACTTTTGCTGGGACCATCATGCAATAGTCTTCAACCAGCAAGACAATTGGTCAAGAATGCTCTTGTTATAAACTATCTGTGGCTTGTTCTGCAGGTGTTCAATTAAACTAGGGGCAGGAAGGACCTCAGTAAGTTATGGAGAGTAAAAAAAGCCCTTATGCAAATTAGTTTAGAATTGAGGCCATCTGATTGGTTGATACAATTGTCATTCAAAATAAGCCATTCTGATTGGTTTATATAATGTCAGTCAACAGTTTTCTATTTCACAACTTTTGCTGGGACCATCATGCAATAGTCTTAAACCAGCAAGACAATTGGTCAAGAATGCTCTTTTTATCAACTATCTGTGGCTGGTTCTGCAGGTGTTCAATTAAACTAGGGTTAGGATGGACCTCAGTAAGTTATGGAGAGCAAATAAAGCCATTATGCAAATTAGTTTAGAATTGAGATCATCTGATTGGTTGATGCAATTGTCATTCAAAATAAGCCACTCTGATTGGTTTATGTACTGTCAGTCAACAGTTTTCTATTTTACAACTTTTGCTGGGACCATCATGCAATAGTCTTCAACCAGCAAGACAATTGGTCAAGAATGCTCTTGTTATCAACTATCTGTGGCTGGTTCTGCAGGTGTTCAATTAAACTAGGGTTAGGAAGGACATCAGTAAGTTATGGAGAGCAAATAAAGCGCTTATGCAAATTAGTTTAGAATTGAGATCATCTGATTGGTTGATGCAATTGTCATTCAAAATAAGCCACTCTGATTGGTTTATGTACTGTCAGTCAACAGTTTTCTATTTTACAACTTTTGCTGGGACCATCATGCAATAGTCTTCAACCAGCAAGACAATTGGTCAAGAATGCTCTTGTTATCAACTATCTGTGGCTTGTTCTGCAGGTGTTCAATTAAACTAGGGGCAGGAAGGACCTCAGTAAGTTATGGAGAGTAAAAAAAGCCCTTATGCAAATTAGTTTAGAATTGAGATCATCTGATTGGTTGATGCAATTGTCATTCAAAATAAGCCACTCTGAATGGTTTATGTACTGTCAGTCAACAGTTTTCTATTTTACAACTTTTGCTGGGACCATCAAGCAATAGTCTTCAACCAGCAAGACAATTGGTCAAGAATGCTCTTGTTATCAACTATCTGTGGCTGGTTCTGCAGGTGTTCAATTAAACTAGGGTTAGGAAGGACCTCAGTAAGTTATGGAGAGCAAATAAAGCGCTTATGCAAATTAGTTTAGAATTGAGATCATCTGATTGGTTGATGCAATTGTCATTCAAAATAAGCCACTCTGATTGGTTTATATAATGTCAGTCAACAGTTTTCTATTTCACAACTTTTGCTGGGACCATCATGCAATAGTCTTCAACCAGCAAGACAATTAGTCAAGAATGCTCTTTTTATCAACTATCTGTGGCTGGTTCTGCAGGTGTTCAATTAAACTAGGGTTAGGAAGGACCTCAGTAAGTTATAGAGAGTAAATAAAGCCCTTATGCAAATTAGTTTAGAATTGAGACCATCTGATTGGTTGATACAATTGTCATTCAAAATAAGCCATTCTGATTGGTTTATGTAATGTCAGTCAACAGTTTTCTATTTTACAACTTTTGCTGGGACCATCATGCAATAGTCTTCAACCAGCAAGAAAATTGGTCAAGAATGCTCTTGTTATCAACTATCTGTGGCTGGTTCTGCAGGTGTTCAATTAAACTAGGGTTAGGAAGGACCTCAGTAAGTTATGGAGAGCAAATAAAGCGCTTATGCAAATTAGTTTAGAATTGAGATCATCTGATTGGTTGATGCAATTGTCATTCAAAATAAGCCATTCTGATTGGTTTATGTACTGTCAGTCAACAGTTTTCTATTTTACAACTTTTGCTGGGACCATCATGCAATAGTCTTCAAGCAGCAAGACAATTGGTAAAGAATGCTCTTGTTATCAACTATCTGTGGCTGGTTTTGCAGGTGTTCAATTAAACTAGGGTTAGGAAGGACCTCAGTAAGTTATGGAGAGCAAATAAAGCGCTTATGCAAATTAGTTTAGAATTGAGATCATCTGATTGGTTGATGCAATTGTCATTCAAAATAAGCCATTCTGATTGGTTTATGTACTGTCAGTCAACAGTTTTCTATTTTACAACTTTTGCTGGGACCATCATGATATAGTCTTCAACCAGCATGACAATTGGTCAAGAATGCTCTTGTTATCAACTATCTGTGGCTGGTTCTGCAGGTGTTCAATTAAACTAGGGTTAGGAAGGACCTCAGTAAGTTATGGAGAGCAAATAAAGCGCTTATGCAAATTAGTTTATAATTGAGATCATCTGATTGGTTGATGCAATTGTCATTCAAAATAAGCCACTCTGATTGGTTTATGTACTGTCAGTCAACAGTTTTCTATTTTACAACTGTTGCTGGGACCATCATGCAATAGTCTTCAACCAGCAAGACAATTGGTCAAGAATGCTCTTGTTATCCACTATCTGTGGCTGGTTCTGAAGGTGTTCAATTAAACTAGGGTTAGGAAGGACCTCAGTAAGTTATGGAGAGTAAATAAAGCCCTTATGCAAATTAGTTTAGAATTGAGACCATCTGATTGGTTGATGCAATTGTCATTCAAAATAAGCCATTCTGATTTGTTTATGTACTGTCAGTCAACAGTTTTCTATTTTACAACTTTTGCTGGGACCATCATGCAATAGTCTTCAACCAGCAAGACAATTGGTCAAGAATGCTCTTGTTATCAACTATCTGTGGCTTGTTCTGCAGGTGTTCAATTAAACTAGGGGCAGGAAGGACCTCAGTAAGTTATGGAGAGTAAAAAAAGCCCTTATGCAAATTAGTTTAGAATTGAGGCCATCTGATTGGTTGATGCAATTGTCATTTAAAATAAGCCATTCTGATTGGTTTATGTACTGTCAGTCAACAGTTTTCTATTTTACAACTTTTGCTGGGACCATCATGCAATAGTCTTCAACCAGCAAGACAATTGGTCAAGAATGCTCTTGTTATAAACTATCTGTGGCTTGTTCTGCAGGTGTTCAATTAAACTAGGGGCAGGAAGGACCTAAGTAAGTTATGGAGAGTAAAAAAAGCCCTTATGCAAATTAGTTTAGAATTGAGGCCATCTGATTGGTTGATGCAATTGTCATTCAAAATAAGCCATTCTGATTGGTTTATGTACTGTCAGTCAACAGTTTTCTATTTTACAACTTTTGCTGGGACCATCATGCAAAAGTCTTCAACCAGCAAGACAATTGGTCAAGAATGCTCTTGTTATCAACTATCTGTGGCTGGTTCTGCAGGTGTTCAATTAAACTAGGGTTAGGAAGGACCTCAGTAAGTTATGGAGAGCAAATAAAGCGCTTATGCAAATTAGTTTAGAATTGAGATCATCTGATTGGTTGATGCAATTGTCATTCAAAATAAGCCACTCTGATTGGTTTATGTACTGTCAGTCAACAGTTTTCTATTTTACAACTTTTGCTGGGACCATCATGCAATAGTCTTCAACCAGCAAGACAATTGGTCAAGAATGCTCTTGTTATCAACTATCTGTGGCTGGCTCTGCAGGTGTTCAATTAAACTAGGGTTAGGAAGGACCTCAGTAAGTTATGGAGAGTAAATAAAGCCCTTATGCAAATTAGTTTAGAATTGAGACCATCTGATTGGTTGATGCAATTGCCATTCAAAATAAGCCACTCTGATTGGTTTATGTACTGTCAGTCAACAGTTTTCTATTTTACAACTTTTGCTGGGGCCATCATGCAATAGTCTTCAACCAGCAAGACAATTGGTCAAGAATGCTCTTGTTATCAACTATCTGTGGCTTGTTCTGCAGGTGTTCAATTAAACTAGGGGCAGGAAGGACCTAAGTAAGTTATGGAGAGTAAAAAAAGCCCTTATGCAAATTAGTTTAGAATTGAGACCATCTGATTGGTTGATGCAATTGTCATTCAAAATAAGCCATTCTGATTGGTTTATGTACTGTCAGTCAACAGTTTTCTATTTTAAAACTTTTGCTGGGACCATCATGCAAAAGTCTTCAACCAGCAAGACAATTGGTCAAGAATGCTCTTGTTATTCACTATCTGTGGCTGGTTCTGCAGGTGTTCAATTAAACTAGGGTTAGGAAGGACCTCAGTAAGTTATGGAGAGCAAATAAAGCGCTTATGCAAATTAGTTTAGAATTGAGATCATCTGATTGGTTGATGCAATTGTCATTCAAAATAAGCCACTCTGATTGGTTTATGTACTGTCAGTCAACAGTTTTCTATTTTACAACTTTTGCTGGGACCATCATGCAATAGTCTTCAACCAGCAAGACAATTGGTCAAGAATGCTCTTGTTATCAACTATCTGTGGCTGGCTCTGCAGGTGTTCAATTAAACTAGTGTTAGGAAGGACCTCAGTAAGTTATGGAGAGTAAATAAAGCCCTTATGCAAATTAGTTTCGAATTGAGACCATCTGATTGGTTGATGCAATTGCCATTCAAAATAAGCCACTCTGATTGGTTTATGTACTGTGAGTCAACAGTTTTCTATTTTACAACTTTTGCTGGGGCCATCATGCAATAGTCTTCAACCAGCAAGACAATTGGTCAAGAATGCTCTTGTTATCAACTATCTGTGGCTTGTTCTGCAGGTGTTCAATTAAACTAGGGGCAGGAAGGACCTAAGTAAGTTATGGAGAGTAAAAAAAGCCCTTATGCAAATTAGTTTAGAATTGAGGCCATCTGATTGGTTGATGCAATTGTCATTCAAAATAAGCCATTCTGATTGGTTTATGTACTGTCAGTCAACAGTTTTCTATTTTACAACTTTTGCTGGGACCATCATGCAAAAGTCTTCAACCAGCAAGACAATTGGTCAAGAATGCTCTTGTTATTCACTATCTGTGGCTGGTTCTGAAGGTGTTCAATTAAACTAGGGTTTAGGAAGGACCTCAGTAAGTTATGGAGAGTAAAAAAAAACCTTATGCAAATTAGTTTAGAATTGAGACCATCTGATTGGTTGATGCAATTGTCATTCAAAATAAGCCACTCTGATTGGTTTATGTACTGTCAGTCAACAGTTTTCTATTTTACAACCTTTGCTGGGACCATCATGCAAAAGTCTTCAACCAGCAAGCCAATTGGTCAAGAATGCTCTTGTTATCCACTATCTGTGGCTGGTTCTGAAGGTGTTCAATTAAACTAGGGTTAGGAAGGACCTCAGTAAGTTATGGAGAGCAAATAAAGCGCTTATGCAAATTAGTTTAGAATTGAGATCATCTGATTGGTTGATGCAATTGTCATTCAAAATAAGCCATTCTGATTGGTGTATGTACTGTCAGTCAACAGTTTTCTATTTTACAACTTTTGCTGGGACCATCATGCAATAGTCTTCAAGCAGCAAGACAATTGGTAAAGAATGCTCTTGTTATCAACTATCTGTGGCTGGTTTTGCAGGTGTTCAATTAAACTAGGGTTAGGAAGGACCTCAGTAAGTTATGGAGAGCAAATAAAGCGCTTATGCAAATTAGTTTAGAATTGAGATCATCTGATTGGTTGATGCAATTGTCATTCAAAATAAGCCATTCTGATTGGTTTATGTACTGTCAGTCAACAGTTTTCTATTTTACAACTTTTGCTGGGACCATCATGATATAGTCTTCAACCAGCATGACAATTGGTCAAGAATGCTCTTGTTATCAACTATCTGTGGCTGGTTCTGCAGGTGTTCAATTAAACTAGGGTTAGGAAGGACCTCAGTAAGTTATGGAGAGCAAATAAAGCGCTTATGCAAATTAGTTTATAATTGAGATCATCTGATTGGTTGATGCAATTGTCATTCAAAATAAGCCACTCTGATTGGTTTATGTACTGTCAGTCAACAGTTTTCTATTTTACAACTGTTGCTGGGACCATCATGCAATAGTCTTCAACCAGCAAGACAATTGGTCAAGAATGCTCTTGTTATCCACTATCTGTGGCTGGTTCTGAAGGTGTTCAATTAAACTAGGGTTAGGAAGGACCTCAGTAAGTTATGGAGAGTAAATAAAGCCCTTATGCAAATTAGTTTAGAATTGAGACCATCTGATTGGTTGATGCAATTGCCATTCAAAATAAGCCACTCTGATTGGTTTATGTACTGTCAGTCAACAGTTTTCTATTTTACAACTTTTGCTGGGGCCATCATGCAATAGTCTTCAACCAGCAAGACAATTGGTCAAGAATGCTCTTGTTATCAACTATCTGTGGCTTGTTCTGCAGGTGTTCAATTAAACAAGGGGCAGGAAGGACCTAAGTAAGTTATGGAGAGTAAAAAAAGCCCTTATGCAAATTAGTTTAGAATTGAGACCATCTGATTGGTTGATGCAATTGTCATTCAAAATAAGCCATTCTGATTGGTTTATGTACTGTCAGTCAACAGTTTTCTATTTTAAAACTTTTGCTGGGACCATCATGCAAAAGTCTTCAACCAGCAAGACAATTGGTCAAGAATGCTCTTGTTATTCACTATCTGTGGCTGGTTCTGCAGGTGTTCAATTAAACTAGGGTTAGGAAGGACCTCAGTAAGTTATGGAGAGCAAATAAAGCGCTTATGCAAATTAGTTTAGAATTGAGATCATCTGATTGGTTGATGCAATTGTCATTCAAAATAAGCCACTCTGATTGGTTTATGTACTGTCAGTCAACAGTTTTCTATTTTACAACTTTTGCTGGGACCATCATGCAATAGTCTTCAACCAGCAAGACAATTGGTCAAGAATGCTCTTGTTATCAACTATCTGTGGCTGGCTCTGCAGGTGTTCAATTAAACTAGTGTTAGGAAGGACCTCAGTAAGTTATGGAGAGTAAATAAAGCCCTTATGCAAATTAGTTTCGAATTGAGACCATCTGATTGGTTGATGCAATTGCCATTCAAAATAAGCCACTCTGATTGGTTTATGTACTGTCAGTCAACAGTTTTCTATTTTACAACTTTTGCTGGGGCCATCATGCAATAGTCTTCAACCAGCAAGACAATTGGTCAAGAATGCTCTTGTTATCAACTATCTGTGGCTGGCTCTGCAGGTGTTCAATTAAACTAGGGTTAGGAAGGACCTCAGTAAGTTATGGAGAGCAAATAAAGCGCTTATGCAAATTAGTTTAGAATTGAGATCATCTGATTGGATGATGCAATTGTCATTCAAAATAAGCCATTCTGATTGGTTTATGTACTGTCAGTCAACAGTTTTCTATTTTACAACTTTTGCTGGGACCATCATGCAAAAGTCTTCAACCAGCAAGACAATTGGTCAAGAATGCTCTTGTTATTCACTATCTGTGGCTGGTTCTGAAGGTGTTCAATTAAACTAGGGTTTAGGAAGGACCTCAGTAAGTTATGGAGAGTAAAAAAAAACCTTATGCAAATTAGTTTAGAATTGAGACCATCTGATTGGTTGATGCAATTGTCATTCAAAATAAGCCATTCTGATTGGTTTATGTACTGTCAGTCAACAGTTTTCTATTTTACAACTTTTGCTGGGACCATCATGCAATAGTCTTCAAGCAGCAAGACAATTGGTAAAGAATGCTCTTGTTATCAACTATCTGTGGCTGGTTTTGCAGGTGTTCAATTAAACTAGGGTTAGGAAGGACCTCAGTAAGTTATGGAGAGCAAATAAAGCGCTTATGCAAATTAGTTTAGAATTGAGATCATCTGATTGGTTGATGCAATTGTCATTCAAAATAAGCCATTCTGATTGGTTTATGTACTGTCAGTCAACAGTTTTCTATTTTACAACTTTTGCTGGGACCATCATGATATAGTCTTCAACCAGCATGACAATTGGTCAAGAATGCTCTTGTTATCAACTATCTGTGGCTGGTTCTGCAGGTGTTCAATTAAACTAGGGTTAGGAAGGACCTCAGTAAGTTATGGAGAGCAAATAAAGCGCTTATGCAAATTAGTTTATAATTGAGATCATCTGATTGGTTGATGCAATTGTCATTCAAAATAAGCCACTCTGATTGGTTTATGTACTGTCAGTCAACAGTTTTCTATTTTACAACTGTTGCTGGGACCATCATGCAATAGTCTTCAACCAGCAAGACAATTGGTCAAGAATGCTCTTGTTATCCACTATCTGTGGCTGGTTCTGAAGGTGTTCAATTAAACTAGGGTTAGGAAGGACCTCAGTAAGTTATGGAGAGTAAATAAAGCCCTTATGCAAATTAGTTAAGAATTGAGACCATCTGATTGGTTGATGCAATTGCCATTCAAAATAAGCCACTCTGATTGGTTTATGTACTGTCAGTCAACAGTTTTCTATTTTACAACTTTTGCTGGGGCCATCATGCAATAGTCTTCAACCAGCAAGACAATTGGTCAAGAATGCTCTTGTTATCAACTATCTGTGGCTTGTTCTGCAGGTGTTCAATTAAACTAGGGGCAGGAAGGACCTAAGTAAGTTATGGAGAGTAAAAAAAGCCCTTATGCAAATTAGTTTAGAATTGAGGCCATCTGATTGGTTGATGCAATTGTCATTCAAAATAAGCCATTCTGATTGGTTTATGTACTGTCAGTCAACAGTTTTCTATTTTACAACTTTTGCTGGGACCATCATGCAAAAGTCTTCAACCAGCAAGACAATTGGTCAAGAATGCTCTTGTTATTCACTATCTGTGGCTGGTTCTGAAGGTGTTCAATTAAACGAGGGTTTAGGAAGGACCTCAGTAAGTTATGGAGAGCAAATAAAGCGCTTATGCAAATTAGTTTAGAATTGAGATCATCTGATTGGTTGATGCAATTGTCATTCAAAATAAGCCATTCTGATTGGTTTATGTACTGTCAGTCAACAGTTTTCTATTTTACAACTTTTGCTGGGACCATCATGATATAGTCTTCAACCAGCATGACAATTGGTCAAGAATGCTCTTGTTATCAACTATCTGTGGCTGGTTCTGCAGGTGTTCAATTAAACTAGGGTTAGGAAGGACCTCAGTAAGTTATGGAGAGCAAATAAAGCGCTTATGCAAATTAGTTTATAATTGAGATCATCTGATTGGTTGATGCAATTGTCATTCAAAATAAGCCACTCTGATTGGTTTATGTACTGTCAGTCAACAGTTTTCTATTTTACAACTGTTGCTGGGACCATCATGCAATAGTCTTCAACCAGCAAGACAATTGGTCAAGAATGCTCTTGTTATCCACTATCTGTGGCTGGTTCTGAAGGTGTTCAATTAAACTAGGGTTAGGAAGGACCTCAGTAAGTTATGGAGAGTAAATAAAGCCCTTATGCAAATTAGTTTAGAATTGAGACCATCTGATTGGTTGATGCAATTGTCATTCAAAATAAGCCATTCTGATTTGTTTATGTACTGTCAGTCAACAGTTTTCTATTTTACAACTTTTGCTGGGACCATCATGCAATAGTCTTCAACCAGCAAGACAATTGGTCAAGAATGCTCTTGTTATCAACTATCTGTGGCTTGTTCTGCAGGTGTTCAATTAAACTAGGGGCAGGAAGGACCTCAGTAAGTTATGGAGAGTAAAAAAAGCCCTTATGCAAATTAGTTTAGAATTGAGGCCATCTGATTGGTTGATGCAATTGTCATTTAAAATAAGCCATTCTGATTGGTTTATGTACTGTCAGTCAACAGTTTTCTATTTTACAACTTTTGCTGGGACCATCATGCAATAGTCTTCAACCAGCAAGACAATTGGTCAAGAATGCTCTTGTTATAAACTATCTGTGGCTTGTTCTGCAGGTGTTCAATTAAACTAGGGGCAGGAAGGACCTAAGTAAGTTATGGAGAGTAAAAAAAGCCCTTATGCAAATTAGTTTAGAATTGAGGCCATCTGATTGGTTGATGCAATTGTCATTCAAAATAAGCCATTCTGATTGGTTTATGTACTGTCAGTCAACAGTTTTCTATTTTACAACTTTTGCTGGGACCATCATGCAAAAGTCTTCAACCAGCAAGACAATTGGTCAAGAATGCTCTTGTTATCAACTATCTGTGGCTGGCTCTGCAGGTGTTCAATTAAACTAGGGTTAGGAAGGACCTCAGTAAGTTATGGAGAGTAAATAAAGCCCTTATGCAAATTAGTTTAGAATTGAGGCCATCTGATTGGTTGATGCAATTGTCATTCAAAATAAGCCATTCTGATTGGTTTATGTACTGTCAGTCAACAGTTTTCTATTTTACAACTTTTGCTGGGGCCATCATGCAATAGTCTTCAACCAGCAAGACAATTGGTCAAGAATGCTCTTGTTATCAACTATCTGTGGCTTGTTCTGCAGGTGTTCAATTAAACTAGGGGCAGGAAGGACCTAAGTAAGTTATGGAGAGTAAAAAAAGCCCTTATGCAAATTAGTTTAGAATTGAGACCATCTGATTGGTTGATGCAATTGTCATTCAAAATAAGCCATTCTGATTGGTTTATGTACTGTCAGTCAACAGTTTTCTATTTTAAAACTTTTGCTGGGACCATCATGCAAAAGTCTTCAACCAGCAAGACAATTGGTCAAGAATGCTCTTGTTATTCACTATCTGTGGCTGGTTCTGCAGGTGTTCAATTAAACTAGGGTTAGGAAGGACCTCAGTAAGTTATGGAGAGCAAATAAAGCGCTTATGCAAATTAGTTTAGAATTGAGATCATCTGATTGGTTGATGCAATTGTCATTCAAAATAAGCCACTCTGATTGGTTTATGTACTGTCAGTCAACAGTTTTCTATTTTACAACTTTTGCTGGGACCATCATGCAATAGTCTTCAACCAGCAAGACAATTGGTCAAGAATGCTCTTGTTATCAACTATCTGTGGCTGGCTCTGCAGGTGTTCAATTAAACTAGTGTTAGGAAGGACCTCAGTAAGTTATGGAGAGTAAATAAAGCCCTTATGCAAATTAGTTTCGAATTGAGACCATCTGATTGGTTGATGCAATTGCCATTCAAAATAAGCCACTCTGATTGGTTTATGTACTGTCAGTCAACAGTTTTCTATTTTACAACTTTTGCTGGGGCCATCATGCAATAGTCTTCAACCAGCAAGACAATTGGTCAAGAATGCTCTTGTTATCAACTATCTGTGGCTTGTTCTGCAGGTGTTCAATTAAACTAGGGGCAGGAAGGACCTAAGTAAGTTATGGAGAGTAAAAAAAGCCCTTATGCAAATTAGTTTAGAATTGAGGCCATCTGATTGGTTGATGCAATTGTCATTCAAAATAAGCCATTCTGATTGGTTTATGTACTGTCAGTCAACAGTTTTCTATTTTACAACTTTTGCTGGGACCATCATGCAAAAGTCTTCAACCAGCAAGACAATTGGTCAAGAATGCTCTTGTTATTCACTATCTGTGGCTGGTTCTGAAGGTGTTCAATTAAACTAGGGTTTAGGAAGGACCTCAGTAAGTTATGGAGAGTAAAAAAAAACCTTATGCAAATTAGTTTAGAATTGAGACCATCTGATTGGTTGATGCAATTGTCATTCAAAATAAGCCACTCTGATTGGTTTATGTACTGTCAGTCAACAGTTTTCTATTTTAAAACTTTTGCTGGGACCATCATGCAAAAGTCTTCAACCAGCAAGACAATTGGTCAAGAATGCTCTTGTTATTCACTATCTGTGGCTGGTTCTGCAGGTGTTCAATTAAACTAGGGTTAGGAAGGACCTCAGTAAGTTATGGAGAGCAAATAAAGCGCTTATGCAAATTAGTTTAGAATTGAGATCATCTGATTGGTTGATGCAATTGTCATTCAAAATAAGCCACTCTGATTGGTTTATGTACTGTCAGTCAACAGTTTTCTATTTTACAACTTTTGCTGGGACCATCATGCAATAGTCTTCAACCAGCAAGACAATTGGTCAAGAATGCTCTTGTTATCAACTATCTGTGGCTGGCTCTGCAGGTGTTCAATTAAACTAGTGTTAGGAAGGACCTCAGTAAGTTATGGAGAGTAAATAAAGCCCTTATGCAAATTAGTTTCGAATTGAGACCATCTGATTGGTTGATGCAATTGCCATTCAAAATAAGCCACTCTGATTGGTTTATGTACTGTCAGTCAACAGTTTTCTATTTTACAACTTTTGCTGGGGCCATCATGCAATAGTCTTCAACCAGCAAGACAATTGGTCAAGAATGCTCTTGTTATCAACTATCTGTGGCTTGTTCTGCAGGTGTTCAATTAAACTAGGGGCAGGAAGGACCTAAGTAAGTTATGGAGAGTAAAAAAAGCCCTTATGCAAATTAGTTTAGAATTGAGGCCATCTGATTGGTTGATGCAATTGTCATTCAAAATAAGCCATTCTGATTGGTTTATGTACTGTCAGTCAACAGTTTTCTATTTTACAACTTTTGCTGGGACCATCATGCAAAAGTCTTCAACCAGCAAGACAATTGGTCAATAATGCTCTTGTTATTCACTATCTGTGGCTGGTTCTGAAGGTGTTCAATTAAACTAGGGTTTAGGAAGGACCTCAGTAAGTTATGGAGAGTAAAAAAAAACCTTATGCAAATTAGTTTAGAATTGAGACCATCTGATTGGTTGATGCAATTGTCATTCAAAATAAGCCACTCTGATTGGTTTATGTACTGTCAGTCAACAGTTTTCTATTTTACAACCTTTGCTGGGACCATCATGCAAAAGTCTTCAACCAGCAAGACAATTGGTCAAGAATGCTCTTGTTATCCACTATCTGTGGCTGGTTCTGAATGTGTTCAATTAAACTAGGGTTAGGAAGGACCTCAGTAAGTTATGGAGAGCAAATAAAGCGCTTATGCAAATTAGTTTAGAATTGAGATCATCTGATTGGTTGATGCAATTGTCATTCAAAATAAGCCATTCTGATTGGTTTATGTACTGTCAGTCAACAGTTTTCTATTTTACAACTTTTGCTGGGACCATCATGATATAGTCTTCAACCAGCATGACAATTGGTCAAGAATGCTCTTGTTATCAACTATCTGTGGCTGGTTCTGCAGGTGTTCAATTAAACTAGGGTTAGGAAGGACCTCAGTAAGTTATGGAGAGCAAATAAAGCGCTTATGCAAATTAGTTTATAATTGAGATCATCTGATTGGTTGATGCAATTGTCATTCAAAATAAGCCACTCTGATTGGTTTATGTACTGTCAGTCAACAGTTTTCTATTTTACAACTGTTGCTGGGACCATCATGCAATAGTCTTCAACCAGCAAGACAATTGGTCAAGAATGCTCTTGTTATCCACTATCTGTGGCTGGTTCTGAAGGTGTTCAATTAAACTAGGGTTAGGAAGGACCTCAGTAAGTTATGGAGAGTAAATAAAGCCCTTATGCAAATTAGTTTAGAATTGAGACCATCTGATTGGTTGATGCAATTGCCATTCAAAATAAGCCACTCTGATTGGTTTATGTACTGTCAGTCAACAGTTTTCTATTTTACAACTTTTGCTGGGGCCATCATGCAATAGTCTTCAACCAGCAAGACAATTGGTCAAGAATGCTCTTGTTATCAACTATCTGTGGCTTGTTCTGCAGGTGTTCAATTAAACTAGGGGCAGGAAGGACCTAAGTAAGTTATGGAGAGTAAAAAAAGCCCTTATGCAAATTAGTTTAGAATTGAGACCATCTGATTGGTTGATGCAATTGTCATTCAAAATAAGCCATTCTGATTGGTTTATGTACTGTCAGTCAACAGTTTTCTATTTTAAAACTTTTGCTGGGACCATCATGCAAAAGTCTTCAACCAGCAAGACAATTGGTCAAGAATGCTCTTGTTATTCACTATCTGTGGCTGGTTCTGCAGGTGTTCAATTAAACTAGGGTTAGGAAGGACCTCAGTAAGTTATGGAGAGCAAATAAAGCGCTTATGCAAATTAGTTTAGAATTGAGATCATCTGATTGGTTGATGCAATTGTCATTCAAAATAAGCCACTCTGATTGGTTTATGTACTGTCAGTCAACAGTTTTCTAATTTACAACTTTTGCTGGGACCATCATGCAATAGTCTTCAACCAGCAAGACAATTGGTCAAGAATGCTCTTGTTATCAACTATCTGTGGCTGGCTCTGCAGGTGTTCAATTAAACTAGTGTTAGGAAGGACCTCAGTAAGTTATGGAGAGTAAATAAAGCCCTTATGCAAATTAGTTTCAAATTGAGACCATCTGATTGGTTGATGCAATTGCCATTCAAAATAAGCCACTCTGATTGGTTTATGTACTGTCAGTCAACAGTTTTCTATTTTACAACTTTTGCTGGGGCCATCATGCAATAGTCTTCAACCAGCAAGACAATTGGTCAAGAATGCTCTTGTTATCAACTATCTGTGGCTTGTTCTGCAGGTGTTCAATTAAACTAGGGGCAGGAAGGACCTAAGTAAGTTATGGAGAGTAAAAAAAGCCCTTATGCAAATTAGTTTAGAATTGAGGCCATCTGATTGGTTGATGCAATTGTCATTCAAAATAAGCCATTCTGATTGGTTTATGTACTGTCAGTCAACAGTTTTCTATTTTACAACTTTTGCTGGGACCATCATGCAAAAGTCTTCAACCAGCAAGACAATTGGTCAAGAATGCTCTTGTTATTCACTATCTGTGGCTGGTTCTGAAGGTGTTCAATTAAACTAGGGTTTAGGAAGGACCTCAGTAAGTTATGGAGAGTAAAAAAAAACCTTATGCAAATTAGTTTAGAATTGAGACCATCTGATTGGTTGATGCAATTGTCATTCAAAATAAGCCACTCTGATTGGTTTATGTACTGTCAGTCAACAGTTTTCTATTTTACAACCTTTGCTGGGACCATCATGCAAAAGTCTTCAACCAGCAAGACAATTGGTCAAGAATGCTCTTGTTATCCACTATCTGTGGCTGGTTCTGAAGGTGTTCAATTAAACTAGGGTTTAGGAAGGACCTCAGTAAGTTATGGAGAGTAAATAAAGCCCTTATGCAAATTAGTTTAGAATTGAGACCATCTGATTGGTTGATGCAATTGTCATTCAAAATAAGCCATTCTGATTGGTTTATGTACTGTCAGTCAACAGTTTTCTATTTTACAACTTTTGCTGGGACCATCATGCAATAGTCTTCAACCAGCAAGACAATTGGTCAAGAATGCTCTTGTTATCAACTATCTGTGGCTGGTTCTGCAGGTGTTCAATTAAACTAGGGTTAGGAAGGACCTCAGTAAGTTATGGAGAGCAAATAAAGCGCTTATGCAAATTAGTTTAGAATTGAGATCATCTGATTGGTTGATGCAATTGTCATTCAAAATAAGCCACTCTGATTGGTTTATGTACTGTCAGTCAACAGTTTTCTATTTTACAACCTTTGCTGGGACCATCATGCAAAAGTCTTCAACCAGCAAGACAATTGGTCAAGAATGCTCTTGTTATCCACTATCTGTGGCTGGTTCTGAAGGTGTTCAATTAAACTAGGGTTTAGGAAGGACCTCAGTAAGTTATGGAGAGTAAATAAAGCCCTTATGCAAAATAGTTTAGAATTGAGACTTTCTGATTGGTTGATACAATTGTCATTCAAAATAAGCCATTCTGATTGGTTTATGTACGGTCAGTCAACAGTTTTCTATTTTACAACTTTTGCTGGGACCATCATGCAATAGTCTTCAACCAGCAAGACAATTGGTCAAGAATGCTCTTGTTATCAACTATCTGTGGCTGGTTCTGCAGGTGTTCAATTAAACTAGGGTTAGGAAGGACCTCAGTAAGTTATGGAGAGCAAATAAAGCGCTTATGCAAATTAGTTTAGAATTGAGATCATCTGATTGGTTGATGCAATTGTCATTCAAAATAAGCCACTCTGATTGGTTTATGTACTGTCAGTCAACAGTTTTCTATTTTACAACTTTTGCTGGGACCATCATGCAATAGTCTTCAACCAGCAAGACCATTGGTCAAGAATGCTCTTGTTATCAACTATCTGTGGCTGGCTCTGCAGGTGTTCAATTAAACTAGGGTTAGGAAGGACCTCAGTAAGTTATGGAGAGTAAATAAAGCCCTTATGCAAATTAGTTTAGAATTGAGACCATCTGATTGGTTGATGCAATTGCCATTCAAAAAAAGCCACTCTGATTGGTTTATGTACTGTCAGTCAACAGTTTTCTATTTTACAACTTTTGCTGGGGCCATCATGCAATAGTCTTCAACCAGCAAGACAATTGGTCAAGAATGCTCTTGTTATCAACTATCTGTGGCTTGTTCTGCAGGTGTTCAATTAAACTAGGGGCAGGAAGGACCTAAGTAAGTTATGGAGAGTAAAAAAAGCCCTTATGCAAATTAGTTTAGAATTGAGGCCATCTGATTGGTTGATGCAATTGTCATTCAAAATAAGCCATTCTGATTGGTTTATGTACTGTCAGTCAACAGTTTTCTATTTTACAACTTTTGCTGGGACCATCATTCAAAAGTCTTCAACCAGCAAGACAATTGGTCAAGAATGCTCTTGTTATCCACTATCTGTGGCTGGTTCTGAAGGTGTTCAATTAAACTAGGGTTTAGGAAGGACCTCAGTAAGTTATGGAGAGTAAATAAAGCCCTTATGCAAATTGGTTTAGAATTGAGACCATCTGATTGGTTGATGCAATTGTCATTCAAAATAAGCCATTCTGATTGGTTTATGTACTGTCAGTCAACAGTTTTCTATTTTACAACTTTTGCTGGGACCATCATGCAATAGTCTTCAACCAGCAAGACAATTGGTCAAGAATGCTCTTGTTATCAACTATCTGTGGCTGGTTCTGCAGGTGTTCAATTAAACTAGGGTTAGGAAGGACCTCAGTAAGTTATGGAGAGCAAATAAAGCGCTTATGCAAATTAGTTTAGAATTGAGATCATCTGATTGGTTGATGCAATTGTCATTCAAAATAAGCCACTCTGATTGGTTTATGTACTGTCAGTCAACAGTTTTCTATTTTACAACTTTTGCTGGGACCATCATGCAATAGTCTTCAACCAGCAAGACAATTGTTCAAGAATGCTCTTGTTATCAACTATCTGTGGCTGGCTCTGCAGGTGTTCAATTAAACTAGGGTTAGGAAGGACCTCAGTAAGTTATGGAGAGTAAATAAAGCCCTTATGCAAATTAGTTTCGAATTGAGACCATCTGATTGGTTGATGCAATTGCCATTCAAAATAAGCCACTCTGATTGGTTTATGTACTGTCAGTCAACAGTTTTCTATTTTACAACTTTTGCTGGGGCCATCATGCAATAGTCTTCAACCAGCAAGACAATTGGTCAAGAATGCTCTTGTTATCAACTATCTGTGGCTTGTTCTGCAGGTGTTCAATTAAACTAGGGGCAGGAAGGACCTAAGTAAGTTATGGAGAGTAAAAAAAGCCCTTATGCAAATTAGTTTAGAATTGAGGCCATCTGATTGGTTGATGCAATTGTCATTCAAAATAAGCCATTCTGATTGGTTTATGTACTGTCAGTCAACAGTTTTCTATTTTACAACTTTTGCTGGGACCATCATGCAAAAGTCTTCAACCAGCAAGACAATTGGTCAAGAATGCTCTTGTTATTCACTATCTGTGGCTGGTTCTGAAGGTGTTCAATTAAACGAGGGTTTAGGAAGGACCTCAGTAAGTTATGGAGAGCAAATAAAGCGCTTATGCAAATTAGTTTAGAATTGAGATCATCTGATTGGTTGATGCAATTGTCATTCAAAATAAGCCATTCTGATTGGTTTATGTACTGTCAGTCAACAGTTTTCTATTTTACAACTTTTGCTGGGACCATCATGATATAGTCTTCAACCAGCATGACAATTGGTCAAGAATGCTCTTGTTATCAACTATCTGTGGCTGGTTCTGCAGGTGTTCAATTAAACTAGGGTTAGGAAGGACCTCAGTAAGTTATGGAGAGCAAATAAAGCGCTTATGCAAATTAGTTTATAATTGAGATCATCTGATTGGTTGATGCAATTGTCATTCAAAATAAGCCACTCTGATTGGTTTATGTACTGTCAGTCAACAGTTTTCTATTTTACAACTGTTGCTGGGACCATCATGCAATAGTCTTCAACCAGCAAGACAATTGGTCAAGAATGCTCTTGTTATCCACTATCTGTGGCTGGTTCTGAAGGTGTTCAATTAAACTAGGGTTAGGAAGGACCTCAGTAAGTTATGGAGAGTAAATAAAGCCCTTATGCAAATTAGTTTAGAATTGAGACCATCTGATTGGTTGATGCAATTGTCATTCAAAATAAGCCATTCTGATTTGTTTATGTACTGTCAGTCAACAGTTTTCTATTTTACAACTTTTGCTGGGACCATCATGCAATAGTCTTCAACCAGCAAGACAATTGGTCAAGAATGCTCTTGTTATCAACTATCTGTGGCTTGTTCTGCAGGTGTTCAATTAAACTAGGGGCAGGAAGGACCTCAGTAAGTTATGGAGATTAAAAAAAGCCCTTATGCAAATTAGTTTAGAATTGAGGCCATCTGATTGGTTGATGCAATTGTCATTTAAAATAAGCCATTCTGATTGGTTTATGTACTGTCAGTCAACAGTTTTCTATTTTACAACTTTTGCTGGGACCATCATGCAATAGTCTTCAACCAGCAAGACAATTGGTCAAGAATGCTCTTGTTATAAACTATCTGTGGCTTGTTCTGCAGGTGTTCAATTAAACTAGGGGCAGGAAGGACCTAAGTAAGTTATGGAGAGTAAAAAAAGCCCTTATGCAAATTAGTTTAGAATTGAGGCCATCTGATTGGTTGATGCAATTGTCATTCAAAATAAGCCATTCTGATTGGTTTATGTACTGTCAGTCAACAGTTTTCTATTTTACAACTTTTGCTGGGACCATCATGCAAAAGTCTTCAACCAGCAAGACAATTGGTCAAGAATGCTCTTGTTATCAACTATCTGTGGCTGGTTCTGCAGGTGTTCAATTAAACTAGGGTTAGGAAGGACCTCAGTAAGTTATGGAGAGCAAATAAAGCGCTTATGCAAATTAGTTTAGAATTGAGATCATCTGATTGGTTGATGCAATTGTCATTCAAAATAAGCCACTCTGATTGGTTTATGTACTGTCAGTCAACAGTTTTCTATTTTACAACTTTTGCTGGGACCATCATGCAATAGTCTTCAACCAGCAAGACAATTGGTCAAGAATGCTCTTGTTATCAACTATCTGTGGCTGGCTCTGCAGGTGTTCAATTAAACTAGGGTTAGGAAGGACCTCAGTAAGTTATGGAGAGTAAATAAATCCCTTATGCAAATTAGTTTAGAATTGAGACCATCTGATTGGTTGATGCAATTGCCATTCAAAATAAGCCACTCTGATTGGTTTATGTACTGTCAGTCAACAGTTTTCTATTTTACAACTTTTGCTGGGGCCATCATGCAATAGTCTTCAACCAGCAAGACAATTGGTCAAGAATGCTCTTGTTATCAACTATCTGTGGCTTGTTCTGCAGGTGTTCAATTAAACTAGGGGCAGGAAGGACCTAAGTAAGTTATGGAGAGTAAAAAAAGCCCTTATGCAAATTAGTTTAGAATTGAGACCATCTGATTGGTTGATGCAATTGTCATTCAAAATAAGCCATTCTGATTGGTTTATGTACTGTCAGTCAACAGTTTTCTATTTTAAAACTTTTGCTGGGACCATCATGCAAAAGTCTTCAACCAGCAAGACAATTGGTCAAGAATGCTCTTGTTATTCACTATCTGTGGCTGGTTCTGAAGGTGTTCAATTAAACTAGGGTTTAGGAAGGACCTCAGTAAGTTATGGAGAGTAAAAAAAAACCTTATGCAAATTAGTTTAGAATTGAGACCATCTGATTGGTTGATGCAATTGTCATTCAAAATAAGCCACTCTGATTGGTTTATGTACTGTCAGTCAACAGTTTTCTATTTTACAACCTTTGCTGGGACCATCATGCAAAAGTCTTCAACCAGCAAGACAATTGGTCAAGAATGCTCTTGTTATCCACTATCTGTGGCTGGTTCTGAAGGTGTTCAATTAAACTAGGGTTTAGGAAGGACCTCAGTAAGTTATGGAGAGTAAATAAAGCCCTTATGCAAATTAGTTTAGAATTGAGACCATCTGATTGGTTGATGCAATTGTCATTCAAAATAAGCCATTCTGATTGGTTTATGTACTGTCAGTCAACAGTTTTCTATTTTACAACTTTTGCTGGGACCATCATGCAATAGTCTTCAACCAGCAAGACAATTGGTCAAGAATGCTCTTGTTATCAACTATCTGTGGCTGGTTCTGCAGGTGTTCAATTAAACTAGGGTTAGGAAGGACCTCAGTAAGTTATGGAGAGCAAATAAAGCGCTTATGCAAATTAGTTTAGAATTGAGATCATCTGATTGGTTGATGCAATTGTCATTCAAAATAAGCCACTCTGATTGGTTTATGTACTGTCAGTCAACAGTTTTCTATTTTACAACCTTTGCTGGGACCATCATGCAAAAGTCTTCAACCAGCAAGACAATTGGTCAAGAATGCTCTTGTTATCCACTATCTGTGGCTGGTTCTGAAGGTGTTCAATTAAACTAGGGTTTAGGAAGGACCTCAGTAAGTTATGGAGAGTAAATAAAGCCCTTATGCAAAATAGTTTAGAATTGAGACTTTCTGATTGGTTGATACAATTGTCATTCAAAATAAGCCATTCTGATTGGTTTATGTACGGTCAGTCAACAGTTTTCTATTTTACAACTTTTGCTGGGACCATCATGCAATAGTCTTCAACCAGCAAGACAATTGGTCAAGAATGCTCTTGTTATCAACTATCTGTGGCTGGTTCTGCAGGTGTTCAATTAAACTAGGGTTAGGAAGGACCTCAGTAAGTTATGGAGAGCAAATAAAGCGCTTATGCAAATTAGTTTAGAATTGAGATCATCTGATTGGTTGATGCAATTGTCATTCAAAATAAGCCACTCTGATTGGTTTATGTACTGTCAGTCAACAGTTTTCTATTTTACAACTTTTGCTGGGACCATCATGCAATAGTCTTCAACCAGCAAGACCATTGGTCAAGAATGCTCTTGTTATCAACTATCTGTGGCTGGCTCTGCAGGTGTTCAATTAAACTAGGGTTAGGAAGGACCTCAGTAAGTTATGGAGAGTAAATAAAGCCCTTATGCAAATTAGTTTAGAATTGAGACCATCTGATTGGTTGATGCAATTGCCATTCAAAAAAAGCCACTCTGATTGGTTTATGTACTGTCAGTCAACAGTTTTCTATTTTACAACTTTTGCTGGGGCCATCATGCAATAGTCTTCAACCAGCAAGACAATTGGTCAAGAATGCTCTTGTTATCAACTATCTGTGGCTTGTTCTGCAGGTGTTCAATTAAACTAGGGGCAGGAAGGACCTAAGTAAGTTATGGAGAGTAAAAAAAGCCCTTATGCAAATTAGTTTAGAATTGAGGCCATCTGATTGGTTGATGCAATTGTCATTCAAAATAAGCCATTCTGATTGGTTTATGTACTGTCAGTCAACAGTTTTCTATTTTACAACTTTTGCTGGGACCATCATTCAAAAGTCTTCAACCAGCAAGACAATTGGTCAAGAATGCTCTTGTTATCCACTATCTGTGGCTGGTTCTGAAGGTGTTCAATTAAACTAGGGTTTAGGAAGGACCTCAGTAAGTTATGGAGAGTAAATAAAGCCCTTATGCAAATTGGTTTAGAATTGAGACCATCTGATTGGTTGATGCAATTGTCATTCAAAATAAGCCATTCTGATTGGTTTATGTACTGTCAGTCAACAGTTTTCTATTTTACAACTTTTGCTGGGACCATCATGCAATAGTCTTCAACCAGCAAGACAATTGGTCAAGAATGCTCTTGTTATCAACTATCTGTGGCTGGTTCTGCAGGTGTTCAATTAAACTAGGGTTAGGAAGGACCTCAGTAAGTTATGGAGAGCAAATAAAGCGCTTATGCAAATTAGTTTAGAATTGAGATCATCTGATTGGTTGATGCAATTGTCATTCAAAATAAGCCACTCTGATTGGTTTATGTACTGTCAGTCAACAGTTTTCTATTTTACAACTTTTGCTGGGACCATCATGCAATAGTCTTCAACCAGCAAGACAATTGTTCAAGAATGCTCTTGTTATCAACTATCTGTGGCTGGCTCTGCAGGTGTTCAATTAAACTAGGGTTAGGAAGGACCTCAGTAAGTTATGGAGAGTAAATAAAGCCCTTATGCAAATTAGTTTCGAATTGAGACCATCTGATT
Organism: Crinia signifera; assembly: GCF_055691185.1. Taxonomy (NCBI): domain Eukaryota; kingdom Metazoa; phylum Chordata; class Amphibia; order Anura; family Myobatrachidae; genus Crinia; species Crinia signifera. The sequence goes on along the minus strand of NC_139220.1, from coordinate 73,388,137 downwards.
GGTTGATGCAATTGCCATTCAAAATAAGCCACTCTGATTGGTTTATGTACTGTCAGTCAACAGTTTTCTATTTTACAACTTTTGCTGGGGCCATCATGCAATAGTCTTCAACCAGCAAGACAATTGGTCAAGAATGCTCTTGTTATCAACTATCTGTGGCTTGTTCTGCAGGTGTTCAATTAAACTAGGGGCAGGAAGGACCTAAGTAAGTTATGGAGAGTAAAAAAAGCCCTTATGCAAATTAGTTTAGAATTGAGGCCATCTGATTGGTTGATGCAATTGTCATTCAAAATAAGCCATTCTGATTGGTTTATGTACTGTCAGTCAACAGTTTTCTATTTTACAACTTTTGCTGGGACCATCATGCAAAAGTCTTCAACCAGCAAGACAATTGGTCAAGAATGCTCTTGTTATTCACTATCTGTGGCTGGTTCTGAAGGTGTTCAATTAAACGAGGGTTTAGGAAGGACCTCAGTAAGTTATGGAGAGCAAATAAAGCGCTTATGCAAATTAGTTTAGAATTGAGATCATCTGATTGGTTGATGCAATTGTCATTCAAAATAAGCCATTCTGATTGGTTTATGTACTGTCAGTCAACAGTTTTCTATTTTACAACTTTTGCTGGGACCATCATGATATAGTCTTCAACCAGCATGACAATTGGTCAAGAATGCTCTTGTTATCAACTATCTGTGGCTGGTTCTGCAGGTGTTCAATTAAACTAGGGTTAGGAAGGACCTCAGTAAGTTATGGAGAGCAAATAAAGCGCTTATGCAAATTAGTTTATAATTGAGATCATCTGATTGGTTGATGCAATTGTCATTCAAAATAAGCCACTCTGATTGGTTTATGTACTGTCAGTCAACAGTTTTCTATTTTACAACTGTTGCTGGGACCATCATGCAATAGTCTTCAACCAGCAAGACAATTGGTCAAGAATGCTCTTGTTATCCACTATCTGTGGCTGGTTCTGAAGGTGTTCAATTAAACTAGGGTTAGGAAGGACCTCAGTAAGTTATGGAGAGTAAATAAAGCCCTTATGCAAATTAGTTTAGAATTGAGACCATCTGATTGGTTGATGCAATTGTCATTCAAAATAAGCCATTCTGATTTGTTTATGTACTGTCAGTCAACAGTTTTCTATTTTACAACTTTTGCTGGGACCATCATGCAATAGTCTTCAACCAGCAAGACAATTGGTCAAGAATGCTCTTGTTATCAACTATCTGTGGCTTGTTCTGCAGGTGTTCAATTAAACTAGGGGCAGGAAGGACCTCAGTAAGTTATGGAGAGTAAAAAAAGCCCTTATGCAAATTAGTTTAGAATTGAGGCCATCTGATTGGTTGATGCAATTGTCATTTAAAATAAGCCATTCTGATTGGTTTATGTACTGTCAGTCAACAGTTTTCTATTTTACAACTTTTGCTGGGACCATCATGCAATAGTCTTCAACCAGCAAGACAATTGGTCAAGAATGCTCTTGTTATAAACTATCTGTGGCTTGTTCTGCAGGTGTTCAATTAAACTAGGGGCAGGAAGGACCTAAGTAAGTTATGGAGAGTAAAAAAAGCCCTTATGCAAATTAGTTTAGAATTGAGGCCATCTGATTGGTTGATGCAATTGTCATTCAAAATAAGCCATTCTGATTGGTTTATGTACTGTCAGTCAACAGTTTTCTATTTTACAACTTTTGCTGGGACCATCATGCAAAAGTCTTCAACCAGCAAGACAATTGGTCAAGAATGCTCTTGTTATCAACTATCTGTGGCTGGTTCTGCAGGTGTTCAATTAAACTAGGGTTAGGAAGGACCTCAGTAAGTTATGGAGAGCAAATAAAGCGCTTATGCAAATTAGTTTAGAATTGAGATCATCTGATTGGTTGATGCAATTGTCATTCAAAATAAGCCACTCTGATTGGTTTATGTACTGTCAGTCAACAGTTTTCTATTTTACAACTTTTGCTGGGACCATCATGCAATAGTCTTCAACCAGCAAGACAATTGGTCAAGAATGCTCTTGTTATCAACTATCTGTGGCTGGCTCTGCAGGTGTTCAATTAAACTAGGGTTAGGAAGGACCTCAGTAAGTTATGGAGAGTAAATAAATCCCTTATGCAAATTAGTTTAGAATTGAGACCATCTGATTGGTTGATGCAATTGCCATTCAAAATAAGCCACTCTGATTGGTTTATGTACTGTCAGTCAACAGTTTTCTATTTTACAACTTTTGCTGGGGCCATCATGCAATAGTCTTCAACCAGCAAGACAATTGGTCAAGAATGCTCTTGTTATCAACTATCTGTGGCTTGTTCTGCAGGTGTTCAATTAAACTAGGGGCAGGAAGGACCTAAGTAAGTTATGGAGAGTAAAAAAAGCCCTTATGCAAATTAGTTTAGAATTGAGACCATCTGATTGGTTGATGCAATTGTCATTCAAAATAAGCCATTCTGATTGGTTTATGTACTGTCAGTCAACAGTTTTCTATTTTAAAACTTTTGCTGGGACCATCATGCAAAAGTCTTCAACCAGCAAGACAATTGGTCAAGAATGCTCTTGTTATTCACTATCTGTGGCTGGTTCTGCAGGTGTTCAATTAAACTAGGGTTAGGAAGGACCTCAGTAAGTTATGGAGAGCAAATAAAGCGCTTATGCAAATTAGTTTAGAATTGAGATCATCTGATTGGTTGATGCAATTGTCATTCAAAATAAGCCACTCTGATTGGTTTATGTACTGTCAGTCAACAGTTTTCTATTTTACAACTTTTGCTGGGACCATCATGCAATAGTCTTCAACCAGCAAGACAATTGGTCAAGAATGCTCTTGTTATCAACTATCTGTGGCTGGCTCTGCAGGTGTTCAATTAAACTAGTGTTAGGAAGGACCTCAGTAAGTTATGGAGAGTAAATAAAGCCCTTATGCAAATTAGTTTCGAATTGAGACCATCTGATTGGTTGATGCAATTGCCATTCAAAATAAGCCACTCTGATTGGTTTATGTACTGTCAGTCAACAGTTTTCTATTTTACAACTTTTGCTGGGGCCATCATGCAATAGTCTTCAACCAGCAAGACAATTGGTCAAGAATGCTCTTGTTATCAACTATCTGTGGCTTGTTCTGCAGGTGTTCAATTAAACTAGGGGCAGGAAGGACCTAAGTAAGTTATGGAGAGTAAAAAAAGCCCTTATGCAAATTAGTTTAGAATTGAGGCCATCTGATTGGTTGATGCAATTGTCATTCAAAATAAGCCATTCTGATTGGTTTATGTACTGTCAGTCAACAGTTTTCTATTTTACAACTTTTGCTGGGACCATCATGCAAAAGTCTTCAACCAGCAAGACAATTGGTCAAGAATGCTCTTGTTATTCACTATCTGTGGCTGGTTCTGAAGGTGTTCAATTAAACTAGGGTTTAGGAAGGACCTCAGTAAGTTATGGAGAGTAAAAAAAAACCTTATGCAAATTAGTTTAGAATTGAGACCATCTGATTGGTTGATGCAATTGTCATTCAAAATAAGCCACTCTGATTGGTTTATGTACTGTCAGTCAACAGTTTTCTATTTTACAACCTTTGCTGGGACCATCATGCAAAAGTCTTCAACCAGCAAGACAATTGGTCAAGAATGCTCTTGTTATCCACTATCTGTGGCTGGTTCTGAAGGTGTTCAATTAAACTAGGGTTAGGAAGGACCTCAGTAAGTTATGGAGAGCAAATAAAGCGCTTATGCAAATTAGTTTAGAATTGAGATCATCTGATTGGTTGATGCAATTGTCATTCAAAATAAGCCATTCTGATTGGTTTATGTACTGTCAGTCAACAGTTTTCTATTTTACAACTTTTGCTGGGACCATCATGCAATAGTCTTCAAGCAGCAAGACAATTGGTAAAGAATGCTCTTGTTATCAACTATCTGTGGCTGGTTTTGCAGGTGTTCAATTAAACTAGGGTTAGGAAGGACCTCAGTAAGTTATGGAGAGCAAATAAAGCGCTTATGCAAATTAGTTTAGAATTGAGATCATCTGATTGGTTGATGCAATTGTCATTCAAAATAAGCCATTCTGATTGGTTTATGTACTGTCAGTCAACAGTTTTCTATTTTACAACTTTTGCTAGGACCATCATGATATAGTCTTCAACCAGCATGACAATTGGTCAAGAATGCTCTTGTTATCAACTATCTGTGGCTGGTTCTGCAGGTGTTCAATTAAACTAGGGTTAGGAAGGACCTCAGTAAGTTATGGAGAGCAAATAAAGCGCTTATGCAAATTAGTTTATAATTGAGATCATCTGATTGGTTGATGCAATTGTCATTCAAAATAAGCCACTCTGATTGGTTTATGTACTGTCAGTCAACAGTTTTCTATTTTACAACTGTTGCTGGGACCATCATGCAATAGTCTTCAACCAGCAAGACAATTGGTCAAGAATGCTCTTGTTATCCACTATCTGTGGCTGGTTCTGAAGGTGTTCAATTAAACTAGGGTTAGGAAGGACCTCAGTAAGTTATGGAGAGTAAATAAAGCCCTTATGCAAATTAGTTTAGAATTGAGACCATCTGATTGGTTGATGCAATTGCCATTCAAAATAAGCCACTCTGATTGGTTTATGTACTGTCAGTCAACAGTTTTCTATTTTACAACTTTTGCTGGGGCCATCATGCAATAGTCTTCAACCAGCAAGACAATTGGTCAAGAATGCTCTTGTTATCAACTATCTGTGGCTTGTTCTGCAGGTGTTCAATTAAACTAGGGGCAGGAAGGACCTAAGTAAGTTATGGAGAGTAAAAAAAGCCCTTATGCAAATTAGTTTAGAATTGAGACCATCTGATTGGTTGATGCAATTGTCATTCAAAATAAGCCATTCTGATTGGTTTATGTACTGTCAGTCAACAGTTTTCTATTTTAAAACTTTTGCTGGGACCATCATGCAAAAGTCTTCAACCAGCAAGACAATTGGTCAAGAATGCTCTTGTTATTCACTATCTGTGGCTGGTTCTGCAGGTGTTCAATTAAACTAGGGTTAGGAAGGACCTCAGTAAGTTATGGAGAGCAAATAAAGCGCTTATGCAAATTAGTTTAGAATTGAGATCATCTGATTGGTTGATGCAATTGTCATTCAAAATAAGCCATTCTGATTGGTTTATGTACTGTCAGTCAACAGTTTTCTATTTTACAACTTTTGCTGGGACCATCATGCAATAGTCTTCAAGCAGCAAGACAATTGGTAAAGAATGCTCTTGTTATCAACTATCTGTGGCTGGTTTTGCAGGTGTTCAATTAAACTAGGGTTAGGAAGGACCTCAGTAAGTTATGGAGAGCAAATAAAGCGCTTATGCAAATTAGTTTAGAATTGAGATCATCTGATTGGTTGATGCAATTGTCATTCAAAATAAGCCATTCTGATTGGTTTATGTACTGTCAGTCAACAGTTTTCTATTTTACAACTTTTGCTGGGACCATCATGATATAGTCTTCAACCAGCATGACAATTGGTCAAGAATGCTCTTGTTATCAACTATCTGTGGCTGGTTCTGCAGGTGTTCAATTAAACTAGGGTTAGGAAGGACCTCAGTAAGTTATGGAGAGCAAATAAAGCGCTTATGCAAATTAGTTTATAATTGAGATCATCTGATTGGTTGATGCAATTGTCATTCAAAATAAGCCACTCTGATTGGTTTATGTACTGTCAGTCAACAGTTTTCTATTTTACAACTGTTGCTGGGACCATCATGCAATAGTCTTCAACCAGCAAGACAATTGGTCAAGAATGCTCTTGTTATCCACTATCTGTGGCTGGTTCTGAAGGTGTTCAATTAAACTAGGGTTAGGAAGGACCTCAGTAAGTTATGGAGAGTAAATAAAGCCCTTATGCAAATTAGTTTAGAATTGAGACCATCTGATTGGTTGATGCAATTGCCATTCAAAATAAGCCACTCTGATTGGTTTATGTACTGTCAGTCAACAGTTTTCTATTTTACAACTTTTGCTGGGGCCATCATGCAATAGTCTTCAACCAGCAAGACAATTGGTCAAGAATGCTCTTGTTATCAACTATCTGTGGCTTGTTCTGCAGGTGTTCAATTAAACTAGGGGCAGGAAGGACCTAAGTAAGTTATGGAGAGTAAAAAAAGCCCTTATGCAAATTAGTTTAGAATTGAGACCATCTGATTGGTTGATGCAATTGTCATTCAAAATAAGCCATTCTGATTGGTTTATGTACTGTCAGTCAACAGTTTTCTATTTTAAAACTTTTGCTGGGACCATCATGCAAAAGTCTTCAACCAGCAAGACAATTGGTCAAGAATGCTCTTGTTATTCACTATCTGTGGCTGGTTCTGCAGGTGTTCAATTAAACTAGGGTTAGGAAGGACCTCAGTAAGTTATGGAGAGCAAATAAAGCGCTTATGCAAATTAGTTTAGAATTGAGATCATCTGATTGGTTGATGCAATTGTCATTCAAAATAAGCCACTCTGATTGGTTTATGTACTGTCAGTCAACAGTTTTCTATTTTACAACTTTTGCTGGGACCATCATGCAATAGTCTTCAACCAGCAAGACAATTGGTCAAGAATGCTCTTGTTATCAACTATCTGTGGCTGGCTCTGCAGGTGTTCAATTAAACTAGTGTTAGGAAGGACCTCAGTAAGTTATGGAGAGTAAATAAAGCCCTTATGCAAATTAGTTTCGAATTGAGACCATCTGATTGGTTGATGCAATTGCCATTCAAAATAAGCCACTCTGATTGGTTTATGTACTGTCAGTCAACAGTTTTCTATTTTACAACTTTTGCTGGGGCCATCATGCAATAGTCTTCAACCAGCAAGACAATTGGTCAAGAATGCTCTTGTTATCAACTATCTGTGGCTTGTTCTGCAGGTGTTCAATTAAACTAGGGGCAGGAAGGACCTAAGTAAGTTATGGAGAGTAAAAAAAGCCCTTATGCAAATTAGTTTAGAATTGAGGCCATCTGATTGGTTGATGCAATTGTCATTCAAAATAAGCCATTCTGATTGGTTTATGTACTGTCAGTCAACAGTTTTCTATTTTACAACTTTTGCTGGGACCATCATGCAAAAGTCTTCAACCAGCAAGACAATTGGTCAAGAATGCTCTTGTTATTCACTATCTGTGGCTGGTTCTGAAGGTGTTCAATTAAACTAGGGTTTAGGAAGGACCTCAGTAAGTTATGGAGAGTAAAAAAAAACCTTATGCAAATTAGTTTAGAATTGAGACCATCTGATTGGTTGATGCAATTGTCATTCAAAATAAGCCACTCTGATTGGTTTATGTACTGTCAGTCAACAGTTTTCTATTTTACAACCTTTGCTGGGACCATCATGCAAAAGTCTTCAACCAGCAAGACAATTGGTCAAGAATGCTCTTGTTATCCACTATCTGTGGCTGGTTCTGAAGGTGTTCAATTAAACTAGGGTTTAGGAAGGACCTCAGTAAGTTATGGAGAGTAAATAAAGCCCTTATGCAAATTAGTTTAGAATTGAGACCATCTGATTGGTTGATGCAATTGTCATTCAAAATAAGCCATTCTGATTGGTTTATGTACTGTCAGTCAACAGTTTTCTATTTTACAACTTTTGCTGGGACCACCATGCAATAGTCTTCAACCAGCAAGACAATTGGTCAAGAATGCTCTTGTTATCAACTATCTGTGGCTGGTTCTGCAGGTGTTCAATTAAACTAGGGTTAGGAAGGACCTCAGTAAGTTATGGAGAGCAAATAAAGCGCTTATGCAAATTAGTTTAGAATTGAGATCATCTGATTGGTTGATGCAATTGTCATTCAAAATAAGCCACTCTGATTGGTTTATGTACTGTCAGTCAACAGTTTTCTATTTTACAACCTTTGCTGGGACCATCATGCAAAAGTCTTCAACCAGCAAGACAATTGGTCAAGAATGCTCTTGTTATCCACTATCTGTGGCTGGTTCTGAAGGTGTTCAATTAAACTAGGGTTTAGGAAGGACCTCAGTAAGTTATGGAGAGTAAATAAAGCCCTTATGCAAAATAGTTTAGAATTGAGACTTTCTGATTGGTTGATACAATTGTCATTCAAAATAAGCCATTCTGATTGGTTTATGTACGGTCAGTCAACAGTTTTCTATTTTACAACTTTTGCTGGGACCATCATGCAATAGTCTTCAACCAGCAAGACAATTGGTCAAGAATGCTCTTGTTATCAACTATCTGTGGCTGGTTCTGCAGGTGTTCAATTAAACTAGGGTTAGGAAGGACCTCAGTAAGTTATGGAGAGCAAATAAAGCGCTTATGCAAATTAGTTTAGAATTGAGATCATCTGATTGGTTGATGCAATTGTCATTCAAAATAAGCCACTCTGATTGGTTTATGTACTGTCAGTCAACAGTTTTCTATTTTACAACTTTTGCTGGGACCATCATGCAATAGTCTTCAACCAGCAAGACCATTGGTCAAGAATGCTCTTGTTATCAACTATCTGTGGCTGGCTCTGCAGGTGTTCAATTAAACTAGGGTTAGGAAGGACCTCAGTAAGTTATGGAGAGTAAATAAAGCCCTTATGCAAATTAGTTTAGAATTGAGACCATCTGATTGGTTGATGCAATTGCCATTCAAAATAAGCCACTCTGATTGGTTTATGTACTGTCAGTCAACAGTTTTCTATTTTACAACTTTTGCTGGGGCCATCATGCAATAGTCTTCAACCAGCAAGACAATTGGTCAAGAATGCTCTTGTTATCAACTATCTGTGGCTTGTTCTGCAGGTGTTCAATTAAACTAGGGGCAGGAAGGACCTAAGTAAGTTATGGAGAGTAAAAAAAGCCCTTATGCAAATTAGTTTAGAATTGAGGCCATCTGATTGGTTGATGCAATTGTCATTCAAAATAAGCCATTCTGATTGGTTTATGTACTGTCAGTCAACAGTTTTCTATTTTACAACTTTTGCTGGGACCATCATTCAAAAGTCTTCAACCAGCAAGACAATTGGTCAAGAATGCTCTTGTTATCCACTATCTGTGGCTGGTTCTGAAGGTGTTCAATTAAACTAGGGTTTAGGAAGGACCTCAGTAAGTTATGGAGAGTAAATAAAGCCCTTATGCAAATTGGTTTAGAATTGAGACCATCTGATTGGTTGATGCAATTGTCATTCAAAATAAGCCATTCTGATTGGTTTATGTACTGTCAGTCAACAGTTTTCTATTTTACAACTTTTGCTGGGACCATCATGCAATAGTCTTCAACCAGCAAGACAATTGGTCAAGAATGCTCTTGTTATCAACTATCTGTGGCTGGTTCTGCAGGTGTTCAATTAAACTAGGGTTAGGAAGGACCTCAGTAAGTTATGGAGAGCAAATAAAGCGCTTATGCAAATTAGTTTAGAATTGAGATCATCTGATTGGTTGATGCAATTGTCATTCAAAATAAGCCACTCTGATTGGTTTATGTACTGTCAGTCAACAGTTTTCTATTTTACAACTTTTGCTGGGACCATCATGCAATAGTCTTCAACCAGCAAGACAATTGGTCAAGAATGCTCTTGTTATCAACTATCTGTGGCTGGCTCTGCAGGTGTTCAATTAAACTAGGGTTAGGAAGGACCTCAGTAAGTTATGGAGAGTAAATAAAGCCCTTATGCAAATTAGTTTCGAATTGAGACCATCTGATTGGTTGATGCAATTGCCATTCAAAATAAGCCACTCTGATTGGTTTATGTACTGTCAGTCAACAGTTTTCTATTTTACAACTTTTGCTGGGGCCATCATGCAATAGTCTTCAACCAGCAAGACAATTGGTCAAGAATGCTCTTGTTATCAACTATCTGTGGCTTGTTCTGCAGGTGTTCAATTAAACTAGGGGCAGGAAGGACCTAAGTAAGTTATGGAGAGTAAAAAAAGCCCTTATGCAAATTAGTTTAGAATTGAGGCCATCTGATTGGTTGATGCAATTGTCATTCAAAATAAGCCATTCTGATTGGTTTATGTACTGTCAGTCAACAGTTTTCTATTTTACAACTTTTGCTGGGACCATCATGCAAAAGTCTTCAACCAGCAAGACAATTGGTCAAGAATGCTCTTGTTATTCACTATCTGTGGCTGGTTCTGAAGGTGTTCAATTAAACTAGGGTTTAGGAAGGACCTCAGTAAGTTATGGAGAGTAAAAAAAAACCTTATGCAAATTAGTTTAGAATTGAGACCATCTGATTGGTTGATGCAATTGTCATTCAAAATAAGCCACTCTGATTGGTTTATGTACTGTCAGTCAACAGTTTTCTATTTTACAACCTTTGCTGGGACCATCATGCAAAAGTCTTCAACCAGCAAGACAATTGGTCAAGAATGCTCTTGTTATCCACTATCTGTGGCTGGTTCTGAAGGTGTTCAATTAAACTAGGGTTTAGGAAGGACCTCAGTAAGTTATGGAGAGTAAATAAAGCCCTTATGCAAATTAGTTTAGAATTGAGACCATCTGATTGGTTGATGCAATTGTCATTCAAAATAAGCCATTCTGATTGGTTTATGTACTGTCAGTCAACAGTTTTCTATTTTACAACTTTTGCTGGGACCATCATGCAATAGTCTTCAACCAGCAAGACAATTGGTCAAGAATGCTCTTGTTATCAACTATCTGTGGCTGGTTCTGCAGGTGTTCAATTAAACTAGGGTTAGGAAGGACCTCAGTAAGTTATGGAGAGCAAATAAAGCGCTTATGCAAATTAGTTTAGAATTGAGATCATCTGATTGGTTGATGCAATTGTCATTCAAAATAAGCCACTCTGATTGGTTTATGTACTGTCAGTCAACAGTTTTCTATTTTACAACCTTTGCTGGGACCATCATGCAAAAGTCTTCAACCAGCAAGACAATTGGTCAAGAATGCTCTTGTTATCCACTATCTGTGGCTGGTTCTGAAGGTGTTCAATTAAACTAGGGTTTAGGAAGGACCTCAGTAAGTTATGGAGAGTAAATAAAGCCCTTATGCAAATTAGTTTAGAATTGAGACTTTCTGATTGGTTGATGCAATTGTCATTCAAAATAAGCCATTCTGATTGGTTTATGTACGGTCAGTCAACAGTTTTCTATTTTACAACTTTTGCTGGGACCATCATGCAATAGTCTTCAACCAGCAAGACAATTGGTCAAGAATGCTCTTGTTATCCACTATCTGTGGCTGGTTCTGCAGGTGTTCAATTAAACTAGGGTTAGGAAGGACCTCAGTAAGTTATAGAGAGCAAATAAAGCGCTTATGCAAATTAGTTTAGAATTGAGATCATCTGATTGGTTGATGCAATTGTCATTCAAAATAAGCCACTCTGATTGGTTTATGTACTGTCAGTCAACAGTTTTCTATTTTACAACTTTTGCTGGGACCATCATGCAATAGTCTTCAACCAGCAAGACAATTGGTCAAGAATGCTCTTGTTATCCACTATCTGTGGCTGGTTCTGAAGGTGTTCAATTAAACTAGGGTTTAGGAAGGACCTCAGTAAGTTATGGAGAGTAAATAAAGCCCTTATGCAAATTAGTTTAGAATTGAGACCATCTGATTGGTTGATGCAATTGTCATTCAAAATAAGCCATTCTGATTGGTTTATGTACTGTCAGTAAACAGTTTTCTATTTTACAACTTTTGCTGGGACCATCATGCAAAAGTCTTCAACCAGCAAGACAATTGGTCAAGAATGCTCTTGTTATCAACTATCTGTGGCTGGTTCTGCAGGTGTTCAATTAAACTAGGGTTAGGAAGGACCTCAGTAAGTTATGGAGAGCAAATAAAGCGCTTATGCAAATTAGTTTAGAATTGAGATCATCTGATTGGTTGATGCAATTGTCATTCAAAATAAGCCACTCTGATTGGTTTATGTACTGTCAGTCAACAGTTTTCTATTTTACAACTTTTGCTGGGACCATCATGCAATAGTCTTCAACCAGCAAGACAATTGGTCAAGAATGCTCTTGTTATCAACTATCTGTGGCTGGCTCTGCAGGTGTTCAATTAAACTAGTGTTAGGAAGGACCTCAGTAAGTTATGGAGAGTAAATAAAGCCCTTATGCAAATTAGTTTCGAATTGAGACCATCTGATTGGTTGATGCAATTGCCATTCAAAATAAGCCACTCTGATTGGTTTATGTACTGTCAGTCAACAGTTTTCTATTTTACAACTTTTGCTGGGGCCATCATGCAATAGTCTTCAACCAGCAAGACAATTGGTCAAGAATGCTCTTGTTATCAACTATCTGTGGCTTGTTCTGCAGGTGTTCAATTAAACTAGGGGCAGGAAGGACCTAAGTAAGTTATGGAGAGTAAAAAAAGCCCTTATGCAAATTAGTTTAGAATTGAGGCCATCTGATTGGTTGATGCAATTGTCATTCAAAATAAGCCATTCTGATTGGTTTATGTACTGTCAGTCAACAGTTTTCTATTTTACAACTTTTGCTGGGACCATCATGCAAAAGTCTTCAACCAGCAAGACAATTGGTCAAGAATGCTCTTGTTATTCACTATCTGTGGCTGGTTCTGAAGGTGTTCAATTAAACTAGGGTTTAGGAAGGACCTCAGTAAGTTATGGAGAGTAAAAAAAAACCTTATGCAAATTAGTTTAGAATTGAGACCATCTGATTGGTTGATGCAATTGTCATTCAAAATAAGCCACTCTGATTGGTTTATGTACTGTCAGTCAACAGTTTTCTATTTTACAACCTTTGCTGGGACCATCATGCAAAAGTCTTCAACCAGCAAGACAATTGGTCAAGAATGCTCTTGTTATCCACTATCTGTGGCTGGTTCTGAAGGTGTTCAATTAAACTAGGGTTTAGGAAGGACCTCAGTAAGTTATGGAGAGTAAATAAAGCCCTTATGCAAAATAGTTTAGAATTGAGACTTTCTGATTGGTTGATGCAATTGTCATTCAAAATAAGCCATTCTGATTGGTTTATGTACGGTCAGTCAACAGTTTTCTATTTTACAACTTTTGCTGGGACCATCATGCAATAGTCTTCAACCAGCAAGACAATTGGTCAAGAATGCTCTTGTTATCAACTATCTGTGGCTGGTTCTGCAGGTGTTCAATTAAACTAGGGTTAGGAAGGACCTCAGTAAGTTATGGAGAGCAAATAAAGCGCTTATGCAAATTAGTTTAGAATTGAGACCATCTGATTGGTTGATGCAATTGCCATTCAAAATAAGCCACTCTGATTGGTTTATGTACTGTCAGTCAACAGTTTTCTATTTTACAACTTTTGCTGGGGCCATCATGCAATAGTCTTCAACCAGCAAGACAATTGGTCAAGAATGCTCTTGTTATCAACTATCTGTGGCTTGTTCTGCAGGTGTTCAATTAAACTAGGGGCAGGAAGGACCTAAGTAAGTTATGGAGAGTAAAAAAAGCCCTTATGCAAATTAGTTTAGAATTGAGGCCATCTGATTGGTTGATGCAATTGTCATTCAAAATAAGCCATTCTGATTGGTTTATGTACTGTCAGTCAACAGTTTTCTATTTTACAACTTTTGCTGGGACCATCATTCAAAAGTCTTCAACCAGCAAGACAATTGGTCAAGAATGCTCTTGTTATCCACTATCTGTGGCTGGTTCTGAAGGTGTTCAATTAAACTAGGGTTTAGGAAGGACCTCAGTAAGTTATGGAGAGTAAATAAAGCCCTTATGCAAATTGGTTTAGAATTGAGACCATCTGATTGGTTGATGCAATTGTCATTCAAAATAAGCCATTCTGATTGGTTTATGTACTGTCAGTCAACAGTTTTCTATTTTACAACTTTTGCTGGGACCATCATGCAATAGTCTTCAACCAGCAAGACAATTGGTCAAGAATGCTCTTGTTATCAACTATCTGTGGCTGGTTCTGCAGGTGTTCAATTAAACTAGGGTTAGGAAGGACCTCAGTAAGTTATGGAGAGCAAATAAAGCGCTTATGCAAATTAGTTTAGAATTGAGATCATCTGATTGGTTGATGCAATTGTCATTCAAAATAAGCCACTCTGATTGGTTTATGTACTGTCAGTCAACAGTTTTCTATTTTACAACTTTTGCTGGGACCATCATGCAATAGTCTTCAACCAGCAAGACAATTGGTCAAGAATGCTCTTGTTATCAACTATCTGTGGCTGGCTCTGCAGGTGTTCAATTAAACTAGGGTTAGGAAGGACCTCAGTAAGTTATGGAGAGTAAATAAAGCCCTTATGCAAATTAGTTTCGAATTGAGACCATCTGATTGGTTGATGCAATTGCCATTCAAAATAAGCCACTCTGATTGGTTTATGTACTGTCAGTCAACAGTTTTCTATTTTACAACTTTTGCTGGGGCCATCATGCAATAGTCTTCAACCAGCAAGACAATTGGTCAAGAATGCTCTTGTTATCAACTATCTGTGGCTTGTTCTGCAGGTGTTCAATTAAACTAGGGGCAGGAAGGACCTAAGTAAGTTATGGAGAGTAAAAAAAGCCCTTATGCAAATTAGTTTAGAATTGAGGCCATCTGATTGGTTGATGCAATTGTCATTCAAAATAAGCCATTCTGATTGGTTTATGTACTGTCAGTCAACAGTTTTCTATTTTACAACTTTTGCTGGGACCATCATGCAAAAGTCTTCAACCAGCAAGACAATTGGTCAAGAATGCTCTTGTTATTCACTATCTGTGGCTGGTTCTGAAGGTGTTCAATTAAACTAGGGTTTAGGAAGGACCTCAGTAAGTTATGGAGAGTAAAAAAAACCCTTATGCAAATTAGTTTAGAATTAAGACCATCTGATTGGTTGATGCAATTGTCATTCAAAATAAGCCACTCTGATTGGTTTATGTACTGTCAGTCAACAGTTTTCTATTTTACAACCTTTGCTGGGACCATCATGCAAAAGTCTTCAACCAGCCAGACAATTGGTCAAGAATGCTCTTGTTATCCACTATCTGTGGCTGGTTCTGAAGGTGTTCAATTAAACTAGGGTTTAGGAAGGACCTCAGTAAGTTATGGAGAGTAAATAAAGCCCTTATGCAAATTAGTTTAGAATTGAGACCATCTGATTGGTTGATGCAATTGTCATTCAAAATAAGCCATTCTGATTGGTTTATGTACTGTCAGTCAACAGTTTTCTATTTTACAACTTTTGCTGGGACCATCATGCAATAGTCTTCAACCAGCAAGACAATTGGTCAAGAATGCTCTTGTTATCAACTATCTGTGGCTGGTTCTGCAGGTGTTCAATTAAACTAGGGTTAGGAAGGACCTCAGTAAGTTATGGAGAGCAAATAAAGCGCTTATGCAAATTAGTTTAGAATTGAGATCATCTGATTGGTTGATGCAATTGTCATTCAAAATAAGCCACTCTGATTGGTTTATGTACTGTCAGTCAACAGTTTTCTATTTTACAACCTTTGCTGGGACCATCATGCAAAAGTCTTCAACCAGCAAGACAATTGGTCAAGAATGCTCTTGTTATCCACTATCTGTGGCTGGTTCTGAAGGTGTTCAATTAAACTAGGGTTTAGGAAGGACCTCAGTAAGTTATGGAGAGTAAATAAAGCCCTTATGCAAAATAGTTTAGAATTGAGACTTTCTGATTGGTTGATGCAATTGTCATTCAAAATAAGCCATTCTGATTGGTTTATGTACGGTCAGTCAACAGTTTTCTATTTTACAACTTTTGCTGGGACCATCATGCAATAGTCTTCAACCAGCAAGACAATTGGTCAAGAATGCTCTTGTTATCAACTATCTGTGGCTGGTTCTGCAGGTGTTCAATTAAACTAGGGTTAGGAAGGACCTCAGTAAGTTATGGAGAGCAAATAAAGCGCTTATGCAAATTAGTTTAGAATTGAGACCATCTGATTGGTTGATGCAATTGCCATTCAAAATAAGCCACTCTGATTGGTTTATGTACTGTCAGTCAACAGTTTTCTATTTTACAACTTTTGCTGGGGCCATCATGCAATAGTCTTCAACCAGCAAGACAATTGGTCAAGAATGCTCTTGTTATCAACTATCTGTGGCTTGTTCTGCAGGTGTTCAATTAAACTAGGGGCAGGAAGGACCTAAGTAAGTTATGGAGAGTAAAAAAAGCCCTTATGCAAATTAGTTTAGAATTGAGGCCATCTGATTGGTTGATGCAATTGTCATTCAAAATAAGCCATTCTGATTGGTTTATGTACTGTCAGTCAACAGTTTTCTATTTTACAACTTTTGCTGGGACCATCATTCAAAAGTCTTCAACCAGCAAGACAATTGGTCAAGAATGCTCTTGTTATCCACTATCTGTGGCTGGTTCTGAAGGTGTTCAATTAAACTAGGGTTTAGGAAGGACCTCAGTAAGTTATGGAGAGTAAATAAAGCCCTTATGCAAATTGGTTTAGAATTGAGACCATCTGATTGGTTGATGCAATTGTCATTCAAAATAAGCCATTCTGATTGGTTTATGTACTGTCAGTCAACAGTTTTCTATTTTACAACTTTTGCTGGGACCATCATGCAATAGTCTTCAACCAGCAAGACAATTGGTCAAGAATGCTCTTGTTATCAACTATCTGTGGCTGGTTCTGCAGGTGTTCAATTAAACTAGGGTTAGGAAGGACCTCAGTAAGTTATGGAGAGCAAATAAAGCGCTTATGCAAATTAGTTTAGAATTGAGATCATCTGATTGGTTGATGCAATTGTCATTCAAAATAAGCCACTCTGATTGGTTTATGTACTGTCAGTCAACAGTTTTCTATTTTACAACTTTTGCTGGGACCATCATGCAATAGTCTTCAACCAGCAAGACAATTGGTCAAGAATGCTCTTGTTATCAACTATCTGTGGCTGGCTCTGCAGGTGTTCAATTAAACTAGGGTTAGGAAGGACCTCAGTAAGTTATGGAGAGTAAATAAAGCCCTTATGCAAATTAGTTTCGAATTGAGACCATCTGATTGGTTGATGCAATTGCCATTCAAAATAAGCCACTCTGATTGGTTTATGTACTGTCAGTCAACAGTTTTCTATTTTACAACTTTTGCTGGGGCCATCATGCAATAGTCTTCAACCAGCAAGACAATTGGTCAAGAATGCTCTTGTTATCAACTATCTGTGGCTTGTTCTGCAGGTGTTCAATTAAACTAGGGGCAGGAAGGACCTAAGTAAGTTATGGAGAGTAAAAAAAGCCCTTATGCAAATTAGTTTAGAATTGAGGCCATCTGATTGGTTGATGCAATTGTCATTCAAAATAAGCCATTCTGATTGGTTTATGTACTGTCAGTCAACAGTTTTCTATTTTACAACTTTTGCTGGGACCATCATGCAAAAGTCTTCAACCAGCAAGACAATTGGTCAAGAATGCTCTTGTTATTCACTATCTGTGGCTGGTTCTGAAGGTGTTCAATTAAACTAGGGTTTAGGAAGGACCTCAGTAAGTTATGGAGAGTAAAAAAAACCCTTATGCAAATTAGTTTAGAATTAAGACCATCTGATTGGTTGATGCAATTGTCATTCAAAATAAGCCACTCTGATTGGTTTATGTACTGTCAGTCAACAGTTTTCTATTTTACAACCTTTGCTGGGACCATCATGCAAAAGTCTTCAACCAGCCAGACAATTGGTCAAGAATGCTCTTGTTATCCACTATCTGTGGCTGGTTCTGAAGGTGTTCAATTAAACTAGGGTTTAGGAAGGACCTCAGTAAGTTATGGAGAGTAAATAAAGCCCTTATGCAAATTAGTTTAGAATTGAGACCATCTGATTGGTTGATGCAATTGTCATTCAAAATAAGCCATTCTGATTGGTTTATGTACTGTCAGTCAACAGTTTTCTATTTTACAACTTTTGCTGGGACCATCATGCAATAGTCTTCAACCAGCAAGACAATTGGTCAAGAATGCTCTTGTTATCAACTATCTGTGGCTTGTTCTGCAGGTGTTCAATTAAACTAGGGGCAGGAAGGACCTCAGTAAGTTATGGAGAGTAAAAAAAGCCCTTATGCAAATTAGTTTAGAATTGAGGCCATCTGATTGGTTGATGCAATTGTCATTCAAAATAAGCCATTCTGATTGGTTTATGTACTGTCAGTCAACAGTTTTCTATTTTACAACTTTTGCTGGGACCATCATGATATAGTCTTCAACCAGCAAGACAATTGGTCAAGAATGCTCTTGTTATCCACTATCTGTGGCTGGTTCTGAAGGTGTTCAATTAAACTAGGGTTTAGGAAGGACCTCAGTAAGTTATGGAGAGTAAATAAAGCCCTTATGCAAATTAGTTTAGAATTGAGACCATCTGATTGGTTGATGCAATTGTCATTCAAAATAAGCCATTCTGATTGGTTTATGTACTGTCAGTCAACAGTTTTCTATTTTACAACTTTTGCTGGGACCATCATGCAATAGTCTTCAACCAGCAAGACAATTGGTCAAGAATGCTCTTGTTATCAACTATCTGTGGCTTGTTCTGCAGGTGTTCAATTATACTAGGGGCAGGAAGGACCTCAGTAAGTTATGGAGAGTAAAAAAAGCCATTATGCAAATTAGTTTAGAATTGAGGCCATCTGATTGGTTGATGCAATTGTCATTCAAAATAAGCCATTCTGATTGGTTTATGTACTGTCAGTCAACAGTTTTCTATTTTACAACTTTTGCTGGGACCATCATGCAATAGTCTTCAACCAGCAAGACAATTGGTCAAGAATGCTCTTGTTATCAACTATCTGTGGCTTGTTCTGCAGGTGTTCAATTAAACTAGGGTTAGGAAGGACCTCAGTAAGTTATGGAGAGCAAATAAAGCGCTTATGCAAATTAGTTTAGAATTGAGATTATCTGATTGGTTGATGCAATTGTCATTCAAAATAAGCCATTCTGATTGGTTTATGTACTGTCAGTCAACAGTTTTCTATTTTACAACTTTTGCTGGGACCATCATGATATAGTCTTCAACCAGCAAGACAATTGGTCAAGAATGCTCTTGTTATCCACTATCTGTGGCTGGTTCTGAAGGTGTTCAATTAAACTAGGGTTTAGGAAGGACCTCAGTAAGTTATGGAGAGTAAATAAAGCCCTTATGCAAATTAGTTTAGAATTGAGACCATCTGATTGGTTGATGCAATTGTCATTCAAAATAAGCCATTCTGATTGGTTTATGTACTGTCAGTCAACAGTTTTCTATTTTACAACTTTTGCTGGGACCATCATGCAATAGTCTTCAACCAGCAAGACAATTGGTCAAGAATGCTCTTGTTATCAACTATCTGTGGCTTGTTCTGCAGGTGTTCAATTATACTAGGGGCAGGAAGGACCTCAGTAAGTTATGGAGAGTAAAAAAAGCCATTATGCAAATTAGTTTAGAATTGAGGCCATCTGATTGGTTGATGCAATTGTCATTCAAAATAAGCCATTCTGATTGGTTTATGTACTGTCAGTCAACAGTTTTCTATTTTACAACTTTTGCTGGGACCATCATGCAATAGTCTTCAACCAGCAAGACAATTGGTCAAGAATGCTCTTGTTATCAACTATCTGTGGCTTGTTCTGCAGGTGTTCAATTAAACTAGGGTTAGGAAGGACCTCAGTAAGTTATGGAGAGCAAATAAAGCGCTTATGCAAATTAGTTTAGAATTGAGATTATCTGATTGGTTGATGCAATTGTCATTCAAAATAAGCCATTCTGATTGGTTTATGTACTGTCAGTCAACAGTTTTCTATTTTACAACTTTTGCTGGGACCATCATGATATAGTCTTCAACCAGCAAGACAATTGGTCAAGAATGCTCTTGTTATCCACTATCTGTGGCTGGTTCTGAAGGTGTTCAATTAAACTAGGGTTTAGGAAGGACCTCAGTAAGTTATGGAGAGTAAATAAAGCCCTTATGCAAATTAGTTTAGAATTGAGAAAATCTGAATGGTTGATGCAATTGTCATTCAAAATAAGCCATTCTGATTGGTTTATGTACTGTCAGTCAACAGTTTTCTATTTTACAACTTTTGCTGGGACCATCATGCAATAGTCTTCAACCAGCAAGACAATTGGTCAAGAATGCTCTTGTTATCAACTATCTGTGGCTTGTTCTGCAGGTGTTCAATTATACTAGGGGCAGGAAGGACCTCAGTAAGTTATGGAGAGTAAAAAAAGCCCTTATGCAAATTAGTTTAGAATTGAGGCCATCTGATTGGTTGATGCAATTGTCATTCAAAATAAGCCATTCTGATTGGTTTATGTACTGTCAGTCAACAGTTTTCTATTTTACAACTTTTGCTGGGACCATCATGCAATAGTCTTCAACCAGCAAGACAATTGGTCAAGAATGCTCTTGTTATCAACTATATGTGGCTGGTTCTGCAGGTGTTCAATTAAACTAGGGTTAGGAAGGACCTCAGTAAGTTATGGAGAGCAAATAAAGCGCTTATGCAAATTAGTTTAGAATTGAGATCATCTGATTGGTTGATGCAATTGTCATTCAAAATAAGCCATTCTGATTGGTTTATGTACTGTCAGTCAACAGTTTTCTATTTTACAACTTTTGCTGGGACCATCATGCAATAGTCTTCATCCAGCAAGACAATTGGTCAAGAATGCTCTTGTTATCAACTATCTGTGGCTGGTTCGGCAGGTGTTCAATTAAACTAGGGTTAGGAGGGACCTCAGTAAGTTATGGAGAGTAAATAAAGCCCTTATGCAAATTAGTTTAGAATTGAGACCATCTGATTGGTTGATACAATTGTCATTCAAAATAAGCCATTCTGATTGGTTTATGTAATGTCAGTCAACAGTTTTCTATTTTACAACTTTTGCTGGGACCATCATGCAATAGTCTTCAACCAGCAAGACAATTGGTCAAGAATGCTCTTGTTATCAACTATCTGTGGCTGGCTCTGCAGGTGTTCAATTAAACTAGGGTTAGGAAGGACCTCAGTAAGTTATGGAGAGTAAATAAAGCCATTATGCAAATTAGTTTAGAATTGAGACCATCTGATTGGTTGATGCAATTGTCATTCAAAATAAGCCATTCTGATTGGTTTATGTACTGTCAGTCAACAGTTTTCTATTTTACAACTTTTGCTGGGACCATCATGCAATAGTCTTCAACCAGCAAGACAATTAGTCAAGAATGCTCTTGTTATCAACTATCTGTGGCTGGTTCTGCAGGTGTTCAATTAAACTAGGGTTAGGAAGGACCTCAGTAAGTTATGGAGAGCAAATAAAGCGCTTATGCAAATTAGTTTAGAATTGAGATCATCTGATTGGTTGATGCAATTGTCATTCAAAATAAGCCACTCTGATTGGTTTATGTACTGTCAGTCAACAGTTTTCTATTTTACAACTTTTGCTGGGACCATCATGCAATAGTCTTCAACCAGCAAGACAATTGGTCAAGAATGCTCTTGTTATCAACTATTTGTGGCTGGCTCTGCAGGTGTTCTATTAAACTAGGGTTAGGAAGGACCTCAGTAAGTTATGGAGAGTAAATAAAGCCCTTATGCAAATTAGTTTAGAATTGAGACCATCTGATTGGTTGATGCAATTGCCATTCAAAATAAGCCACTCTGATTGGTTTATGTACTGTCAGTCAACAGTTTTCTATTTTACAACTTTTGCTGGGACCATCATGCAATAGTCTTCAACCAGCAAGACAATTGGTCAAGAATGCTCTTGTTATCAACTATCTGTGGCTGGTTCTGCAGGTGTTCAATTAAACTAGGGTTAGGAAGGACCTCAGTAAGTTATGGAGAGCAAATAAAGCGCTTATGCAAATTAGTTTAGAATTGAGATCATCTGATTGGTTGATGCAATTGTCATTCAAAATAAGCCACTCTGATTGGTTTATGTACTGTCAGTCAACAGTTTTCTATTTTACAACTTTTGCTGGGACCATCATGCAATAGTCTTCAACCAGCAAGACAATTGGTCAAGAATGCTCTTGTTATCAACTATCTGTGGCTGGCTCTGCAGGTGTTCAATTAAACTAGGGTTAGGAAGGACCTCAGTAAGTTATGGAGAGCAAATAAAGCGCTTATGCAAATTAGTTTAGAATTGAGATTATCTGATTGGTTGATGCAATTGTCATTCAAAATAAGCTATTCTGATTGGTTTATGTACTGTCAGTCAACAGTTTTCTATTTTACAACTTTTGCTGGGACCATCATGATATAGTCGTCAACCAGCAAGACAATTGGTCAAGAATGCTCTTGTTATCAACTATCTGTGGCTGGTTCTGCAGGTGTTCAATTAAACTAGGGTTAGGAAGGACCTCAGTAAGTTATGGAGAGCAAATAAAGTGCTTATGCAAATTAGTTTATAATTGAGATCATCTGATTGGTTGATGCAATTGTCATTCAAAATAAGCCACTCTGATTGGTTTATGTACTGTCAGTCAACAGTTTTCTGTTTTACAACTGTTGCTGGGACCATCATGCAATAGTCTTCAACCAGCAAGACAATTGTTCAAGAATGCTCTTTTTATCAACTATCTGTGGCTGGTTCTGCAGGTGTTCAATTAAACTAGGGGCAGGAAGGACCTCAGTAAGTTATGGAGAGTAAAAAAAGCCCTTATGCAAATTAGTTTAGAATTGAGATCATCTGATTGGTTGATGCAATTGTCATTCAAAATAAGCCACTCTGATTGGTTTATGTACTGTCAGTCAACAGTTTTCTATTTTACAACTTTTGCTGGGACCATCATGCAATAGTCTTCAACCAGCAAGACAATTGGTCAAGAATGCTCTTGTTATCAACTATCTGTGGCTTGTTCTGCAGGTGTTCAATTAAACTAGGGGCAGGAAGGACCTCAGTAAGTTATGGAGAGTAAAAAAAGCCCTTATGCAAATTAGTTTAGAATTGAGGCCATCTGATTGGTTGATGCAATTGTCATTCAAAATAAGCCATTCTGATTGGTTTATGTACTGTCAGTCAACAGTTTTCTATTTTACAACTTTTGCTGGGACCATCATGATATAGTCTTCAACCAGCAAGACAATTGGTCAAGAATGCTCTTGTTATCCACTATCTGTGGCTGGTTCTGAAGGTGTTCAATTAAACTAGGGTTTAGGAAGGACCTCAGTAAGTTATGGAGAGTAAATAAAGCCCTTATGCAAATTAGTTTAGAATTGAGACCATCTGATTGGTTGATGCAATTGTCATTCAAAATAAGCCATTCTGATTGGTTTATGTACTGTCAGTCAACAGTTTTCTATTTTACAACTTTTGCTGGGACCATCATGCAATAGTCTTCAACCAGCAAGACAATTGGTCAAGAATGCTCTTGTTATCAACTATCTGTGGCTTGTTCTGCAGGTGTTCAATTATACTAGGGGCAGGAAGGACCTCAGTAAGTTATGGAGAGTAAAAAAAGCCCTTATGCAAATTAGTTTAGAATTGAGGCCATCTGATTGGTTGATGCAATTGTCATTCAAAATAAGCCATTCTGATTGGTTTATGTACTGTCAGTCAACAGTTTTCTATTTTACAACTTTTGCTGGGACCATCATGCAATAGTCTTCAACCAGCAAGACAATTGGTCAAGAATGCTCTTGTTATCAACTATCTGTGGCTGGTTCTGCAGGTGTTCAATTAAACTAGGGTTAGGAAGGACCTCAGTAAGTTATGGAGAGCAAATAAAGCGCTTATGCAAATTAGTTTAGAATTGAGATCATCTGATTGGTTGATGCAATTGTCATTCAAAATAAGCCATTTTGATTGGTTTATGTACTGTCAGTCAACAGTTTTCTATTTTACAACTTTTGCTGGGACCATCATGCAATAGTCTTCAACCAGCAAGACAATTGGTCAAGAATGCTCTTGTTATCAACTATCTGTGGCTTGTTCTGCAGGTGTTCAATTAAACTAGGGTTAGGAAGGACCTCAGTAAGTTATGGAGAGCAAATAAAGCGCTTATGCAAATTAGTTTAGAATTGAGATTATCTGATTGGTTGATGCAATTGTCATTCAAAATAAGCCATTCTGATTGGTTTATGTACTGTCAGTCAACAGTTTTCTATTTTACAACTTTTGCTGGGACCATCATGATATAGTCTTCAACCAGCAAGACAATTGGTCAAGAATGCTCTTGTTATCCACTATCTGTGGCTGGTTCTGAAGGTGTTCAATTAAACTAGGGTTTAGGAAGGACCTCAGTAAGTTATGGAGAGTAAATAAAGCCCTTATGCAAATTAGTTTAGAATTGAGAAAATCTGAATGGTTGATGCAATTGTCATTCAAAATAAGCCATTCTGATTGGTTTATGTACTGTCAGTCAACAGTTTTCTATTTTACAACTTTTGCTGGGACCATCATGCAATAGTCTTCAACCAGCAAGACAATTGGTCAAGAATGCTCTTGTTATCAACTATCTGTGGCTTGTTCTGCAGGTGTTCAATTATACTAGGGGCAGGAAGGACCTCAGTAAGTTATGGAGAGTAAAAAAAGCCCTTATGCAAATTAGTTTAGAATTGAGGCCATCTGATTGGTTGATGCAATTGTCATTCAAAATAAGCCATTCTGATTGGTTTATGTACTGTCAGTCAACAGTTTTCTATTTTACAACTTTTGCTGGGACCATCATGCAATAGTCTTCAACCAGCAAGACAATTGGTCAAGAATGCTCTTGTTATCAACTATATGTGGCTGGTTCTGCAGGTGTTCAATTAAACTAGGGTTAGGAAGGACCTCAGTAAGTTATGGAGAGCAAATAAAGCGCTTATGCAAATTAGTTTAGAATTGAGATCATCTGATTGGTTGATGCAATTGTCATTCAAAATAAGCCATTCTGATTGGTTTATGTACTGTCAGTCAACAGTTTTCTATTTTACAACTTTTGCTGGGACCATCATGCAATAGTCTTCAACCAGCAAGACAATTGGTCAAGAATGCTCTTGTTATCAACTATCTGTGGCTGGTTCTGCAGGTGTTCAATTAAACTAGGGTTAGGAGGGACCTCAGTAAGTTATGGAGAGTAAATAAAGCCCTTATGCAAATTAGTTTAGAATTGAGACCATCTGATTGGTTGATACAATTGTCATTCAAAATAAGCCATTCTGATTGGTTTATGTAATGTCAGTCAACAGTTTTCTATTTTACAACTTTTGCTGGGACCATCATGCAATAGTCTTCAACCAGCAAGACAATTGGTCAAGAATGCTCTTGTTATCAACTATCTGTGGCTGGCTCTGCAGGTGTTCAATTAAACTAGGGTTAGGAAGGACCTCAGTAAGTTATGGAGAGTAAATAAAGCCATTATGCAAATTAGTTTAGAATTGAGACCATCTGATTGGTTGATGCAATTGTCATTCAAAATAAGCCATTCTGATTGGTTTATGTACTGTCAGTCAACAGTTTTCTATTTTACAACTTTTGCTGGGACCATCATGCAATAGTCTTCAACCAGCAAGACAATTGGTCAAGAATGCTCTTGTTATCAACTATCTGTGGCTGGTTCTGCAGGTGTTCAATTAAACTAGGGTTAGGAAGGACCTCAGTAAGTTATGGAGAGCAAATAAAGCGCTTATGCAAATTAGTTTAGAATTGAGATCATCTGATTGGTTGATGCAATTGTCATTCAAAATAAGCCACTCTGATTGGTTTATGTACTGTCAGTCAACAGTTTTCTATTTTACAACTTTTGCTGGGACCATCATGCAATAGTCTTCAACCAGCAAGACAATTGGTCAAGAATGCTCTTGTTATCAACTATTTGTGGCTGGCTCTGCAGGTGTTCTATTAAACTAGGGTTAGGAAGGACCTCAGTAAGTTATGGAGAGTAAATAAAGCCCTTATGCAAATTAGTTTAGAATTGAGACCATCTGATTGGTTGATGCAATTGCCATTCAAAATAAGCCACTCTGATTGGTTTATGTACTGTCAGTCAACAGTTTTCTATTTTACAACTTTTGCTGGGGCCATCATGCAATAGTCTTCAACCAGCAAGACAATTGGTCAAGAATGCTCTTGTTATCAACTATCTGTGGCTTGTTCTGCAGGTGTTCAATTAAACTAGGGGCAGGAAGGACCTAAGTAAGTTATGGAGAGTAAAAAAGCCCTTATGCAAATTAGTTTAGAATTGAGGCCATCTGATTGGTTGATGCAATTGTCATTCAAAATAAGCCATTCTGATTGGTTTATGTACTGTCAGTCAACAGTTTTCTATTTTACAACTTTTGCTGGGACCATCATGCAATAGTCTTCAACCAGCAAGACAATTGGTCAAGAATGCTCTTGTTATCCACTATCTGTGGCTGGTTCTGAAGGTGTTCAATTAAACTAGGGTTTAGGAAGGACCTCAGTAAGTTATGGAGAGTAAATAAAGCCCTTATGCAAATTAGTTTAGAATTGAGACCATCTGATTGGTTGATGCAATTGTCATTCAAAATAAGCCATTCTGATTGGTTTATGTACTGTCAGTCAACAGTTTTCTATTTTACAACTTTTGCTGGGACCATCATGCAATAGTCTTCAACCAGCAAGACAATTGGTCAAGAATGCTCTTGTTATCAACTATCTGTGGCTGGTTCTGCAGGTGTTCAATTAAACTAGGGTTAGTAGGGACCTCAGTAAGTTATGGAGAGTAAATAAAGCCCTTATGCAAATTAGTTTAGAATTGAGACCATCTGATTGGTTGATACAATATTCATTCAAAATAAGCCATTCTGATTGGTTTATGTAATGTCAGTCAACAGTTTTCTATTTTACAACTTTTGCTGGGACCATCATGCAATAGTCTTCAACCAGCAAGACAATTGGTCAAGAATGCTCTTGTTATCAACTATCTGTGGCTGGCTCTGCAGGTGTTCAATTAAACTAGGGTTAGGAAGGACCTCAGTAATTGAATTGAGGCCATCTGATTGGTTGATGCAATTGTCATTCAAAATAAGCCATTCTGATTGGTTTATGTACTGTCAGTCAACAGTTTTCTATTTTACAACTTTTGCTGGGACCATCATGCAATAGTCTTCAACCAGCAAGACAATTGGTCAAGAATGCTCTTGTTATCAACTATCTGTGGCTTGTTCTGCAGGTGTTCAATTAAACTAGGGTTAGGAAGGACCTCAGTAAGTTATGGAGAGCAAATAAAGCGCTTATGCAAATTAGTTTAGAATTGAGATTATCTGATTGGTTGATGCAATTGTCATTCAAAATAAGCCATTCTGATTGGTTTATGTACTGTCAGTCAACAGTTTTCTATTTTACAACTTTTGCTGGGACCATCATGCAATAGTCTTCAACCAGCAAGACAATTGGTCAAGAATGCTCTTGTTATCAACTATCTGTGGCTGGTTCTGCAGGTGTTCAATTAAACTAGGGTTAGTAGGGACCTCAGTAAGTTATGGAGAGTAAATAAAGCCCTTATGCAAATTAGTTTAGAATTGAGACCATCTGATTGGTTGATACAATATTCATTCAAAATAAGCCATTCTGATTGGTTTATGTAATGTCAGTCAACAGTTTTCTATTTTACAACTTTTGCTGGGACCATCATGCAATAGTCTTCAACCAGCAAGACAATTGGTCAAGAATGCTCTTGTTATCAACTATCTGTGGCTGGCTCTGCAGGTGTTCAATTAAACTAGGGTTAGGAAGGACCTCAGTAATTGAATTGAGGCCATCTGATTGGTTGATGCAATTGTCATTCAAAATAAGCCATTCTGATTGGTTTATGTACTGTCAGTCAACAGTTTTCTATTTTACAACTTTTGCTGGGACCATCATGCAATAGTCTTCAACCAGCAAGACAATTGGTCAAGAATGCTCTTGTTATCAACTATCTGTGGCTTGTTCTGCAGGTGTTCAATTAAACTAGGGTTAGGAAGGACCTCAGTAAGTTATGGAGAGCAAATAAAGCGCTTATGCAAATTAGTTTAGAATTGAGATTATCTGATTGGTTGATGCAATTGTCATTCAAAATAAGCCATTCTGATTGGTTTATGTACTGTCAGTCAACAGTTTTCTATTTTACAACTTTTGCTGGGACCATCATGATATAGTCTTCAACCAGCAAGACAATTGGTCAAGAATGCTCTTGTTATCCACTATCTGTGGCTGGTTCTGAAGGTGTTCAATTAAACTAGGGTTTAGGAAGGACCTCAGTAAGTTATGGAGAGTAAATAAAGCCCTTATGCAAATTAGTTTAGAATTGAGACCATCTGATTGGTTGATGCAATTGTCATTCAAAATAAGCCATTCTGATTGGTTTATGTACTGTCAGTCAACAGTTTTCTATTTTACAACTTTTGCTGGGACCATCATGCAATAGTCTTCAACCAGCAAGACAATTGGTCAAGAATGCTCTTGTTATCAACTATCTGTGGCTGGTTCTGCAGGTGTTCAATTAAACTAGGGTTAGGAAGGACCTCAGTAAGTTATGGAGAGCAAATAAAGCGCTTATGCAAATTAGTTTAGAATTGAGATCATCTGATTGGTTGATGCAATTGTCATTCAAAATAAGCCATTCTGATTGGTTTATGTACTGTCAGTCAACAGTTTTCTATTTTACAACCTTTGCTGGGACCATCATGCAATAGTCTTCAACCAGCAAGACAATTGGTCAAGAATGCTCTTGTTATCAACTATCTGTGGCTGGTTCTGCAGGTGTTCAATTAAACTAGGGTTAGGAAGGACCTCAGTAAGTTATGGAGAGCAAATAAAGCGCTTATGCAAAATAGTTTATAATTGAGATCATCTGATTGGTTGATGCAATTGTCATTCAAAATAAGCCACTCTGATTGGTTTATGTACTGTCAGTCAACAGTTTTCTGTTTTACAATTGTTGCTGGGACAATCATGCAATAGTCTTCAACCAGCAAGACAATTGGTCAAGAATGCTCTTGTTATCAACTATCTGTGGCTTGTTCTGCAGGTGTTCAATTAAACCAGGGGCAGGAAGGACCTCAGTAAGTTATGGAGAGTAAAAAAAGCCCTTATGCAAATTAGTTTAGGATTGAGGCCATCTGATTGGTTGATACAATTGTCATTCAAAATAAGCCATTCTGATTGGTTTATGTAATGTCAGTCAACAGTTTTCTATTTTACAACTTTTGCTGGGACCATCATGCAATAGTCTTCAACCAGCATGACAATTGTTCAAGAATGCTCTTTTTATCAACTATCTGTGGCTGGTTCTGCAGGTGTTCAATTAAACTAGGGTTAGGAAGGACCTCAGTAAGTTATGGAGAGTAAATAAAGCCCTTATGCAAATTAGTTTAGAATTGAGACCATCTGATTGGTTGATACAATTGTCATTCAAAATAAGCCATTCTGATTGGTTTATGTAATGTCAGTCAACAGTTTTCTATTTTACTACTTTAGCTGGGACCATCATGGGATAGTATTCATCCAGCAAGACAATCAGTCGTGAAAGTTCTTGTCACCCACCATCTTTGGCTAGTTTTGTAAGTTTTCAATAAGACTAGGGTGAGGAAAGACCTAAGTAAGTTATGGAGAGCAAATAAAGCCCTTATGCAAATTAGTTTAGAAATTAGACCATCTGATTGGTTGATGCAATACTCATTAGGGATGACCTTCGGCCATCGATGTTTATAAAACATCTATAGGTTATGGTCGATGTTCAATAGTTTTGACATCGATGGGGGAGAACCAGATGGTTTCACACCATCAATGTCAAGCTCAAACTACTAGTTTTGTTTTGCTATTTCCTGGGACACTGAGCATAGCTCCACCCACGACACCAGTGAAGCCCCGCCCCCATATTCTGATTGGCCCACAGGCCAGTCCATCAAATACAATGGATGACCACCGATATGTAACAACATCAATGGCAAGTCAACAGTTTTCTATTTTACTACTTTTGATGGGACCATCATACAACAGTCTTCAACCAACAAACCAGTTGGTCAAGAACATTCTTGTTATCAACCATCTTTGGCTGGTTTTGTAGGTTTTCAATTAGACTATGGTGAGGAAGGACCTAAATAAGTTATGGAGAGCAAATAAATTCCTTATGCAAATTAGTTTGGAAATTAGACCATGTGATTGGTTGATGCAATTCTCATTAGGGATGACCATCGATGTTTATAAAACATCGATAGATTATGGTCGATGTTTATAGTTTTTACATCGATGGGGGAGAACCAGATGGTTTCCCACCATCAATGTCAAGCTAAAACGAAAAGATTTGTTGTGCTATCTCCTGGGACATGGAATATAGCCCCGCCCCCGTGTTCTGATTGGCCCACGGTCCAGTCAGTCAAATACAATGGATGACCACCTATAGGTAACAACATCGATGGCAAAGGCAACAATGGCCATCACTAACACTCATTCAAAACAATCCATTCCGATTGGTTTATGCACTGTCAGTCAACAGTTTTCTATTTTACTACTTTAGCTGGGACCATCATGTGATAGTCTTCAACCAGCAAGACAATCAGTCGTGAATGTTCTTGTCACCCACCATCTTTGGCTAGTTTTGTAGGTTTTCAATAAGACTAGGGTAAGGAAAGACCTAAGTAAGTTATGGAGAGCAAAGAAAGCCCTTATGCAAATCAGTTTAGAAATTAGACCATCTGATTGGTTTATGCAATACTCATTAGGGATGGCCATAGGCCATCGATGTTTATAAAACATCTATAGGTTATGGTCGATGTTCAATAGTTTTGACATCGATGGAGGAGAACCAGATAGTTTCACACCATCGATGTCAAGCTCAAACTACTAGTTTTGTTTTGCTATTTCCTGGGACACTGAGCATAGCTCCACCCACGACACCAGTGAAGCCCCGCCCCCATATTCTGATTGGCCCACAGGCCATTCCATCAAATACAATGGATGACCACCGATATGTAACAACATCAATGGCAAGTCAACAGTTTTCTATTTAACTACTTTCGATGGGACCATCATACAACAGTCTTCAACCAACAAACCAATTGGTCAAGAACATTCTTGTTATCAACCATCTTTGGCTGGTTTTGTAGGTTTTCAATTAGACTATGGTGAGGAAGGACCTAAATTATTTATGGAGAGCAAATAAATTCCTTATGCAAATTAGTTTGAAATTAGACCATGTGATTGGTTGATGCAATTCTCATTAGGGATGACCATCGATTTTTATAAACATCGATAGATTATGGTCGATGTTCATAGTTTTTACATCGATGGGGGAGAACCAGATGGTTTCCCACCATCAATGTCAAGCTAAAACGAAAAGATTTGTTGTGCTATCTCCTGGGACATGGAATATAGCTCCACCCCCTGAAACATGTGAAGCCCCGCCCCCGTGTTCTGATTGGCCCACGGTCCAGTCAGTCAAATACAATGGATGACCACCTATAGGTAACAACATCGATGGCAAAGGCAACAATGGCCATCACTAACACTCATTCAAAACAATCCATTCCGATTGGTTTATGCACTGTCAGTCAACAATTTTCTATTTTACTACTTTAGCTGGGACCATCATGTGATAGTCTTCAACCAGCAAGACAATCAGTCGTTAATGTTCTTGTCACCCAACATCTTTGGCTAGTTTTGTAGGTTTTCAATAAGACTAGGGTGAGGAATGACCTAAGTAAGTTATGGAGAGCAAAGAAAGCCCTTATGCAAATTAGTTTAGAAATTAGACCATCTGATTGGTTGATGCAATACTCATTAGGGATGGCCATCGGCCATCGATGTTTATAAAACATCTATAGGTTATGGTCGATGTTCAATAGTTTTGACATCGATGGGGGAGAACCAGATGGTTTCACACCATCAATGTCAAGCTCAAACTACTAGTTTTGTTTTGCTATTTCCTGGGACACTGAGCATAGCTCCACCCACGACACCAGTGAAGCCCCGCCCCCATATTCTGATTGGACCACAGGCCAGTCCATCAAATACAATGGATGACCACCGATATGTAACAACATCAATGGCAAGTCAACAGTTTTCTATTTTACTACTTTTGATGGGACCATCATACAACAGTCTTCAACCAACAAACCAATTGGTCAAGAACATTCTTGTTATCAACCATCTTTGGCTGGTTTTGTAGGTTTTCAATTAGACTATGGTGAGGAAGGACCTAAATAAGTTATGGAGAGCAAATAAATTCCTAATGCAAATTAGTTTGGAAATTAGACCATGTGATTGGTTGATGCAATACTCATTAGGGATGACCATCAATGTTTATAAAACATTGATAGATTATGGTCGATGTTCATAGTTTTTACATCGATGGGGGAGAACCAGATGGTTTCCCACCATCAATGTCAAGCTAAAACGAAAAGATTTGTTGTGCTATCTCCTGGGACATGGAATATAGCTCCACCCCCTGAAACATGTGAAGCCCCGCCCCCGTGTTCTGATTGGCCCACGGTCCAGTCAGTCAAATACAATGGATGACCACCTATAGGTAACAACATCAATGGCAAAGGCAACAATGGCCATCACTAACACTCATTCAAAACAATCCATTCCGATTGGTTTATGCACTGTCAGTCAACAGTTTTCAATTTTACTACTTTAGCTGGGACCATCATGTGATAGTCTTCAAGCTGCAAGACAATCAGTCGTGAATGATCTTGTCACCCACCATCTTTGGCTAGTTTTGTAGGTTTTCAATACGACTAGGGTGAGGAAAGACCTAAGTAAGTTATGGAGAGCAAATAAAGCCCTTATGCAAATTAGTTTAGAAATTAGACCATCTGATTGGTTGATGCA
Organism: Crinia signifera; assembly: GCF_055691185.1. Lineage (NCBI taxonomy): Eukaryota > Metazoa > Chordata > Amphibia > Anura > Myobatrachidae > Crinia > Crinia signifera. The sequence continues at coordinate 73,355,535 of NC_139220.1, read as the reverse complement.
ATACTCATTAGGGATGGCCATCGGCCATCGATGTTTATAAAACATCTATAGGTTATGGTCGATGTTCAATAGTTTTGACATCGATGGGGGAGAACCAGATGGTTTCACACCATCAATGTCAAGCTCAAACTACTAGTTTTGTTTTGCTATTTCCTGGGACACTGAGCATAGCTCCACCCACGACACCAGTGAAGCCCCGCCCCCATATTCTGATTGGCCCACAGGCCAGTCCATCAAATACAATGGATGACCACCTATAGGTAACAACATCGATGGCAAAGGCAACAATGGCCATCACTAACACTCATTCAAAACAATCCATTCCAATTGGTTTATGCACTGTCAGTCAACAGTTTTCTATTTTACTACTTTAGCTGGGACCATCATGTGATAGTCTTCAACCAGCAAGACAATCAGGCGTTAATGTTCTTGTCACCCACCATCTTTGGCTAGTTTTGTAGGTTTTCAATAAGACTAGGGTGAGGAAAGACCTAAGTAAGTTATGGAGAGCAAAGAAAGCCCTTATGCAAATTAGTTTAGAAATTAGACCATCTGATTGGTTGATGCAATACTTATTAGGGATGGCCATCGGCCATCAATGTTTATAAAACATCTATAGGTTATGGTCGATGTTCAATAGTTCTGACATCGATGGGGGAGAACCAGATGGTTTCACACCATCAATGTCAAGCTCAAACTACTAGTTTTGTTTTGCTATTTCCTGGGACACTGAGCATAGCTCCACCCACGACACCAGTGAAGCCCCGCCCACATATTCTGATTGGCCCACAGGCCAGTCCATCAAATACAATGGATGACCACCGATATGTAACAACATCAATGGCAAGTCAACAGTTTTCTATTTTACTACTTTTGATGGGACCATCATACAACAGTCTTCAACCAACAAACCAATTGGTCAAGAACATTCTTGTTATCAACAATCTTTGGCTGGTTTTCAATTAGACTATGGTGAGGAAGGACCTAAATAAGTTATGGAGAGCAAATAAATACCTTATGCAAATTAGTTTGGAAATTAGACCATGTGATTGGTTGATGCAATACTCATTAGGGATGACCATCGATGTTTATACAACATCGATATATTATGGTCGATGTTCATAGTTTTTACATCGATTGGGGAGAACCAGATGGTTTCCCACCATCAATGTCAAGCTAAAACGATAAGATTTGTTGTGCTATCTCCTGAAACATGTAAAGCCCCGCCCCCGTGTTCTGATTGGCCCACGGTCCAGTCAGTCAAATACAATGGATGACCACCTATAGGTAACAACATCGATGGCAAAGGCAACAATGGCCATCACTAACACTCATTCAAAACAATCCATTCCGATTGGTTTATGCACTGTCAGTCAACAGTTTTCTATTTTACTACTTTAGCTGGGACCATCATGTGATAGTCTTCAACCAGCAAGACAATCAGTCGTGAATGTTCTTGTCACCCACCATCTTTGGCTAGTTTTGTAGGTTTTCAATAAGACTAGGGTGAGGAAAGACCTAAGTAAATTATGGAGAGCAAAGAAAGCCCTTATGCAAATTAGTTTAGAAATTAGACCATCTGATTGGTTGATGCAATACTCATTAGGGATGGCCATCGGCCATCGATGTTTATAAAACATCTATAGGTTATGGTCGATGTTCAATAGTTTTGACATCGATGGGGGAGAACCAGATGGTTTCACACCATCGATGTCAAGCTCAAACTACTAGTTTTGTTTTGCTATTTCCTGGGACACTGAGCATAGCTCCACCCACGACACCAGTGAAGCCCCGCCCCCATATTCTGATTGGCCCACAGGCCAGTCCATCAAATACAATGGATGACCACCGATATGTAACAACATCAATGGCAAGTCAACAGTTTTCTATTTTACTACTTTTGATGCGACCATCATACAACAGTCTTCAACCAACAAACTAATTGGTCAAGAACATTCTTGTTATCAACCATCTTTGGCTGGTTTTGTAGGTTTTCAATTAGACTATGGTGAGGAAGGACCTAAATAAGTTATGGAGAGCAAATAAATTCCTAATGCAAATTAGTTTGGAAATTAGACCATGTGATTGGTTGATGCAATACTCATTAGGGATGACCATCAATGTTTATAAAACATCGATAGATTATGGTCGATGTTCATAGTTTTTACATCGATGGGGGAGAACCAGATGATTTCCCACCATCAATGTCAAGCTAAAACGAAAAGATTTGTTCTGCTATCTCCTGGGACATGGAATGTAGCTCCACCCCCTGAAACATGTGAATCCCCGCCCCCGTGTTCTGATTGGCCCACGGTCCAGTCAGTCAAATACAATGGATGACCACCTATAGGTAACAACATTGATGGCAAAGGCAACAATGGCCATCACTAACACTCATTCCAAACAATCCATTCCGATTGGTTTATGCACTGTCAGTCAACAGTTTTCTATTTTACTACTTTAGCTGGGACCATCATGTGATAGTCTTCAACCAGCAAGACAATCAGTCATGAATGTTCTTGTCACCCACCATCTTTGGCTAGTTTTGTAGGTTTTCAATAAGACTAGGGTGAGGAAAGACCTAAGTAAGTTATGGAGAGCAAATAAAGCCCTTATGCAAATTAGTTTAGAAATTAGACCATCTGATTGGTTGATGCAATACTCATTAGGGATGGCCATCGGCCATTGATGTTTATAAAACATCTATAGGTTATGGTCGATGTTCAATAGTTTTGACATCGATGGGGGAGAACCAGATGGTTTCACACCATCAATGTCAAGCTCAAACTACTAGTTTTGTTTTGCTATTTCCTGGGACACTGAGCATAGCTCCACCCACGACACCAGTGAAGCCCCAACCCCATATTCTGATTGGCCCACAGGCCAGTCCATCAAATACAATGGATGACCACCGATATGTAACAACATCAATAGCATGTCAACAGTTTTCTATTTTACTACTTTTGATGGGACCATCATACAACAGTCTTCAACCAACAAACCAATTGGTCAAGAACATTCTTGTTATCAACCATCTTTGGCTGGTTTTGTAGGTTTTCAATTAGACTATGGTGAGGAAGGACCTAAATAAGTTATGGAGAGCAAATAAATTCCTTATGCAAATTAGTTTGGAAATTAGACCATGTGATTGGTTGATGCAATACTCATTAGGGATGACCATCGATGTTTATAAAACATCGATAGATTATGGTCGATATTCATAGTTTTTACATCAATTGGGGAGAACCAGATAGTTTCCCACCATCAATGTCAAGCTAAAACGAAAAGATTTGTTGTGCTATCTCCTGAAACATGTGAAGCCCCGCCCCCGTGTTCTGATTGGCCCACGGTCCAGTCAGTCAAATACAATGGATGACCACCTATAGGTAACAACATCGATGGCAAAGGCAACAATGGCCATCACTAACACTCATTCAAAACAATCCATTCCGATTGGTTTATGCACGGTCAGTCAACAGTTTTCTATTTTACTACTTTAGCTGGGACCATCATGTGATAGTCTTCAACCAGCAAGACAATCAGTCGTGAATGTTCTTGTCACCCACCATCTTTGGCTAGTTTTGTAGGTTTTCAATAAGACTAGGGTGAGGAAAGACCTAAGTAAGTTATGGAGAGCAAATAAAGCCCTTATGCAAATTAGTTTAGAAATTAGACCATCTGATTGGTTGATGCAATACTCATTAGGGATGGCCATCGACCATTGATGTTTATAAAACATCTATAGGTTATGGTCGATGTTCAATAGTTTTGACATCGATGGGGGAGAACCAGATGGTTTCACACCATCAATGTCAAGCTCAAACTACTAGTTTTGTTTTGATATTTCCTGGGACACTGAGCATAGCTCCACCCACGAAGCCCCGCCCCCATATTCTGATTGGCCCACAGGCCAGTCCATCAAATACAATGGATGACCACCGATATGTAACAACATCAATGGCAAGTCAACAGTTTTCTATTTTACTACTTTTGATGGGACCATCATACAACAGTCTTCAACCAACAAACCAATTGGTCAAGAACATTCTTGTTATCAAACATCTTTGGCTGGTTTTGTAGGTTTTCAATTAGACTATGGTGAGGAAGGACCTAAATAAGTTATGGAGAGCAAATAAATTCCTTATGCAAATTAGTTTGGATATTAGACCATGTGATTGGTTGATGCAATTCTCATTAGGGATGACCATCGATGTTTATAAAACATCGATAGATTATGGTCGATGTTCATAGTTTTTACATCGATGGGGGAGAACCAGATGGTTTCGGACCATCAATGTCAAGCTAAAACGAAAAGATTTGTTGTGCTATCTCCTGGGACATGGAATATAGCTCCACCCCCTGAAACATGTGAAGCCCCGCCCCCGTGTTCTGATTGTCCCACGGTCCAGTCAGTCAAATACAATGGATAACCACCTATAGGTAACAACATCGATGGCAAAGGCAACAATGGCCATCACTAACACTCATTCAAAACAATCCATTCCGATTGGTTTATGCACTGTCAGTCAACAGTTTTCTATTTTACTACTTTAGTTGGGACCATTATGTGATATTATTCAACCAGCAAGACAATCAGTCGTTAATGTTCATGTCACCCACCATCTTTGGCTAGTTTTGTAGGTTTTCAATAAGACTAGGGTGAGTAATGACCTAAGTAAGTTATGGAGAGCAAATAAATCCCTTATGCAAATTTGTTTAGAAATTAGACCATCTGATTGGTTGATGCAATTCTCATTAGGGATGGCCATCAGGCATCGATGTTTATAAAACATCTATAGGTTATGGTCATTGTTCAATAGTTTTGACATCGATGGGGGAGAACCAGATGGTTTCACACCATCAATGTCAAGCTCAAACTACTAGTTTTGTTATTTCCTGGGACACTGAGCATAGCTCCACCCACGACACCAGTGAAGCCCCGCCCCCATATTCTGATTGGCCCACAGGCCAGTCCATCAAATACAATGGATGACCACCGATATGTAACAACATCAATGGCAAGTCAACAGTTTTCTATTTTACTACTTTTGATGGGACCATCATACAACAGTCTTCAACCAACAAACCAATTGGTCAAGAACATTCTTGTTATCAACCATCTTTGGCTGGTTTTGTCGGTTTCCAATTAGACTATGGTGAGGAAGGACCTAAATAAGTTATGGAGAGCAAATAAATTCCTTATGCAAATTAGTTTGGAAATTAGACCATGTGATTGGTTGATGCAATACTCATTAGGGATGACAATCGATGTTTATAAAACATCGATAGATTATGGTCGATGTTCATAGTTTTTACATCGATGGGGGAGAACCAGATGGTTTCCCACCATCAATGTCAAGCTAAAACGAAAAGATTTGTTGTGCTATCTCCTGGGACATGGAATATAGCTCCACCCCCTGAAACATGTGAAGCCCCGCCCCCGTGTTCTGATTGGCCCACGGTCCAGTCAGTCAAATACAATGGATGACCACCTATAGGTAACAACATCGATGGCAAAGGCAACAATGGCCATCACTAACACTCATTCAAAACAATCCATTCCGATTGGTTTATGCACTGTCAGTCAACAGTTTTCAATTTTACTACTTTAGCTGGGACCATCATGTGATAGTCTTCAACCTGCAAGACAATCAGTCATGAATGATCTTGTCACCCACCATCTTTGGCTAGTTTTGTAGGTTTTCAATACGACTAGGGTGAGGAAAGACCTAAGTAAGTTATGGAGAGCAAATAAAGCCCTTATGCAAATTAGTTTAGAAATTAGACCATCTGATTGGTTGATGCAATACTCATTAGGGATGGCCATCGGCCATCGATGTTTATAAAACATCTATAGGTTATGGTCGATGTTCAATAGTTTTGACATCGATGGGGGAGAACCAGATGGTTTCACACCATCAATGTCAAGCTCAAACTACTAGTTTTGTTTTGCTATTTCCTGGGACACTGAGCATAGCTCCACCCACGACACCAGTGAAGCCCCGCCCCCATATTCTGATTGGCCCACAGGCCAGTCCATCAAATACAATGGATGACCACCGATATGTAACAACATCAATGGCAAGTCAACAGTTTTCTATTTTACTACTTTTGATGGGACCATCATACAACAGTCTTCAACCAACAAACCAATTGGTCAAGAACATTCTTGTTATCAACCATCTTTGGCTGGTTTTGTAGGTTTTCAATTAGACTATGGTGAGGAAGGACCTAAATAAGTTATGGAGAGCAAATAAATTCCTTATGCAAATTAGTTTGGAAATTAGACCATGTGATTGGTTGATGCAATACTCATTAGGGATGACCATCGATGTTTATAAAACATCGATATATTATGGTCGATGTTCATAGTTTTTACATCGATTGGGGAGAACCAGATGGTTTCCCACCATCAATGTCAAGCTAAAACGAAAAGATTTGTTGTGCTATCTCCTGAAACATGTGAAGCCCCGCCCCCGTGTTCTGATTGGCCCACGGTCCAGTCAGTCAAATACAATGGATGACCACCTATAGGTAACAACATCGATGGCAAAGGCAACAATGGCCATCACTAACACTCATTCAAAACAATTCATTCCGATTGGTTTATGCACTGTCAGTCAACAGTTTTCTATTTTACTACTTTAGCTGGGACCATCATGTGATAGTCTTCATCCAGCAAGACAATCAGTCGTAAATGTTCTTGTCACCCACCATCTTTGGCTAGTTTTGTAGGTTTTCAATAAGACTAGGGTGAGGAAAGACCTAAGTAAGTTATGGAGAGCAAATAAAGCCCTTATGCAAATTAGTTTAGAAATTAGACCATCTGATTGGTTGATGCAATACTCATTAGGGATGGCCATCGGCCATCGATGTTTATAAAACATCTATAGGTTATGGTCGATGTTCAATAGTTTTGACATCGATGGGGGAGAACCAGATGGTTTCACACCATCAATGTCAAGCTCAAACTACTAGTTTTGTTTTGCTATTTCCTGGGACACTGAGCATAGCTCCACCCACGACACCAGTGAAGCCCCGCCCCCATATTCTGATTGGCCCACAGGCCAGTCCATCAAATACAATGGATGACCACCGATATGTAACAACATCAATGGCAAGTCAACAGTTTTCTATTTTACTACTTTTGATGGGACCATCATACAACAGTCTTCAACCAACAAACCAATTGGTCAAGAACATTCTTGTTATCAACCATCTTTGGCTGGTTTTGTAGGTTTTCAATTAGACTATGGTGAGGAAGGACCTAAATAAGTTATGGAGAGCAAATAAATTCCTTATGCAAATTAGTTTGGAAATTAGACCATGTGATTGGTTGATGCAATTCTCATTAGGGATGACCATCGATGTTTATAAAACATCGATAGATTATGGTCGATGTTCATAGTTTTTACATCGATGGGGGAGAACCAGATGGTTTCCCACCATCAATGTCAAGCTAAAACGAAAAGATTTGTTGTGCTATCTCCTGGGACATGGAATATAGCTCCACCCCCTGAAACATGTGAAGCCCCGCCCCCGTGTTCTGATTGGCCCACGGTCCAGTCAGTCAAATACAATGGATGACCACCTATAGGTAACAACATCGATGGCAAAGGCAACAATGGCCATCACTAACACTCATTCAAAACAATCCATTCCGATTGGTTTATGCACTGTCAGTCAACAGTTTTCTATTTTACTACTTTAGCTGGGACCATCATGTGATAGTCTTCAACCAGCAAGACAATCAGTCGTGGATGTTCTTGTCACCCACCATCTTTGGCTAGTTTTGTAGGTTTTCAATAAGACTAGGGTGAGGAAAGACCTAAGTAAGTTATGGAGAGCAAAGAAAGCCCTTATGCAAATTAGTTTAGAAATTAGACCGTCTGATTGGTTGATGCAATACTCATTAGGGATGGCCATCGGCCATCGATGTTTATAAAACATCTATAGGTTATGGTCGATGTTCAATAGTTTTGACATCGATGGGGGAGAACCAGATGGTTTCACACCATCAATGTCAAGCTCAAACTACTAGTTTTGTTTTGCTATTTCCTGGGACACTGAGCATAGCTCCACCCACGACACCAGTGAAGCCCCGCCCCCATATTCTGATTGGCCCACAGGCCAGTCCATCAAATACAATGGATGACCACCGATATGTAACAACATCAATGGCAAGTCAACAGTTTTCTATTTTACTTCTTTTGATGGGACCATCATACAACAGTCTTCAACCAACAAACCAATTGGTCAAGAACATTCTTGTTATCAACCATCTTTGGCTGGTTTTGTAGGTTTTCAATTAGACTATGGTGAGGAAGGACCTAAATAAGTTATGGAGAGCAAATAAATTCCTTATGCAAATTAGTTTGGAAATTAGACCATGTGATTGGTTGATGCAATTCTCATTAGGGATGACCATCGATGTTTATAAAACATCGATAGATTATGGTCGATGTTCATAGTTTTTACATCGATGGGGGAGAACCAGATGGTTTCCCACCATCAATGTCAAGCTAAAACGAAAAGATTTGTTGTGCTATCTCCTGGGACATGGAATATAGCTCCACCCCCTGAAACATGTGAAGCCCCGCCCCCGTGTTCTGATTGGCCCACGGTCCAGTCAGTCAAATACAATGGATGACCATCTATAGGTAACAACATCGATGGCAAAGGCAACAATGGCCATCACTAACACTCATTCAAAACAATCCATTCCGATTGGTTTATGCACTGTCAGTCAACAGTTTTCTATTTTACTACTTTAGCTGGGACCATCATGTGATAGTCTTCAACCAGCAAGACAATCAGTCGTAAATGTTCTTGTCACCCACCATCTTTGGCTAGTTTTGTAGGTTTTCAATAAGACTAGGGTAAGGAAAGACCTAAGTAAGTTATGGAGAGCAAAGAAAGCCCTTATGCAAATTAGTTTAGAAATTAGACCATCTGATTGGTTGATGCAATACTCATTAGGGATGGCCATCGGCCATCGGCCATCGATGTTTATAAAACATCTATAGGTTATGGTCGATGTTCAATAGTTTTTACATCGATGGGGGAGAACCAGATGGTTTCACGCCATCAATTTCAAGCTCAAACTACTAGTTTTGTTTTGCTATTTCCTGGGACACTGAGCATAGCTCCACCCACGACACCAGTGAAGCCCCGCCCCCATATTCTGATTGGCCCATAGGCCAGTCCATCAAATACAATGGATGACCACCAATATGTAACAACATCAATGGCAAGTCAACAGTTTTCTATTTTACTACTTTTGATGGGACCATCATACAACAGTCTTCAACCAACAAACCAATTGGTCAAGAACATTCTTGTTATCAACCATCTTTGGCTGGTTTTGTATGTTTTCAATTAGACTATGGTGAGGAAGGACCTGAATAAGTTATGGAGAGCAAAAAAAATCCTTATGCAAATTAGTTTGGAAATTAGACCATGTGATTGGTTGATGCAATTCTCATTAGGGATGACCATCGATGTTTATAAAACATCGATAGATTATGGTCGATGTTCATAGTTTTTACATCGATGGGGGAAAACCAGATGGTTTCCCACCATAAATGTCAAGCTAAGACGAAAAGATTTGTTGTGCTATCTCCTGGGACATGGAATATAGCTCCACCCCCTGAAACATGTGAAGCCCCGCCCCCGTGTTCTGATTGGCCCACGGTCCAGTCAGTCAAATACAATGGATGACCACCTATAGGTAACAACATCGATGGCAAAGGCAACAATGGCCATCACTAACACTCATTCAAAACAATCCATTCCGATTGGTTTATGCACTGTCAGTCAACAGTTTTCTATTTTACTACTTTAGCTGGGACCATCATGTGATAGTCTTCAACCAGCAAGACAATCAGTCGTGAATGTTCTTGTCACCCACCATCTTTGGCTAGTTTTGTAGGTTTTCAATAAGACTAGGGTGAGGAAAGACCTAAGTAAGTTATGGAGAGCAAAGAAAGCCCTTATGCAAATTAGTTTAGAAATTAGACCATCTGATTGGTTTATGCAATACTCATTAGGGATGGCCATCGGCCATCGGCCATCGGCCATCGATGTTTATAAAACATCTATAGGTTATGGTCGATGTTCAATAGTTTTGACATCGATGGGGGAGAACCAGATGGTTTCACACCATCAATTTCAAGCTCAAACTACTAGTTTTGTTTTGCTATTTCCTGGGACACTGAGCATAGCTCCACCCACGACACCAGTGAAGCCCCGCCCCCATATTCTGATTGGCCCATAGGCCAGTCCATCAAATACAATGGATGACCACCGATATGTAACAACATCAATGGCAAGTCAACAGTTTTCTATTTTACTACTTTTGATGGGACCATCATACAACAGTCTTCAACCAACAAACCAGTTGGTCAAGAACATTCTTGTTATCAACCATCTTTGGCTGGTTTTGTAGGTTTTCAATTAGACTATGGTGAGGAAGGACCTAAATAAGTTATGGAGAGCAAATAAATTCCTTATGCAAATTAGTTTGGAAATTAGACCATGTGATTGGTTGATGCAATTCTCATTAGGGATGACCATCGATGTTTATAAAACATCGATAGATTATGGTCGATGTTCATAGTTTTTACATCGATGGGGGAGAACCAGATGGTTTCGCACCATCAATGTCAAGCTAAAACGAAAAGATTTGTTGTGCTATCTCCTGGGACATGAAATATAGCTCCACCCCCTGAAACATGTGAAGCCCCGCCCCCGTGTTCTGATTGGCCCACGGTCCAGTCAGTCAAATACAATGGATGACCACCTATAGGTAACAACATCGATGGCAAAGGCAACAATGGCCATCACTAACACTCATTCAAAACAATCCATTCCGATTAGTTTATGCACTGTCAGTCAACAGTTTTCTATTTTACTACTTTAGCTGGGACCATCATGTGATAGTCTTCAACCAGCAAGACAATCAGTCGTAAATGTTCTTGTCACCCACCATCTTTGGCTAGTTTTGTAGGTTTTCAATAAGACTAGGGTAATGAAAGACCTAAGTAAGTTATGGAGAGCAAAGAAAGCCCTTATGCAAATCAGTTTAGAAATTAGACCATCTGATTGATTTATGCAATACTCATTAGGGATGGCCATCGGCCATCGGCCATCGATGTTTATAAAACATCTATAGGTTATGGTCGATGTTCAATAGTTTTGACATCGATGGAGGAGAACCAGATGGTTTCACACCATCGATGTCAAGCTCAAACTACTAGTTTTGTTTTGCTATTTCCTGGGACACTGAGCATAGCTCCACCCACGACACCAGTGAAGCCCCGCCCCCATATTCTGATTGGCCCACAGGCCAGTCCATCAAATACAATGGATGACCACCGATATGTAACAACATCAATGGCAAGTCAACAGTTTTCTATTTAACTACTTTTGATGGGACCATCATACAACAGTCTTCAACCAACAAACCAATTGGTCAAGAACATTCTTGTTATCAACCATCTTTGGCTGGTTTTGTAGGTTTTCAATTAGACTATGGTGAGGAAGGACCTAAATTATTTATGGAGAGCAAATAAATTCCTTATGCAAATTAGTTTGGAAATTAGACCATGTGATTGGTTGATGCAATTCTCATTAGGGATGACCATCGATTTTTATAAACATCGATAGATTATGGTCGATGTTCATAGTTTTTACATCGATGGGGGAGAACCAGATGGTTTCCCACCATCAATGTCAAGCTAAAACGAAAAGATTTGTTGTGCTATCTCCTGGGACATGGAATATAGCTCCACCCCCTGAAACATGTGAAGCCCCGCCCCCGTGTTCTGATTGGCCCACGGTCCAGTCAGTCAAATACAATGGATGACCACCTATAGGTAACAACATCGATGGCAAAGGCAACAATGGCCATCACTAACACTCATTCAAAACAATCCATTCCGATTGGTTTATGCACTGTCAGTCAACAGTTTTCTATTTTACTACTTTAGCTGGGACCATCATGTGATAGTCTTCAACCAGCAAGACAATCAGTCGTTAATGTTCTTGTCACCCAACATCATTGGCTAGTTTTGTAGGTTTTCAATAAGACTAGGGTGAGGAAAGACCTAAGTAAGTTATGGAGAGCAAAGAAAGCCCTTATGCAAATTAGTTTAGAAATTAGACCATCTGATTGGTTGATGCAATACTCATTAGGGATGGCCATCGGCCATCGATGTTTATAAAACATCTATAGGTTATGGTCGATGTTCAATAGTTTTGACATCGATGGGGGAGAACCAGATGGTTTCACACCATCAATGTCAAGCTCAAACTACTAGTTTTGTTTTGCTATTTCCTGGGACACTGAGCATAGCTCCACCCATGACACCAGTGAAGCCCCGCCCCCATATTATGATTGGCCCATAGGCCAATCCATAAAATACAATGGATGACCACCAATATGTAACAACATCAATGGCAAGTCAACAGTTTTCTATTTTACTACTTTTGATGGGACCATCATACAACAGTCTTCAACCAACAAACCAGTTGGTCAAGAACATTCTTGTTATCAACCATCTTTGGCTGGTTTTGTAGGTTTTCAATTAGACTATGGTGAGGAAGGACCTAAATAAGTTATGGAGAGCAAATAAATTCCTTATGCAAATTAGTTTGGAAATTAGACCATGTGATTGGTTGATGCAATTCTCATTAGGGATGACCATCGATGTTTATAAAACATCGATAGATTATGGTCGATGTTCATAGTTTTTACATCGATGGGGGAGAACCAGATGGTTTCCCACCATCAATGTCAAGCTAAAACGAAAAGATTTGTTGTGCTATCTCCTGGGACATGAAATATAGCTCCACCCCCTGAAACATGTGAAGCCCCGCCCCCGTGTTCTGATTGGCCCACGGTCCAGTCAGTCAAATACAATGGATGACCACCTATAGGTAACAACATCGATGGCAAAGGCAACAATGGCCATCACTAACACTCATTCAAAACAATCCATTCCGATTGGTTTATGCACTGTCAGTCAACAGTTTTCTATTTTACTACTTTAGCTGGGACCATCATGTGATAGTCTTCAACCAGCAAGACAATCAGTCGTGAATGTTCTTGTCACCCACCATCTTTGGCTAGTTTTGTAGGTTTTCAATAAGACTAGGGTGAGGAAAGACCTAAGTAAGTTATGGAGAGCAAAAAAAGCCCTTATGCAAATTAGTTTAGAAATTAGACCATCTGATTGGTTGATGCAATACTCATTAGGGATGGCCATCGGCCATCGATGTTTATAAAACATCTATAGGTTATGGTCGATGTTCAATAGTTTTGACATCGATGGGGGAGAACCAGATGGTTTCACACCATCAATGTCAAGCTCAAACTACTAGTTTTGTTTTGCTATTTCCTGGGACACTGAGCATAGCTCCACCCACGACACCAGTGAAGCCCCGCCCCCATATTCTGATTGGCCCACAGGCCAGTCCATCAAATACAATGGATGACCACCGATATGTAACAACATCAATGGCAAGTCAACAGTTTTCTATTTTACTACTTTTGATGGGACCATCATACAACAGTCTTCAACCAACAAACCAATTGGTCAAGAACATTCTTGTTATCAACCATCTTTGGCTGGTTTTGTAGGTTTTCAATTAGACTATGGTGAGGAAGGACCTAAATAAGTTATGGAGAGCAAATAAATTCCTTATGCAAATTAGTTTGGAAATTAGACCATGTGATTGTTGATGCAATTCTCATTAGGGATGACCATCGATGTTTATAAAGCATCGATAGATTATGGTCGATGTTCATAGTTTTTACATCGATGGGGGAGAACCAGATGATTTCCCACCATCAATGTCAAGCTAAAACGAAAATATTTGTTGTGCTATCTCCTGGGACATGGAATATAGCTCCACCCCCTGAAACATGTGAAGCCCCGCCCCCGTGTTCTGATTGGCCCACGGTCCAGTCAGTCAAATACAATGGATGACCACCTATAGGTAACAACATCGATGGCAAAGGCAACAATGGCCATCACTAACACTCATTCAAAACAATCCATTCCGATTGGTTTATGCACTGTCAGTCAACAGTTTTCTATTTTACTACTTTAGCTGGGACCATCATGTGATAGTCTTCAACCAGCAAGACAATCAGTCGTGAATGTTCTTGTCACCCACCATCTTTGGCTAGTTTTGTAGGTTTTCAATAAGACTAGGGTGAGGAAAGACCTAAGTAAGTTATGGAGAGCAAAAAAGCCCTTATGCAAATTAGTTTAGAAATTAGACCATCTGATTGGTTGATGCAATACTCATTAGGGATGGCCATCGGCCATCGATGTTTATAAAACATCTATAGGTTATGGTCGATGTTCAATAGTTTTGACATCGATGGGGGAGAACCAGATGGTTTCACACCATCAATATCAAGCTCAAACTACTAGTTTTGTTTTGCTATTTCCTGGGACACTGAGCATAGCTCCACCCACGACACCAGTGAAGCCCCGCCCCCATATTCTGATTGGCCCACAGGCCAGTCCATCAAATACAATGGATGACCACCGATATGTAACAACATCAATGGCAAGTCAACAGTTTTCTATTTTACTACTTTTGATGGGACCATCATACAACAGTCTTCAACCAACAAACCAATTGGTCAAGAACATTCTTGTTATCAACCATCTTTGGCTGGTTTTGTAGGTTTTCGAATAGACTATGGTGAGGATGGACCTAAATAAGTTATGGAGAGCAAATAAATTCCTTATGCAAATTAGTTTGGAAATTAGACCATGTGATTGGTTGATGCAATACTCATTAGGGATGACGATCAATGTTTATAAAACATCGATAGATTATGGTCGATGTTCATAGTTTTTACATCGATGGGGGAGAACCAGATGGTTTCCCACCATCAATGTCAAGCTAAAACGAAAAGATTTGTTGTGCTATCTCCTGAAACATGTGAAGCCCCGCCCTCGTGTTCTGATTGGCCCACGGTCCAGTCAGTCAAATACAATGGATGACCACCTATAGGTAACAACATCGATGGCAAAGGCAACGATGGCCATCACTAACACTCATTCAAAACAATCCATTCCGATTGGTTTATGCACTGTCAGTCAACAGTTTTCTATTTTACTACTTTAGCTGGGACCATCATGTGATAGTCTTCAACCAGCAAGACAATCAGTCGTTAATGTTCTTGTCACCCAACATCATTGGCTAGTTTTGTAGGTTTTCAATCAGACTAGGGTGAGGAAAGACCTAAGTAAGTTATGGAGAGCAAAGAAAGCCCTTATGCAAATTAGTTTAGAAATTAGACCATCTGATTGGTTGATGCAATACTCATTAGGGATGGCCATCGGCCATCGATGTTTATAAAACATCTATAGGTTATGGTCGATGTTCAATAGTTCTGACATCGATGGGGGAGAACCAGATGGTTTCACACCATCAATGTCAAGCTCAAACTACTAGTTTTGTTTTGCTATTTCCTGGGACACTGAGCATAGCTCCACCCACGACACCAGTGAAGCCCCGCCCCCATATTCTGATTGGCCCACATGCCAGTCCATCAAATACAATGGATGACCACCGATATGTAACAACATCAATGGCAAGTCAACAGTTTTCTATTTTACTACTTTTGATGGGACATCATACAACAGTCTTCAACCAACAAACCAATTGGTCAAGAACATTCTTGTTATCAACCATCTTTGGCTAGTTTTGTAGGTTTTCAATTAGACTATGGTGAGGAAGGACCTAAATAAGTTATGGAGAGCAAATAAATTCCTTATGCAAATTAGTTTGGAAATTAGACCATGTGATTGGTTGATGCAATACTCATTAGGGATGACCATTGATGTTTATAAAACATCGATAGATTATGGTCAATGTTCATAGTTTTTACATCGATTGGGGAGAACCAGATGGTTTCCCACCATCAATGTCAAGCTAAAACGAAAAGATTTGTTGTGCTATCTCCTGAAACATGTGAAGCCCCGCCCCCATGTTCTGATTGGCCCACGGTCCAGTCAGTCAAATACAATGGATGACCACCTATAGGTAACAACATCGATGGCAAAGGCAACAATGGCCATCACTAACACTCATTCAAAACAATCCATTCCGATTGGTTTATGCACTGTCAGTCAACAGTTTTCTATTTTACTACTTTAGCTGGGACCATCATGTGATATTCTTCAACCAGCAAGAAAATCAGTCGTGAATGTTCTTGTCACCCACCATCTTTGGCTAGTTTTGTAGGTTTTCAATAAGACTAGGGTGAGGAAAGACCTAAGTAAGTTATGGAGAGCAAATAAAGCCCTTATGCAAATTAGTTTAGAAATTAGACCATCTGATTGGTTGATGCAATACTCATTAGGGATGGCCATCGGCCATCGATGTTTATAAAACATCTATAGGTTATGGTCGATGTTCAATAGTTCTGACATCGATGGGGGAGAACCAGATGGTTTCACACCATCAATGTCAAGCTCAAACTACTAGTTTTGTTTTGCTATTTCCTGGGACACTGAGCATAGCTCCACCCACGACACCAGTGAAGCCCCGCCCCCATATTCTGATTGGCCCACATGCCAGTCCATCAAATACAATGGATGACCACCGATATGTAACAACATCAATGGCAAGTCAACAGTTTTCTATTTTACTACTTTTGATGGGACATCATACAACAGTCTTCAACCAACAAACCAATTGGTCAAGAACATTCTTGTTATCAACCATCTTTGGCTAGTTTTGTAGGTTTTCAATTAGACTATGGTGAGGAAGGACCTAAATAAGTTATGGAGAGCAAATAAATTCCTTATGCAAATTAGTTTGGAAATTAGACCATGTGATTGGTTGATGCAATACTCATTAGGGATGACCATTGATGTTTATAAAACATCGATAGATTATGGTCAATGTTCATAGTTTTTACATCGATTGGGGAGAACCAGATGGTTTCCCACCATCAATGTCAAGCTAAAACGAAAAGATTTGTTGTGCTATCTCCTGAAACATGTGAAGCCCCGCCCCCATGTTCTGATTGGCCCACGGTCCAGTCAGTCAAATACAATGGATGACCACCTATAGGTAACAACATCGATGGCAAAGGCAACAATGGCCATCACTAACACTCATTCAAAACAATCCATTCCGATTGGTTTATGCACTGTCAGTCAACAGTTTTCTATTTTACTACTTTAGCTGGGACCATCATGTGATATTCTTCAACCAGCAAGAAAATCAGTCGTGAATGTTCTTGTCACCCACCATCTTTGGCTAGTTTTGTAGGTTTTCAATAAGACTAGGGTGAGGAAAGACCTAAGTAAGTTATGGAGAGCAAATAAAGCCCTTATGCAAATTAGTTTAGAAATTAGACCATCTGATTGGTTGATGCAATACTCATTAGGGATGGCCATCGGCCATCGATGTTTATAAAACATCTATAGGTTATGGTCGATGTTCAATAGTTTTGACATCGATGGGGGAGAACCAGATGGTTTCACACCATCAATGTCAAGCTCAAACTACTAGTTTTGTTTTGCTATTTCCTGGGACACTGAGCATAGCTCCACCCACGACACCAGTGAAGCCCCGCCCTCATATTCTGATTGGCCCACAGGCCAGTCCATCAAATACAATGGATGACCACCGATATGTAACAACATCAATGGCAAGTCAACAGTTTTCTATTTTACTACTTTTGATGGGACCATCATACAACAGTCTTCCATCAACAAACCAATTGGTCAAGAACATTCTTGTTATCAACCATCTTTGGCTGGTTTTGTAGGTTTTCAATTAGACTATGGTGAGGAAGGACCTAAATAAGTTATGGAGAGCAAATAAATTCCTTATGCAAATTAGTTTGGAAATTAGACCATGTAATTGGTTGATGCAATACTCATTAGGGATGACCATTGATGTTTATAAAACATCGATAGATTATGGTCAATGTTCATAGTTTTTACATCGATTGGGGAGAACCAGATGGTTTCCCACCATCAATGTCAAGCTAAAACGAAAAGATTTGTTGTGCTATCTCCTGAAACATGTGAAGCCCCGCCCCCGTGTTCTGATTGGCCCACGATCCAGTCAGTCAAATACAATGGATGACCACCTATAGGTAACAAAATCGATGGCAAAGGCAACAATGGCCATCACTAACACTCATTCAAAACAATCCATTCCGATTGGTTTATGCACTGTCAGTCAACAGTTTTCTATTTTACTACTTTAGCTGGGACCATCATGTGATAGTCTTCAACCAGCAAGACAATCAGTCGTGAATGTTCTTGTCACCCACCATCTTTGGCTAGTTTTGTAGGTTTTCAATAAGACTAGGGTGAGGAAAGACCTAAGTAAGTTATGGAGAGCAAAAAAAGCCCTTATGCAAATTAGTTTAGAAATTAGACCATCTGATTGGTTGATGCAATACTCATTAGGGATGGCCATCGGCCATCGATGTTTATAAAACATCTATAGGTTATGGTCGATGTTCAATAGTTTTGACATCGATGGGGGAGAACCAGATGGTTTCACACCATCAATGTCAAGCTCAAACTACTAGTTTTGTTTTGCTATTTCCTGGGACACTGAGCATAGCTCCACCCACAACACCAGTGAAGCCCCGCCCCCATATTCTGATTGGCCCACAGGCCAGTCCATCAAATACAATGGATGACCACCGATATGTAACAACATCAATGGCAAGTCAACAGTTTTCTATTTTACTACTTTTGATGGGACCATCATACAACAGTCTTCAACCAACAAACCAATTGGTCAAGAACATTCTTGTTATCAACCATCTTTGGCTGGTTTTGTAGGTTTTCAATTAGACTATGGTGAGGAAGGACCTAAATAAGTTATGGAGAGCAAATAAATTCCTTATGCAAATTAGTTTGGAAATTAGACCATGTGATTGTTGATGCAATTCTCATTAGGGATGACCATCGATGTTTATAAAGCATCGATAGATTATGGTCGATGTTCATAGTTTTTACATCGATGGGGGAGAACCAGATGATTTCCCACCATCAATGTCAAGCTAAAACGAAAATATTTGTTGTGCTATCTCCTGGGACATGGAATATAGCTCCACCCCCTGAAACATGTGAAGCCCCGCCCCCGTGTTCTGATTGGCCCACGGTCCAGTCAGTCAAATACAATGGATGACCACCTATAGGTAACAACATCGATGGCAAAGGCAACAATGGCCATCACTAACACTCATTCAAAACAATCCATTCCGATTGGTTTATGCACTGTCAGTCAACAGTTTTCTATTTTACTACTTTAGCTGGGACCATCATGTGATAGTCTTCAACCAGCAAGACAATCAGTCGTGAATGTTCTTGTCACCCACCATCTTTGGCTAGTTTTGTAGGTTTTCAATAAGACTAGGGTGAGGAAAGACCTAAGTAAGTTATGGAGAGCAAAAAAGCCCTTATGCAAATTAGTTTAGAAATTAGACCATCTGATTGGTTGATGCAATACTCATTAGGGATGGCCATCGGCCATCGATGTTTATAAAACATCTATAGGTTATGGTCGATGTTCAATAGTTTTGACATCGATGGGGGAGAACCAGATGGTTTCACACCATCAATATCAAGCTCAAACTACTAGTTTTGTTTTGCTATTTCCTGGGACACTGAGCATAGCTCCACCCACGACACCAGTGAAGCCCCGCCCCCATATTCTGATTGGCCCACAGGCCAGTCCATCAAATACAATGGATGACCACCGATATGTAACAACATCAATGGCAAGTCAACAGTTTTCTATTTTACTACTTTTGATGGGACCATCATACAACAGTCTTCAACCAACAAACAAATTGGTCAAGAACATTCTTGTTATCAACCATCTTTGGCTGGTTTTGTAGGTTTTCGAATAGACTATGGTGAGGATGGACCTAAATAAGTTATGGAGAGCAAATAAATTCCTTATGCAAATTAGTTTGGAAATTAGACCATGTGATTGGTTGATGCAATACTCATTAGGGATGACGATCAATGTTTATAAAACATCGATAGATTATGGTCGATGTTCATAGTTTTTACATCGATGGGGGAGAACCAGATGGTTTCCCACCATCAATGTCAAGCTAAAACGAAAAGATTTGTTGTGCTATCTCCTGAAACATGTGAAGCCCCGCCCTCGTGTTCTGATTGGCCCACGGTCCAGTCAGTCAAATACAATGGATGACCACCTATAGGTAACAACATCGATGGCAAAGGCAACAATGGCCATCACTAACACTCATTCAAAACAATCCATTCCGATTGGTTTATGCACTGTCAGTCAACAGTTTTCTATTTTACTACTTTAGCTGGGACCATCATGTGATAGTCTTCAACCAGCAAGACAATCAGTCGTTAATGTTCTTGTCACCCAACATCATTGGCTAGTTTTGTAGGTTTTCAATCAGACTAGGGTGAGGAAAGACCTAAGTAAGTTATGGAGAGCAAAGAAAGCCCTTATGCAAATTAGTTTAGAAATTAGACCATCTGATTGGTTGATGCAATACTCATTAGGGATGGCCATCGGCCATCGATGTTTATAAAACATCTATAGGTTATGGTCGATGTTCAATAGTTCTGACATCGATGGGGGAGAACCAGATGGTTTCACACCATCAATGTCAAGCTCAAACTACTAGTTTTGTTTTGCTATTTCCTGGGACACTGAGCATAGCTCCACCCACGACACCAGTGAAGCCCCGCCCCCATATTCTGATTGGCCCACATGCCAGTCCATCAAATACAATGGATGACCACCGATATGTAACAACATCAATGGCAAGTCAACAGTTTTCTATTTTACTACTTTTGATGGGACATCATACAACAGTCTTCAACCAACAAACCAATTGGTCAAGAACATTCTTGTTATCAACCATCTTTGGCTAGTTTTGTAGGTTTTCAATTAGACTATGGTGAGGAAGGACCTAAATAAGTTATGGAGAGCAAATAAATTCCTTATGCAAATTAGTTTGGAAATTAGACCATGTGATTGGTTGATGCAATACTCATTAGGGATGACCATTGATGTTTATAAAACATCGATAGATTATGGTCAATGTTCATAGTTTTTACATCGATTGGGGAGAACCAGATGGTTTCCCACCATCAATGTCAAGCTAAAACGAAAAGATTTGTTGTGCTATCTCCTGAAACATGTGAAGCCCCGCCCCCATGTTCTGATTGGCCCACGGTCCAGTCAGTCAAATACAATGGATGACCACCTATAGGTAACAACATCGATGGCAAAGGCAACAATGGCCATCACTAACACTCATTCAAAACAATCCATTCCGATTGGTTTATGCACTGTCAGTCAACAGTTTTCTATTTTACTACTTTAGCTGGGACCATCATGTGATATTCTTCAACCAGCAAGAAAATCAGTCGTGAATGTTCTTGTCACCCACCATCTTTGGCTAGTTTTGTAGGTTTTCAATAAGACTAGGGTGAGGAAAGACCTAAGTAAGTTATGGAGAGCAAATAAAGCCCTTATGCAAATTAGTTTAGAAATTAGACCATCTGATTGGTTGATGCAATACTCATTAGGGATGGCCATCGGCCATCGATGTTTATAAAACATCTATAGGTTATGGTCGATGTTCAATAGTTCTGACATCGATGGGGGAGAACCAGATGGTTTCACACCATCAATGTCAAGCTCAAACTACTAGTTTTGTTTTGCTATTTCCTGGGACACTGAGCATAGCTCCACCCACGACACCAGTGAAGCCCCGCCCCCATATTCTGATTGGCCCACATGCCAGTCCATCAAATACAATGGATGACCACCGATATGTAACAACATCAATGGCAAGTCAACAGTTTTCTATTTTACTACTTTTGATGGGACATCATACAACAGTCTTCAACCAACAAACCAATTGGTCAAGAACATTCTTGTTATCAACCATCTTTGGCTAGTTTTGTAGGTTTTCAATTAGACTATGGTGAGGAAGGACCTAAATAAGTTATGGAGAGCAAATAAATTCCTTATGCAAATTAGTTTGGAAATTAGACCATGTGATTGGTTGATGCAATACTCATTAGGGATGACCATTGATGTTTATAAAACATCGATAGATTATGGTCAATGTTCATAGTTTTTACATCGATTGGGGAGAACCAGATGGTTTCCCACCATCAATGTCAAGCTAAAACGAAAAGATTTGTTGTGCTATCTCCTGAAACATGTGAAGCCCCGCCCCCATGTTCTGATTGGCCCACGGTCCAGTCAGTCAAATACAATGGATGACCACCTATAGGTAACAACATCGATGGCAAAGGCAACAATGGCCATCACTAACACTCATTCAAAACAATCCATTCCGATTGGTTTATGCACTGTCAGTCAACAGTTTTCTATTTTACTACTTTAGCTGGGACCATCATGTGATATTCTTCAACCAGCAAGAAAATCAGTCGTGAATGTTCTTGTCACCCACCATCTTTGGCTAGTTTTGTAGGTTTTCAATAAGACTAGGGTGAGGAAAGACCTAAGTAAGTTATGGAGAGCAAATAAAGCCCTTATGCAAATTAGTTTAGAAATTAGACCATCTGATTGGTTGATGCAATACTCATTAGGGATGGCCATCGGCCATCGATGTTTATAAAACATCTATAGGTTATGGTCGATGTTCAATAGTTTTGACATCGATGGGGGAGAACCAGATGGTTTCACACCATCAATGTCAAGCTCAAACTACTAGTTTTGTTTTGCTATTTCCTGGGACACTGAGCATAGCTCCACCCACGACACCAGTGAAGCCCCGCCCTCATATTCTGATTGGCCCACAGGCCAGTCCATCAAATACAATGGATGACCACCGATATGTAACAACATCAATGGCAAGTCAACAGTTTTCTATTTTACTACTTTTGATGGGACCATCATACAACAGTCTTCCATCAACAAACCAATTGGTCAAGAACATTCTTGTTATCAACCATCTTTGGCTGGTTTTGTAGGTTTTCAATTAGACTATGGTGAGGAAGGACCTAAATAAGTTATGGAGAGCAAATAAATTCCTAATGCAAATTAGTTTGGAAATTAGACCATGTGATTGGTTGATGCAATACTCATTAGGGATGACGATCAATGTTTATAAAACATTGATAGATTATGGTCGATGTTCATAGTTTTTACATCGATGGGGGAGAACCAGATGGTTTCCCACCATCAATGTCAAGCTAAAACGAAAATATTTGTTGTGCTATCTCCTGGGACATGGAATATAGCTCCACCCCCTGAAACATGTGAAGCCCCGCCCCCGTGTTCTGATTGGCCCACGATCCAGTCAGTCAAATACAATGGATGACCACCTATAGGTAACAAAATCGATGGCAAAGGCAACAATGGCCATCACTAACACTCATTCAAAACAATCCATTCCGATTGGTTTATGCACTGTCAGTCAACAGTTTTATATTTTACTACTTTAGCTGGGACCATCATGTGATATTCTTCAACCAGCAAGACAATCAGTCGTGAATGTTCTTGTCACCCACCATCTTTGGCTAGTTTTGTAGGTTTTCAATAAGACTAGGGTGAGGAAAGACCTAAGTAAGTTATGGAGAGCAAATAAAGCCCTTATGCAAATTAGTTTAGAAATTAGACCATCTGATTGGTTGATGCAATACTCATTAGGGATGGCCATCGGCCATCGATGTTTATAAAACATCTATAGGTTATGGTCGATGTTCAATAGTTTTGACATCGATGGGGGAGAACCAGATGGTTTCACACCATCAATGTCAAGCTCAAACTACTAGTTTTGTTTTGCTATTTCCTGGGACACTGAGCATAGCTCCACCCACGACACCAGTGAAGCCCCGCCCTCATATTCTGATTGGCCCACAGGCCAGTCCATCAAATACAATGGATGACCACCGATATGTAACAACATCAATGGCAAGTCAACAGTTTTCTATTTTACTACTTTTGATGGGACCATCATACAACAGTCTTCCATCAACAAACCAATTGGTCAAGAACATTCTTGTTATCAACCATCTTTGGCTGGTTTTGTAGGTTTTCAATTAGACTATGGTGAGGAAGGACCTAAATAAGTTATGGAGAGCAAATAAATTCCTTATGCAAATTAGTTTGGAAATTAGACCATGTGATTGGTTGATGCAATTCTCATTAGGGATGACCATCGATGTTTATAAAACATCGATAGATTATGGTCGATGTTCATAGTTTTTACATCGATGGGGGAGAACCAGATGATTTCCCACCATCAATGTCAAGCTAAAACGAAAAGATTTGTTGTGCTATCTCCTGGGACATGGAATATAGCTCCACCCCCTGAAACATGTGAAGCCCCGCCCCCGTGTTCTGATTGGCCCACGGTCCAGTCAGTCAAATACAATGGATGACCACCTATAGGTAACAACATCGATGGCAAAGGCAACAATGGCCATCACTAACACTCATTCAAAACAATCCATTCCGATTGGTTTATGCACTGTCAGTCAACAGTTTTATATTTTACTACTTTAGCTGGGACCATCATGTGATAGTCTTCAACCAGAAAGACAATCAGTCGTTAATGTTCTTGTCACCCACCATCTTTGGCTAGTTTTGTAGGTTTTCAATAAGACTAGGTTGAGGAAAGACCTAAGAAAGTTATGGAGAGCAAAGAAAGCCCTTATGCAAATTAGTTTAGAAATTAGACCATCTGATTGGTTGATGCAATACTCATTAGGGATGGCCATCGGCCATCAATGTTTATAAAACATCTATAGGTTATGGTCGATGTTCAATAGTTCTGACATCGACGGTGGAGAACCAGATGATTTCACACCATCAATGTCAAGCTCAAACTACTAGTTTTGTTTTGCTATTTCCTGGGACACTGAGCATAGCTCCACCCACGACACCAGTGAAGCCCCGCCCCCATATTCTGATTGGCCCACAGGCCAGTCCATCAAATACAATGGATGACCACCGATATGTAACAACATCAATGGCAAGTCAACAGTTTTCTATTTTACTACTTTTGATGGGACATCATACAACATTCTTCAACCAACAAACCAATTGGTCAAGAACATTCTTGTTATCAACCATCTTTGGCTGGTTTTGTAGGTTTTCAATTAGACTATGGTGAGGAAGGACCTAAATAAGTTATGGAGAGCAAATAAATTCCTTATGCAAATTAGTTTGGAAATTAGACCATGTGATTGGTTGATGCAATACTCATTAGGGATGACCATTGATGTTTATAAAACATCGATAGATTATGGTCAATGTTCATAGTTTTTACATCGATTGGGGAGAACCAGATGGTTTCCCACCATCAATGTCAAGCTAAAACGAAAAGATTTGTTGTGCTATCTCCTGAAACATGTGAATCCCCGCCCCCGTGTTCTGATTGGCCCACGGTCCAGTCAGTCAAATACAATGGATGACCACCTATAGGTAACAACATCGATGGCAAAGGCAACAATGGCCATCACTAACACTCATTCAAAACAATCCATTCCGATTGGTTTATGCACTGTCAGTCAACAGTTTTCAATTTTACTACTTTAGCTGGGACCATCATGTGATAGTCTTCAACCAGCAAGACAATCAGTCGTGAATGTTCTTGTCACCCACCATCTTTGGCTAGTTTTGTAGGTTTTCAATAAGACTAGGGTGAGGAAAGACCTAAGTAAGTTATCGAGAGCAAAAAAAGCCCTTATGCAAATTAGTTTAGAAATTAGACCATCTGATTGGTTGATGCAATACTCATTAGGGATGGCCATCGGCCATCGATGTTTATAAAACATCTATAGGTTATGGTCGATGTTCAATAGTTTTGACATCGATGGGGGAGAACCAGATGGTTTCACACCATCAATGTCAAGCTCAAACTACTAGTTTTGTTTTGCTATTTCCTGGGACACTGAGCATAGCTCCACCCACGACACCAGTGAAGCCCCGCCCCCATATTCTGATTGGACCACAGGCCAGTCCATCAAATACAATGGATGACCACCGATATGTAACAACATCAATGGCAAGTCAACAGTTTTCTATTTTACTACTTTTGATGGGACCATCATACAACAGTCTTCAACCAACAAACCAATTGGTCAAGAACATTCTTGTTATCAACCATCTTTGGCTGGTTTTGTAGGTTTTCAATTAGACTATGGTGAGGAAGGACCTAAATAAGTTATGGAGAGCAAATAAATTCCTAATGCAAATTAGTTTGGAAATTAGACCATGTGATTGGTTGATGCAATACTCATTAGGGATGACGATCAATGTTTATAAAACATCGATAGATTATGGTCGATGTTCATAGTTTTTACATCGATGGGGGAGAACCAGATGGTTTCCCACCATCAATGTCAAGCTAAAACGAAAAGATTTGTTGTGCTATCTCCTGGGACATGGAATATAGCTCCACCCCCTGAAACATGTGAAGCCCCGCCCCCGTGTTCTGATTGGCCCACGGTCCAGTCAGTCAAATACAATGGATGACCACCTATAGGTAACAACATCGATGGCAAAGGCAACAATGGCCGTCACTAACACTCATTCAAAACAATCCATTCCGATTGGTTTATGCACTGTCAGTCAACAGTTTTCTATTTTCCTACTTTAGCTGGGACCATCATGTGATAGTCTTCAACCAGCAAGACAATCAGTCGTGAATGTTCTTGTCACCCACCATCTTTGGCTAGTTTTGTAGGTTTTCAATAAGACTAGGGTGAGGAAAGACCTAAGTAAGTTATGGAGAGCAAAAAAAAGCCCTTATGCAAATTAGTTTAGAAATTAGACCATCTGATTGGTTGATGCAATACTCATTAGGGATGGCCATCGGCCATCGATGTTTATAAAACATTTATAGGTTATGGTCGATGTTCAATAGTTTTGACATCGATGGGGGAGAACCAGATGGTTTCACACCATCAATGTCAAGCTCAAACTACTAGTTTTGTTTTGCTATTTCCTGGGACACTGAGCATAGCTCCACCCACGACACCAGTGAAGCCCCGCCCCCATATTCTGATTGGCCCACAGGCCAGTCCATCAAATACAATGGATGACCACCTATAGGTAACAACATCGATGGCAAAGGCAACAATGGCCATCACTAACACTCATTCAAAACAATCCATTCCAATTGGTTTATGCACTGTCAGTCAACAGTTTTCTATTTTACTACTTTAGCTGGGACCATCATGTGATAGTCTTCAACCAGCAATACAATCAGTCGTTAATGTTCTTGTCACCCACCATCTTTGGCTAGTTTTGTAGGTTTTCAATAAGACTAGGGTAAGGAAAGACCTAAGTAAGTTATGGAGAGCAAAGAAAGCCCTTATGCAAATTAGTTTAGAAATTAGACCATCTGATTGGTTGATGCAATACTTATTAGGGATGGCCATCGGCCATCGATGTTTATAAAACATCTATAGGTTATGGTCGATGTTCAATAGTTCTGACATCGATGGGGGAGAACCAGATGGTTTCACACCATCAATTTCAAGCTCAAACTACTAGTTTTGTTTTGCTATTTCCTGGGACACTGAGCATAGCTCCACCCACGACACCAGTGAAGCCCCGCCCACATATTCTGATTGGCCCACAGGCCAGTCCATCAAATACAATGGATGACCACCGATATGTAACAACATCAATGGCAAGTCAACAGTTTTCTATTTTACTACTTTTGATGGGACCATCATACAACAGTCTTCAACCAACAAACCAATTGGTCAAGAACATTCTTGTTATCAACCATCTTTGGCTGGTTTTGTAGGTTTTCAATTAGACTATGGTGAGGAAGGACCTAAATAAGTTATGGAGAGCAAATAAATTCCTTATGCAAATTAGTTTGGAAATTAGACCATGTGATTGGTTGATGCAATACTCATTAGGGATGACCATCGATGTTTATAAAACATCGATATATTATGGTCGATGTTCATAGTTTTTACATCGATTGGGGAGAACCAGATGGTTTCCCACCATCAATTGCAAGCTAAAACGAAAAGATTTGTTGTGCTATCTCCTGGGACATGGAATATAGCTCCACCCCCTGAAACATGTGAAGCCCCGCCCCCGTGTTCTGATTGGCCCACGGTCCAGTCAGTCAAATACAATGGATGACCACCTATAGGTAACAACATCGATGGCAAAGGCAACAATGGCCATCACTAACACTCATTCAAAACAATCCATTCCGATTGGTTTATGCACTGTCAGTCAACAGTTTTCTATTTTACTACTTTAGCTGGGACCATCATGTGATAGTCTTCAAACAGCAAGACAATCAGTCGTTAATGTTCTTGTCACCCACCATCTTTGGCTAGTTTTGTAGGTTTTCAATAAGACTAGGGTGAGGAAAGACCTAAGTAAGTTATGGAGAGCAAAGAAAGCCCTTATGCAAATTAGTTTAGAAATTAGACCATCTGATTGGTTGATGCAATACTCATTAGGGATGGCCATCGGCCATCGATGTTTATAAAACATCTATAGGTTATGGTCGATGTTCAATAGTTCTGACATCGATGGGGGAGAACCAGATGGTTTCACACCATCAATGTCAAGCTCAAACTACTAGTTTTGTTTTGCTATTTCCTGGGACACTGAGCATAGCTCCACCCACGACAC
Source organism: Crinia signifera (assembly GCF_055691185.1). NCBI lineage: Eukaryota > Metazoa > Chordata > Amphibia > Anura > Myobatrachidae > Crinia > Crinia signifera. The sequence goes on along the minus strand of NC_139220.1, from coordinate 73,326,876 downwards.
CAGTGAAGCCCCGCCCCCATATTCTGATTGGCCCACAGGCCAGTCCATCAAATACAATGGATGACCACCGATATGTAACAACATCAATGGCAAGTCAACAGTTTTCTATTTTACTACTTTTGATGGGACCATCATACAACAGTCTTCAACCAACAAACAAATTTTTTTTTTTTTTTTTTTTTTTTTTTTTTTTTTTTTTTTTTTTTCTTTTTTTTTTTTTTTTAACCACTCAGTGGTGTTTGACACCGCCCTAAGGCTCCAAAAGGAACCACTTCAATATGCTCTTCAAACACACCAGTTCGTCATCGTGGCCATCCCCTTTACGCCTAAGGAGACTTCAAAAAATAATACAGAAACAGTAACATTAACATATAATAACAATTAACATATGCACCAAAAACTATAATTTAACCAGATCCTTCCACTTTTTAACTTTCCAAATGCCCTCTGCATCATCCAAACCCTTCCCATAATCCCTTTCCCATAAATAATTGAAATAAAGCTTCCCCAGGATCATTCTTATTGCGTTATTAACCTCAATCTCTTCTTTTTTAAACAAAAAAACATTCCTACAGTCCCACAGAACCTCCTTTACACATCCCAACATGACCCACAAAACCCAGTCTTTTTTCCTATCCAATAACCCAATCCCAAACATAACAATTTTAAAGTTCAAAAACTGAATCCCACTAATTTCCTTCATAAGACCCCCCAGCCCCTTCCATACTTTTCTTGCAAAAGGGCAATTCCAAAATAAATGCACTACATTTTCTTTCCCACCACATCCCTCCCTCGGACATATATCTGACGCTATCAATCCCCTACTCTTCTGGAATTCCCTCACAGGGAGGCGTCCATGCATTCCTAACCATATTACATCCCTTTGCTTATTCGTCACTCCCTTTGTCAACATCATTTTCCAGATCCACTCAGCTTGCTGATCATTCACTCCTTCAATGGGACACAATGCTCCCCTATCCGCAATCTCTTTCTGCAGATTCTTTCTTTTAAGAAAATCCCCCACCTCCAACTGTGTTAACTGAAATTTCTTAATAAACTTCTCAATCCCCAAATACCACTGAGGTACTACAAAAGAATACGGTACCTTTAAATCCTTCTTCATCCATCTCAGACGCAACAACATCCATCCAGCTGAAAACCTGAGCATACAGGACGCACTATTGTTTTTCTTCAATAAACCCAATATAGCTACTATTATATTCAGATAACAAAATACCTCCACATTTGGAAAACCAAAACCACCTTTCTTTATGCTTTTCATAACCACCTCCCTCCTCATTTTTTCCATTTTTGACCCCCAGAAAAACAAAAACAAAACCCTATTAATTTTCCTAACTGTCAAATAATTTGGCGGAAAAACCAAGGAAACATATAAAATTATAGGCAAAATAATAGCTTTAATAACTAAAATCTTCCCTACAAAAGATAGATCTCTTAAACGCCAAAAATTCAATCGCCTAGCAATTTTGTCCCCCAACTCCTGCCAACTTTCCTTTCCCCTCAAATCTTGTTCAAATTTAACCCCTAACACTTTTAAACCCCTTTCTTCACATTGTACTTCTCCTTCAACAAATCCAATATCCCTTCCAAAAACTTTATATTTACTTTTACCCCAGTTTACTTTAAAGGCCGAAGCCCCACAAAACAAAGAAACTAAAAGTTTAACCCTATCAAACGCTTGTTTGTTTTTACATATTACACATACATCATCCATGTAGGCAATAACTTTAAGCATATACCCATTCTTCCCAGGAATCTCCACTCCTCTCATTACTTTGTCCCTTCTAATTAAACCTAACAACGGCTCTAAAGCACAAATAAACAAAATAGGGGACAGGGGACACCCCTGTCTTACCCCGGACCTTACTCTAACTTCTTCAGTCCTACAACCATTAATGAGAATACTACTATGCACTCCCTCATACAGACTCTTCAAAATCTGAATAAAATGTACTGGAACTCCCATTCTACATAACACTTTAAATAAAAAGGCATGAGAAAGTCTATCAAAAGCCTTTTCAAAATCCAAAGAAAAAAGCACTACCGACAAATTCCTCCCTCTAACATAATCCAAAACATCCCTTACTAACATGAGATTTTCATTTATCCTTCTTCCTGGAACTGCACAAACCTGTTCCTCAAGTATAACCTGGTCCACAACACCTTTAAATCTATTACCCGTTATTTTTGCATACACCTTATAGTCACTATTTAGCAAAGTAATTGGTCTCCAATTCTTCATCTGTCTCCTATCCCCCCCTTTATGAATTAATACTACTAATCCCTCTTTCATTGAAGCACCAATCTTATAATTTTCTTCCATATAATTGAATACTTCTAGTAAATCCTGCCCCAAAAACTCCCAGAAAGCACAATAAAATTCAACTGGTATGCCATCACTCCCTGGCGTTTTATTTTTAGCTGAACCATTAACTGCAAAACTTATTTCCTGCAAATCAATTTTTTTAACCAAAATTCCCTTATCTAACTCATTAACCTGACTCTCTAACACACTCAAAACCTCATCCTCTAAACCTATATCCCTCCACTTTTCTCCATATAATTCATCATAAAAGTCAAAAATGACTTTTTTTATCCCCTCCCCCTTAACTTCAACCCCAGATTTATCACAAACAACACTAATATTCTTATCCCCAGAAAAAGCCTTTTTAAAAAAAAAGCGACTACATTTTTCACCTTTTTCTTTTACATCCACTTTGGCCTGAAAAATAATTTCTCTTCCCCTATCCTCTAGCATTTTATTTAACTCTTTCCTTACAGAACTAATGTGTTCCTCCACACTCATTCCCCCATCTCTCAACTTATTTAAAAAGGACATCCTTTTATGCAAATCTGCAAATCTCTTCCTTCTGAAGACCGCACGTTTAAATCCCTGCTTACAAAAAAAAACACTTTATTTCTTTTTTGACCCACTCCCACCACTCTAAAATATTACTAAATTCTTTCTTTTTTTCCCTCAAGCTATTATACAAACTAATAAACAAGGATTTAACCCTCTCATCCTCCAACAACCCTACATTCAATTTCCAAAAACCTCTACCAGCAATTTCTTCCACTTTTAAATCCACACTACACATAACAGCAACGTGGTCAGAAAAGGGAACTTCTTTTTGTGAATACCCACTTGCTTCAAACTCTTTACTTAAAAAAATATAATCCAACCTGGATTTAACAGACCCCTGGTCTGAAAAAAAAGTAAAAGGCACCGGATGCAACTTACAACACTTAACCACATCTTTCAAATTAACATCCTTAACCATTTCTAACCACAATTTACTAGTCACATCCATCTGTCTCCCCCCTCCCCCCATCCTACCCGATCCCTCCAAGACACAATTTAAATCTCCTAATACCAGTAGAGGACACTTCCCAGTAAGAAAAAGCTTAATCTTCTCAAATAAATTTTTTCGCAGGTTCTTATCAGCATGAGCATATACATTACAAATTCTGAACTTAACATCTCTGTATCTACAGAATGCAATCACACACCTTCCAGGTTCTATAATATTATAGCTTTCCACCCTAATACTCCTATTTCTGAATAGGATTCCAATCCCATCATTCCTATTACTATCTGAATAGGACCAGATGGCTTCCCCCATCCATTCTTCACTTTTAGGAGTACTACTTAACCCACACTCCTGCAGGCAATAAATATCTTGCCCAAGCTCTCTAATGTACTCTAGAATTGCAAGTCTCCTTGCTCTGGTCCTAATCATCCTAACATTAAGAGAACAGATTTTCAGAGTCATGGAGAGAGAAAAAATAGAAAAAAAAACACCATCAAAGAAAAACAAACTCAAAAACAGTATATCAGATGAGGATGCCCAGGAGTTCCTGCTGATGCATCAAACCTCATCAGGTGCAGTTTCGGCCTCCACTGCCTGAATTTGAAATTCAAGTCAATTCCCAGGTTCTTAACTGCTTTCAACTGACACCTGGGTGCTTGCCAAGGCAGAGAGTTCCTTCCTCTCCCCCCGGCAGCAGTCCTTCGCCTAAAAAAGAAGGCGAGGGTACGTGAGCCAAATTATAATCAGCTCCACCACATGGGGCACAGTCCTCACTGCTCAGGATAGAGAAAGGATTCGGTGACACACACAACACTTCCTCCTCTGCCAAACGTGGCTTTTTCCCACTGTTCGGCTGCTGATTTTTCTTCCTTGTTACTGCTAGAAAGGTTTCTGTATCTGCAGAACTTCCTGGCTGGCCACTTTCCTCCTCAGAGGACTCATATTCAATATCAGGTGCGTCTTCTTCCATGTCCAGACACTCACTGTGACCACTCCCTGTACAAAGGTCAGGATTATCAAGGAAAGGTGTTGTTAACCCTTCCACCTCCATAGATGCATGCTTCCCTTCCACACCTCCCCCATCTGCTTTAACCGAGGTACTAAAACCCCCTTGGCTCCCAGAGGCATTTGCAAGGAGTCTCCTTGATTCCTCCTCCTGCTCCTTTATTAGCACCCTCCTTTTTTCAAACTTGGTGTTGGTAGGACAGTTTTTAGCAGTGTGCTCCTGCTGACCACAAATATCACACACCTTAGGGGCAAGGCAGTTAGCAACATCATGTCCCTGGGTTTTACAATTTCTACAGGTCCTGCCTGTTTTACAGTTCTCCATAGTGTGCCCATACGTTAGACACAAGCGACAGAAGTTTGGTTGGCCTGGGTAAAATAGGAACCCTCTAATACCTGCGACCGTAAAGTTTGCAGGGGGATGTTTGTTAGCACCCACATTTTCTGGGTCTGGTTTTAGCTTGACCCAGAACCTCCACTTCCCGTTGAAAATACCCAAAGTATTCTTCTGCCTTAGCCCGTCACTGACTTTATCACAGTAGTTCTTTAAAAACGCCTTTATAATAGAAATGTCAGCATACGGATTGTACAGGTGAACAGTTATAGGTAATTCTTGCATGCTAAACAAGGGAACCATTTTTAGCAACTTCATATCAGCCTCCTCCATTTTCCCCTTCAAGGTCTCATAAGTATTCAAACAGAAAACAGCATTGTAAAAGGTAATGTCAGATATCCCTTGTTTAGGGAAATCTTGGGCACAAAAAATATCTGTTACCGTAACTCCGGCCAATTTCATCAGGATCTGTCTGATAACCCATACTGCATTACGTCCAGGTCGATGCTCTTCGTCCACCACAAAACGAATACTGTTCTTCAGACCAGCCATATTGCTGCAGGAACACACGCTCCGTTCACGCCCGGCGGCGTGATCGCTCCTCGGAAAAGCCCCAGGCCCCTAACGAGAGACCTGGAACACCTTCCAGCCACGACACTAGATCGCAGCCAAAAGGCCGAGAAGCGAAGCCAATTGGTCAAGAATGGTCTTGTTATCAACCATCTTTGGCTGGTTTTGTAGGTTTTCGAATAGACTATGGTGAGGAAGGACCTAAATAAGTTATGGAGAGCAAATAAATTCCTTATGCAAATTAGTTTGGAAATTAGACCATGTGATTGTTGATGCAATTCTCATTAGGGATGACCATCGATGTTTATAAAGCATCGATAGATTATGGTCGATGTTCATAGTTTTTACATCGATGGGGGAGAACCAGATGATTTCCCACCATCAATGTCAAGCTAAAACGAAAAGATTTGTTGTGCTATCTCCTGGGACATGGAATATAGCTCCACCCCCTGAAACATGTGAAGCCCCGCCCCCGTGTTCTGATTGGCCCACTGTCCAGTCAGTCAAATACAATGGATGACCACCTATAGGTAACAACATCGATGGCAAAGGCAACAATGGCCATCACTAACACTCATTCAAAACAATCCATTCCGATTGGTTTATGCACTGTCAGTCAACAGTTTTCTATTTTACTACTTTAGCTGGGACCATCATGTGATAGTCTTCAACCAGCAAGACAATCAGTCGTTAATGTTCTTGTCACCCACCATCTTTGGCTAGTTTTGTAGGTTTTCAATAAGACTAGGGTGAGGAAAGACCTAAGTAAGTTATGGAGAGCAAAGAAAGCCCTTATGCAAATTAGTTTAGAAATTAGACCATCTGATTGGTTGATGCAATACTCATTAGGGATGGCCATCGGCCATCGATGTTTATAAAACATCTATAGGTTATGGTCGATGTTCAATAGTTCTGACATCGATGGGGGAGAACCAGATGGTTTCACACCATCAATGTCAAGCTCAAACTACTAGTTTTGTTTTGCTATTTCCTGGGACACTGAGCATAGCTCCACCCACGACACCAGTGAAGCCCCGCCCCCATATTCTGATTGGCCCACAGGCCAGTCCATCAAATACAATGGATGACCACCGATATGTAACAACATCAATGGCAAGTCAACAGTTTTCTATTTTACTACTTTTGATGGGACATCATACAACATTCTCAACCAACAAACCAATTGGTCAAGAACATTCTTGTTATCAACCATCTTTGGCTGGTTTTGTAGGTTTTCAATTAGACTATGGTGAGGAAGGACCTAAATAAGTTATGGAGAGCAAATAAATTCCTTATGCAAATTAGTTTGGAAATTAGACCATGTGATTGGTTGATGCAATACTCATTAGGGATGACCATTGATGTTTATAAAACATCGATAGATTATGGTCAATGTTCATAGTTTTTACATCGATTGGGGAGAACCAGATGGTTTCCCACCATCAATGTCAAGCTAAAACGAAAAGATTTGTTGTGCTATCTCCTGAAACATGTGAATCCCCGCCCCCGTGTTCTGATTGGCCCACGGTCCAGTCAGTCAAATACAATGGATGACCACCTATAGGCAACAATGGCCATCACTAACACTCATTCAAAACAATCCATTCCGATTGGTTTATGCACTGTCAGTCAACAGTTTTCTATTTTACTACTTTAGCTGGGACCATCATGTGATAGTCTTCAACCAGCAAGACAATCAGTCGTGAATATTCTTGTCACCCACCATCTTTGGCTAGTTTTGTAGGTTTTCAATAAGACTAGGGTGAGGAAAGACCTAAGTAAGTTATGGATAGCAAAGAAAGCCCTTATGCAAATTAGTTTAGAAATTAGACCATCTGATTGGTTGATGCAATACTCATTAGGGATGGCCATCGGCCATCGATGTTTATAAAACATCTATAGGTTATGGTCGATGTTCAATAGTTTTGACATCGATGGGGGAGAACCAGATGGTTTCACACCATCAATGTCAAGCTCAAACTACTAGTTTTGTTTTGCTATTTCCTGGGACACTGAGCATAGCTCCACCCACGACACCAGTGAAGCCCCGCCCCCATATTCTGATTGGCCCACAGGCCAGTCCATCAAATACAATGGATGACCACCAATATGTAACAACATCAATGGCACGTCAACAGTTTTCTATTTTACTACTTTTGATGGGACCATCATACAACAGTCTTCAACCAACAAACCAATTGGTCAAGAACATTCTTGTTATCAACCATCTTTGGCTGGTTTTGTAGGTTTTCAATTAGACTATGGTGAGGAAGGACCTAAATAAGTTATGGAGAGCAAATAAATTCCTTATGCAAATTAGTTTGGAAATTAGACCATGTGATTGTTGATGCAATTCTCATTAGGGATGACCATCGATGTTTATAAAGCATCGATAGATTATGGTCGATGTTCATAGTTTTTACATCGATGGGGGAGAACCAGATGATTTCCCACCATCAATGTCAAGCTAAAACGAAAAGATTTGTTGTGCTATCTCCTGGGACATGGAATATAGCTCCACCCCCTGAAACATGTGAAGCCCCGCCCCCGTGTTCTGATTGGCCCACGGTCCAGTCAGTCAAATACAATGGATGACCACCTATAGGTAACAACATCGATGGCAAAGGCAACAATGGCCATCACTAACACTCATTCAAAACAATCCATTCCGATTGGTTTATGCACTGTCAGTCAACAGTTTTCTATTTTACTACTTTAGCTGGGACCATCATGTGATAGTCTTCAACCAGCAAGACAATCAGTCGTTAATGTTCTTGTCACCCACCATCTTTGGCTAGTTTTGTAGGTTTTCAATAAGACTAGGGTGAGGAAAGACCTAAGTAAGTTATGGAGAGCAAAGAAAGCCCTTATGCAAATTAGTTTAGAAATTAGACCATCTGATTGGTTGATGCAATACTCATTAGGGATGGCCATCGGTCATCGATGTTTATAAAACATCTATAGGTTATGGTCGATGTTCAATAGTTTTGACATCGATGGGGGAGAACCAGATGGTTTCACACCATCAATGTCAAGCTCAAACTACTAGTTTTGTTTTGCTATTTCCTGGGACACTGAGCATAGCTCCACCCACGACACCAGTGAAGCCCCGCCCCCATATTCTGATTGGCCCACAGGCCAGTCCATCAAATACAATGGATGACCACCGATATGTAACAACATCAATGGCAAGTCAACAGTTTTCTATTTTACTACTTTTGATGGGACCATCATACAACAGTCTTCAACCAACAAACCAATTGGTCAAGAACATTCTTGTTATCAACCATCTTTGGCTGGTTTTGTAGGTTTTCAATTAGACTATGGTGAGGAAGGACCTAAATAAGTTATGGAGAGCAAATAAATTCCTTATGCAAATTAGTTTGGAAATTAGACCATGTGATTGGTTGATGCAATACTCATTAGGGATGACAATCGATGTTTATAAAACATCGATAGATTATGGTCGATGTTCATAGTTTTTACATCGATTGGGGAGAACCAGATGGTTTCCCACCATCAATGTCAAGCTAAAACGAAAAGATTTGTTGTGCTATCTCCTGGGACATGGAATATAGCTCCACCCCCTGAAACATTTGAAGCCCCGCCCCCGTGTTCTGATTGGCCCACGGTCCAGTCAGTCAAATACAATGGATGACCGCCTATAGGTAACAACATTGATGGCAAAGGCAACAATGGCCATCACTAACACTCATTCAAAACAATCCATTCCGATTGGATTATGCACTGTCAGTCAACAGTTTTCTATTTTACTACTTTAGCTGGGACCATCATGTGATAGTCTTCAACCAGCAAGACAATCAGTCGTGAATGTTCTTGTCACCCACCATCTTTGGCTAGTTTTGTAGGTTTTCAATAAGACTTGGGAGAGGAAAGACCTAAGTAAGTTATGGAGAGCAAAGAAAGAGCTTATGCAAATTAGTTTAGAAATTATGTGATAGTCTTCAACCAGCAAGACAATCAGTCGTTAATGTTCTTGTCACCCACCATCTTTGGCTAGTTTTGTAGGTTTTCAATAAGACCAGGGTGAGGAAAGACCTAAGTAAGTTATGGAGAGCAAAGAAAGCCCGAATGCAAATTAGTTTAGAAATTAGACCATGTGATTGGTTGATGCAATACTCATTAGGGATGACAATCGATGTTTATAAAACATCGATAGATTATGGTCGATGTTCATAGTTTTTACATCGATTGGGGAGAACCAGATGGTTTCCCACCATCAATGTCAAGCTAAAACGAAAAGATTTGTTGTGCTATCTCCTGGGACATGGAATATAGCCCCGCCCCCGTGTTCTGATTGGCCCACGGTCCAGTCAGTCAAATACAATGGATGACCGCCTATACATAACAACATCGATGGCAAAGGCAACAATGGCCATCACTAACACTCATTCAAAACAATCCATTCCGATTGGTTTATGCACTGTCAGTCAACAGTTTTCTATTTTACTACTTTAGCTGGGACCATCATGTGATAGTCTTCAACCAGCAAGACAATCAGTCGTGAATGTTCTTGTCACCCACCATCTTTGGCTAGTTTTGTAGGTTTTCAATAAGACTAGGGTGAGGAAAGACCTAAGTAAGTTATGGAGAGCAAATAAAGCCCTTATGCAAATTAGTTTAGAAATTAGACCATCTGATTGGTTGATGCAATACTCATTAGGGATGGCCATCGGCCATCGATGTTTATAAAACATCTATAGGTTTTGGTCGATGTTCATTAGTTTTGACATCGATGGGGGAGAACCAGATGGTTTCACACCATCAATGTCAAGCTCAAACTACTAGTTTTGTTTTGCTATTTCCTGGGACACTGAGCATAGCTCCACCCACGACACCAGTGAAGCCCCGCCCCCATATTCTGATTGGCCCACAGGCCAGTCCATCAAATACAATGGATGACCACAGATATGTAACAACATCAATGGCAAGTCAACAGTTTTCTATTTTACTACTTTTGATGGAACCATCATACAACAGTCTTCAACCAACAAACCAATTGGTCAAGAACATTCTTGTTATCAACCATCTTTGGCTGGTTTTGTAGGTTTTCAATTAGACTATGGTGAGGAAGGACCTAAATAAGTTATGGAGAGCAAATAAATTCCTTATGCAAATTAGTTTGGAAATTAGACCATGTGATTGGTTGATGCAATTCTCATTAGGGATGACCATCGATGTTTATAAAACATCGATAGATTATGGTCGATGTTTATAGTTTTTACATCGATGGGGGAGAACCAGATGGTTTCCCACCATCAATGTCAAGCTAAAACGAAAAGATTTGTTGTGCTATCTCCTGGGACATGGAATATAGCTCCACCCCCTGAAACATGTGAAGCCCCGCCCCCGTGTTCTGATTGGCCCACGGTCCAGTCAGTCAAATACAATGGATGACCACCTATAGGTAACAACATCGATGGCAAAGGCAACAATGGCCATCACTAACACTCATTCAAAACAATCCATTCCGATTGGTTTATGCACTGTCAGTCAACAGTTTTCTATTTTACTACTTTAGCTGGGACCATCATGTGATAGTCTTCAACCAGCAAGACAATCAGTCGTTAATGTTCTTGTCACCCACCATCTTTGGCTAGTTTTGTAGGTTTTCAATAAGACTAGGGTGAGAAAAGACCTAAGTAAGTTATGGAGAGCAAAGAAAGCCCTTATGCAAATTAGTTTAGAAATTATGTGATAGTCTTCAACCAGCAAGACAATCAGTCGTTAATGTTCTTGTCACCCACCATCTTTGGCTAGTTTTGTAGGTTTTCAATAAGACTAGGGTGAGGAAAGACCTAAGTAAGTTATGGAGAGCAAAGAAAGCCCTTATGCAAATTAGTTTAGAAATTTGACCATGTGATTGGTTGATGCAATACTCATTAGGGATGACAATCGATGTTTATAAAACATCGATAGATTATGGTCGATGTTCATAGTTTTTACATCGATTGGGGAGAACCAGATGGTTTCCCACCATCAATGTCAAGCTAAAACGAAAAGATTTGTTGTGCTATCTCCTGGGACATGGAATATTGCCCCGCCCCCGTGTTCTGATTGGCCCACGGTCCAGTCAGTCAAATACAATGGATGACCGCCTATAGGTAACAACATCGATGGCAAAGGCAACAATGGCCATCACTAACACTCATTCAAAACAATCCATTCCGATTGGTTTATGCACTGTCAGTCAACAGTTTTCTATTTTACTACTTTAGCTGGGACCATCATGTGATAGCCTTCAACCAGCAAGACAATCAGTCGTGAATGTTCTTGTCACCCACCATCTTTGGCTAGTTTTGTAGGTTTTCAATAAGACTTGGGTGAGGAAAGACCTAAGTAAGTTATGGAGAGCAAAGAAAGCCCTTATGCAAATTAGTTTAGAAATTAGACCATCTGATTTGTTGATGCAATACTCATTAGGGATGGCCATCGGCCATCGATGTTTATAAAACATCTATAGGTTATGGTCGATGTTCAATATTTCTGACATCGATGGGGGAGAACCAGATGGTTTCACACCATCAATGTCAAGCTCAAACTACTAGTTTTGTTTTGCTATTTTCTGGGACACTGAGCATAGCTCCACCCACGACACCAGTGAAGCCCCACCCCCATATTCTGATTGGCCCACAGGCCAGTCCATCAAATACAATGGATGACCACCGATATGTAACAACATCAATGGCAAGTCAACAGTTTTCTATTTTACTACTTTTGATGGGACCATCATACAACAGTCTTCAACCAACAAACCAATTGGTCAAGAACATTCTTGTTATCAACCATCTTTGGCTGGTTTTGTAGGTTTTCAATTAGACTATGGTGAGGAAGGACCTAAATAAGTTATGGAGAGCAAATAAATTCCTTATGCAAATTAGTTTGGAAATTAGACCATGTGATTGGTTGATGCAATTCTCATTAGGGATGACCATCGATGTTTATAAAACATCGATAGATTATGGTCGATGTTTATAGTTTTTACATCGATGGGGGGAGAACCAGATGGTTTCCCACCATCAATGTCAAGCTAAAACGAAAAGATTTGTTGTGCTATCTGCTGGGACATGGAATATAGCTCCACCCCCTGAAACATGTGAAGCCCCGCCCCCGTGTTCTGATTGGCCCACGGTCCAGTCAGTCAAATACAATGGATGACCACCTATAGGTAACAATATCGATGGCAAAGGCAACAATGGCCATCACTAACACTCATTCAAAACAATCCATTCCGATTGGTTTATGCACTGTCAGTCAACAGTTTTCTATTTTACTACTTTAGCTGGGACCATCATGTGATAGTCTTTAACCAGCAAGACAATCAGTCATGAATGTTCTTGTCACCCACCATCTTTGGCTAGTTTTGTAGGTTTTCAATAAGACTAGGGTGAGGAAAGACCTAAGTAAGTTATGGAGAGCAAATAAAGCCCTTATGCAAATTAGTTTAGAAATTAGACCATCTGATTGGTTGATGCAATACTCATTAGGGATGGCCATCGGCCATCGATGTTTATAAAAAATCTATAGGTTTTGGTCGATGTTCATTAGTTTTGACATCGATGGGGGAGAACCAGATGGTTTCACACCATCAATGTCAAGCTCAAACTACTAGTTTTGTTTTGCTATTTCCTGGGACACTGAGCATAGCTCCACCCACGACACCAGTGAAGCCCCGCCCCCATATTCTGATTGGCCCACAGGCCAGTCCATCATATACAATGGATGACCACCGATATGTAACAACATCAATGGCAAGTCAACAGTTTTCTATTTTACTACTTTTGATGGGACCATCATACAACAGTCTTCAACCAACAAACCAATTGGTCAAGAACATTCTTGTTATCAACCATCTTTGGCTGGTTTTGTAGGTTTTCAATTAGACTATGGTGAGGAAGGACCTAAATAAGTTATGGAGAGCAAATAAATTCCTTATGCAAATTAGTTTGGAAATTAGACCATTTGATTGGTTGATGCAATTCTCATTAGGGATGACCATCGATGTTTATAAAACATCGATAGATTATGGTCGATGTTTATAGTTTTTACATCGATGGGGGAGAACCAGATGGTTTCCCACCATCAATGTCAAGCTAAAACGAAAAGATTTGTTGTGCTATCTCCTGGGACATGGAATATAGCTCCACCCCCTGAAACATGTGAAGCCCCGCCCCCGTGTTCTGATTGGCCCACGGTCCAGTCAGTCAAATACAATGGATGACCACCTATAGGTAACAACATCGATGGCAAAGGCAACAATGGCCATCACTAACACTCATTCAAACCAATTCATTCCGATTGGTTTATGCACTGTCAGTCAACAGTTTTCTATTTTACTACTTTAGCTGGGACCATCATGTGATAGTCTTCAACCAGCAAGACAATCAGTCGTGAATGTTCTTGTCACCCACCATCTTTGGCTAGTTTTGTAGGTTTTCAATAAGACTAGGGTGAGGAAAGACCTAAGTAAGTTATGGAGAGCAAATAAAGCCCTTATGCAAATTAGTTTAGAAATTAGACCATCTGATTGGTTGATGCAATACTCATTAGGGATGGCCATCGGCCATTGAGGTTTATAAAACATCTATAGGTTATGGTCGATGTTCAATAGTTTTGACATCGATGTGGGAGAACCAGATGGTTTCACACCATCAATGTCAAGCTCAAACTACTAGTTTTGTTTTGCTATTTCCTGGGACACTGAGCATAGCTCCACCCACGACACCAGTGAAGCCCCGCCCCCATATTCTGATTGGCCCACAGGCCAGTCCATCAAATACAATGGATGACCACCGATATGTAACAACATCAATGGCAAGTCAACAGTTTTCTATTTTACTACTTTTGATGGGACCATCATACAACAGTCTTCAACCAACAAACCAATTGGTCAAGAACATTCTTGTTATCAACCATCTTTGGCTGGTTTTGTAGGTTTTCAATTAGACTATGGTGAGGAAGGACCTAAATAAGTTATGGAGAGCAAATAAATTCCTTATGCAAATTAGTTTGGATATTAGACCATGTGATTGGTTGATGCAATTCTCATTAGGGATGACCATCGATGTTTATAAAACATCGATAGATTATGGTCGATGTTCATAGTTTTTACATCGATGGGGGAGAACCAGATGGTTTCGGACCATCAATGTCAAGCTAAAACGAAAAGATTTGTTGTGCTATCTCCTGGGACATGGAATATAGCTCCACCCCCTGAAACATGTGAAGCCCCGCCCCCGTGTTCTGATTGGCCCACGGTCCAGTCAGTCAAATACAATGGATGACCACCTATAGGTAACAACATCGATGGCAAAGGCAACAATGGCCATCACTAACACTCATTCAAAACAATCCATTCCGATTGGTTTATGCACTGTCAGTCAACAGTTTTCTATTTTACTACTTTAGTTGGGACCATTATGTGATATTATTCAACCAGCAAGACAATCAGTCGTTAATGTTCATGTCACCCACCATCTTTGGCTAGTTTTGTAGGTTTTCAATAAGACTAGGGTGAGTAATGACCTAAGTAAGTTATGGAGAGCAAATAAATCCCTTATGCAAATTTGTTTAGAAATTAGACCATCTGATTGGTTGATGCAATTCTCATTAGGGATGGCCATCAGGCATCGATGTTTATAAAACATCTATAGGTTATGGTCGTTGTTCAATAGTTTTGACATCGATGGGGGAGAACCAGATGGTTTCACACCATCAATGTCAAGCTCAAACTACTAGTTTTGTTTTGCTATTTCCTGGGACACTGAGCATAGCTCCACCCACGAAACCAGTGAAGCCCCGCCCCCATATTCTGATTGGCCCACATGCCAGTCCATCAAATACAATGGATGACCACCGATATGTAACAACATCAATGGCAAGTCAACAGTTTACTATTTTACTACTTTTGATGGGACCATCATACAACAGTCTTCAACCAACAAACCAATTGGTCAAGAACATTCTTGTTATCAACCATCTTTGGCTGGTTTTGTCGGTTTCCAATTAGACTATGGTGAGGAAGGACCTAAATAAGTTATGGAGAGCAAATAAATTCCTTATGCAAATTAGTTTGGAAATTAGACCATGTGATTGGTTGATGCAATACTCATTAGGGATGACAATCGATGTTTATAAAACATCGATAGATTATGGTCGATGTTCATAGTTTTTACATCGATTGGGGAGAACCAGATGGTTTCCCACCATCAATGTCAAGCTAAAACGAAAAGATTTGTTGTGCTATCTCCTGGGACATGGAATATAGCTCCACCCCCTGAAACATTTGAAGCCCCGCCCCCGTGTTCTGATTGGCCCACGGTCCAGTCAGTCAAATACAATGGATGACCGCCTATAGGTAACAACATCGATGGCAAAGGCAACAATGGCCATCACTAACACTCATTCAAAACAATCCATTCCGATTGGTTTATGCACTGTCAGTCAACAGTTTTCTATTTTACTACTTTAGCTGGGACCATCATGTGATAGTCTTCAACCAGCAAGACAATCAGTCGTGAATGTTCTTGTCACCCACCATCTTTGGCTAGTTTTGTAGGTTTTCAATAAGACTAGGTTGAGGAAAGACCTAAGTAAGTTATGGAGAGCAAAGAAAGCCCTTATGCAAATCAGTTTAGAAATTAGACCATCTGATTGGTTTATGCAATACTCATTAGGGATGGCCATCGGCCATCGATGTTTATAAAACATCTATAGGTTATGGTCGATGTTCAATAGTTTTGACATCGATGGAGGAGAACCAGATGGTTTCACACCATCGATGTCAAGCTCAAACTACTAGTTTTGTTTTGCTATTTCCTGGGACACTGAGCATAGCTCCACCCACGACACCAGTGAAGCCCCGCCCCCATATTCTGATTGGCCCACAGGCCAGTCCATCAAATACAATGGATGACCACCGATATGTAACAACATCAATGGCAAGTCAACAGTTTTCTATTTAACTACTTTTGATGGGACCATCATACAACAGTCTTCAACCAACAAACCAATTGGTCAAGAACATTCTTGTTATCAACCATCTTTGGCTTGTTTTGTAGGTTTTCAATTAGACTATGGTGAGGAAGGACCTAAATTATTTATGGAGAGCAAATAAATTCCTTATGCAAATTAGTTTGGAAATTAGACCATGTGATTGGTTGATGCAATTCTCATTAGGGATGACCATCGATTTTTATAAACATCGATAGATTATGGTCGATGTTCATAGTTTTTACATCGATGGGGGAGAACCAGATGGTTTCCCACCATCAATGTCAAGCTAAAACGAAAAGATTTGTTGTGCTATCTCCTGGGACATGGAATATAGCCCCGCCCCCGTGTTCTGATTGGCCCACGGTCCAGTCAGTCAAATACAATGGATGACCACCTATAGGTAACAACATCGATGGCAAAGGCAACAATGGCCATCACTAACACTCATTCAAAACAATCCATTCCGATTGGTTTATGCACTGTCAGTCAACAATTTTCTATTTTACTACTTTAGCTGGGACCATCATGTGATAGTCTTCAACCAGCAAGACAATCAGTCGTTAATGTTCTTGTCACCCAACATCTTTGGCTAGTTTTGTAGGTTTTCAATAAGACTAGGGTGAGGAATGACCTAAGTAAGTTATGGAGAGCAAAGAAAGCCCTTATGCAAATTAGTTTAGAAATTAGACCATCTGATTGGTTGATGCAATACTCATTAGGGATGGCCATCGGCCATCGGCCATCGATGTTTATAAAACATCTATAGGTTATGGTCGATGTTCAATAGTTTTGACATCGATGGGGGAGAACCAGATGGTTTCACACCATCAATGTCAAGCTCAAACTACTAGTTTTGTTTTGCTATTTCCTGGGACACTGAGCATAGCTCCACCCACGACACCAGTGAAGCCCCGCCCCCATATTCTGATTGGCCCACAGGCCAGTCCATCAAATACAATGGATGACCACCGATATGTAACAACATCAATGGCAAGTCAACAGTTTTCTATTTTACTACTTTTGATGGGACCATCATACAACAGTCTTCAACCAACAAACCAATTGGTCAAGAACATTCTTGTTATCAACCATCTTTGGCTGGTTTTGTAGGTTTTCAATTAGACTATGGTGAGGAAGGACCTAAATAAGTTATGGAGAGCAAATAAATTCCTTATGCAAATTAGTTTGGAAATTAGACCATGTGATTGGTTGATGCAATTCTCATTAGGGATGACCATCGATGTTTATAAAACATCGATAGATTATGGTCGATGTTCATAGTTTTTACATCGATGGGGGAGAACCAGATGGTTTCCCACCATCAATGTCAAGCTAAAACGAAAAGATTTGTTGTGCTATCTCCTGGGACATGGAATATAGCTCCACCCCCTGAAACATGTGAAGCCCCGCCCCCGTGTTCTGATTGGCCCACGGTCCAGTCAGTCAAATACAATGGATGACCACCTATAGGTAACAACATCGATGGCAAAGGCAACAATGGCCATCACTAACACTCATTCAAAACAATCCATTCCGATTGGTTTATGCACTGTCAGTCAACAGTTTTCTATTTTACTACTTTAGCTGGGACCATCATGTGATAGTCTTCAACCAGCAAGACAATCAGTCATGGATGTTCTTGTCACCCACCATCTTTGGCTAGTTTTGTAGGTTTTCAATAAGACTAGGGTGAGGAAAGACCTAAGTAAGTTATGGAGAGCAAATAAAGCCCTTATGCAAATTAGTTTAGAAATTAGACCATCTGATTGGTTGATGCAATACTCATTAGGGATGGCCATCGGCCATCGATGTTTATAAAACATCTATAGGTTATGGTCGATGTTCAATAGTTTTGACATCGATGGGGGAGAACCAGATGGTTTCACACCATCAATGTCAAGCTCAAACTACTAGTTTTGTTTTGCTATTTCCTGGGACACTGAGCATAGCTCCACCCACGACACCAGTGAAGCCCCGCCCCCATATTCTGATTGGCCCACAGGCCAGTCCATCAAATACAATGGATGACCACCGATATGTAACAACATCAATGGCAAGTCAACAGTTTTCTATTTTACTACTTTTGATGGGACCATCATACAACAGTCTTCAACCAACAAACCAATTTGTCAAGAACATTCTTGTTATCAACCATCTTTGGCTGGTTTTGTAGGTTTTCAATTAGACTATGGTGAGGAAGGACCTAAATAAGTTATGGAGAGCAAATAAATTCCTTATGCAAATTAGTTTGGAAATTAGACCATGTGATTGGTTGATGCAATTCTCATTAGGGATGACCATCGATGTTTATAAAACATCGATAGATTATGGTCGATGTTCATAGTTTTTACATCGATGGGGGAGAACCAGATGGTTTCCCACCATCAATGTCAAGCTAAAACGAAAAGATTTGTTGTGCTATCTCCTGGGACATGGAATATAGCCCCGCCCCCGTGTTCTGATTGGCCCACGGTCCAGTCAGTCAAATACAATGGATGACCACCTATAGGTAACAACATCGATGGCAAAGGCAACAATGGCCATCACTAACACTCATTCAAAACAATCCATTCCGATTGGTTTATGCACTGTCAGTCAACAATTTTCTATTTTACTACTTTAGCTGGGACCATCATGTGATAGTCTTCAACCAGCAAGACAATCAGTCGTTAATGTTCTTGTCACCCAACATCTTTGGCTAGTTTTGTAGGTTTTCAATAAGACTAGGGTGAGGAATGACCTAAGTAAGTTATGGAGAGCAAAGAAAGCCCTTATGCAAATTAGTTTAGAAATTAGACCATCTGATTGGTTGATGCAATACTCATTAGGGATGGCCATCGGCCATCGGCCATCGGCCATCGATGTTTATAAAACATCTATAGGTTATGGTCGATGTTCAATAGTTTTGACATCGATGGGGGAGAACCAGATGGTTTCACACCATCAATGTCAAGCTCAAACTACTAGTTTTGTTTTGCTATTTCCTGGGACACTGAGCATAGCTCCACCCACGACGCCAGTGAAGCCCCGCCCCCATATTCTGATTGGCCCATAGGCCAGTCCATCAAATACAATGGATGACCACCAATATGTAACAACATCAATGGCAAGTCAACAGTTTTCTATTTTACTACTTTTGATGGGACCATCATACAACAGTCTTCAACCAACAAACCAATTGGTCAAGAACATTCTTGTTATCAACCATCTTTGGCTGGCTTTGTATGTTTTCAATTAGACTATGGTGAGGAAGGACCTGAATAAGTTATGGAGAGCAAAAAAAATCCTTATGCAAATTAGTTTGGAAATTAGACCATGTGATTGGTTGATGCAATTCTCATTAGGGATGACCATCGATGTTTATAAAACATCGATAGATTATGGTCGATGTTCATAGTTTTTACATCGATGGGGGAAAACCAGATGGTTTCCCACCATAAATGTCAAGCTAAGACGAAAAGATTTGTTGTGCTATCTCCTGGGACATGGAATATAGCTCCACCCCCTGAAACATGTGAAGCCCCGCCCCCGTGTTCTGATTGGCCCACGGTCCAGTCAGTCAAATACAATGGATGACCACCTATAGGTAACAACATCGATGGCAAAGGCAACAATGGCCATCACTAACACTCATTCAAAACAATCCATTCCGATTGGTTTATGCACTGTCAGTCAACAGTTTTCTATTTTACTACTTTAGCTGGGACCATCATGTGATAGTCTTCAACCAGCAAGACAATCAGTCGTGAATGTTCTTTTCACCCACCAGCTTTGGCTAGTTTTGTAGGTTTTCAATAAGACTAGGGTGAGGAAAGACCTAAGTAAGTTATGGAGAGCAAAGAAAGCCCTTATGCAAATTAGTTTAGAAATTAGACCATCTGATTGGTTGATGCAATACTCATTAGGGATGGCCATCGGCCATCGATGTTTATAAAACATCTATAGGTTATGGTCGATGTTCAATAGTTTTGACATCGATAAGGGAGAACCAGATGGTTTCACACCATCAATGTCAAGCTCAAACTACTAGTTTTGTTTTGCTATTTCCTGGGACACTGAGCATAGCTCCACCCACGACACCAGTGAAGCCCCGCCCCCATATTCTGATTGGCCCACAGGCCAGTCCATCAAATACAATGAATGACCACCGATATGTAACAACATCAATGGCAAGTCAACAGTTTTCTATTTTACTACTTTTGATGGGACCATCATACAACAGTCTTCAACCAACAAACCAGTTGGTCAAGAACATTCTTGTTATCAACCATCTTTGGCTGGTTTTGTAGGTTTTCAATTAGACTATGGTGAGGAAGGACCTAAATAAGTTATGGAGAGCAAATAAATTCCTTATGCAAATTAGTTTGGAAATTAGACCATGTGATTGGTTGATGCAATTCTCATTAGGGATGACCATCGATGTTTATAAAACATCGATAGATTATGGTCGATGTTCATAGTTTTTACATCGATGGGGGAGAACCAGATGGTTTCGCACCATCAATGTCAAGCTAAAACGAAAAGATTTGTTGTGCTATCTCCTGGGACATGAAATATAGCTCCACCCCCTGAAACATGTGAAGCTCCGCCCCCGTGTTCTGATTGGCCCACGGTCCAGTCAGTCAAATACAATGGATGACCACCTATAGGTAACAACATCGATGGCAAAGGCAACAATGGCCATCACTAACACTCATTCAAAACAATCCATTCCGATTGGTTTATGCACTGTCAGTCAACAGTTTTCTATTTTACTACTTTAGCTGGGACCATCATGTGATAGTCTTCAACCAGCAAGACAATCAGTCGTAAATGTTCTTGTCACCCACCATCTTTGGCTAGTTTTGTAGGTTTTCAATAAGACTAGGGTAAGGAAAGACCTAAGTAAGTTATGGAGAGCAAAGAAAGCCCTTATGCAAATCAGTTTAGAAATTAGACCATCTGATTGATTTATGCAATACTCATTAGGGATGGCCATCGGCCATCGATGTTTATAAAACATCTATAGGTTATGGTCGATGTTCAATAGTTTTGACATCGATGGAGGAGAACCAGATGGTTTCACACCATCGATGTCAAGCTCAAACTACTAGTTTTGTTTTGCTATTTCCTGGGACACTGAGCATAGCTCCACCCATGACACCAGTGAAGCCCCGCCCCCATATTCTGATTGGCCCACAGGCCAGTCCATCAAATACAATGGATGACCACCGATATGTAACAACATCAATGGCAAGTCAACAGTTTTCTATTTAACTACTTTTGATGGGACCATCATACAACAGTCTTCAACCAACAAACCAATTGGTCAAGAACATTCTTGTTATCAACCATCTTTGGCTTGTTTTGTAGGTTTTCAATTAGACTATGGTGAGGAAGGACCTGAATAAGTTATGGAGAGCAAAAAAAATCCTTATGCAAATTAGTTTGGAAATTAGACCATGTGATTGGTTGATGCAATTCTCATTAGGGATGACCATCGATGTTTATAAAACATCGATAGATTATGGTCGATGTTCATAGTTTTTACATCGATGGGGGAAAACCAGATGGTTTCCCACCATAAATGTCAAGCTAAGACGAAAAGATTTGTTGTGCTATCTCCTGGGACATGGAATATAGCTCCACCCCCTGAAACATGTGAAGCCCCGCCCCCGTGTTCTGATTGGCCCACGGTCCAGTCAGTCAAATACAATGGATGACCACCTATAGGTAACAACATCGATGGCAAAGGCAACAATGGCCATCACTAACACTCATTCAAAACAATCCATTCCGATTGGTTTATGCACTGTCAGTCAACAGTTTTCTATTTTACTACTTTAGCTGGGACCATCATGTGATAGTCTTCAACCAGCAAGACAATCAGTCGTAAATGTTCTTGTCACCCACCATCTTTGGCTAGTTTTGTAGGTTTTCAATAAGACTAGGGTAAGGAAAGACCTAAGTAAGTTATGGAGAGCAAAGAAAGCCCTTATGCAAATCAGTTTAGAAATTAGACCATCTGATTGATTTATGCAATACTCATTAGGGATGGCCATCGGCCATCGGCCATCGATGTTTATAAAACATCTATAGGTTATGGTCGATGTTCAATAGTTTTGACATCGATGGAGGAGAACCAGATGGTTTCACACCATCGATGTCAAGCTCAAACTACTAGTTTTGTTTTGCTATTTCCTGGGACACTGAGCATAGCTCCACCCACGACACCAGTGAAGCCCCGCCCCCATATTCTGATTGGCCCACAGGCCAGTCCATCAAATACAATGGATGACCACCGATATGTAACAACATCAATGGCAAGTCAACAGTTTTCTATTTAACTACTTTTGATGGGACCATCATACAACAGTCTTCAACCAACAAACCAATTGGTCAAGAACATTCTTGTTATCAACCATCTTTGGCTTGTTTTGTAGGTTTTCAATTAGACTATGGTGAGGAAGGACCTAAATTATTTATGGAGAGCAAATAAATTCCTTATACAAATTAGTTTGGAAATTAGACCATGTGATTGGTTGATGCAATTCTCATTAGGGATGACCATCGATGTTTATAAAACATCGATAGATTATGGTCGATGTTCATAGTTTTTACATCGATGGGGGAAAACCAGATGGTTTCCCACCATAAATGTCAAGCTAAGACGAAAAGATTTGTTGTGCTATCGCCTGGGACATGGAATATAGCTCCACCCCCTGAAACATGTGAAGCCCCGCCCCCGTGTTCTGATTGGCCCACGGTCCAGTCAGTCAAATACAATGGATGACCACCTATAGGTAACAACATCGATGGCAAAGGCAACAATGGCCATTACTAACACTCATTCAAAACAATCCATTCCGATTGGTTTATGCACTGTCAGTCAACAGTTTTCTATTTTACTACTTTAGCTGGGACCATCATGTGATAGTCTTCAACCAGCAAGACAATCAGTCATAAATGTTCTTGTCACCCACCATCTTTGGCTAGTTTTGTAGGTTTTCAATAAGACTAGGGTAAGGAAAGACCTAAGTAAGTTATGGAGAGCAAAGAAAGCCCTTATGCAAATCAGTTTAGAAATTAGACCATCTGATTGATTTATGCAATACTCATTAGGGATGGCCATCGGCCATCGATGTTTATAAAACATCTATAGGTTATGGTCGATGTTCAATAGTTTTGACATCGATGGAGGAGAACCAGATGGTTTCACACCATCGATGTCAAGCTCAAACTACTAGTTTTGTTTTGCTATTTCCTGGGACACTGAGCATAGCTCCACCCATGACACCAGTGAAGCCCCGCCCCCATATTCTGATTGGCCCACAGGCCAGTCCATCAAATACAATGGATGACCACCGATATGTAACAACATCAATGGCAAGTCAACAGTTTTCTATTTAACTACTTTTGATGGGACCATCATACAACAGTCTTCAACCAACAAACCAATTGGTCAAGAACATTCTTGTTATCAACCATCTTTGGCTTGTTTTGTAGGTTTTCAATTAGACTATGGTGAGGAAGGACCTGAATAAGTTATGGAGAGCAAAAAAAATCCTTATGCAAATTAGTTTGGAAATTAGACCATGTGATTGGTTGATGCAATTCTCATTAGGGATGACCATCGATGTTTATAAAACATCGATAGATTATGGTCGATGTTCATAGTTTTTACATCGATGGGGGAAAACCAGATGGTTTCCCACCATAAATGTCAAGCTAAGACGAAAAGATTTGTTGTGCTATCTCCTGGGACATGGAATATAGCTCCACCCCCTGAAACATGTGAAGCCCCGCCCCCGTGTTCTGATTGGCCCACGGTCCAGTCAGTCAAATACAATGGATGACCACCTATAGGTAACAACATCGATGGCAAAGGCAACAATGTCCATAACTAACACTCATTCAAAACAATCCATTCCGATTGGTTTATGCACTGTCAGTCAACAGTTTTCTATTTTACTACTTTAGCTGGGACCATCATGTGATAGTCTTCAACCAGCAAGACAATCAGTCGTAAATGTTCTTGTCACCCACCATCTTTGGCTAGTTTTGTAGGTTTTCAATAAGACTAGGGTAAGGAAAGACCTAAGTAAGTTATGGAGAGCAAAGAAAGCCCTTATGCAAATCAGTTTAGAAATTAGACCATC
Source organism: Crinia signifera (assembly GCF_055691185.1). Classification (NCBI taxonomy): domain Eukaryota; kingdom Metazoa; phylum Chordata; class Amphibia; order Anura; family Myobatrachidae; genus Crinia; species Crinia signifera. The sequence continues at coordinate 73,302,481 of NC_139220.1, read as the reverse complement.
TGATTGATTTATGCAATACTCATTAGGGATGGCCATCGGCCATCGATGTTTATAAAACATCTATAGGTTATGGTCGATGTTCAATAGTTTTGACATCGATGGAGGAGAACCAGATGGTTTCACACCATCGATGTCAAGCTCAAACTACTAGTTTTGTTTTGCTATTTCCTGGGACACTGAGCATAGCTCCACCCACGACACCAGTGAAGCCCCGCCCCCATATTCTGATTGGCCCACAGGCCAGTCCATCAAATACAATGGATGACCACCGATATGTAACAACATCAATGGCAAGTCAACAGTTTTCTATTTAACTACTTTTGATGGGACCATCATACAACAGTCTTCAACCAACAAACCAATTGGTCAAGAACATTCTTGTTATCAACCATCTTTGGCTTGTTTTGTAGGTTTTCAATTAGACTATGGTGAGGAAGGACCTAAATTATTTATGGAGAGCAAATAAATTCCTTATACAAATTAGTTTGGAAATTAGACCATGTGATTGGTTGATGCAATTCTCATTAGGGATGACCATCGATGTTTATAAAACATCGATAGATTATGGTCGATGTTCATAGTTTTTACATCGATGGGGGAAAACCAGATGGTTTCCCACCATAAATGTCAAGCTAAGACGAAAAGATTTGTTGTGCTATCTCCTGGGACATGGAATATAGCTCCACCCCCTGAAACATGTGAAGCCCCGCCCCCGTGTTCTGATTGGCCCACGGTCCAGTCAGTCAAATACAATGGATGACCACCTATAGGTAACAACATCGATGGCAAAGGCAACAATGGCCATCACTAACACTCATTCAAAACAATCCATTCCGATTGGTTTATGCACTGTCAGTCAACAGTTTTCTATTTTACTACTTTAGCTGGGACCATCATGTGATAGTCTTCAACCAGCAAGACAATCAGTCGTGGATGTTCTTGTCACCCACCATCTTTGGCTAGTTTTGTAGGTTTTCAATAAGACTAGGGTGAGGAAAGACCTAAGTAAGTTATGGAGAGCAAATAAAGCCCTTATGCAAATTAGTTTAGAAATTAGACCATCTGATTGGTTGATGCAATACTCATTAGGGATGGCCATCGGCCATCGATGTTTATAAAACATCTATAGGTTATGGTCGATGTTCAATAGTTTTGACATCGATGGGGGAGAACCAGATGGTTTCACACCATCAATGTCAAGCTCAAACTACTAGTTTTGTTTTGCTATTTCCTGCGACACTGAGCATAGCTCCACCCACGACACCAGTGAAGCCCCGCCCCCATATTCTGATTGGCCCACAGGCCAGTCCATCAAATACAATGGATGACCACCGATATGTAACAACATCAATGGCAAGTCAACAGTTTTCTATTTTACTACTTTTGATGGGACCATCATACAACAGTCTTCAACCAACAAAGCAATTGGTCAAGAACATTCTTGTTATCAACCATCTTTGGCTGGTTTTGTAGGTTTTCAATTAGACTATGGTGAGGAAGGACCTAAATAAGTTATGGAGAGCAAATAAATTCCTTATGCAAATTAGTTTGGAAATTAGACCATGTGATTGATTGATGCAATTCTCATTAGGGATGACCATCGATGTTTATAAAACATCGATAGATTATGGTCGATGTTCATAGTTTTTACATCGATGGGGGAGAACCAGATGGTTTCCCACCATCAATGTCAAGCTAAAACGAAAAGATTTGTTGTGCTATCTCCTGGGACATGGAATATAGCTCCACCCCCTGAAACATGTGAAGCCCCGCCCCCGTGTTCTGATTGGCCCACGGTCCAGTCAGTCAAATACAATGGATGACCATCTATAGGTAACAACATCGATGGCAAAGGCAACAATGGCCATCACTAACACTCATTCAAAACAATCCATTCCGATTGGTTTATGCACTGTCAGTCAACAGTTTTCTATTTTACTACTTTAGCTGGGACCATCATGTGATAGTCTTCAACCAGCAAGACAATCAGTCGTAAATGTTCTTGTCAAACACCATCTTTGGCTAGTTTTGTAGGTTTTCAATAAGACTAGGGTAAGGAAAGACCTAAGTAAGTTATGGAGAGCAAAGAAAGCCCTTATGCAAATCAGTTTAGAAATTAGACCATCTGATTGGTTTATGCAATACTCATTAGGGATGGCCATCGGCCATCGGCCATCGATGTTTATAAAACATCTATAGGTTATGGTCGATGTTCAATAGTTTTGACATCGATGGGGGAGAACCAGATGGTTTCACACCATCAATTTCAAGCTCAAACTACTAGTTTTGTTTTGCTATTTCCTGGGACACTGAGCATAGCTCCACCCACGACACCAGTGAAGCCCCGCCCCCATATTCTGATTGGCCCATAGGCCAGTCCATCAAATACAATGGATGACCACCAATATGTAACAACATCAATGGCAAGTCAACAGTTTTCTATTTTACTACTTTTGATGGGACCATCATACAACAGTCTTCAACCAACAAACCAATTGGTCAAGAACATTCTTGTTATCAACCATCTTTGGCTGGTTTTGTATGTTTTCAATTAGACTATGGTGAGGAAGGACCTGAATAAGTTATGGAGAGCAAAAAAAATCCTTATGCAAATTAGTTTGGAAATTAGACCATGTGATTGGTTGATGCAATTCTCATTAGGGATGACCATCGATGTTTATAAAACATCGATAGATTATGGTCGATGTTCATAGTTTTTACATCGATGGGGGAAAACCAGATGGTTTCCCACCATAAATGTCAAGCTAAGACGAAAAGATTTGTTGTGCTATCTCCTGGGACATGGAATATAGCTCCACCCCCTGAAACATGTGAAGCCCCGCCCCCGTGTTCTGATTGGCCCACGGTCCAGTCAGTCAAATACAATGGATGACCACCTATAGGTAACAACATCGATGGCAAAGGCAACAATGGCCATCACTAACACTCATTCAAAACAATCCATTCCGATTGGTTTATGCACTGTCAGTCAACAGTTTTCTATTTTACTACTTTAGCTGGGACCATCATGTGATAGTCTTCAACCAGCAAGACAATCAGTCGTGAATGTTCTTGTCACCCACCATCTTTGGCTAGTTTTGTAGGTTTTCAATAAGACTAGGGTGAGGAAAGACCTAAGTAAGTTATGGAGAGCAAAGAAAGCCCTTATGCAAATTAGTTTAGAAATTAGACCATCTGATTGGTTGATGCAATACTCATTAGGGATGGCCATCGGCCATCGATGTTTATAAAACATCTATAGGTTATGGTCGATGTTCAATAGTTTTGACATTGATGGGGGAGAACCAGATGGTTTCACACCATCAATGTCAAGCTCAAACTACTAGTTTTGTTTTGCTATTTCCTGGGACACTGAGCATAGCTCCACCCACGACACCAGTGAAGCCCCGCCCCCATATTCTGATTGGCCCACAGGCCAGTCCATCAAATACAATGGATGACCACCGATATGTAACAACATCAATGGCAAGTCAACAGTTTTCTATTTTACTACTTTTGATGGGACCATCATACAACAGTCTTCAACCAACAAACCAGTTGGTCAAGAACATTCTTGTTATCAACCATCTTTGGCTGGTTTTGTAGGTTTTCAATTAGACTATGGTGAGGAAGGACCTAAATAAGTTATGGAGAGCAAATAAATTCCTTATGCAAATTAGTTTGGAAATTAGACCATGTGATTGGTTGATGCAATTCTCATTAGGGATGACCATCGATGTTTATAAAACATCGATAGATTATGGTCGATGTTCATAGTTTTTACATCGATGGGGGAGAACCAGATGGTTTCGCACCATCAATGTCAAGCTAAAACGAAAAGATTTGTTGTGCTATCTCCTGGGACATGAAATATAGCTCCACCCCCTGAAACATGTGAAGCCCCGCCCCCGTGTTCTGATTGGCCCACGGTCCAGTCAGTCAAATACAATGGATGACCACCTATAGGTAACAACATCGATGGCAAAGGCAACAATGGCCATCACTAACACTCATTCAAAACAATCCATTCCGATTGGTTTATCTGTCAGTCTGTCAGTCAACAGTTTTCTATTTTACTACTTTAGCTGGGACCATCATGTGATAGTCTTCAACCAGCAAGACAATCAGTCGTAAATGTTCTTGTCACCCACCATCTTTGGCTAGTTTTGTAGGTTTTCAATAAGACTAGGGTAATGAAAGACCTAAGTAAGTTATGGAGAGCAAAGAAAGCCCTTATGCAAATCAGTTTAGAAATTAGACCATCTGATTGATTTATGCAATACTCATTAGGGATGGCCATCGGCCATCGATGTTTATAAAACATCTATAGGTTATGGTCGATGTTCAATAGTTTTGACATCGATGGAGGAGAACCAGATGGTTTCACACCATCGATGTCAAGCTCAAACTACTAGTTTTGTTTTGCTATTTCCTGGGACACTGAGCATAGCTCCACCCACGACACCAGTGAAGCCCCGCCCCCATATTCTGATTGGCCCACAGGCCAGTCCATCAAATACAATGGATGACCACCGATATGTAACAACATCAATGGCAAGTCAACAGTTTTCTATTTAACTACTTTTGATGGGACCATCATACAACAGTCTTCAACCAACAAACCAATTGGTCAAGAACATTCTTGTTATCAACCATCTTTGGCTTGTTTTGTAGGTTTTCAATTAGACTATGGTGAGGAAGGACCTAAATTATTTATGGAGAGCAAATAAATTCCTTATGCAAATTAGTTTGGAAATTAGACCATGTGATTGGTTGATGCAATTCTCATTAGGGATGACCATCGATTTTTATAAACATCGATAGATTATGGTCGATGTTCATAGTTTTTACATCGATGGGGGAGAACCAGATGGTTTCCCACCATCAATGTCAAGCTAAAACGAAAAGATTTGTTGTGCTATCTCCTGGGACATGGAATATAGCTCCACCCCCTGAAACATGTGAAGCCCCGCTCCCGTGTTCTGATTGGCCCACGGTCCAGTCAGTCAAATACAATGGATGACCACCTATAGGTAACAACATCGATGGCAAAGGCAACAATGGCCATCACTAACACTCATTCAAAACAATCCATTCCGATTGGTTTATGCACTGTCAGTCAACAGTTTTCTATTTTACTACTTTAGCTGGGACCATCATGTGATAGTCTTCAACCAGCAAGACAATCAGCCGTTAATGTTCTTGTCACCCAACATCATTGGCTAGTTTTGTAGGTTTTCAATAAGACTAGGGTGAGGAAAGACCTAAGTAAGTTATGGAGAGCAAAGAAAGCCCTTATGCAAATTAGTTTAGAAATTAGACCATCTGATTGGTTGATGCAATACTCATTAGGGATGGCCATCGATGTTTATAAAACATCTATAGGTTATGGTCGATGTTCAATAGTTTTGACATCGATGGGGGAGAACCAGATGGTTTCACACCATCAATGTCAAGCTCAAACTACTAGTTTTGTTTTGCTATTTCCTGGGACACTGAGCATAGCTCCACCCACGACACCAGTGAAGCCCCGCCCCCATATTCTGATTGGCCCATAGGCCAATCCATCAAATACAATGGATGACCACCAATATGTAACAACATCAATGGCAAGTCAACAGTTTTCTATTTTACTACTTTTGATGGGACCATCATACAACAGTCTTCAACCAACAAACCAATTGGTCAAGAACATTCTTGTTATCAACCATCTTTGGCTGGTTTTGTAGGTTTTCAATTAGACTATGGTGAGGAAGCACCTAAATAAGTTATGGAGAGCAAATAAATTCCTTATGCAAATTAGTTTGGAAATTAGACCATCTGATTGGTTGATGCAATACTCATTAGGGATGGCCATCGGCCATCGATGTTTATAAAACATCTATAGGTTATGGTCGATGTTCAATAGTTTTGACATTGATGGGGGAGAACCAGATGGTTTCACACCATCAATGTCAAGCTCAAACTACTAGTTTTGTTTTGCTATTTCCTGGGACACTGAGCATAGCTCCACCCACGACACCAGTGAAGCCCCGCCCCCATATTCTGATTGGCCCACAGGCCAGTCCATCAAATACAATGGATGACCACCGATATGTAACAACATCAATGGCAAGTCAACAGTTTTCTATTTTACTACTTTTGATGGGACCATCATACAACAGTCTTCAACCAACAAACCAATTGGTCAAGAACATTCTTGTTATCAACCATCTTTGGCTGGTTTTGTAGGTTTTCAATTAGACTATGGTGAGGAAGGACCTAAATAAGTTATGGAGAGCAAATAAATTCCTTATGCAAATTAGTTTGGAAATTAGACCAAGTGATTGGTTGATGCAATTCTCATTAGGGATGACCATCGATGTTTATAAAGCATCGATAGATTATGGTCGATGTTCATAGTTTTTACATCGATGGGGGAGAACCAGATGGTTTCCCACCATCAATGTCAAGCTAAAACGAAAAGATTTGTTGTGCTATCTCCTGGGACATGGAATATAGCTCCACCCCCTGAAACATGTGAAGCCCCGCCCCGTGTTCTGATTGGCCCACGGTCCAGTCAGTCAAATACAATGGATGACCACCTATAGGTAACAACATCGATGGCAAAGGCAACAATGGCCATCACTAACACTCATTCAAAACAATCCATTCTGATTGGTTTATGCACTGTCAGTCAACAGTTTTCTATTTTACTACTTTAGCTGGGACCATCATGTGATAGTCTTCAACCAGCAAGACAATCAGTCGTTAATGTTCTTGTCACCCAACATCATTGGCTAGTTTTGTAGGTTTTCAATAAGACTAGGGTGAGGAAAGACCTAAGTAAGTTATGGAGAGCAAAGAAAGCCCTTATGCAAATTAGTTTAGAAATTAGACCATCTGATTGGTTGATGCAATACTCATTAGGGATGGCCATCGGCCATCGATGTTTATAAAACATCTATAGGTTATGGTCGATGTTCAATAGTTCTGACATCGATGGGGAGAACCAGATGGTTTCACACCATCAATGTCAAGCTCAAACTACTAGTTTTGTTTTGCTATTCCCTGGGACACTGAGCATAGCTCCACCCACGACACCAGTGAAGCCCCGCCCCCATATTCTGATTGGCCCACAGGCCAGTCCATCAAATACAATGGATGACCACCGATATGTAACAACATCAATGGCAAGTCAACAGTTTTCTATTTTACTACTTTTGATGGGACATCATACAACAGTCTTCAACCAACAAACCAATTGGTCAAGAACATTCTTGTTATCAACCATCTTTGGCTAGTTTTGTAGGTTTTCAATTAGACTATGGTGAGGAAGGACCTAAATAAGTTATGGAGAGCAAATAAATTCCTTATGCAAATTAGTTTGGAAATTAGACCATGTGATTGGTTGATGCAATACTCATTAGGGATGACCATTGATGTTTATAAAACATCGATAGATTATGGTCAATGTTCATAGTTTTTACATCGATTGGGGAGAACCAGATGGTTTCCCACCATCAATGTCAAGCTAAAACGAAAAGATTTGTTGTGCTATCTCCTGAAACATGTGAAGCCCCGCCCCCGTGTTCTGATTGGCCCACGATCCAGTCAGTCAAATACAATGGATGACCACCTATAGGTAACAAAATCGATGGCAAAGGCAACAATGGCCATCACTAACACTCATTCAAAACAATCCATTCCGATTGGTTTATGCACTGTCAGTCAACAGTTTTCTATTTTACTACTTTAGCTGGGACCATCATGTGATAGTCTTCAACCAGCAAGACAATCAGTCATGAATGTTCTTGTCACCCACCATCTTTGGCTAGTTTTGTAGGTTTTCAATAAGACTAGGGTGAGGAAAGACCTAAGTAAGTTATGGAGAGCAAAAAAAGCCCTTATGCAAATTAGTTTAGAAATTAGACCATCTGATTGGTTGATGCAATACTCATTAGGGATGGCCATCGGCCATCGATGTTTATAAAACATCTATAGGTTATGGTCGATGTTCAATAGTTTTGACATCGATGAGGGAGAACCAGATGGTTTCACACCATCAATATCAAGCTCAAACTACTAGTTTTGTTTTGCTATTTCCTGGGACACTGAGCATAGCTCCACCCACGACACCAGTGAAGCCCCGCCCCCATATTCTGATTGGCCCACAGGCCAGTCCATCAAATACAATGGATGACCACCGATATGTAACAACATCAATGGCAAGTCAACAGTTTTCTATTTTACTACTTTTGATGGGACCATCATACAACAGTCTTCAACCAACAAACCAATTGGTCAAGAACATTCTTGTTATCAACCATCTTTGGCTGGTTTTGTAGGTTTTCGAATAGACTATGGTGAGGATGGACCTAAATAAGTTATGGAGAGCAAATAAATTCCTTAAGCAAATTAGTTTGGAAATTAGACCATGTGATTGGTTGATGCAATACTCATTAGGGATGACGATCAATGTTTATAAAACATCGATAGATTATGGTCGATGTTCATAGTTTTTACATCGATGGGGGAGAACCAGATGGTTTCCCACCATCAATGTCAAGCTAAAACGAAAAGATTTGTTGTGCTATCTCCTGAAACATGTGAAGCCCCGCCCTCGTGTTCTGATTGGCCCACGGTCCAGTCAGTCAAATACAATGGATGACCACCTATAGGTAACAACATCGATGGCAAAGGCAACAATGGCCATCACTAACACTCATTCAAAACAATCCATTCCGATTGGTTTATTCACTGTCAGTCAACAGTTTTCTATTTTACTACTTTAGCTGGGACCATCATGTGATAGTCTTCAACCAGCAAGACAATCAGTCGTTAATGTTCTTGTCACCCAACATCATTGGCTAGTTTTGTAGGTTTTCAATAAGACTAGGGTGAGGAAAGACCTAAGTAAGTTATGGAGAGCAAAGAAAGCCCTTATGCAAATCAGTTTAGAAATTAGACCATCTGATTGATTTATGCAATACTCATTAGGGATGGCCATCGGCCATCGATGTTTATAAAACATCTATAGGTTATGGTCGATGTTCAATAGTTTTGACATCGATGGAGGAGAACCAGATGGTTTCACACCATCGATGTCAAGCTCAAACTACTAGTTTTGTTTTGCTATTTCCTGGGACACTGAGCATAGCTCCACCCACGACACCAGTGAAGCCCCGCCCCCATATTCTGATTGGCCCACAGGCCAGTCCATCAAATACAATGGATGACCACCGATATGTAACAACATCAATGGCAAGTCAACAGTTTTCTATTTTACTACTTTTGATGGGACATCATACAACAGTCTTCAACCAACAAACCAATTGGTCAAGAACATTCTTGTTATCAACCATCTTTGGCTAGTTTTGTAGGTTTTCAATTAGACTATGGTGAGGAAGGACCTAAATAAGTTATGGAGAGCAAATAAATTCCTTATGCAAATTAGTTTGGAAATTAGACCATGTGATTGGTTGATGCAATACTCATTAGGGATGACCATTGATGTTTATAAAACATCGATAGATTATGGTCAATGTTCATAGTTTTTACATCGATTGGGGAGAACCAGATGGTTTCCCACCATCAATGTCAAGCTAAAACGAAAAGATTTGTTGTGCTATCTCCTGAAACATGTGAAGCCCCGCCCTCATATTCTGATTGGCCCACAGGCCAGTCCATCAAATACAATGGATGACCACCGATATGTAACAACATCAATGGCAAGTCAACAGTTTTCTATTTTACTACTTTTGATGGGACCATCATACAACAGTCTTCCATCAACAAACCAATTGGTCAAGAACATTCTTGTTATCAACCATCTTTGGCTGGTTTTGTAGGTTTTCAATTAGACTATGGTGAGGAAGGACCTAAATAAGTTATGGAGAGCAAATAAATTCCTAATGCAAATCAGTTTGGAAATTAGACCATGTGATTGGTTGATGCAATACTCATTAGGGATGACGATCAATGTTTATAAAACATTGATAGATTATGGTCGATGTTCATAGTTTTTACATCGATGGGGGAGAACCAGATGGTTTCCCACCATCAATGTCAAGCTAAAACGAAAAGATTTGTTGTGCTATCTCCTGGGACATGGAATATAGCTCCACCCCCTGAAACATGTGAAGCCCCGCCCCCGTGTTCTGATTGGCCCACGATCCAGTCAGTCAAATATAATGGATGACCACCTATAGGTAACAAAATCGATGGCAAAGGCAACAATGGCCATCACTAACACTCATTCAAAACAATCCATTCCGATTGGTTTATGCACTGTCAGTCAACAGTTTTCTAATTTACTACTTTAGCTGGGACCATCATGTGATAGTCTTCAACCAGCAAGACAATCAGTCGTGAATGTTCTTGTCACCCACCATCTTTGGCTAGTTTTGTAGGTTTTCAATAAGACTAGGGTGAGGAAAGACCTAAGTAAGTTATGGAGAGCAAAAAAAGCCCTTATGCAAATTAGTTTAGAAATTAGACCATCTGATTGGTTGATGCAATACTCATTAGGGATGGCCATCGGCCATCGATGTTTATAAAACATCTATAGGTTATGGTCGATGTTCAATAGTTTTGACATCGATGGGGGAGAACCAGATGGTTTCCCACCATCAATGTCAAGCTAAAACGAAAAGATTTGTTGTGCTATCTCCTGAAACATGTGAAGCCCCGCCCTCGTGTTCTGATTGGCCCACGGTCCAGTCAGTCAAATACAATGGATGACCACCTATAGGTAACAACATCGATGGCAAAGGCAACAATGGCCATCACTAACACTCATTCAAAACAATCCATTCCGATTGGTTTATTCACTGTCAGTCAACAGTTTTCTATTTTACTACTTTAGCTGGGACCATCATGTGATAGTCTTCAACCAGCAAGACAATCAGTCGTTAATGTTCTTGTCACCCAACATCATTGGCTAGTTTTGTAGGTTTTCAATAAGACTAGGGTGAGGAAAGACCTAAGTAAGTTATGGAGAGCAAAGAAAGCCCTTATGCAAATCAGTTTAGAAATTAGACCATCTGATTGATTTATGCAATACTCATTAGGGATGGCCATCGGCCATCGATGTTTATAAAACATCTATAGGTTATGGTCGATGTTCAATAGTTTTGACATCGATGGAGGAGAACCAGATGGTTTCACACCATCGATGTCAAGCTCAAACTACTAGTTTTGTTTTGCTATTTCCTGGGACACTGAGCATAGCTCCACCCACGACACCAGTGAAGCCCCGCCCCCATATTCTGATTGGCCCACAGGCCAGTCCATCAAATACAATGGATGACCACCGATATGTAACAACATCAATGGCAAGTCAACAGTTTTCTATTTTACTACTTTTGATGGGACATCATACAACAGTCTTCAACCAACAAACCAATTGGTCAAGAACATTCTTGTTATCAACCATCTTTGGCTAGTTTTGTAGGTTTTCAATTAGACTATGGTGAGGAAGGACCTAAATAAGTTATGGAGAGCAAATAAATTCCTTATGCAAATTAGTTTGGAAATTAGACCATGTGATTGGTTGATGCAATACTCATTAGGGATGACCATTGATGTTTATAAAACATCGATAGATTATGGTCAATGTTCATAGTTTTTACATCGATTGGGGAGAACCAGATGGTTTCCCACCATCAATGTCAAACTAAAACGAAAAGATTTGTTGTGCTATCTCCTGAAACATGTGAAGCCCCGCCCTCATATTCTGATTGGCCCACAGGCCAGTCCATCAAATACAATGGATGACCACCGATATGTAACAACATCAATGGCAAGTCAACAGTTTTCTATTTTACTACTTTTGATGGGACCATCATACAACAGTCTTCCATCAACAAACCAATTGGTCAAGAACATTCTTGTTATCAACCATCTTTGGCTGGTTTTGTAGGTTTTCAATTAGACTATGGTGAGGAAGGACCTAAATAAGTTATGGAGAGCAAATAAATTCCTAATGCAAATTAGTTTGGAAATTAGACCATGTGATTGGTTGATGCAATACTCATTAGGGATGACGATCAATGTTTATAAAACATTGATAGATTATGGTCGATGTTCATAGTTTTTACATCGATGGGGGAGAACCAGATGGTTTCCCACCATCAATGTCAAGCTAAAACGAAAAGATTTGTTGTGCTATCTCCTGGGACATGGAATATAGCTCCACCCCCTGAAACATGTGAAGCCCCGCCCCCGTGTTCTGATTGGCCCACGATCCAGTCAGTCAAATACAATGGATGACCACCTATAGGTAACAACATCGATGGCAAAGGCAACAATGCCCATCACTAACACTCATTCAAAACAATCCATTCCGATTGGTTTATGCACTGTCAGTCAACAGTTTTCTAATTTACTACTTTAGCTGGGACCATCATGTGATAGTCTTCAACCAGCAAGACAATCAGTCGTGAATGTTCTTGTCACCCACCATCTTTGGCTAGTTTTGTAGGTTTTCAATAAGACTAGGGTGAGGAAAGACCTAAGTAAGTTATGGAGAGCAAAAAAAGCCCTTATGCAAATTAGTTTAGAAATTAGACCATCTGATTGGTTGATGCAATACTCATTAGGGATGGCCATCGGCCATCGATGTTTATAAAACATCTATAGGTTATGGTCGATGTTCAATAGTTTTGACATCGATGGGGGAGAACCAGATGGTTTCACACCATCAATGTCAAGCTCAAACTACTAGTTTTGTTTTGCTATTTCCTGGGACACTGAGCATAGCTCCACCCACGACACCAGTGAAGCCCCGCCCCCATATTCTGATTGGACCACAGGCCAGTCCATCAAATACAATGGATGACCACCGATATGTAACAACATCAATGGCAAGTCAACAGTTTTCTATTTTACTACTTTTGATGGGACCATCATACAACAGTCTTCAACCAACAAACCAATTGGTCAAGAACATTCTTGTTATCAACCATCTTTGGCTGGTTTTGTAGGTTTTCAATTAGACTATGGTGAGGAAGGACCTAAATAAGTTATGGAGAGCAAATAAATTCCTAATGCAAATTAGTTTGGAAATTAGACCATGTGATTGGTTGATGCAATACTCATTAGGGATGACGATCAATGTTTATAAAACATCGATAGATTATGGTCGATGTTCATAGTTTTTACATCGATGGGGGAGAACCAGATGGTTTCCCACCATCAATGTCAAGCTAAAACGAAAAGATTTGTTGTGCTATCTCCTGGGACATGGAATATAGCTCCACCCCCTGAAACATGTGAAGCCCCGCCCCCGTGTTCTGATTGGCCCACGATCCAGTCAGTCAAATACAATGGATGACCACCTATAGGTAACAACATCGATGGCAAAGGCAACAATGCCCATCACTAACACTCATTCAAAACAATCCATTCCGATTGGTTTATGCACTGTCAGTCAACAGTTTTCTATTTTACTACTTTAGCTGGGACCATCATGTGATAGTCTTCAACCAGCAAGACAATCAGTCGTGAATGTTCTTGTCACCCACCATCTTTGGCTAGTTTTGTAGGTTTTCAATAAGACTAGGGTGAGGAAAGACCTAAGTAAGTTATGGAGAGCAAAAAAAAGCCCTTATGCAAATTAGTTTAGAAATTAGACCATCTGATTGGTTGATGCAATACTCATTAGGGATGGCCATCGGCCATCGATGTTTATAAAACATCTATAGGTTATGGTCGATGTTCAATAGTTTTGACATCGATGGGGGAGAACCAGATGGTTTCACACCATCAATGTCAAGCTCAAACTACTAGTTTTGTTTTGCTATTTCCTGGGACACTGAGCATAGCTCCACCCACGACACCAGTGAAGCCCCGCCCCCATATTCTGATTGGCCCACAGGCCAGTCCATCAAATACAATGGATGACCACCGATATGTAACAACATCAATGGCAAGTCAACAGTTTTCTATTTTACTACTTTTGATGGGACCATCATACAACAGTCTTAAACCAACAAACCAATTGGTCAAGAACATTCTTGTTATCAACCATCTTTGGCTGGTTTTGTAGGTTTTCAATTAGACTATGGTGAGGAAGGACCTAAATAAGTTATGGAGAGCAAATAAATTCCTTATGCAAATTAGTTTGGAAATTAGACCATGTGATTGTTGATGCAATTCTCATTAGGGATGACCATCGATGTTTATAAAGCATCGATAGATTATGGTCGATGTTCATAGTTTTTACATCGATGGGGGAGAACCAGATGATTTCCCACCATCAATGTCAAGCTAAAACGAAAAGATTTGTTGTGCTATCTCCTGGGACATGGAATATAGCTCCACCCCCTGAAACATGTGAAGCCCCGCCCTCGTGTTCTGATTGGCCCACGGTCCAGTCAGTCAAATACAATGGATGACCACCTATAGGTAACAACATCGATGGCAAAGGCAACAATGGCCATCACTAACACTCATTCAAAACAATCCATTCCGATTGGTTTATGCACTGTCAGTCAACAGTTTTCTATTTTACTACTTTAGCTGGGACCATCATGTGATAGTCTTCAACCAGCAAGACAATCAGTCGTTAATGTTCTTGTCACCCAACATCATTGGCTAGTTTTGTAGGTTTTCAATAAGACTAGGGTGAGGAAAGACCTAAGTAAGTTATGGAGAGCAAAGAAAGCCCTTATGCAAATTAGTTTAGAAATTAGACCATCTGATTGGTTGATGCAATACTCATTAGGGATGGCCATCGGCCATCGATGTTTATAAAACATCTATAGGTTATGGTCGATGTTCAATAGTTCTGACATCGATGGGGGAGAACCAGATGGTTTCACACCATCAATGTCAAGCTCAAACTACTAGTTTTGTTTTGCTATTTCCTGGGACACTGAGCATAGCTCCACCCACGACACCAGTGAAGCCCCGCCCCCATATTCTGATTGGCCCACAGGCCAGTCCATCAAATACAATGGATGACCACCGATATGTAACAACATCAATGGCAAGTCAACAGTTTTCTATTTTACTACTTTTGATGGGACATCATACAACAGTCTTCAACCAACAAACCAATTGGTCAAGAACATTCTTGTTATCAACCATCTTTGGCTAGTTTTGTAGGTTTTCAATTAGACTATGGTGAGGAAGGACCTAAATAAGTTATGGAGAGCAAATAAATTCCTTATGCAAATTAGTTTGGAAATTAGACCATGTGATTGGTTGATGCAATACTCATTAGGGATGACCATTGATGTTTATAAAACATCGATAGATTATGGTCAATGTTCATAGTTTTTACATCGATTGGGGAGAACCAGATGGTTTCCCACCATCAATGTCAAGCTAAAACGAAAAGATTTGTTGTGCTATCTCCTGGGACATGGAATATAGCTCCACCCCCTGAAACATGTGAAGCACCGCCCCCGTGTTCTGATTGGCCCACGATCCAGTCAGTCAAATACAATGGATGACCACCTATAGGTAACAAAATCGATGGCAAAGGCAACAATGGCCATCACTAACACTCATTCAAAACAATCCATTCCGATTGGTTTATGCACTGTCAGTCAACAGTTTTCTAATTTACTACTTTAGCTGGGACCATCATGTGATAGTCTTCAACCAGCAAGACAATCAGTCGTGAATGTTCTTGTCACCCACCATCTTTGGCTAGTTTTGTAGGTTTTCAATAAGACTAGGGTGAGGAAAGACCTAAGTAAGTTATGGAGAGCAAAAAAAGCCCTTATGCAAATTAGTTTAGAAATTAGACCATCTGATTGGTTGATGCAATACTCATTAGGGATGGCCATCGGCCATCGATGTTTATAAAACATCTATAGGTTATGGTCGATGTTCAATAGTTTTGACATCGATGGGGGAGAACCAGATGGTTTCACACCATCAATGTCAAGCTCAAACTACTAGTTTTGTTTTGCTATTTCCTGGGACACTGAGCATAGCTCCACCCACGACACCAGTGAAGCCCCGCCCCCATATTCTGATTGGACCACAGGCCAGTCCATCAAATACAATGGATGACCACCGATATGTAACAACATCAATGGCAAGTCAACAGTTTTCTATTTTACTACTTTTGATGGGACCATCATACAACAGTCTTCAACCAACAAACCAATTGGTCAAGAACATTCTTGTTATCAACCATCTTTGGCTGGTTTTGTAGGTTTTCAATTAGACTATGGTGAGGAAGGACCTAAATAAGTTATGGAGAGCAAATAAATTCCTAATGCAAATTAGTTTGGAAATTAGACCATGTGATTGGTTGATGCAATACTCATTAGGGATGACGATCAATGTTTATAAAACATCGATAGATTATGGTCGATGTTCATAGTTTTTACATCGATGGGGGAGAACCAGATGGTTTCCCACCATCAATGTCAAGCTAAAACGAAAAGATTTGTTGTGCTATCTCCTGGGACATGGAATATAGCTCCACCCCCTGAAACATGTGAAGCCCCGCCCCCGTGTTCTGATTGTCCCACGATCCAGTCAGTCAAATACAATGGATGACCACCTATAGGTAACAACATCGATGGCAAAGGCAACAATGGCCATCACTAACACTCATTCAAAACAATCCATTCCGATTGGTTTATGCACTGTCAGTCAACAGTTTTCTATTTTACTACTTTAGCTGGGACCATCATGTGATAGTCTTCAACCAGCAAGACAATCAGTCGTTAATGTTCTTGTCACCCACCATCTTTGGCTAGTTTTGTAGGTTTTCAATAAGACTAGGGTGAGGAAAGACCTAAGTAAGTTATGGAGAGCAAAGAAAGCCCTTATGCAAATTAGTTTAGAAATTAGACCATCTGATTGGTTGATGCAATACTTATTAGGGATGGCCATCGGCCATCGATGTTTATAAAACATCTATAGGTTATGGTCGATGTTCAATAGTTCTGACATCGATGGGGGAGAACCAGATGGTTTCACACCATCAATGTCAAGCTCAAACTACTAGTTTTGTTTTGCTATTTCCTGGGACACTGAGCATAGCTCCACCCACGACACCAGTGAAGCCCCGCCCACATATTCTGATTGGCCCACAGGCCAGTCCATCAAATACAATGGATGACCACCGATATGTAACAACATCAATGGCAAGTCAACAGTTTTCTATTTTACTACTTTTGATGGGACCATCATACAACAGTCTTCAACCAACAAACCAATTGGTCAAGAACATTCTTGTTATCAACCATCTTTGGCTGGTTTTGTAGGTTTTCAATTAGACTATGGTGAGGAAGGACCTAAATAAGTTATGGAAAGCAAATAAATTCCTTATGCAAATTAGTTTGGATATTAGACCATGTGATTGGTTGATGCAATTCTCATTAGGGATGACCATCGATGTTTATAAAACATCGATAGATTATGGTCGATGTTCATAGTTTTTACATCGATGGGGGAGAACCAGATGGTTTCGGACCATCAATGTCAAGCTAAAACGAAAAAATTTGTTGTGCTATCTCCTGGGACATGGAATATAGCTCCACCCCCTGAAACATGTAAAGCCCCGCCCCCGTGTTCTGATTGGCCCACGGTCCAGTCAGTCAAATACAATGGATGACCACCTATAGGTAACAACATCGATGGCAAAGACAACAATGGCCATCACTAACACTCATTCAAAACAATCCATTCCGATTGGTTTATGCACTGTCAGTCAACAGTTTTCTATTTTACTACTTTAGCTGGGACCATCATGTGATAGTCTTCAACCAGCAAGACAATCAGTCGTTAATGTTCTTGTCACCCACCATCTTTGGCTAGTTTTGTAGGTTATCAATAAGACTAGGGTGAGGAAAGACCTAAGTAAGTTATGGAGAGCAAAGAAAGCCCTTATGCAAATTAGTTTAGAAATTAGACCATCTGATTGGTTGATGCAATACTCATTAGGGATGGCCATCGGCCATCGATGTTTATAAAACATCTATAGGTTATGGTCGATGTTCAATAGTTCTGACATCGATGGGGGAGAACCAGATGGTTTCACACCATCAATGTCAAGCTCAAACTACTAGTTTTGTTTTGCTATTTCCTGGGACACTGAGCATAGCTCCACCCACGACACCAGTGAAGCCCCGCCCCCATATTCTGATTGGCCCACAGGCCAGTCCATCAAATACAATGGATGACCACCGATATGTAACAACATCAATGGCAAGTCAACAGTTTTCTATTTTACTACTTTTGATGGGACCATCATACAACAGTCTTCAACCAACAAACCAATTGGTCAAGAACATTCTTGTTATCAACCATCTTTGGCTGGTTTTGTAGGTTTTCAATTAGACTATGGTGAGGAAGGACCTAAATAAGTTATGGAGAGCAAATAAATTCCTTATGCAAATTAGTTTGGATATTAGACCATGTGATTGGTTGATGCAATTCTCATTAGGGATGACCATCGATGTTTATAAAACATCGATAGATTATGGTCGATGTTCATAGTTTTTACATCGATGGGGGAGAACCAGATGGTTTCGGACCATCAATGTCAAGCTAAAACGAAAAGATTTGTTGTGCTATCTCCTGGGACATGGAATATAGCTCCACCCCCTGAAACATGTGAAGCCCCGCCCCCGTGTTCTGATTGGCCCACGGTCCAGTCAGTCAAATACAATGGATGACCACCTATAGGTAACAACATCGATGGCAAAGGCAACAATGGCCATCACTAACACTCATTCAAAACAATCCATTCCGATTGGTTTATGCACTGTCAGTCAACAGTTTTCTATTTTACTACTTTAGTTGGGACCATTATGTGATATTATTCAACCAGCAAGACAATCAGTCGTTAATGTTCATGTCACCCACCATCTTTGGCTAGTTTTGTAGGTTTTCAATAAGACTAGGGTGAGTAATGACCTAAGTAAGTTATGGAGAGCAAATAAATCCCTTATGCAAATTTGTTTAGAAATTAGACCATCTGATTGGTTGATGCAATTCTCATTAGGGATGGCCATCAGGCATCGATGTTTATAAAACATCTATAGGTTATGGTCGTTGTTCAATAGTTTTGACATCGATGGGGGAGAACCAGATGGTTTCACACCATCAATGTCAAGCTCAAACTACTAGTTTTGTTTTGCTATTTCCTGGGACACTGAGCATAGCTCCACCCACGAAACCAGTGAAGCCCCGCCCCCATATTCTGATTGGCCCACAGGCCAGTCCATCAAATACAATGGATGACCACCGATATGTAACAACATCAATGGCAAGTCAACAGTTTTCTATTTTACTACTTTTGATGGGACCATCATACAACAGTCTTCAACCAACAAACCAATTGGTCAAGAACATTCTTGTTATCAACCATCTTTGGCTGGTTTTGTCGGTTTCCAATTAGACTATGGTGAGGAAGGACCTAAATAAGTTATGGAGAGCAAATAAATTCCTTATGCAAATTAGTTTGGAAATTAGACCATGTGATTGGTTGATGCAATACTCATTAGGGATGACAATCGATGTTTATAAAACATCGATAGATTATGGTCGATGTTCATAGTTTTTACATCGATTGGGGAGAACCAGATGGTTTCCCACCATCAATGTCAAGCTAAAACGAAAAGATTTGTTGTGCTATCTCCTGGGACATGGAATATAGCTCCACCCCCTGAAACATTTGAAGCCCCGCCCCCGTGTTCTGATTGGCCCACGGTCCAGTCAGTCAAATACAATGGATGACCGCCTATAGGTAACAACATCGATGGCAAAGGCAACAATGGCCATCACTAACACTCATTCAAAACAATCCATTCCGATTGGTTTATGCACTGTCAGTCAACAGTTTTCTATTTTACTACTTTAGCTGGGACCATCATGTGATAGTCTTCAACCAGCAAGACAATCAGTCGTGAATGTTCTTGTCACCCACCATCTTTGGCTAGTTTTGTAGGTTTTCAATAAGACTAGGTTGAGGAAAGACCTAAGTAAGTTATGGAGAGCAAAGAAAGCCCTTATGCAAATTAGTTTAGAAATTAGACCATCTGATTGGTTGATGCAATACTCATTAGGGATGGCCATCGGCCATCGATGTTTATAAAACATCTATAGGTTATGGTCGATGTTCAATAGTTTTGACATCGATGGGGGAGAACCAGATGGTTTCACACCATCAATGTCAAGCTCAAACTACTAGTTTTGTTTTGCTATTTCCTGGGACACTGAGCATAGCTCCACCCACGACACCAGTGAAGCCCCGCCCCCATATTCTGATTGGCCCACAGGCCAGTCCATCAAATACAATGGATGACCACCGATATGTAACAACATCAATGGCAAGTCAACAGTTTTCTATTTTACTACTTTTGATGGGACCATCATACAACAGTCTTCAACCAACAAACCAATTGGTCAAGAACATTCTTGTTATCAACCATCTTTGGCTGGTTTTGTAGGTTTTCAATTAGACTATGGTGAGGAAGGACCTAAATAAGTTATGGAGAGCAAATAAATTCCTTATGCAAATTAGTTTGGAAATTAGACCATGCGATTGGTTGATGCAATTCTCATTAGGGATGACCATCGATGTTTATAAAAAATCGATAGATTATGGTCGATGTTCATAGTTTTTACATCGATGGGGGAGAACCAGATGGTTTCCCACCATCAATGTCAAGCTAAAACGAAAAGATTTGTTGTGCTATCTCCTGGGACATGGAATATAGCTCCACCCCCTAAAACATGTGAAGCCCCGCCCCCGTGTTCTGATTGGCCCACGGTCCAGTCAGTCAAATACAATGGATGACCACCTATAGGTAACAACATCGATGGCAAAGGCAACAATGGCCATCACTAACACTCATTCAAAACAATCCATTCCAATTGGTTTATGCACTGTCAGTCAACAGTTTTCTATTTTACTACTTTAGCTGGGACCATCATGTGATAGTCTTCAACCAGCAAGACAATCAGTCGTGGATGTTCTTGTCACCCACCATCTTTGGCTAGTTTTGTAGGTTTTCAATAAGACTAGGGTGAGGAAAGACCTAAGTAAGTTATGGAGAGCAAATAAAGCCCTTATGCAAATTAGTTTAGAAATTAGACCATCTGATTGGTTGATGCAATACTCATTAGGGATGGCCATCGGCCATCGATGTTTATAAAACATCTATAGGTTATAGTCGATGTTCAATAGTTTTGACATCGATGGGGGAGAACCAGATGGCTTCACACCATCAATGTCAAGCTCAAACTACTAGTTTTGTTTTGCTATTTCCTGGGACACTGAGCATAGCTCCACCCACGACACCAGTGAAGCCCCGCCCCCATATTCTGATTGGCCCACAGGCCAGTCCATCAAATACAATGGATGACCACCGATATGTAACAACATCAATGGCAAGTCAACAGTTTTCTATTTTACTACTTTTGATGGGACCATCATACAACAGTCTTCAACCAACAAACCAATTGGTCAAGAACATTCTTGTTATCAACCATCTTTGGCTGGTTTTGTAGGTTTTCAATTAGACTATGGTGAGGAAGGACCTACATAAGTTATGGAGAGCAAATAAATTTCTTATGCAAATTAGTTTGGAAATTAGACCATGTGATTGGTTGATGCAATTCTCATTTGGGATGGCCATCGATGTTTATAAAACATCGATAGATTATGGTCGATGTTCATAGTTTTTACATCGATGGGGGAGAACCAGATGGTTTCCCACCATCAATGTCAAGCTAAAACGAAAAGATTTGTTGTGCTATCTCCTGGGACATGGAATATAGCTCCACCCCCTGAAACATGTGAAGCCCCGCCCCCGTGTTCTGATTGGCCCACGGTCTAGTCAGTCAAATACAATGGATGACCACCTATAGGTAACAACATCGATGGCAAAGGCAACAATGGCCATCACTAACACTCATTCAAAACAATCCATTCCGATTGGTTTATGCACTGTCAGTCAACAGTTTCCTATTTTACTACTTTAGCTGGGACCATCATGGGATAGTATTCAACCAGCAAGACAATCAGTCGTGAATGTTCTTGTCACCCACCATCTTTGGCTAGTTTTGTAGGTTTTCAATAAGACTAGGGTGAGGAAAGACCTAAGTAAGTTATGGAGAGCAAATAAAGCCCTTATGCAAATTAGTTTAGAAATTAGACCATCTGATTGGTTGATGCAATACTCATTAGGGATGACCTTCGGCCATCGATGTTTATAAAACATCTATAGGTTATGGTCGATGTTCAATAGTTTTGACATCGATGAGGGAGAACCAGATGGTTTCACACCATCAATGTCAAGCTCAAACTACTAGTTTTGTTTTGCTATTTCCTGGGACACTGAGCATAGCTCCACCCACGACACCAGTGAAGCCCCGCCCCCATATTCTGATTGGCCCACAGGACAGTCCATCAAATACAATGGATGACCACCGATATGAAACAACATCAATGGCAAGTCAACAGTTTTCTATTTTACTACTTTTGATGGGACCATCATACAACAGTCTTCATCCAACAAACCAATTGGTCAAGAACATTCTTGTTATCGACCATCTTTGGCTGGTTTTGTAGGTTTTCAATTAGACTATGGTGAGGAAGGACCGAAATAAGTTATGGAGAGCAAATAAATTCCTTATGCAAATTAGTTTGGAAATTAGACCATGTGATTGGTTGATGCAATTCTCATTAGGGATGACCATCGATGTTTATAAAACATCGATAGATTATGGTCGATGTTCATAGTTTTTACATCGATGGGGGAGAACCAGATGGTTTCCCACCATCAATGTCAAGCTAAAACGAAAAGATTTGTTGTGCTATCTCCTGGGACATGGAATATAGCTCCACCCCCTGAAACATGTGAAGCCCCGCCCCCGTGTTCTGATTGGCCCACGGTCCAGTCAGTCAAATACAATGGATGACCACCTATAGGTAACAACATCGATGGCAAAGGCAACAATGGCCATCACTAACACTTATTCCAAACAATCCATTCCGATTGGTTTATGCACTGTCAGTCAACAGTTTTCTATTTTACTACTTTAGCTGGGACCATCATGTGATAGTCTTCAACCAGCAAGACAATCAGTCATGGATGTTCTTGTCACCCACCATCTTTGGCTAGTTTTGTAGGTTTTCAATAAGACTAGGGTGAGGAAAGACCTAAGTAAGTTATGGAGAGAAAATAAAGCCCTTATGCAAATTAGTTTAGAAATTAGACCATCTGATTGGTTGATGCAATACTCATTAGGGATGGCCATCGGCCATCGATGTTTATAAAACATCTATAGGTTATGGTCGATGTTCAATAGTTTTGACATCGATGGGGGAGAACCAGATGGTTTCACACCATCAATGTCAAGCTCAAACTACTAGTTTTGTTTTGCTATTTCCTGGGACACTGAGCATAGCTCCACCCACGACACCAGTGAAGCCCCGCCCCCATATTCTGATTGGCCCACAGGCCAGTCCATCAAATACAATGGATGACCACCGATATGTAACAACATCAATGGCAAGTCAACAGTTTTCTATTTTACTACTTTTGATGGGACCATCATACAACAGTCTTCAACCAACAAACCAATTGGTCAAGAACATTCTTGTTATCAACCATCTTTGGCTGGTTTTGTAGGTTTTCAATTAGACTATGGTGAGGAAGGACCTAAATAAGTTATGGAGAGCAAATAAATTCCTTATGCAAATTAGTTTGGAAATTAGACCATGTGATTGGTTGATGCAATTCTCATTAGGGATGACCATCGATGTTTATAAAACATCGATAGATTATGGTCGATGTTCATAGTTTTTACATCGATGGGGGAGAACCAGATGGTTTCCCACCATCAATGTCAAGCTAAAACGAAAAGATTTGTTGTGCTATCTCCTGGGACATGGAATATAGCTCCACCCCCTGAAACATGTGAAGCCCCGCCCCCGTGTTCTGATTGGCCCACGGTCCAGTCAGTCAAATACAATGGATGACCACCTTTAGGTAACAACATCGATGGCAAAGGCAACAATGGCCATCACTAACACTCATTCAAAACAATCCATTCCGATTGGTTTATGCACTGTCAGTCAACAGTTTTCTATTTTACTACTTTAGCTGGGACCATCATGTGATAGTCTTCAACCAGCAAGACAATCAGTCGTGGATGTTCTTGTCACCCACCATCTTTGGCTAGTTTTGTAGGTTTTCAATAAGACTAGGGTGAGGAAAGACCTAAGTAAGTTATGGAGAGCAAATAAAGCCCTTATGCAAATTAGTTTAGAAATTAGACCATCTGATTGGTTGATGCAATACTCATTAGGGATGGCCATCGGCCATCGATGTTTATAAAACATCTATAGGTTATGGTCGATGTTCAATAGTTTTGACATCGATGGGGGAGAACCAGATGGTTTCACACCATCAATGTCAAGCTCAAACTACTAGTTTTGTTTTGCTATTTCCTGGGACACTGAGCATAGCTCCACCCACGACACCAGTGAAGCCCCGCCCCCATATTCTGATTGGCCCACAGGCCAGTCCATCAAATACAATGGATGACCACCGATATGTAACAACATCAATGGCAAGTCAACAGTTTTCTATTTTACTACTTTTGATGGGACCATCATACAACAGTCTTCAACCAACAAACCAATTGGTCAAGAACATTCTTGTTATCAACCATCTTTGGCTGGTTTTGTAGGTTTTCAATTAGACTATGGTGAGGAAGGACCTAAATAAGTTATGGAGAGCAAATAAATTCCTTATGCAAATTAGTTTGGAAATTAGACCAAGTGATTGGTTGATGCAATTCTCATTAGGGATGACCATCGATGTTTATAAAGCATCGATAGATTATGGTCGATGTTCATAGTTTTTACATCGATGGGGGAGAACCAGATGGTTTCCCACCATCAATGTCAAGCTAAAACGAAAAGATTTGTTGTGCTATCTCCTGGGACATGGAATATAGCTCCACCCCCTGAAACATGTGAAGCCCCGCCCCGTGTTCTGATTGGCCCACGGTCCAGTCAGTCAAATACAATGGATGACCACCTATAGGTAACAACATCGATGGCAAAGGCAACAATGGCCATCACTAACACTCATTCAAAACAATCCATTCTGATTGGTTTATGCACTGTCAGTCAACAGTTTTCTATTTTACTACTTTAGCTGGGACCATCATGTGATAGTCTTCAACCAGCAAGACAATCAGTCGTTAATGTTCTTGTCACCCAACATCATTGGCTAGTTTTGTAGGTTTTCAATAAGACTAGGGTGAGGAAAGACCTAAGTAAGTTATGGAGAGCAAAGAAAGCCCTTATGCAAATTAGTTTAGAAATTAGACCATCTGATTGGTTGATGCAATACTCATTAGGGATGGCCATCGGCCATCGATGTTTATAAAACATCTATAGGTTATGGTCGATGTTCAATAGTTCTGACATCGATGGGGGAGAACCAGATGGTTTCACACCATCAATGTCAAGCTCAAACTACTAGTTTTGTTTTGCTATTCCCTGGGACACTGAGCATAGCTCCACCCACGACACCAGTGAAGCCCCGCCCCCATATTCTGATTGGCCCACAGGCCAGTCCATCAAATACAATGGATGACCACCGATATGTAACAACATCAATGGCAAGTCAACAGTTTTCTATTTTACTACTTTTGATGGGACATCATACAACAGTCTTCAACCAACAAACCAATTGGTCAAGAACATTCTTGTTATCAACCATCTTTGGCTAGTTTTGTAGGTTTTCAATTAGACTATGGTGAGGAAGGACCTAAATAAGTTATGGAGAGCAAATAAATTCCTTATGCAAATTAGTTTGGAAATTAGACCATGTGATTGGTTGATGCAATACTCATTAGGGATGACCATTGATGTTTATAAAACATCGATAGATTATGGTCAATGTTCATAGTTTTTACATCGATTGGGGAGAACCAGATGGTTTCCCACCATCAATGTCAAGCTAAAACGAAAAGATTTGTTGTGCTATCTCCTGAAACATGTGAAGCCCCGCCCCCGTGTTCTGATTGGCCCACGATCCAGTCAGTCAAATACAATGGATGACCACCTATAGGTAACAAAATCGATGGCAAAGGCAACAATGGCCATCACTAACACTCATTCAAAACAATCCATTCCGATTGGTTTATGCACTGTCAGTCAACAGTTTTCTATTTTACTACTTTAGCTGGGACCATCATGTGATAGTCTTCAACCAGCAAGACAATCAGTCATGAATGTTCTTGTCACCCACCATCTTTGGCTAGTTTTGTAGGTTTTCAATAAGACTAGGGTGAGGAAAGACCTAAGTAAGTTATGGAGAGCAAAGAAAGCCCTTATGCAAATCAGTTTAGAAATTAGACCATCTGATTGATTTATGCAATACTCATTAGGGATGGCCATCGGCCATCGATGTTTATAAAACATCTATAGGTTATGGTCGATGTTCAATAGTTTTGACATCGATGGAGGAGAACCAGATGGTTTCACACCATCGATGTCAAGCTCAAACTACTAGTTTTGTTTTGCTATTTCCTGGGACACTGAGCATAGCTCCACCCACGACACCAGTGAAGCCCCGCCCCCATATTCTGATTGGCCCACAGGCCAGTCCATCAAATACAATGGATGACCACCGATATGTAACAACATCAATGGCAAGTCAACAGTTTTCTATTTTACTACTTTTGATGGGACCATCATACAACAGTCTTCAACCAACAAACCAATTGGTCAAGAACATTCTTGTTATCAACCATCTTTGGCTGGTTTTGTAGGTTTTCGAATAGACTATGGTGAGGATGGACCTAAATAAGTTATGGAGAGCAAATAAATTCCTTAAGCAAATTAGTTTGGAAATTAGACCATGTGATTGGTTGATGCAATACTCATTAGGGATGACGATCAATGTTTATAAAACATCGATAGATTATGGTCGATGTTCATAGTTTTTACATCGATGGGGGAGAACCAGATGGTTTCCCACCATCAATGTCAAGCTAAAACGAAAAGATTTGTTGTGCTATCTCCTGAAACATGTGAAGCCCCGCCCTCGTGTTCTGATTGGCCCACGGTCCAGTCAGTCAAATACAATGGATGACCACCTATAGGTAACAACATCGATGGCAAAGGCAACAATGGCCATCACTAACACTCATTCAAAACAATCCATTCCGATTGGTTTATTCACTGTCAGTCAACAGTTTTCTATTTTACTACTTTAGCTGGGACCATCATGTGATAGTCTTCAACCAGCAAGACAATCAGTCATTAATGTTCTTGTCACCCAACATCATTGGCTAGTTTTGTAGGTTTTCAATAAGACTAGGGTGAGGAAATACCTAAGTAAGTTATGGAGAGCAAAGAAAGCCCTTATGCAAATCAGTTTAGAAATTAGACCATCTGATTGATTTATGCAATACTCATTAGGGATGGCCATCGGCCATCGATGTTTATAAAACATCTATAGGTTATGGTCGATGTTCAATAGTTTTGACATCGATGGAGGAGAACCAGATGGTTTCACACCATCGATGTCAAGCTCAAACTACTAGTTTTGTTTTGCTATTTCCTGGGACACTGAGCATAGCTCCACCCACGACACCAGTGAAGCCCCGCCCCCATATTCTGATTGGCCCACAGGCCAGTCCATCAAATACAATGGATGACCACCGATATGTAACAACATCAATGGCAAGTCAACAGTTTTCTATTTTACTACTTTTGATGGGACATCATACAACAGTCTTCAACCAACAAACCAATTGGTCAAGAACATTCTTGTTATCAACCATCTTTGGCTAGTTTTGTAGGTTTTCAATTAGACTATGGTGAGGAAGGACCTAAATAAGTTATGGAGAGCAAATAAATTCCTTATGCAAATTAGTTTGGAAATTAGACCATGTGATTGGTTGATGCAATACTCATTAGGGATGACCATTGATGTTTATAAAACATCGATAGATTATGGTCAATGTTCATAGTTTTTACATCGATTGGGGAGAACCAGATGGTTTCCCACCATCAATGTCAAGCTAAAACGAAAAGATTTGTTGTGCTATCTCCTGAAACATGTGAAGCCCCGCCCTCATATTCTGATTGGCCCACAGGCCAGTCCATCAAATACAATGGATGACCACCGATATGTAACAACATCAATGGCAAGTCAACAGTTTTCTATTTTACTACTTTTGATGGGACCATCATACAACAGTCTTCCATCAACAAACCAATTGGTCAAGAACATTCTTGTTATCAACCATCTTTGGCTGGTTTTGTAGGTTTTCAATTAGACTATGGTGAGGAAGGACCTAAATAAGTTATGGAGAGCAAATAAATTCCTAATGCAAATTAGTTTGGAAATTAGACCATGTGATTGGTTGATGCAATACTCATTAGGGATGACGATCAATGTTTATAAAACATTGATAGATTATGGTCGATGTTCATAGTTTTTACATCGATGGGGGAGAACCAGATGGTTTCCCACCATCAATGTCAAGCTAAAACGAAAAGATTTGTTGTGCTATCTCCTGGGACATGGAATATAGCTCCACCCCCTGAAACATGTGAAGCCCCGCCCCCGTGTTCTGATTGGCCCACGATCCAGTCAGTCAAATATAATGGATGACCACCTATAGGTAACAAAATCGATGGCAAAGGCAACAATGGCCATCACTAACACTCATTCAAAACAATCCATTCCGATTGGTTTATGCACTGTCAGTCAACAGTTTTCTAATTTACTACTTTAGCTGGGACCATCATGTGATAGTCTTCAACCAGCAAGACAATCAGTCGTGAATGTTCTTGTCACCCACCATCTTTGGCTAGTTTTGTAGGTTTTCAATAAGACTAGGGTGAGGAAAGACCTAAGTAAGTTATGGAGAGCAAAAAAAGCCCTTATGCAAATTAGTTTAGAAATTAGACCATCTGATTGGTTGATGCAATACTCATTAGGGATGGCCATCGGCCATCGATGTTTATAAAACATCTATAGGTTATGGTCGATGTTCAATAGTTTTGACATCGATGGGGGAGAACCAGATGGTTTCACACCATCAATGTCAAGCTCAAACTACTAGTTTTGTTTTGCTATTTCCTGGGACACTGAGCATAGCTCCACCCACGACACCAGTGAAGCCCCGCCCCCATATTCTGATTGGACCACAGGCCAGTCCATCAAATACAATGGATGACCACCGATATGTAACAACATCAATGGCAAGTCAACAGTTTTCTATTTTACTACTTTTGATGGGACCATCATACAACAGTCTTCAACCAACAAACCAATTGGTCAAGAACATTCTTGTTATCAACCATCTTTGGCTGGTTTTGTAGGTTTTCAATTAGACTATGGTGAGGAAGGACCTAAATAAGTTATGGAGAGCAAATAAATTCCTAATGCAAATTAGTTTGGAAATTAGACCATGTGATTGGTTGATGCAATACTCATTAGGGATGACGATCAATGTTTATAAAACATCGATAGATTATGGTCGATGTTCATAGTTTTTACATCGATGGGGGAGAACCAGATGGTTTCCCACCATCAATGTCAAGCTAAAACGAAAAGATTTGTTGTGCTATCTCCTGGGACATGGAATATAGCTCTACCCCCTGAAACATGTGAAGCCCCGCCCCCGTGTTCTGATTGGCCCACGATCCAGTCAGTCAAATACAATGGATGACCACCTATAGGTAACAACATCGATGGCAAAGGCAACAATGCCCATCACTAACACTCATTCAAAACAATCCATTCCGATTGGTTTATGCACTGTCAGTCAACAGTTTTCTATTTTACTACTTTAGCTGGGACCATCATGTGATAGTCTTCAACCAGCAAGACAATCAGTCGTGAATGTTCTTGTCACCCACCATCTTTGGCTAGTTTTGTAGGTTTTCAATAAGACTAGGGTGAGGAAAGACCTAAGTAAGTTATGGAGAGCAAAAAAAAGCCCTTATGCAAATTAGTTTAGAAATTAGACCATCTGATTGGTTGATGCAATACTCATTAGGGATGGCCATCGGCCATCGATGTTTATAAAACATCTATAGGTTATGGTCGATGTTCAATAGTTTTGACATCGATGGGGGAGAACCAGATGGTTTCACACCATCAATGTCAAGCTCAAACTACTAGTTTTGTTTTGCTATTTCCTGGGACACTGAGCATAGCTCCACCCACGACACCAGTGAAGCCCCGCCCCCATATTCTGATTGGCCCACAGGCCAGTCCATCAAATACAATGGATGACCACCGATATGTAACAACATCAATGGCAAGTCAACAGTTTTCTATTTTACTACTTTTGATGGGACCATCATACAACAGTCTTAAACCAACAAACCAATTGGTCAAGAACATTCTTGTTATCAACCATCTTTGGCTGGTTTTGTAGGTTTTCAATTAGACTATGGTGAGGAAGGACCTAAATAAGTTATGGAGAGCAAATAAATTCCTTATGCAAATTAGTTTGGAAATTAGACCATGTGATTGTTGATGCAATTCTCATTAGGGATGACCATCGATGTTTATAAAGCATCGATAGATTATGGTCGATGTTCATAGTTTTTACATCGATGGGGGAGAACCAGATGATTTCCCACCATCAATGTCAAGCTAAAACGAAAAGATTTGTTGTGCTATCTCCTGGGACATGGAATATAGCTCCACCCCCTGAAACATGTGAAGCCCCGCCCTCGTGTTCTGATTGGCCCACGGTCCAGTCAGTCAAATACAATGGATGACCACCTATAGGTAACAACATCGATGGCAAAGGCAACAATGGCCATCACTAACACTCATTCAAAACAATCCATTCCGATTGGTTTATGCACTGTCAGTCAACAGTTTTCTATTTTACTACTTTAGCTGGGACCATCATGTGATAGTCTTCAACCAGCAAGACAATCAGTCGTTAATGTTCTTGTCACCCACCATCTTTGACTAGTTTTGTAGGTTTTCAATAAGACTAGGGTGAGGAAAGACCTAAGTAAGTTATGGAGAGCAAAGAAAGCCCTTATGCAAATTAGTTTAGAAATTAGACCATCTGATTGGTTGATGCAATACTCATTAGGGATGGCCATCGGCCATCGATGTTTATAAAACATCTATAGGTTATGGTCGATGTTCAATAGTTCTGACATCGATGGGGGAGAACCAGATGGTTTCACACCATCAATGTCAAGCTCAAACTACTAGTTTTGTTTTGCTATTTCCTGGGACACTGAGCATAGCTCCACCCACGACACCAGTGAAGCCCCGCCCCCATATTCTGATTGGCCCACAGGCCAGTCCATCAAATACAATGGATGACCACCGATATGTAACAACATCAATGGCAAGTCAACAGTTTTCTATTTTACTACTTTTGATGGGACATCATACAACAGTCTTCAACCAACAAACCAATTGGTCAAGAACATTCTTGTTATCAACCATCTTTGGCTAGTTTTGTAGGTTTTCAATTAGACTATGGTGAGGAAGGACCTAAATAAGTTATGGAGAGCAAATAAATTCCTTATGCAAATTAGTTTGGAAATTAGACCATGTGATTGGTTGATGCAATACTCATTAGGGATGACCATTGATGTTTATAAAACATCGATAGATTATGGTCAATGTTCATAGTTTTTACATCGATTGGGGAGAACCAGATGGTTTCCCACCATCAATGTCAAGCTAAAACGAAAAGATTTGTTGTGCTATCTCCTGGGACATGGAATATAGCTCCACCCCCTGAAACATGTGAAGCACCGCCCCCGTGTTCTGATTGGCCCACGATCCAGTCAGTCAAATACAATGGATGACCACCTATAGGTAACAAAATCGATGGCAAAGGCAACAATGGCCATCACTAACACTCATTCAAAACAATCCATTCCGATTGGTTTATGCACTGTCAGTCAACAGTTTTCTAATTTACTACTTTAGCTGGGACCATCATGTGATAGTCTTCAACCAGCAAGACAATCAGTCGTGAATGTTCTTGTCACCCACCATCTTTGGCTAGTTTTGTAGGTTTTCAATAAGACTAGGGTGAGGAAAGACCTAAGTAAGTTATGGAGAGCAAAAAAAGCCCTTATGCAAATTAGTTTAGAAATTAGACCATCTGATTGGTTGATGCAATACTCATTAGGGATGGCCATCGGCCATCGATGTTTATAAAACATCTATAGGTTATGGTCGATGTTCAATAGTTTTGACATCGATGGGGGAGAACCAGATGGTTTCACACCATCAATGTCAAGCTCAAACTACTAGTTTTGTTTTGCTATTTCCTGGGACACTGAGCATAGCTCCACCCACGACACCAGTGAAGCCCCGCCCCCATATTCTGATTGGACCACAGGCCAGTCCATCAAATACAATGGATGACCACCGATATGTAACAACATCAATGGCAAGTCAACAGTTTTCTATTTTACTACTTTTGATGGGACCATCATACAACAGTCTTCAACCAACAAACCAATTGGTCAAGAACATTCTTGTTATCAACCATCTTTGGCTGGTTTTGTAAGTTTTCAATTAGACTATGGTGAGGAAGGACCTAAATAAGTTATGGAGAGCAAATAAATTCCTTATGCAAATTAGTTTGGAAATTAGACCATGTGATTGGTTGATGCAATACTCATTAGGGATGACCATCGATGTTTATAAAACATCGATATATTATGGTCGATGTTCATAGTTTTTACATCGATTGGGGAGAACCAGATGGTTTCCCACCATCAATTGCAAGCTAAAACGAAAAGATTTGTTGTGCTATCTCCTGGGACATGGAATATAGCCCCGCCCCCATGTTCTGATTGGCCCACGGTCCAGTCAGTCAAATACAATGGATGACCACCTATAGGTAACAACATCGATGGCAAAGGCAACAATGGCCATCACTAACACTCATTCAAAACAATCCATTCCGATTGGTTTATGCACTGTCAGTCAACAGTTTTCTATTTTACTACTTTAGCTGGGACCATCATGTGATAGTCTTCAACCAGCAAGACAATCAGTCGTTAATGTTCTTGTCACCCACCATCTTTGGCTAGTTTTGTAGGTTTTCAATAAGACTAGGGTGAGGAAAGACCTAAGTAAGTTATGGAGAGCAAAGAAAGCCCTTATGCAAATTAGTTTAGAAATTAGACCATCTGATTGGTTGATGCAATACTCATTAGGGATGGCCATCGGCCATCGATGTTTATAAAACATCTATAGGTTATGGTCGATGTTCAATAGTTCTGACATCGATGGGGGAGAACCAGATGGTTTCACACCATCAATGTCAAGCTCAAACTACTAGTTTTGTTTTGCTATTTCCTGGGACACTGAGCATAGCTCCACCCACGACACCAGTGAAGCCCCGCCCCCATATTCTGATTGGCCCACAGGCCAGTCCATCAAATACAATGGATGACCACCAATATGTAACAACATCAATGGCAAGTCAACAGTTTTCTATTTTACTACTTTTGATGGGACCATCATACAACAGTCTTCCATCAACAAACCAATTGGTCAAGAACATTCTTGTTATCAACCATCTTTGGCTGGTTTTGTAGGTTTTCAATTAGACTATGGTGAGGAAGGACCTAAATAAGTTATGGAGAGCAAATAAATTCCTAATGCAAATTAGTTTGGAAATTAGACCATGTGATTGGTTGATGCAATACTCATTAGGGATGACGATCAATGTTTATAAAACATTGATAGATTATGGTCGATGTTCATAGTTTTTACATCGATGGGGGAGAACCAGATGGTTTCCCACCATCAATGTCAAGCTAAAACGAAAAGATTTCTTGTGCTATCTCCTGGGACATGGAATATAGCTCCACCCCCTGAAACATGTGAAGCCCCGCCCCCGTGTTCTGATTGGCCCACGATCCAGTCAGTCAAATACAATGGATGACCACCTATAGGTAACAAAATCCATGGCAAAGGCAACAATGGCCATCACTAACACTCATTCAAAACAATCCATTCCGATTGGTTTATGCACTGTCAGTCAACAGTTTTCTATTTTACTACTTTAGCTGGGACCATCATGTGATAGTCTTCAACCAGCAAGACAATCAGTCGTGAATGTTCTTGTCACCCACCATCTTTGGCTAGTTTTGTAGGTTTTCAATAAGACTAGGGTGAGGAAAGACCTAAGTAAGTTATGGAGAGCAAAAAAAAGCCCTTATGCAAATTAGTTTAGAAATTAGACCATCTGATTGGTTGATGCAATACTCATTAGGGATGGCCATCGGCCATCGATGTTTATAAAACATCTATAGGTTATGGTCGATGTTCAATAGTTTTGACATCGATGGGGGAGAACCAGATGGTTTCACACCATCAATGTCAAGCTCAAACTACTAGTTTTGTTTTGCTATTTCCTGGGACACTGAGCATAGCTCCACCCACGACACCAGTGAAGCCCCGCCCCCATATTCTGATTGGCCCACAGGCCAGTCCATCAAATACAATGGATGACCACCGATATGTAACAACATCAATGGCAAGTCAACAGTTTTCTATTTTACTACTTTTGATGGGACCATCATACAACAGTCTTCAACCAACAAACCAATTGGTCAAGAACATTCTTGTTATCAACCATCTTTGGCTGGTTTTGTAGGTTTTCAATTAGACTATGGTGAGGAAGGACCTAAATAAGTTATGGAGAGCAAATAAATTCCTTATGCAAATTAGTTTGGAAATTAGACCATGTGATTGGTTGATGCAATACTCATTAGGGATGACCATCGATGTTTATAAAACATCGATATATTATGGTCGATGTTCATAGTTTTTACATCGATTGGGGAGAACCAGATGGTTTCCCACCATCAATTGCAAGCTAAAACGAAAAGATTTGTTGTGCTATCTCCTGGGACATGGAATATAGCTCCACCCCCTGAAACATGTGAAGCCCCGCCCCCGTGTTCTGATTGGCCCACGGTCCAGTCAGTCAAATACAATGGATGACCACCTATAGGCAACAATGGCCATCACTAACACTCATTCAAAACAATCCATTCCGATTGGTTTATGCACTGTCAGTCAACAGTTTTCTATTTTACTACTTTAGCTGGGACCATCATGTGATAGTCTTCAACCAGCAAGACAATCAGTCGTGAATATTCTTGTCACCCACCATCTTTGGCTAGTTTTGTAGGTTTTCAATAAGACTAGGGTGAGGAAAGACCTAAGTAAGTTATGGATAGCAAAGAAAGCCCTTATGCAAATTAGTTTAGAAATTAGACCATCTGATTGGTTGATGCAATACT
Source organism: Crinia signifera (assembly GCF_055691185.1). Classification (NCBI taxonomy): domain Eukaryota; kingdom Metazoa; phylum Chordata; class Amphibia; order Anura; family Myobatrachidae; genus Crinia; species Crinia signifera. The sequence goes on along the minus strand of NC_139220.1, from coordinate 73,267,218 downwards.
CATTAGGGATGGCCATCGGCCATCGATGTTTATAAAACATCTATAGGTTATGGTCGATGTTCAATAGTTTTGACATCGATGGGGGAGAACCAGATGGTTTCACACCATCAATGTCAAGCTCAAACTACTAGTTTTGTTTTGCTATTTCCTGGGACACTGAGCATAGCTCCACCCACGACACCAGTGAAGCCCCACCCCCATATTCTGATTGGCCCACAGGCCAGTCCATCAAATACAATGGATGACCACCAATATGTAACAACATCAATGGCAAGTCAACAGTTTTCTATTTTACTACTTTTGATGGGACCATCATACAACAGTCTTCAACCAACAAACCAATTGGTCAAGAACATTCTTGTTATCAACCACCTTTGGCTGGTTTTGTAGGTTTTCAATTAGACTATGGTGAGGAAGGACCTAAATAAGTTATGGAGAGCAAATAAATTCCTTATGCAAATTAGTTTGGAAATTAGACCATGTGATTGTTGATGCAATTCTCATTAGGGATGACCATCGATGTTTATAAAGCATCGATAGATTATGGTCGATGTTCATAGTTTTTACATCGATGGGGGAGAACCAGATGATTTCCCACCATCAATGTCAAGCTAAAACGAAAAGATTTGTTGTGCTATCTCCTGGGACATGGAATATAGCTCCACCCCCTGAAACATGTGAAGCCCCGCCCCCGTGTTCTGATTGGCCCACGGTCCAGTCAGTCAAATACAATGGATGACCACCTATAGGTAACAACATCGATGGCAAAGGCAACAATGGCCATCACTAACACTCATTCAAAACAATCCATTCCGATTGGTTTATGCACTGTCAGTCAACAGTTTTCTATTTTACTACTTTAGCTGGGACCATCATGTGATAGTCTTCAACCAGCAAGACAATCAGTCGTTAATGTTCTTGTCACCCACCATCTTTGGCTAGTTTTGTAGGTTTTCAATAAGACTAGGGTGAGGAAAGACCTAAGTAAGTTATGGAGAGCAAAGAAAGCCCTTATGCAAATTAGTTTAGAAATTAGACCATCTGATTGGTTGATGCAATACTCATTAGGGATGGCCATCGGTCATCGATGTTTATAAAACATCTATAGGTTATGGTCGATGTTCAATAGTTCTGACATCGATGGGGGAGAACCAGATGGTTTCACACCATCAATGTCAAGCTCAAACTACTAGTTTTGTTTTGCTATTTCCTGGGACACTGAGCATAGCCCCGCCCCCATATTCTGATTGGCCCACAGGCCAGTCCATCAAATACAATGGATGACCACCGATATGTAACAACATCAATGGCAAGTCAACAGTTTTCTATTTTACTACTTTTGATGGGACCATCATACAACAGTCTTCAACCAACAAAACAATTGGTCAAGAACATTCTTGTTATCAACCATCTTTGGCTGGTTTTGTAGGTTTTCAATTAGACTATGGTGAGGAAGGACCTAAATAAGTTATGGAGAGCAAATAAATTCCTTATGCAAATTAGTTTGGAAATTAGACCATGTGATTGGTTGATGCAATTCTCATTAGGGATGACCATCGATGTTTATAAAACATCGATAGATTATGGTCGATGTTTATAGTTTTTACATCGATGGGGGGAGAACCAGATGGTTTCCCACCATCAATGTCAAGCTAAAACGAAAAGATTTGTTGTGCTATCTGCTGGGACATGGAATATAGCTCCACCCCCTGAAACATGTGAAGCCCCGCCCCCGTGTTCTGATTGGCCCACGGTCCAGTCAGTCAAATACAATGGATGACCACCTATAGGTAACAATATCGATGGCAAAGGCAACAATGGCCATCACTAACACTCATTCAAAACAATCCATTCCGATTGGTTTATGCACTGTCAGTCAACAGTTTTCTATTTTACTACTTTAGCTGGGACCATCATGTGATAGTCTTTAACCAGCAAGACAATCAGTCGTGAATGTTCTTGTCACCCACCATCTTTGGCTAGTTTTGTAGGTTTTCAATAAGACTAGGGTGAGGAAAGACCTAAGTAAGTTATGGAGAGCAAATAAAGCCCTTATGCAAATTAGTTTAGAAATTAGACCATCTGATTGGTTGATGCAATACTCATTAGGGATGGCCATCGGCCATCGATGTTTATAAAAAATCTATAGGTTTTGGTCGATGTTCATTAGTTTTGACATCGATGGGGGAGAACCAGATGGTTTCACACCATCAATGTCAAGCTCAAACTACTAGTTTTGTTTTGCTATTTCCTGGGACACTGAGCATAGCTCCACCCACGACACCAGTGAAGCCCCGCCCCCATATTCTGATTGGCCCACAGGCCAGTCCATCATATACAATGGATGACCACCGATATGTAACAACATCAATGGCAAGTCAACAGTTTTCTATTTTACTACTTTTGATGGGACCATCATACAACAGTCTTCAACCAACAAACCAATTGGTCAAGAACATTCTTGTTATCAACCATCTTTGGCTGGTTTTGTAGGTTTTCAATTAGACTATGGTGAGGAAGGACCTAAATAAGTTATGGAGAGCAAATAAATTCCTTATGCAAATTAGTTTGGAAATTAGACCATGTGATTGGTTGATGCAATTCTCATTAGGGATGACCATCGATGTTTATAAAACATCGATAGATTATGGTCGATGTTTATAGTTTTTACATCGATGGGGGAGAACCAGATGGTTTCCCACCATCAATGTCAAGCTAAAACGAAAAGATTTGTTGTGCTATCTCCTGGGACATGGAATATAGCTCCACCCCCTGAAACATGTGAAGCCCCGCCCCCGTGTTCTGATTGGCCCACGGTCCAGTCAGTCAAATACAATGGATGACCACCTATAGGTAACAACATCGATGGCAAAGGCAACAATGGCCATCACTAACACTCATTCAAAACAATCCATTCCGATTGGTTTATGCACTGTCAGTCAACAGTTTTCTATTTTACTACTTTAGCTGGACCATCATGTGATAGTCTTCAACCAGCAAGACAATCAGTCGTTAATGTTCTTGTCACCCACCATCTTTGGCTAGTTTTGTAGGTTTTCAATAAGACTAGGGTTAGGAAAGACCTAAGTAAGTTATGGAGAGCAAAGAAAGCCCTTATGCAAATTAGTTTAGAAATTAGACCATGTGATTGGTTGATGCAATACTCATTAGGGATGACAATCGATGTTTATAAAACATCGATAGATTATGGTCGATGTTCATAGTTTTTACATCGATTGGGGAGAACCAGATGGTTTCCCACCATCAATGTCAAGCTAAAACGAAAAGATTTGTTGTGCTATCTCCTGGGACATGGAATATAGCCCCGCCCCCGTGTTCTGATTGGCCCACGGTCCAGTCAGTCAAATACAATGGATGACCGCCTATACATAACAACATCGATGGCAAAGGCAACAATGGCCATCACGTATAGTGTGTACACACGGTTCGATATGGCTTCCGATGTTGACGATATCGTCAACATCGGAAGCCATATCGCATACTGATTGTATGCATTGTAAGGGCTTCCTAGCCCGATGCGCGCTCCCGTTTAAGGAGAGATCGGAGGGGAGATAGAGTGGGCAGCACACTCTATCTAGCACAAATCGCAAGCATATCGCATGCATCGTATGTGCCTTGCGATATGCTTAAGATGCGATGTGCTATACGATTTCCAGGGCCCTGTCAGTCATCCTGTTGTTAAGTCAAAATCGCTTAGTCAAAATCTTAAGGCACATAGGAAATCGCATAGTAAATCAAATAGGAAATCGCATAGCAAATTGTATGGTAAAAAGTCAAAATCTTAAGCATATCTTAAGGCATATCTTAAGGAGTAGAGAAAAAAAAAAAAAAAAGGGAAAAGTAAAAACCGGACAAAACATCGAATCGTACATCGGATCGCACAGAACATCGAACCGTGTGTACACACTCTATCACTCATTCAAAACAATCCATTCCGATTGGTTTATGCACTGTCAGTCAACAGTTTTCTATTTTACTACTTTAGCTGGGACCATCATGTGATAGTCTGTAACCAGCAAGACAATCAGTCGTGAATGTTCTTGTCACCCACCATCTTTGGCTAGTTTTGTAGGTTTTCAATAAGACTAGGGTGAGGAAAGACCTAAGTAAGTTATGGAGAGCAAAGAAAGCCCTTATGCAAATTAGTTTAGAAATTAGACCATCTGATTGGTTGATGCAATACTCATTAGGGATGGCCATCGGCCATCGATGTTTATAAAACATCTATAGGTTATGGTCGATGTTCAATAGTTTTGACATCGATGGGGGAGAACCAGATGGTTTCACACCATCAATGTCAAGCTCAAACTACTAGTTTTGTTTTGCTATTTCCTGGGACACTGAGCATAGCTCCACCCACGACACCAGTGAAGCCCCGCCCCCATATTCTGATTGGCCCACAGGCCAGTCCATCAAATACAATGGATGACCACCTATAGGTAACAACATCGATGGCAAAGGCAACAATGGCCATCACTAACACTCATTCAAAACAATCCATTCCAATTGGTTTATGCACTGTCAGTCAACAGTTTTCTATTTTACTACTTTAGCTGGGACCATCATGTGATAGTCTTCAACCAGCAAGACAATCAGGCGTTAATGTTCTTGTCACCCACCATCTTTGGCTAGTTTTGTAGGTTTTCAATAAGACTAGGGTGAGGAAAGACCTAAGTAAGTTATGGAGAGCAAAGAAAGCCCTTATGCAAATTAGTTTAGAAATTAGACCATCTGATTGGTTGATGCAATACTTATTAGGGATGGCCATCGGCCATCAATGTTTATAAAACATCTATAGGTTATGGTCGATGTTCAATAGTTCTGACATCGATGGGGGAGAACCAGATGGTTTCACACCATCAATGTCAAGCTCAAACTACTAGTTTTGTTTTGCTATTTCCTGGGACACTGAGCATAGCTCCACCCACGACACCAGTGAAGCCCCGCCCACATATTCTGATTGGCCCACAGGCCAGTCCATCAAATACAATGGATGACCACCGATATGTAACAACATCAATGGCAAGTCAACAGTTTTCTATTTTGCTACTTTTGATGGGACCATCATACAACAGTCTTCAACCAACAAACCAATTGGTCAAGAACATTCTTGTTATCAACCATCTTTGGCTGGTTTTGTAGGTTTTCAATTAGACTATGGTGAGGAAGGACCTAAATAAGTTATGGAGAGCAAATAAATACCTTATGCAAATTAGTTTGGAAATTAGACCATGTGATTGGTTGATGCAATACTCATTAGGGATGACCATCGATGTTTATAAAACATCGATATATTATGGTCGATGTTCATAGTTTTTACATCGATTGGGGAGAACCAGATGGTTTCCCACCATCAATGTCAAGCTAAAACGAAAAGATTTGTTGTGCTATCTCCTGAAACATGTAAAGCCCCGCCCCCGTGTTCTGATTGGCCCACGGTCCAGTCAGTCAAATACAATGGATGACCACCTATAGGTAACAACATCGATGGCAAAGGCAACAATGGCCATCACTAACACTCATTCAAAACAATCCATTCCGATTGGTTTATGCACTGTCAGTCAACAGTTTTCTATTTTACTACTTTAGCTGGGACCATCATGTGATAGTCTTCAACCAGCAAGACAATCAGTCGTGAATGTTCTTGTCACCCACCATCTTTGGCTAGTTTTGTAGGTTTTCAATAAGACTAGGGTGAGGAAAGACCTAAGTAAGTTATGGAGAGCAAAGAAAGCCCTTATGCAAATTAGTTTAGAAATTAGACCATCTGATTGGTTGATGCAATACTCATTAGGGATGGCCATCGGCCATCGATGTTTATAAAACATCTATAGGTTATGGTCGATGTTCAATAGTTTTGACATCGATGGGGGAGAACCAGATGGTTTCACACCATCAATGTCAAGCTCAAACTACTAGTTTTGTTTTGCTATTTCCTGGGACACTGAGCATAGCTCCACCCACGACACCAGTGAAGCCCCGCCCCCATATTCTGATTGGCCCACAGGCCAGTACATCAAATACAATGGATGACCACCGATATGTAACAACATCAATGGCAAGTCAACAGTTTTCTATTTTACTACTTTTGATGGGAACATCATACAACTGTCTTCAACCAACAAACCATTTGGTCAAGAACATTCTTGTTATCAACCATCTTTGGTTGGTTTTGTAGGTTTTCAATTAGACTATGGTGAGGAAGGACCTAAATAAGTTATTGAGAGCAAATAAATTCCTTATGCAAATTAGTTTGGAAATTAGACCATGTGATTGGTTGATGCAATACTCATTAGGGATGACCATCGATGTTTATAAAACATCGATAGATTATGGTCGATATTCATAGTTTTTACATCAATTGGGGAGAACCAGATAGTTTCCCACCATCAATGTCAAGCTAAAACGAAAAGATTTGTTGTGCTATCTCCTGAAACATATGAAGCCCCGCCCCCGTGTTCTGATTGGCCCACGGTCCAGTCAGTCAAATACAATGGATGACCACCTATAGGTAACAACATCAATGGCAAAGGCAACAATGGCCATCACTAACACTCATTCAAACCAATTCATTCCGATTGGTTTATGCACTGTCAGTCAACAGTTTTCTATTTTACTACTTTAGCTGGGACCATCATGTGATAGTCTTCAACCAGCAAGACAATCAGTCGTTAATGTTCTTGTCACCCACCATCTTTGGCTAGTTTTGTAGGTTATCAATAAGACTAGGGTGAGGAAAGACCTAAGTAAGTTATGGAGAGCAAAGAAAGCCCTTATGCAAATTAGTTTAGAAATTAGACCATCTGATTGGTTGATGCAATACTCATTAGGGATGGCCATCGGCCATCGATGTTTATAAAACATCTATAGGTTATGGTCGATGTTCAATAGTTCTGACATCGATGGGGGAGAACCAGATGGTTTCACACCATCAATGTCAAGCTCAAACTACTAGTTTTGTTTTGCTATTTCCTGGGACACTGAGCATAGCTCCACCCACGACACCAGTGAAGCCCCGCCCCCATATTCTGATTGGCCCACAGGCCAGTCCATCAAATACAATGGATGACCACCGATATGTAACAACATCAATGGCAAGTCAACAGTTTTCTATTTTACTACTTTTGATGGGACCATCATACAACAGTCTTCAACCAACAAACCAATTGGTCAAGAACATTCTTGTTATCAACCATCTTTGGCTGGTTTTGTAGGTTTTCAATTAGACTATGGTGAGGAAGGACCTAAATAAGTTATGGAGAGCAAATAAATTCCTTATGCAAATTAGTTTGGATATTAGACCATGTGATTGGTTGATGCAATTCTCATTAGGGATGACCATCGATGTTTATAAAACATCGATAGATTATGGTCGATGTTCATAGTTTTTACATCGATGGGGGAGAACCAGATGGTTTCGGACCATCAATGTCAAGCTAAAACGAAAAGATTTGTTGTGCTATCTCCTGGGACATGGAATATAGCTCCACCCCCTGAAACATGTGAAGCCCCGCCCCCGTGTTCTGATTGGCCCACGGTCCAGTCAGTCAAATACAATGGATGACCACCTATAGGTAACAACATCGATGGCAAAGGCAACAATGGCCATCACTAACACTCATTCAAAACAATCCATTCCGATTGGTTTATGCACTGTCAGTCAACAGTTTTCTATTTTACTACTTTAGTTGGGACCATTATGTGATATTATTCAACCAGCAAGACAGTCAGTCGTTAATGTTCATGTCACCCACCATCTTTGGCTAGTTTTGTAGGTTTTCAATAAGACTAGGGTGAGTAATGACCTAAGTAAGTTATGGAGAGCAAATAAATCCCTTATGCAAATTTGTTTAGAAATTAGACCATCTGATTGGTTGATGCAATTCTCATTAGGGATGGCCATCAGGCATCGATGTTTATAAAACATCTATAGGTTATGGTCGTTGTTCAATAGTTTTGACATCGATGGGGGAGAACCAGATGGTTTCACACCATCAATGTCAAGCTCAAACTACTAGTTTTGTTTTGCTATTTCCTGGGACACTGAGCATAGCTCCACCCACGAAACCAGTGAAGCCCCGCCCCCATATTCTGATTGGCCCACAGGCCAGTCCATCAAATACAATGGATGACCACCGATATGTAACAACATCAATGGCAAGTCAACAGTTTTCTATTTTACTACTTTTGATGGGACCATCATACAACAGTCTTCAACCAACAAACCAATTGGTCAAGAACATTCTTGTTATCAACCATCTTTGGCTGGTTTTGTCGGTTTCCAATTAGACTATGGTGAGGAAGGACCTAAATAAGTTATGGAGAGCAAATAAATTCCTTATGCAAATTAGTTTGGAAATTAGACCATGTGATTGGTTGATGCAATACTCATTAGGGATGACAATCGATGTTTATAAAACATCGATAGATTATGGTCGATGTTCATAGTTTTTACATCGATTGGGGAGAACCAGATGGTTTCCCACCATCAATGTCAAGCTAAAACGAAAAGATTTGTTGTGCTATCTCCTGGGACATGGAATATAGCTCCACCCCCTGAAACATTTGAAGCCCCGCCCCCGTGTTCTGATTGGCCCACGGTCCAGTCAGTCAAATACAATGGATGACCGCCTATAGGTAACAACATCGATGGCAAAGGCAACAATGGCCATCACTAACACTCATTCAAAACAATCCATTCCGATTGGTTTATGCACTGTCAGTCAACAGTTTTCTATTTTACTACTTTAGCTGGGACCATCATGTGATAGTCTTCAACCAGCAAGACAATCAGTCGTGAATGTTCTTGTCACCCACCATCTTTGGCTAGTTTTGTAGGTTTTCAATAAGACTAGGTTGAGGAAAGACCTAAGTAAGTTATGGAGAGCAAAGAAAGCCCTTATGCAAATTAGTTTAGAAATTAGACCATCTGATTGGTTGATGCAATACTCATTAGGGATGGCCATCGGCCATCGATGTTTATAAAACATCTATAGGTTATGGTCGATGTTCAATAGTTTTGACATCGATGGGGGAGAACCAGATGGTTTCACACCATCAATGTCAAGCTCAAACTACTAGTTTTGTTTTGCTATTTCCTGGGACACTGAGCATAGCTCCACCCACGACACCAGTGAAGCCCCGCCCCCATATTCTGATTGGCCCACAGGCCAGTCCATCAAATACAATGGATGACCACCGATATGTAACAACATCAATGGCAAGTCAACAGTTTTCTATTTTACTACTTTTGATGGGACCATCATACAACAGTCTTCAACCAACAAACCAATTGGTCAAGAACATTCTTGTTATCAACCATCTTTGGCTGGTTTTGTAGGTTTTCAATTAGACTATGGTGAGGAAGGACCTAAATAAGTTATGGAGAGCAAATAAATTCCTTATGCAAATTAGTTTGGAAATTAGACCATGCGATTGGTTGATGCAATTCTCATTAGGGATGACCATCGATGTTTATAAAACATCGATAGATTATGGTCGATGTTCATAGTTTTTACATCGATGGGGGAGAACCAGATGGTTTCCCACCATCAATGTCAAGCTAAAACGAAAAGATTTGTTGTGCTATCTCCTGGGACATGGAATATAGCTCCACCCCCTGAAACATGTGAAGCCCCGCCCCCGTGTTCTGATTGGCCCACGGTCCAGTCAGTCAAATACAATGGATGACCACCTATAGGTAACAACATCGATGGCAAAGGCAACAATGGCCATCACTAACACTCATTCAAAACAATCCATTCCAATTGGTTTATGCACTGTCAGTCAACAGTTTTCTATTTTACTACTTTAGCTGGGACCATCATGTGATAGTCTTCAACCAGCAAGACAATCAGTCGTGGATGTTCTTGTCACCCACCATCTTTGGCTAGTTTTGTAGGTTTTCAATAAGACTAGGGTGAGGAAAGACCTAAGTAAGTTATGGAGAGCAAATAAAGCCCTTATGCAAATTAGTTTAGAAATTAGACCATCTGATTGGTTGATGCAATACTCATTAGGGATGGCCATCGGCCATCGATGTTTATAAAACATCTATAGGTTATAGTCGATGTTCAATAGTTTTGACATCGATGGGGGAGAACCAGATGGCTTCACACCATCAATGTCAAGCTCAAACTACTAGTTTTGTTTTGCTATTTCCTGGGACACTGAGCATAGCTCCACCCACGACACCAGTGAAGCCCCGCCCCCATATTCTGATTGGCCCACAGGCCAGTCCATCAAATACAATGGATGACCACCGATATGTAACAACATCAATGGCAAGTCAACAGTTTTCTATTTTACTACTTTTGATGGGACCATCATACAACAGTCTTCAACCAACAAACCAATTGGTCAAGAACATTCTTGTTATCAACCATCTTTGGCTGGTTTTGTAGGTTTTCAATTAGACTATGGTGAGGAAGGACCTACATAAGTTATGGAGAGCAAATAAATTTCTTATGCAAATTAGTTTGGAAATTAGACCATGTGATTGGTTGATGCAATTCTCATTTGGGATGGCCATCGATGTTTATAAAACATCGATAGATTATGGTCGATGTTCATAGTTTTTACATCGATGGGGGAGAACCAGATGGTTTCCCACCATCAATGTCAAGCTAAAACGAAAAGATTTGTTGTGCTATCTCCTGGGACATGGAATATAGCTCCACCCCCTGAAACATGTGAAGCCCCGCCCCCGTGTTCTGATTGGCCCACGGTCTAGTCAGTCAAATACAATGGATGACCACCTATAGGTAACAACATCGATGGCAAAGGCAACAATGGCCATCACTAACACTCATTCAAAACAATCCATTCCGATTGGTTTATGCACTGTCAGTCAACAGTTTCCTATTTTACTACTTTAGCTGGGACCATCATGGGATAGTATTCAACCAGCAAGACAATCAGTCGTGAATGTTCTTGTCACCCACCATCTTTGGCTAGTTTTGTAGGTTTTCAATAAGACTAGGGTGAGGAAAGACCTAAGTAAGTTATGGAGAGCAAATAAAGCCCTTATGCAAATTAGTTTAGAAATTAGACCATCTGATTGGTTGATGCAATACTCATTAGGGATGACCTTCGGCCATCGATGTTTATAAAACATCTATAGGTTATGGTCGATGTTCAATAGTTTTGACATCGATGAGGGAGAACCAGATGGTTTCACACCATCAATGTCAAGCTCAAACTACTAGTTTTGTTTTGCTATTTCCTGGGACACTGAGCATAGCTCCACCCACGACACCAGTGAAGCCCCGCCCCCATATTCTGATTGGCCCACAGGACAGTCCATCAAATACAATGGATGACCACCGATATGAAACAACATCAATGGCAAGTCAACAGTTTTCTATTTTACTACTTTTGATGGGACCATCATACAACAGTCTTCATCCAACAAACCAATTGGTCAAGAACATTCTTGTTATCGACCATCTTTGGCTGGTTTTGTAGGTTTTCAATTAGACTATGGTGAGGAAGGACCGAAATAAGTTATGGAGAGCAAATAAATTCCTTATGCAAATTAGTTTGGAAATTAGACCATGTGATTGGTTGATGCAATTCTCATTAGGGATGACCATCGATGTTTATAAAACATCGATAGATTATGGTCGATGTTCATAGTTTTTACATCGATGGGGGAGAACCAGATGGTTTCCCACCATCAATGTCAAGCTAAAACGAAAAGATTTGTTGTGCTATCTCCTGGGACATGGAATATAGCTCCACCCCCTGAAACATGTGAAGCCCCGCCCCCGTGTTCTGATTGGCCCACGGTCCAGTCAGTCAAATACAATGGATGACCACCTATAGGTAACAACATCGATGGCAAAGGCAACAATGGCCATCACTAACACTTATTCCAAACAATCCATTCCGATTGGTTTATGCACTGTCAGTCAACAGTTTTCTATTTTACTACTTTAGCTGGGACCATCATGTGATAGTCTTCAACCAGCAAGACAATCAGTCATGGATGTTCTTGTCACCCACCATCTTTGGCTAGTTTTGTAGGTTTTCAATAAGACTAGGGTGAGGAAAGACCTAAGTAAGTTATGGAGAGAAAATAAAGCCCTTATGCAAATTAGTTTAGAAATTAGACCATCTGATTGGTTGATGCAATACTCATTAGGGATGGCCATCGGCCATCGATGTTTATAAAACATCTATAGGTTATGGTCGATGTTCAATAGTTTTGACATCGATGGGGGAGAACCAGATGGTTTCACACCATCAATGTCAAGCTCAAACTACTAGTTTTGTTTTGCTATTTCCTGGGACACTGAGCATAGCTCCACCCACGACACCAGTGAAGCCCCGCCCCCATATTCTGATTGGCCCACAGGCCAGTCCATCAAATACAATGGATGACCACCGATATGTAACAACATCAATGGCAAGTCAACAGTTTTCTATTTTACTACTTTTGATGGGACCATCATACAACAGTCTTCAACCAACAAACCAATTGGTCAAGAACATTCTTGTTATCAACCATCTTTGGCTGGTTTTGTAGGTTTTCAATTAGACTATGGTGAGGAAGGACCTAAATAAGTTATGGAGAGCAAATAAATTCCTTATGCAAATTAGTTTGGAAATTAGACCATGTGATTGGTTGATGCAATTCTCATTAGGGATGACCATCGATGTTTATAAAACATCGATAGATTATGGTCGATGTTCATAGTTTTTACATCGATGGGGGAGAACCAGATGGTTTCCCACCATCAATGTCAAGCTAAAACGAAAAGATTTGTTGTGCTATCTCCTGGGACATGGAATATAGCTCCACCCCCTGAAACATGTGAAGCCCCGCCCCCGTGTTCTGATTGGCCCACGGTCCAGTCAGTCAAATACAATGGATGACCACCTATAGGTAACAACATCGATGGCAAAGGCAACAATGGCCATCACTAACACTCATTCAAAACAATCCATTCCGATTGGTTTATGCACTGTCAGTCAACAGTTTTCTATTTTACTACTTTAGCTGGGACCATCATGTGATAGTCTTCAACCAGCAAGACAATCAGTCGTGGATGTTCTTGTCACCCACCATCTTTGGCTAGTTTTGTAGGTTTTCAATAAGACTAGGGTGAGGAAAGACCTAAGTAAGTTATGGAGAGCAAATAAAGCCCTTATGCAAATTAGTTTAGAAATTAGACCATCTGATTGGTTGATGCAATACTCATTAGGGATGGCCATCGGCCATCGATGTTTATAAAACATCTATAGGTTATGGTCGATGTTCAATAGTTTTGACATCGATGGGGGAGAACCAGATGGTTTCACACCATCAATGTCAAGCTCAAACTACTAGTTTTGTTTTGCTATTTCCTGGGACACTGAGCATAGCTCCACCCACGACACCAGTGAAGCCCCGCCCCCATATTCTGATTGGCCCACAGGCCAGTCCATCAAATACAATGGATGACCACCGATATGTAACAACATCAATGGCAAGTCAACAGTTTTCTATTTTACTACTTTTGATGGGACCATCATACAACAGTCTTCAACCAACAAACCAATTGGTCAAGAACATTCTTGTTATCAACCATCTTTGGCTGGTTTTGTAGGTTTTCAATTAGACTATGGTGAGGAAGGACCTAAATAAGTTATGGAGAGCAAATAAATTCCTTATGCAAATTAGTTTGGAAATTAGACCATGTGATTGGTTGATGCAATTCTCATTAGGGATGACCATCGATGTTTATAAAACATCGATAGATTATGGTCGATGTTCATAGTTTTTACATCGATGGGGGAGAACCAGATGGTTTCCCACCATCAATGTCAAGCTAAAACGAAAAGATTTGTTGTGCTATCTCCTGGGACATGGAATATAGCTCCACCCCCTGAAACATGTGAAGCCCCGCCCCCGTGTTCTGATTGGCCCACTGTCCAGTCAGTCAAATACAATGGATGACCACCTATAGGTAACAACATCGATGGCAAAGGCAACAATGGCCATCACTAACCCTCATTCAAAACAATCCATTCCGATTGGTTTATGCACTGTCAGTCAACAGTTTTCTATTTTACTACTTTAGCTGGGACCATCATGTGATAGTCTTCAACCAGCAAGACAATCAGTTGTGAATGTTCTTGTCACCCACCATCTTTGGCTAGTTTTGTAGGTTTTCAATAAGACTAGGGTGAGGAAAGACCTAAGTAAGTTATGGAGAGCAAATAAAGCCCTTATGCAAATTAGTTTAGAAATTAGACCATCTGATTGGTTGATGCAATACTCATTAGGGATGGCCATCGGCCATCGATGTTTATAAAACATCTATAGGTTATGGTCGATGTTCAATAGTTTTGACATCGATGGGGGAGAACCAGATGGTTTCACACCATCAATGTCAAGCTCAAACTACTAGTTTTGTTTTGCTATTTCCTGGGACACTGAGCATAGCTCCACCCACGACACCAGTGAAGCCCCGCCCCCATATTCTGATTGGCCCACAGGCCAGTCCATCAAATACAATGGATGACCACCGATATGTAACAACATCAATGGCAAGTCAACAGTTTTCTATTTTACTACTTTTGATGGGACCATCATACAACAGTCTTCAACCAACAAACCAATTGGTCAAGAACATTCTTGTTATCAACCATCTTTGGCTGGTTTTGTAGGTTTTCAATTAGACTATGGTGAGGAAGGACCTAAATAAGTTATGGAGAGCAAATAAATTCCTTATGCAAATTAGTTTGGAAATTAGACCATGTGATTGGTTGATGCAATTCTCATTAGGGATGACCATCGATGTTTATAAAACATCGATAGATTATGGTCGATGTTCATAGTTTTTACATCGATGGGGGAGAACCAGATGGTTTCCCACCATCAATGTCAAGCTAAAACGAAAAGATTTGTTGTGCTATCTCCTGGGACATGGAATATAGCTCCACCCCCTGAAACATGTGAAGCCCCGCCCCCGTCTTCTGATTGGCCCACGGTCCAGTCAGTCAAATACAATGGATGACCACCTATAGGTAACAACATCGATGGCAAAGGCAACAATGGCCATCACTAACACTCATTCAAAACAATCCATTCCGATTGGTTTATGCACTGTCAGTCAACAGTTTTCTATTTTACTACTTTAGCTGGGACCATCATGTGATAGTCTTCAACCAGCAAGACAATCAGTCGTGGATGTTCTTGTCACCCACCATCTTTGGCTAGTTTTGTAGGTTTTCAATAAGACTAGGGTGAGGAAAGACCTAAGTAAGTTATGGAGAGCAAATAAAGCCCTTATGCAAATTAGTTTAGAAATTAGACCATCTGATTGGTTGATGCAATACTCATTAGGGATGGCCATCGGCCATCGATGTTTATAAAACATCTATAGGTTATGGTCGATGTTCAATAGTTTTGACATCGATGGGGGAGAACCAGATGGTTTCACACCATCAATGTCAAGCTCAAACTACTAGTTTTGTTTTGCTATTTCCTGGGACACTGAGCATAGCTCCACCCACGACACCAGTGAAGCCCCGCCCCCATATTCTGATTGGCCCACAGGCCAGTCCATCAAATACAATGGATGACCACCGATATGTAACAACATCAATGGCAAGTCAACAGTTTTCTATTTTACTACTTTTGATGGGACCATCATACAACAGTCTTCAACCAACAAACCAATTGGTCAAGAACATTCTTGTTATCAACCATCTTTGGCTGGTTTTGTAGGTTTTCAATTAGACTATGGTGAGGAAGGACCTAAATAAGTTATGGAGAGCAAATAAATTCCTTATGCAAATTAGTTTGGAAATTAGACCATGTGATTGGTTGATGCAATTCTCATTAGGGATGACCATCGATGTTTATAAAACATCGATAGATTATGGTCGATGTTCATAGTTTTTACATCGATGGGGGAGAACCAGATGGTTTCCCACCATCAATGTCAAGCTAAAACGAAAAGATTTGTTGTGCTATCTCCTGGGACATGGAATATAGCCCCGCCCCCGTGTTCTGATTGGCCCACGGTCCAGTCAGTCAAATACAATAGATGACCACCTATAGGTAACAACATCGATGGCAAAGGCAACAATGGCCATCACTAACACTCATTCAAAACAATCCATTCCGATTGGTTTATGCACTGTCAGTCAACAGTTTTCTATTTTACTATTGTAGCTGGGACCATCATGTGATAGTCTTTAACCAGCAAGACAATCAGTCGTGAATGTTCTTGTCACCCACCATCTTTGGCTAGTTTTGTAGGTTTTCAATAAGACTAGGGTGAGGAAAGACCTAAGTAAGTTATGGAGAGCAAATAAAGCCCTTATGCAAATTAGTTTAGAAATTAGACCATCTGATTGGTTGATGCAATACTCATTAGGGATGGCCATCGGCCATTGATGTTTATAAAAAATCTATAGGTTTTGGTCGATGTTCATTAGTTTTGACATCGATGGGGGAGAACCAGATGGTTTCACACCATCAATGTCAAGCTCAAACTACTAGTTTTGTTTTGCTATTTCCTGGGACACTGAGCATAGCTCCACCCACGACACCAGTGAAGCCCCGCCCCCATATTCTGATTGGCCCACAGGCCAGTCCATCAAATACAATGGATGACCACCGATATGTAACAACATCAATGGCAAGTCAACAGTTTTCTATTTTACTACTTTTGATGGGACCATCATACAACAGTCTTCAACCAACAAACCAATTGGTCAAGAACATTCTTGTTATCAACCATCTTTGGCTGGTTTTGTAGGTTTTCAATTAGACTATGGTGAGGAAGGACCTAAATAAGTTATGGAGAGCAAATAAATTCCTTATGCAAATTAGTTTGGAAATTAGACCATGTGATTGGTTGATGCAATTCTCATTAGGGATGACCATCGATGTTTATAAAACATCGATAGATTATGGTCGATGTTCATAGTTTTTACATCGATGGGGGAGAACCAGATGGTTTCCCACCATCAATGTCAAGCTAAAACGAAAAGATTTGTTGTGCTATCTCCTGGGACATGGAATATAGCTCCACCCCCTGAAACATGTGAAGCCCCGCCCCCGTGTTCTGATTGGCCCACGGTCCAGTCAGTCAAATACAATGGATGACCACCTATAGGTAACAACATCGATGGCAAAGGCAACAATGGCCATCACTAACACTCATTCAAAACAATCCATTCCGATTGGTTTATGCACTGTCAGTCAACAGTTTTCTATTTTACTACTTTAGCTGGGACCATCATGTGATAGTCTTCAACCAGCAAGACAATCAGTCGTGGATGTTCTTGTCACCCACCATCTTTGGCTAGTTTTGTAGGTTTTCAATAAGACTAGGGTGAGGAAAGACCTAAGTAAGTTATGGAGAGCAAATAAAGCCCTTATGCAAATTAGTTTAGAAATTAGACCATCTGATTGGTTGATGCAATACTCATTAGGGATGGCCATCGGCCATCGATGTTTATAAAACATCTATAGGTTATGGTCGATGTTCAATAGTTTTGACATCGATGGGGGAGAACCAGATGGTTTCACACCATCAATGTCAAGCTCAAACTACTAGTTTTGTTTTGCTATTTCCTGGGACACTGAGCATAGCTCCACCCACGACACCAGTGAAGCCCCGCCCCCATATTCTGATTGGCCCACAGGCCAGTCCATCAAATACAATGGATGACCACCGATATGTAACAACATCAATGGCAAGTCAACAGTTTTCTATTTTACTACTTTTGATGGGACCATCATACAACAGTCTTCAACCAACAAACCAATTGGTCAAGAACATTCTTGTTATCAACCATCTTTGGCTGGTTTTGTAGGTTTTCAATTAGACTATGGTGAGGAAGGACCTAAATAAGTTATGGAGAGCAAATAAATTCCTTATGCAAATTAGTTTGGAAATTAGACCATGTGATTGGTTGATGCAATTCTCATTAGGGATGACCATCGATGTTTATAAAACATCGATAGATTATGGTCGATGTTCATAGTTTTTACATCGATGGGGGAGAACCAGATGGTTTCCCACCATCAATGTCAAGCTAAAACGAAAAGATTTGTTGTGCTATCTCCTGGGACATGGAATATAGCTCCACCCCCTGAAACATGTGAAGCCCCGCCCCCGTGTTCTGATTGGCCCACTGTCCAGTCAGTCAAATACAATGGATGACCACCTATAGGTAACAACATCGATGGCAAAGGCAACAATGGCCATCACTAACCCTCATTCAAAACAATCCATTCCGATTGGTTTATGCACTGTCAGTCAACAGTTTTCTATTTTACTACTTTAGCTGGGACCATCATGTGATAGTCTTCAACCAGCAAGACAATCAGTTGTGAATGTTCTTGTCACCCACCATCTTTGGCTAGTTTTGTAGGTTTTCAATAAGACTAGGGTGAGGAAAGACCTAAGTAAGTTATGGAGAGCAAATAAAGCCCTTATGCAAATTAGTTTAGAAATTAGACCATCTGATTGGTTGATGCAATACTCATTAGGGATGGCCATCGGCCATCGATGTTTATAAAACATCTATAGGTTATGGTCGATGTTCAATAGTTTTGACATCGATGGGGGAGAACCAGATGGTTTCACACCATCAATGTCAAGCTCAAACTACTAGTTTTGTTTTGCTATTTCCTGGGACACTGAGCATAGCTCCACCCACGACACCAGTGAAGCCCCGCCCCCATATTCTGATTGGCCCACAGGCCAGTCCATCAAATACAATGGATGACCACCGATATGTAACAACATCAATGGCAAGTCAACAGTTTTCTATTTTACTACTTTTGATGGGACCATCATACAACAGTCTTCAACCAACAAACCAATTGGTCAAGAACATTCTTGTTATCAACCATCTTTGGCTGGTTTTGTAGGTTTTCAATTAGACTATGGTGAGGAAGGACCTAAATAAGTTATGGAGAGCAAATAAATTCCTTATGCAAATTAGTTTGGAAATTAGACCATGTGATTGGTTGATGCAATTCTCATTAGGGATGACCATCGATGTTTATAAAACATCGATAGATTATGGTCGATGTTCATAGTTTTTACATCGATGGGGGAGAACCAGATGGTTTCCCACCATCAATGTCAAGCTAAAACGAAAAGATTTGTTGTGCTATCTCCTGGGACATGGAATATAGCTCCACCCCCTGAAACATGTGAAGCCCCGCCCCCGTCTTCTGATTGGCCCACGGTCCAGTCAGTCAAATACAATGGATGACCACCTATAGGTAACAACATCGATGGCAAAGGCAACAATGGCCATCACTAACACTCATTCAAAACAATCCATTCCGATTGGTTTATGCACTGTCAGTCAACAGTTTTCTATTTTACTACTTTAGCTGGGACCATCATGTGATAGTCTTCAACCAGCAAGACAATCAGTCGTGGATGTTCTTGTCACCCACCATCTTTGGCTAGTTTTGTAGGTTTTCAATAAGACTAGGGTGAGGAAAGACCTAAGTAAGTTATGGAGAGCAAATAAAGCCCTTATGCAAATTAGTTTAGAAATTAGACCATCTGATTGGTTGATGCAATACTCATTAGGGATGGCCATCGGCCATCGATGTTTATAAAACATCTATAGGTTATGGTCGATGTTCAATAGTTTTGACATCGATGGGGGAGAACCAGATGGTTTCACACCATCAATGTCAAGCTCAAACTACTAGTTTTGTTTTGCTATTTCCTGGGACACTGAGCATAGCTCCACCCACGACACCAGTGAAGCCCCGCCCCCATATTCTGATTGGCCCACAGGCCAGTCCATCAAATACAATGGATGACCACCGATATGTAACAACATCAATGGCAAGTCAACAGTTTTCTATTTTACTACTTTTGATGGGACCATCATACAACAGTCTTCAACCAACAAACCAATTGGTCAAGAACATTCTTGTTATCAACCATCTTTGGCTGGTTTTGTAGGTTTTCAATTAGACTATGGTGAGGAAGGACCTAAATAAGTTATGGAGAGCAAATAAATTCCTTATGCAAATTAGTTTGGAAATTAGACCATGTGATTGGTTGATGCAATTCTCATTAGGGATGACCATCGATGTTTATAAAACATCGATAGATTATGGTCGATGTTCATAGTTTTTACATCGATGGGGGAGAACCAGATGGTTTCCCACCATCAATGTCAAGCTAAAACGAAAAGATTTGTTGTGCTATCTCCTGGGACATGGAATATAGCTCCACCCCCTGAAACATGTGAAGCCCCGCCCCCGTGTTCTGATTGGCCCACTGTCCAGTCAGTCAAATACAATGGATGACCACCTATAGGTAACAACATCGATGGCAAAGGCAACAATGGCCATCACTAACCCTCATTCAAAACAATCCATTCCGATTGGTTTATGCACTGTCAGTCAACAGTTTTCTATTTTACTACTTTAGCTGGGACCATCATGTGATAGTCTTCAACCAGCAAGACAATCAGTCGTGAATGTTCTTGTCACCCACCATCTTTGGCTAGTTTTGTAGGTTTTCAATAAGACTAGGGTGAGGAAAGACCTAAGTAAGTTATGGAGAGCAAAAAAAGCCCTTATGCAAATTAGTTTAGAAATTAGACCATCTGATTGGTTGATGCAATACTCATTAGGGATGGCCATCGGCCATCGATGTTTATAAAACATCTATAGGTTATGGTCGATGTTCAATAGTTTTGACATCGATGGGGGAGAACCAGATGGTTTCACACCATCAATATCAAGCTCAAACTACTAGTTTTGTTTTGCTATTTCCTGGGACACTGAGCATAGCTCCACCCACGACACCAGTGAAGCCCCACCCCCATATTCTGATTGGCCCACAGGCCAGTCCATCAAATACAATGGATGACCACCGATATGTAACAACATCAATGGCAAGTCAACAGTTTTCTATTTTACTACTTTTGATGGGACCATCATACAACAGTCTTCAACCAACAAACAAATTGGTCAAGAACATTCTTGTTATCAACCATCTTTGGCTGGTTTTGTAGGTTTTCGAATAGACTATGGTGAGGATGGACCTAAATAAGTTATGGAGAGCAAATAAATTCCTTATGCAAATTAGTTTGGAAATTAGACCATGTGATTGTTGATGCAATTCTCATTAGGGATGACCATCGATGTTTATAAAGCATCGATAGATTATGGTCGATGTTCATAGTTTTTACATCGATGGGGGAGAACCAGATGATTTCCTACCATCAATGTCAAGCTAAAACGAAAAGATTTGTTGTGCTATCTCCTGGGACATGGAATATAGCTCCACCCCCTGAAACATGTAAAGCCCCGCCCCCGTGTTCTGATTGGCCCACGGTCCAGTCAGTCAAATACAATGGATGACCACCTATAGGTAACAACATCGATGGCAAAGGCAACAATGGCCATCACTAACACTCATTCAAAACAATCCATTCCGATTGGTTTATGCACTGTCAGTCAACAGTTTTCTATTTTACTACTTTAGCTGGGACCATCATGTGATAGTCTTCAACCAGAAAGACAATCAGTCGTTAATGTTCTTGTCACCCACCATCTTTGGCTAGTTTTGTATGTTTTCAATAAGACTAGGTTGAGGAAAGACCTAAGTAAGTTATGGAGAGCAAAGAAAGCCCTTATGCAAATTAGTTTAGAAATTAGACCATGAAAGGATTTATGCACCATTTTGTATGCTGTTCTCCATCTTGTCTCAAATGCCTTATAGTGAGTGGAAAATTACAAGTTTCTATTCTGCTTTGTGACAGTCTGCTGCTGCTCAAGGCTGCGTTGCTCAAGGTTATTTCCTGTAAGATGTATTTCACATGTTTTCTACAAAAACTGTCTGTTCTCCCATGTCCTTGTATAATAATAACATATATCCCCTAGACAGTAACTGGAACTCCTCCCTGCTACACCCCTGTATCATCCAATCATCTCTTGTCGAGCCCATGCATGCTATACTGTATAAATATGCTGTATGTGTAAACAATAAACCAGTGTTGTACCTTGCATACATGATGGTCTTCTTTTCTGATCAGCATATACAGGGTTAACACTCACGGAGCTCTAAGGGGGGCCACCAAATTGAGGAAGAAGGGATAAAGGAAGATTGGTTAAAGTCCAACTCCCTATCCAGAGGTAGGTTAGAGTCCACCTCAGGAGGTAGGTTAAAGTAACCACTCCTAACAGCTGGGGGCCCGGCCCGGGATTTCGATCTTCGTTCCCGTTGAACTGTTGACACCCATACGTGGTCTGTTGCCTGTTCTCGGATCACGGACATATCGAATCCTGAATCCGTATAGACCTTTACTTCAAAAGTAGTAAAGTTTCAGCTGGTTGTTTTATAGTGTGCACACGCAGATCAGTGATCTGGTAATATATAAAGAGTGACCTAAGGGGTCCGCTCATTAGTCACCTCAATTTGATCGCCCTTTTTTCTATATGGCCATTTCTTACTATCCCTTTTTTACAGTATAAGTTGTATTACGTGTAATATCCTTGTGTGGTTGGTAAGTGAACACACATGCGATATATGTATTTAACTTGTACATCTTGTGCGGTTGGTAAGTTGACGCACACTAACTCTTTCTCTCTCTTGTCTCATTGATTACTGTATGCCAATAGACTTGCGGACTATATGCTCCCCTCTCTTTGGGGTAACGCAACGTGAGGCTTCATATGCAGTTTTCAGGATAAAACCACTTGACTCTATCCACTGTCACGTAGACAGTCTGTGGTTATAACTAACCAATCATAAACATTAATTTTTATGAGATGTATAAAGTGAATACATAATTCACACAGTATTCAGATAAAGACCAACCCTTTCAGTCTGCTGCTGTAGGTACACTCCTGCCTTACTGAAACGGCGCCCCTGGTCTGGATACTAAGAATTTTTCACGCTCTCATATTTCATCCATTCTCATACTTCATCTACGTCTATGTCACACCCCAGACATCCATACATAGGTACTTGTTTAAATTGTAAATGTAGTATCGTCCTCTGGTACCATAACCCCGACAGAGACGATTATTGGCCCAAATTGACATCTGTCATTAGAGAACCCACAAGATTTAAACTCACAACAAAGACATCATCTAATGGCACCGTTTTAGAATCCGTTATTATATTGGGTTGTCATTTGGATACAGGACTTATTGAAAAATACATTGATCAGACATACCCATTTTTCTTAACAGATATACCAATTAACCTTTTCACATATCCTATTATCTGTCCTGAAACTTTAGACCAGATCCACAAGTTACCTGAAGGTAGTCAACTACTCTATTTCCTTGACTTTAGTCAAAACCCTGAACATCAGGAACAAATTAAAAGGTGGAGAAAGTTCTCACACAAACATAAAAGGACATAAACTAAACATGGGTTCAAAAATTAGTAAAAATAAAATAATTTCCTATCCACCACCCTTACCCAATGAAACTTGTAAGGAATATGCAGCCCAGCCAACCCAGACCTAGAGACAACCCCAGATTTCAGATTGACTGGCAGGGACAGACCTTAAAGGGCCATGACATAGGAAAGGAAATCGATGTTTCATCACCCCACTTGCTCATGACTGACAGTTCTGACCCAAACACAGAATTAGACACTGTAAATCCTCAGACATGGTCAACAGGACCTCAGAGCAATAAACCAATTAATTGTTCCCATTGCACCCACTGTACCTGATATAAACTCACTCATCTCAGCCATCCCTGTAGATGCCGCCTACTTCTCAGTAACCGATTTGAAAAAATGTATTTTTTAGCATATCTGTGGACACCCAGACACAACTGTTATTTGCATTTTCTTTTGAGGCCAGCATTTAACATGATGCAGACTGCCACAGGAGTATATTGACTCCCCTGTTGTGTACAGCATCGTGCTCCAAGCCATATTAACCCCCTGGCACCCCCCCTATGGTTCAGTCCTGCTACAGTATGCAGATGATCTGCTTATCTGTAGTTCAACAAAGGAGGCATGCCGAGAGGATGGTATATCACTGTTAAACTGGCTCTGTGAATGTGGGCACAAAGTGTCAAAAAGCAAAAATGCAATGGTGCAAAAAGAATGTTGATTATTTAGGTTTTGTCTTGAAAAAGGGAGAGAGGAAAGTCAGCCCACAACGCATACAGTCTGTACTGGGTCTGGTCCGCCCAAACACTATTATTGCAGACAGTGGATTTCTGACTGTTCCTACTATGATAACATTTTGAGACAAGCCACACTCAATGACAAACCTAAACAGATACAATGGTCACAAGAAATGTTAAATGCATATATGAAAGCCTTAAATGTATGTTGATAAAAAGTCTGGCATTGACCCTCCGAAACTATGTACAACCATTTCATTTATATGCAAGGGACAAAATGTAAAACCATGGCGGGTGTGCTGACACAAGAACATGGAGGTAAGCTGCGCCCAGTGGCATTCTTTTCCAAAGTGATGCCGGTGTCGGTCCAAGGTATGCCTGCCTGTCTTCAGGCACTGGCGGCCTGTGCAATGATAGCTGAGATGGCAACCACACTCACCCTAGGCTCACCCACTGTTCTCCATACCACACATAATGTTGTAGCATTACTTAAAGGGCTACACACACAACATGTCAGCCCAGCGTCTTAGTGGAGATGAGGACCTGTTGCTAGGAAGCCCCTCACTCACCATTAAGTATGCAAACGCATCCTCAGGCCCCGCGCCCATACTTAATGCCCTTTTAGGCTTAAAAGGACCTGATGACGAAGCACCTCCCCCACATGACTGTTCTCTGACAATCGACTCAGAAACTTCACCCAGAAGTGACATGTCGGCTGTACCCATACCCGACGCCGACATAATTTTTGTCGACGGCTCCTGCAGTCGACCAAATGACAAAACATACCAGACAGGCTACGCAGTAGTTAAACTTCCTCAAACTGTCCTTGAAGCAAAAGCAGTTCCTCTGCAATCAGCACAGGCTGCTGAGCTAATCGCTCTCACCAGAGCTTGTCACTTGTACACAGGAAAACCTGTCAACATTTACACAGACTCCAAATTTGCTTATGGCGTTGTTCACGACCACGGCATGATTTGGCAGCGCCGAGGTTTCACAGGCGCTGATGGAAAAGGCATCTCACATGCCCAACTTATTGCTGACTTATTGCACGCAATCACATTGCCCTCACACATTGCCATTCTCCATTGCAAAGCACATACTGGTGGAAAAGATGATATCTCACGGGGCAATGCCCTCGCTGACACTGCTGCAAAACAAGCTGCTGCCACATCCACATACAACCTCACACTTACCATAATGTCACCACCGTCACTAGAAGACACATACTTACTTACAGAATTACAGGCAACTGCCTCTAACTCTGATTTATCAGATTGGACATACCCAATTCTGCAGAAGAATCCACGGACTGGATTAATCTGCAAAGAGGGGAAACCCTGTATCCCCCAAACAAGTGCCTCACTGTTCATAGCACACTATCACGGAGTAGGTCACCACAGCAAAGTCACGACAACACTGCTCCTCACCAATGATTTTTACATCACAAATGCAAAAGAACTTGTCACCCAATATGTTAGTAGATGTATTGTGTGTCTTAGAAACAACCCTAACAATCCCAATAAAGCAAAACACCAACATCTTGAATACCCCACCACTCCGTTTACTCACCTGCAGATTGATTTTACCCATATACCATATACGCCCCTTCCCCACCCCCTGGGCAAGGAAACCACTAGTCACACAAGCAGGAGATTTAGAAGTAATCAGAGAAGAATATGTAAGGACTTTAATACACAGACTAGACGAAATTGAACATGAAGTTGTACTTAAAAATCCTTGTCATCCACAGAAACCTACACATCCATTCCAAGTCGGAGACAAAGTTGTGGTTAAAGTCCTTCCACGCAACAAGAATCCAGGTGATTTCTCCTACGGTCCTGAGACAGAGGTGGTCGCTGTGACAAGAACTGCTGTGCTCACCGATGACAACCCAACGTGGATCCACGCATCCAGAGTGAAGAAAATCCCTACTCCAACTACTTTCGACACAGAGGTCGACACCGATCCTGAGATTGACACAGACCGGACCAGTGAGGTACTAACGGGAGTTAATAACTCTGACCTCCTACGAGGAGAAGAATTGCCGGTAGGGGATCCAGACATCGAGGAAAACGGAATTCCTACTGAGGCCGAGAGGACCCTTGAAGGAAATGATTCCCCCTATCTTAGCTCTGCTGACTTTACTCGCTCTTGTTCTTTATAATTTCTGTACCGCAGAAGTGGATATTACCAGTCAGGATGATGTGCTTACCCTTTGGTACAATTCATCTACCACTCGCGTGGCCACTTACCGAATAAACTATGATACGGTCATACCTAGTAACATGTGGTCCATGCCATCCAAATCAGCTCTCAGCCAGACTAAAAATGTATATATTTGTGTCACAGATGATTATTATTGGGGAAATAACTGCAATTATTGGGGAGCAGTGGGGTGGAATTCAGGTATCGACTGGGCATACAAACCCACCTTGGCTATTGATCGAAAGGACAAGTATGGTAAGCCATTACTTTCTAGGATGACTATCACTAAGGATGACGGTAGATATGACTATTATTGCACTATAAATATTGAAAATCCCAGCCCCAGTGATGCTGGAATGTATGTTCTAGGGGTATGGTGGGGAGGTGGATATGCCAGTGATAGACAACAATTCTATCTCAAAGATATGTTTAACAATCAGGAATACCTTTCCCTCCGTAAGCCACCATCCCCCGCCAGGCCCCAGCCATTATCCCCATTCAAACCACACATAAGTACCTTTAAAGATATGGTTGCTATCAGTAATCCCACATATGAGGACACCATGTCCATAGAGACAGGTTTAGCTGATGTGAATTTTTGGTTAGAATGGATGAAATACAATGCACGACAGACTAACCGAACTGACTGTTATGTATGTGCTAAGTCCAGACCCCACCTTGGTACCGTCCCCCTTAACATACCAGAATCAGAGGATGAATGTTTTTTTACCTTATACACTGGCAATAAAACTAAAGATAATGAATGTGAGTTATGGAAGAAGAACTACCCCATCTTAGGAAAAAACACCAATCCAGGTAACACAATCACCATATATCCAGGCAACTATACTTGTTACTGTTCTAATGTCACTAAGGGGGTAGATCTGAAAACATTCCCGGATGGTTACTGTGCCATCCGCAGGTATGTAACCTTACCCATCATGAAGAAATCCCTTGGTGACATTTATTTCATTTGTGGGGACATGAAAATTAGAGCAAAGCTTGACAGTGTATGGAGGGGCGAATGTGCTCTCTCAAAAATCATTATGCCTATCCATATTTTGCCAACAGCCATTGAAACACCTTCACCCCTACCTGACCCACACCCTAGACAAAAGAGAAGTACCCCACTGGAAAGCTTTGACCCACACGTATACATTGATACTATTGGTGTACCCCGGGGTGTCCCAGACGAGTTCAAGGCCCGAGATGAAGTAGCTGCTGGCTTTGAATCTCTGCTGCCCCAGGTTACAATCAATAAGAATGTTGCATGGATAAACTATATGTATTATAATCAACAGAGATTTGTTAATGATACAAAGGATGCCTTGAAAGGTATTGCAGAACAACTGGAGGCCACATCACAGATGACATTCCAGAATCGCATGGCCCTGGATATGATCTTGGCCGAGAAAGGTGGTACATGTGTATACATAAACACAGTTGCAGGATGTTGCACCTTCATTCCTGACAATACAGGTCCCAATGGCAAAGTCACACTAGCCATTAAAAAATTAGAAGACTTATCCCGAGAGCTCAAGGAAAACTCAGGTGTCACTGACCCCTGGGCTGCTTGGTTCGGCTGGATGAGCAACTGGAAACATGCCTTAACTCAACTAGGTATCATTACACTTACTGTACTTCTGTTCATCATAATCGTTGCTTACTGTATTTTTCCACTAGGCAGGAGAATAGTTTCCAAATATCTAGGTACCACAACACCTGTTGCTATTATGTATATTGATCTTTCCTCTGAAACCCCTACACCCGATGACTATGCTACATATGTGAGGGAACAGCGTATTAAAAGGAAAAGCACACGTGAGAATCAAATAATTTAAATAAATTATGATTCTAAGAGGGGATTGAAAGGATTTATGCACCATTTTGTATGCTGTTCTCCATCTTGTCTCAAATGCCTTATAGTGAGTGGAAAATTACAAGTTTCTATTCTGCTTTGTGACAGTCTGCTGCTGCTCAAGGCTGCGTTGCTCAAGGTTATTTCCTGTAAGATGTATTTCACATGTTTTCTACAAAAACTGTCTGTTCTCCCATGTCCTTGTATAATAATAACATATATCCCCTAGACAGTAACTGGAACTCCTCCCTGCTACACCCCTGTATCATCCAATCATCTCTTGTCGAGCCCATGCATGCTATACTGTATAAATATGCTGTATGTGTAAACAATAAACCAGTGTTGTACCTTGCATACATGATGGTCTTCTTTTCTGATCAGCATATACAGGGTTAACACTCACGGAGCTCTAAGGGGGGCCACCAAATTGAGGAAGAAGGGATAAAGGAAGATTGGTTAAAGTCCAACTCCCTATCCAGAGGTAGGTTAGAGTCCACCTCAGGAGGTAGGTTAAAGTAACCACTCCTAACAGACCATCTGATTGGTTGATGCAATACTCATTAGGGATGGCCATCGGCCATCGATGTTTATAAAACATCTATAGGTTATGGTCGATGTTCAATAGTTCTGACATCGATGGGGGAGAACCAGATGGTTTCACACCATCAATGTCAAGCTCAAACTACTAGTTTTGTTTTGCTATTTCCTGGGACACTGAGCATAGCTCCACCCACGACACCAGTGAAGCCCCGCCCCCATATTCTGATTGGCCCACAGGCCAGTCCATCAAATACAATGGATGACCACCGATATGTAACAACATCAATGGCAAGTCAACAGTTTTCTATTTTACTACTTTTGATGGGACATCATACAACATTCTTCAACCAACAAACCAATTGGTCAAGAACATTCTTGTTATCAACCATCTTTGGCTGGTTTTGTAGGTTTTCAATTAGACTATGGTGAGGAAGGACCTAAATAAGTTATGGAGAGCAAATAAATTCCTTATGCAAATTAGTTTGGAAATTAGACCATGTGATTGGTTGATGCAATACTCATTAGGGATGACCATTGATGTTTATAAAACATCGATAGATTATGGTCAATGTTCATAGTTTTTACATCGATTGGGGAGAACCAGATGGTTTCCCACCATCAATGTCAAGCTAAAACGAAAAGATTTGTTGTGCTATCTCCTAAAACATGTGAATCCCCGCCCCCGTGTTCTGATTGGCCCACGGTCCAGTCAGTCAAATACAATGGATGACCACCTATAGGTAACAACATCGATGGCAAAGGCAACAATGGCCATCACTAACACTCATTCAAAACAATCCATTCCGATTGGTTTATGCACTGTCAGTCAACAGTTTTCAATTTTACTACTTTAGCTGGGACCATCATGTGATAGTCTTCAACCTGCAAGACAATCAGTCGTGAATGATCTTGTCACCCACCATCTTTGGCTAGTTTTGTAGGTTTTCAATACGACTAGGGTGAGGAAAGACCTAAGTAAGTTATGGAGAGCAAATAAAGCCCTTATGCAAATTAGTTTAGAAATTAGACCATCTGATTGGTTGATGCAATACTCATTAGGGATGGCCATCGGCCATCGATGTTTATAAAACATCTATAGGTTATGGTCGATGTTCAATAGTTTTGACATCGATGGGGGAGAACCAGATGGTTTCACACCATCAATGTCAAGCTCAAACTACTAGTTTTGTTTTGCTATTTCCTGGGACACTGAGCATAGCTCCACCCAAGACACCAGTGAAGCCCCGCCCCCATATTCTGATTGGCCCACAGGCCAGTCCATCAAATACAATGGATGACCACCTATAGGTAACAACATCGATGGCAAAGGCAACAATGGCCATCACTAACACTCATTCAAAACAATCCATTCCAATTGGTTTATGCACTGTCAGTCAACAGTTTTCTATTTTACTACTTTAGCTGGGACCATCATGTGATAGTCTTCAACCAGCAAGACAATCAGTCGTTAATGTTCTTGTCACCCACCATCTTTGGCTAGTTTTGTAGTTTTTCAATAAGACTAGGGTGAGGAAAGACCTAAGTAAGTTATGGAGAGCAAAGAAAGCCCTTATGCAAATTAGTTTAGAAATTAGACCATCTGATTGGTTGATGCAATACTTATTAGGGATGGCCATCGGCCATCGATGTTTATAAAACATCTATAGGTTATGGTCGATGTTCAATAGTTCTGACATCGATGGGGGAGAACCAGATGGTTTCACACCATCAATGTCAAGCTCAAACTACTAGTTTTGTTTTGCTATTTCCTGGGACACTGAGCATAGCTCCACCCACGACACCAGTGAAGCCCCGCCCACATATTCTGATTGGCCCACAGGCCAGTCCATCAAATACAATGGATGACCACCGATATGTAACAACATCAATGGCAAGTCAACAGTTTTCTATTTTACTACTTTTGATGGGACCATCATACAACAGTCTTCAACCAACAAACCAATTGGTCAAGAACATTCTTGTTATCAACCATCTTTGGCTGGTTTTGTAGGTTTTCAATTAGACTATGGTGAGGAAGGACCTAAATAAGTTATGGAGAGCAAATAAATTCCTTATGCAAATTAGTTTGGAAATTAGACCATGTGATTGGTTGATGCAATACTCATTAGGGATGACCATCGATGTTTATAAAACATCGATATATTATGGTCGATGTTCATAGTTTTTACATCGATTGGGGAGAACCAGATGGTTTCCCACCATCAATTGCAAGCTAAAACGAAAAGATTTGTTGTGCTATCTCCTGGGACATGGAATATAGCTCCACCCCCTGAAACATGTGAAGCCCCGCCCCCGTGTTCTGATTGGCCCACGGTCCAGTCAGTCAAATACAATGGATGACCACCTATAGGTAACAACATCGATGGCAAAGGCAACAATGGCCATCACTAACACTCATTCAAAACAATCCATTCCGATTGGTTTATGCACTGTCAGTCAACAGTTTTCTATTTTACTACTTTAGCTGGGACCATCATGTGATAGTCTTCAACCAGCAAGACAATCAGTCGTTAATGTTCTTGTCACCCACCATCTTTGGCTAGTTTTGTAGGTTTTCAATAAGACTAGGGTGAGGAAAGACCTAAGTAAGTTATGGAGAGCAAAGAAAGCCCTTATGCAAATTAGTTTAGAAATTAGACCATCTGATTGGTTGATGCAATACTCATTAGGGATGGCCATCGGCCATCGATGTTTATAAAACATCTATAGGTTATGGTCGATGTTCAATAGTTCTGACATCGATGGGGGAGAACCAGATGGTTTCACACCATCAATGTCAAGCTCAAACTACTAGTTTTGTTTTGCTATTTCCTGGGACACTGAGCATAGCCCCGCCCCCATATTCTGATTGGCCCACAGGCCAGTCCATCAAATACAATGGATGACCACCGATATGTAACAACATCAATGGCAAGTCAACAGTTTTCTATTTTACTACTTTTGATGGGACCATCATACAACAGTCTTCAACCAACAAACAAATTGGTCAAGAACATTCTTGTTATCAACCATCTTTGGCTTGTTTTGTAGGTTTTCGAATAGACTATGGTGAGGAAGGACCTAAATAAGTTATGGAGAGCAAATAAATTCCTTATGCAAATTAGTTTGGAAATTAGACCATGTGATTGTTGATGCAATTCTCATTAGGGATGACCATCGATGTTTATAAAGCATCGATAGATTATGGTCGATGTTCATAGTTTTTACATCGATGGGGGAGAACCAGATGATTTCCCACCATCAATGTCAAGCTAAAACGAAAAGATTTGTTGTGCTATCTCCTGGGACATGGAATATAGCTCCACCCCCTGAAACATGTGAAGCCCCGCCCCCGTGTTCTGATTGGCCCACTGTCCAGTCAGTCAAATACAATGGATGACCACCTATAGGTAACAACATCGATGGCAAAGGCAACAATGGCCATCACTAACCCTCATTCAAAACAATCCATTCCGATTGGTTTATGCACTGTCAGTCAACAGTTTTCTATTTTACTACTTTAGCTGGGACCATCATGTGATAGTCTTCAACCAGCAAGACAATCAGTTGTGAAGGTTCTTGTCACCCACCATCTTTGGCTAGTTTTGTAGGTTTTCAATAAGACTAGGGTGAGGAAAGACCTAAGTAAGTTATGGAGAGCAAAGAAAGCCCTTATGCAAATTAGTTTAGAAATTAGACCATCTGATTGGTTGATGCAATACTCATTAGGGATGGCCATCGGCCATCGATGTTTATAAAACATCTATAGGTTATGGTCGATGTTCAATAGTTTTGACATCGATGGGGGAGAACCAGATGGTTTCACACCATCAATGTCAAGCTCAAACTACTAGTTTTGTTTTGCTATTTCCTGGGACACTGAGCATAGCTCCACCCACGACACCAGTGAAGCCCCGCCCCCATATTCTGATTGGCCCACAGGCCAGTCCATCAAATACAATGGATGACCACCGATATGTAACAACATCAATGGCAAGTCAACAGTTTTCTATTTTACTACTTTTGAAGGGACCATCATACAACAGTCTTCAACACACCAAACCAATTGGTCAAGAACATTCTTGTTATCAACCATCTTTGGCTGGTTTTGTAGGTTTTCAATTAGACTATGGTGAGGAAGGACCTAAATAAGTTATGGAGAGCAAATAAATTCCTTATGCAAATTAGTTTGGAAATTAGACCATGTGATTGGTTGATGCAATTCTCATTAGGGATGACCATCGATGTTTATAAAGCATCGATAGATTATGGTCGATGTTCATAGTTTTTACATCGATGGGGGAGAACCAGATGATTTCCCACCATCAATGTCAAGCTAAAACGAAAAGATTTGTTGTGCTATCTCCTGGGACATGGAATATAGCTCCACCCCCTGAAACATGTGAAGCCCCGCCCCCGTGTTCTGATTGGCCCACTGTCCAGTCAGTCAAATACAATGGATGACCACCTATAGGTAACAACATCGATGGCAAAGGCAACAATGGCCATCACTAACCCTCATTCAAAACAATCCATTCCGATTGGTTTATGCACTGTCAGTCAACAGTTTTCTATTTTACTACTTTAGCTGGGACCATCATGTGATAGTCTTCAACCAGCAAGACAATCAGTTGTGAAGGTTCTTGTCACCCACCATCTTTGGCTAGTTTTGTAGGTTTTCAATAAGACTAGGGTGAGGAAAGACCTAAGTAAGTTATGGAGAGCAAAGAAAGCCCTTATGCAAATTAGTTTAGAAATTAGACCATCTGATTGGTTGATGCAATACTCATTAGGGATGGCCATCGGCCATCGATGTTTATAAAACATCTATAGGTTATGGTCGATGTTCAATAGTTTTGACATCGATGGGGGAGAACCAGATGGTTTCACACCATCAATGTCAAGCTCAAACTACTAGTTTTGTTTTGCTATTTCCTGGGACACTGAGCATAGCTCCACCCACGACACCAGTGAAGCCCCGCCCCCATATTCTGATTGGCCCACAGGCCAGTCCATCAAATACAATGGATGACCACCGATATGTAACAACATCAATGGCAAGTCAACAGTTTTCTATTTTACTACTTTTGAAGGGACCATCATACAACAGTCTTCAACCAACAAACCAATTGGTCAAGAACATTCTTGTTATCAACCATCTTTGGCTGGTTTTGTAGGTTTTCAATTAGACTATGGTGAGGAAGGACCTAAATAAGTTATGGAGAGCAAATAAATTCCTTATGCAAATTAGTTTGGAAATTAGACCATGTGATTGTTGATGCAATTCTCATTAGGGATGACCATCGATGTTTATAAAGCATCGATAGATTATGGTCGATGTTCATAGTTTTTACATCGATGGGGGAGAACCAGATGATTTCCCACCATCAATGTCAAGCTAAAACGAAAAGATTTGTTGTGCTATCTCCTGGGACATGGAATATAGCTCCACCCCCTGAAACATGTGAAGCCCCGCCCCCGTGTTCTGATTGGCCCACGGTCCAGTCAGTCAAATACAATGGATGACCACCTATAGGTAACAACATCGATGGCAAAGGCAACAATGGCCATCACGAACACTCATTCAAAACAATCCATTCCGATTGGTTTATGCACTGTCAGTCAACAGTTTTCTATTTTACTACTTTAGCTGGGACCATCATGTGATAGTCTTCAACCAGCAAGACAATCAGTCGTTAATGTTCTTGTCACCCACCATCTTTGGCTAGTTTTGTAGGTTTTCAATAAGACTAGGGTGAGGAAAGACCTAAGTAAGTTATGGAGAGCAAAGAAAGCCCTTATGCAAATTAGTTTAGAAATTAGACCATCTGATTGGTTGATGCAATACTCATTAGGGATGGCCATCGGCCATCGATGTTTATAAAACATCTATAGGTTATGGTCGATGTTCAATAGTTCTGACATCGATGGGGGAGAACCAGATGGTTTCACACCATCAATGTCAAGCTCAAACTACTAGTTTTGTTTTGCTATTTCCTGGGACACTGAGCATAGCCCCGCCCCCATATTCTGATTGGCCCACAGGCCAGTCCATCAAATACAATGGATGACCACCGATATGTAACAACATCAATGGCAAGTCAACAGTTTTCTATTTTACTACTTTTGATGGGACCATCATACAACAGTCTTCAACCAACAAACCAATTGGTCAAGAACATTCTTGTTATCAACCATCTTTGGCTGGTTTTGTAGGTTTTCAATTAGACTATGGTGAGGAAGGACCTAAATAAGTTATGGAGAGCAAATAAATTCCTTATGCAAATTAGTTTGGAAATTAGACCATGTGATTAGTTGATGCAATTCTCATTAGGGATGACCATCGATGTTTATAAAACATCAATAGATTATGGTCGATGTTTATAGTTTTTACATCGATGGGGGAGAACCAGATGGTTTCCCACCATCAATGTCAAGCTAAAACGAAAAGATTTGTTGTGCTATCTCCTGGGACATGGAATATAGCTCCACCCCCTGAAACATGTGAAGCCCCGCCCCCGTGTTCTGATTGGCCCACGGTCCAGTCAGTCAAATACAATGGATGACCACCTATAGGTAACAACATCGATGGCAAAGGCAACAATGGCCATCACTAACACTCATTCAAAACAATCCATTCCGATTGGTTTATGCACTGTCAGTCAACAGTTTTCTATTTTACTTCTTTAGCTGGGACCATCATGTGATAGTCTTCAACCAGCAAGACAATCAGTCATTAATGTTCTTGTCACCCACCATCTTTGGCTAGTTTTGTAGGTTTTCAATAAGACTAGGGTGAGGAAAGACCTAAGTAAGTTATGGAGAGCAAAGAAAGCCCTTATGCAAATTAGTTTAGAAATTAGACCATGTGATTGGTTGATGCAATACTCATTAGGGATGACAACCGATGTTTATAAAACATCAATAGATTATGGTTGATGTTCATAGTTTTTACATCGATGGGGGAGAACCAGATGGTTTCCCACCATCAATGTCAAGCTAAAACGAAAAGATTTGTTGTGCTATCTCCTGGGACATGGAATATAGCCCCGCCCCCGTGTTCTGATTGGCCCACGGTCCAGTCAGTCAAATACAATGGATGACCGCCTATACATAACAACATCGATGGCAAAGGCAACAATGGCCATCACTAACACTCATTCAAAACAATCCATTCCGATTGGTTTATGCACTGTCAGTCAACAGTTTTCTATTTTACTATTGTAGCTGGGACCATCATGTGATAGTCTTTAACCAGCAAGACAATCAGTCGTGAATGTTCTTGTCACCCACCATCTTTGGCTAGTTTTGTAGGTTTTCAATAAGACTAGGGTGAGGAAAGACCTAAGTAAGTTATGGAGAGCAAATAAAGCCCTTATGCAAATTAGTTTAGAAATTAGACCATCTGATTGGTTGATGCAATACTCATTAGGGATGGCCATCGGCCATTGATGTTTATAAAAAATCTATAGGTTTTGGTCGATGTTCATTAGTTTTGACATCGATGGGGGAGAACCAGATGGTTTCACACCATCAATGTCAAGCTCAAACTACTAGTTTTGTTTTGCTATTTCCTGGGACACTGAGCATAGCTCCACCCACGACACCAGTGAAGCCCCGCCCCCATATTCTGATTGGCCCACAGGCCAGTCCATCAAATACAATGGATGACCACCGATATGTAACAACATCAATGGCAAGTCAACAGTTTTCTATTTTACTACTTTTGATGGGACCATCATACAACAGTCTTCAACCAACAAACCAATTGGTCAAGAACATTCTTGTTATCAACCATCTTTGGCTGGTTTTGTAGGTTTTCAATTAGACTATGGTGAGGAAGGACCTAAATAAGTTATGGAGAGCAAATAAATTCCTTATGCAAATTAGTTTGGAAATTAGACCATGTGATTGGTTGATGCAATACTCATTAGGGATGACAATCGATGTTTATAAAACATCGATAGATTATGGTCGATGTTCATAGTTTTTACATCGATTGGGGAGAACCAGATGGTTTCCCACCATCAATGTCAAGCTAAAACGAAAAGATTTGTTGTGCTATCTCCTGGGACATGGAATATAGCTCCACCCCCTGAAACATTTGAAGCCCCGCCCCCGTGTTCTGATTGGCCCACGGTCCAGTCAGTCAAATACAATGGATGACCGCCTATAGGTAACAACATCGATGGCAAAGGCAACAATGGCCATCACTAACACTCATTCAAAACAATCCATTCCGATTGGTTTATGCACTGTCAGTCAACAGTTTTCTATTTTACTACTTTAGCTGGGACCATCATGTGATAGTCTTCAACCAGCAAGACAATCAGTCGTGAATGTTCTTGTCACCCACCATCTTTGGCTAGTTTTGTAGGTTTTCAATAAGACTTGGGAGAGGAAAGACCTAAGTAAGTTATGGAGAGCAAAGAAAGAGCTTATGCAAATTAGTTTAGAAATTATGTGATAGTCTTCAACCAGCAAGACAATCAGTCGTTAATGTTCTTGTCACCCACCATCTTTGGCTAGTTTTGTAGGTTTTCAATAAGACTAGGGTGAGGAAAGACCTAAGTAAGTTATGGAGAGCAAAGAAAGCCCTTATGCAAATTAGTTTAGAAATTAGACCATGTGATTGGTTGATGCAATACTCATTAGGGATGACAATCGATGTTTATAAAACATCGATAGATTATGGTCGATGTTCATAGTTTTTACATCGATTGGGGAGAACCAGATGGTTTCCCACCATCAATGTCAAGCTAAAACGAAAAGATTTGTTGTGCTATCTCCTGGGACATGGAATATAGCCCCGCCCCCGTGTTCTGATTGGCCCACGGTCCAGTCAGTCAAATACAATGGATGACCGCCTATACATAACAACATCGATGGCAAAGGCAACAATGGCCATCACTAACACTCATTCAAAACAATCCTTTCCGATTGGTTTATGCACTGTCAGTCAACAGTTTTCTATTTTACTACTTTAGCTGGGACCATCATGTGATAGTCTTTAACCAGCAAGACAATCAGTCGTGAATGTTCTTGTCACCCACCATCTTTGGCTAGTTTTGTAGGTTTTCAATAAGACTTGGGTGTGGAAAGACCTAAGTAAGTTATGGAGAGCAAAGAAAGCCCTTATGCAAATTAGTTTAGAAATTAGACCATCTGATTTGTTGATACAATACTCATTAGGGATGGCCATTGGCCATCGATGTTTATAAAACATCTATAGGTTATGGTCGATGTTCAATAGTTCTGACATCGATGGGGGAGAACCAGATGGTTTCACACCATCAATGTCAAGCTCAAACTACTAGTTTTGTTTTGCTATTTTCTGGGACACTGAGCATAGCTCCACCCACGACACCAGTGAAGCCCCGCCCCCATATTCTGATTGGCCCACAGGCCAGTCCATCAAATACAATGGATGACCACCGATATGTAACAACATCAATGGCAAGTCAACAGTTTTCTATTTTACTACTTTTGATGGGACCATCATACAACAGTCTTCAACCAACAAACCAATTGGTCAAGAACATTCTTGTTATCAACCATCTTTGGCTGGTTTTGTAGGTTTTCAATTAGACTATGGTGAGGAAGGACCTAAATAAGTTATGGAGAGCAAATAAATTCCTTATGCAAATTAGTTTGGAAATTAGACCATGTGATTGGTTGATGCAATTCTCATTAGGGATGACCATCGATGTTTATAAAACATCGATAGATTATGGTCGATGTTTATAGTTTTTACATCGATGGGGGGAGAACCAGATGGTTTCCCACCATCAATGTCAAGCTAAAACGAAAATATTTGTTGTGCTATCTGCTGGGACATGGAATATAGCTCCACCCCCTGAAACATGTGAAGCCCCGCCCCCGTGTTCTGATTGGCCCACGGTCCAGTCAGTCAAATACAATGGATGACCACCTATAGGTAACAATATCGATGGCAAAGGCAACAATGGCCATCACTATCACTCATTCAAAACAATCCATTCCGATTGGTTTATGCACTGTCAGTCAACAGTTTTCTATTTTACTACTTTAGCTGGGACCATCATGTGATAGTCTTCAACCAGCAAGACAATCAGTCGTGAATGTTCTTGTCACCCACCATCTTTGGCTAGTTTTGTAGGTTTTCAATAAGACTTGGGAGAGGAAAGACCTAAGTAAGTTATGGAGAGCAAATAAAGCCCTTATGCAAATTAGTTTAGAAATTAGACCATCTGATTGGTTGATGCAATACTCATTAGGGATGGCCATCGGCCATTGATGTTTATAAAAAATCTATAGGTTTTGGTCGATGTTCATTAGTTTTGACATCGATGGGGGAGAACCAGATGGTTTCACACCATCAATGTCAAGCTCAAACTACTAGTTTTGTTTTGCTATTTCCTGGGACACTGAGCATAGCTCCACCCACGACACCAGTGAAGCCCCGCCCCCATATTCTGATTGGCCCACAGGCCAGTCCATCAAATACAATGGATGACCACCGATATGTAACAACATCAATGGCAAGTCAACAGTTTTCTATTTTACTACTTTTGATGGGACCATCATACAACAGTCTTCAACCAACAAACCAATTGGTCAAGAACATTCTTGTTATCAACCATCTTTGGCTGGTTTTGTAGGTTTTCAATTAGACTATGGTGAGGAAGGACCTAAATAAGTTATGGAGAGCAAATAAATTCCTTATGCAAATTAGTTTGGAAATTAGACCATGTGATTGGTTGATGCAATTCTCATTAGGGATGGCCATCGATGTTTATAAAAAATCGATAGATTATGGTCGATGTTTATAGTTTTTACATCGATGGGGGAGAACCAGATGGTTTCCCACCATCAATGTCAAGCTAAAACGAAAAGATTTGTTGTGCTATTTCCTGGGACATGGAATATAGCTCCACCCCCTGAAACATGTGAAGCCCCGCCCCCGTGTTCTGATTGGCCCACGGTCCAGTCAGTCAAATACAATGGATGACCACCTATAGGTAACAACATCGATGGCAAAGGCAACAATGGCCATCACTAACACTAATTCAAAACAATCCATTCCGATTGGTTTATGCACTGTCAGTCAACAGTTTTCTATTTTACTACTTTAGCTGGGACCATCATGTGATAGTCTTCAACCAGCAAGACAATCAGTCGTGAATGTTCTTGTCACCCACCATCTTTGGCTAGTTTTGTAGGTTTTCAATAAGACTTGGGAGAGGAAAGACCTAAGTAAGTTATGGAGAGCAAAGAAAGAGCTTATGCAAATTAGTTTAGAAATTATGTGATAGTCTTCAACCAGCAAGACAATCAGTCGTTAATGTTCTTGTCACCCACCATCTTTGGCTAGTTTTGTAGGTTTTCAATAAGACTAGGGTGAGGAAAGACCTAAGTAAGTTATGGAGAGCAAAGAAAGCCCTTATGCAAATTAGTTTAGAAATTAGACCATGTGATTGGTTGATGCAATACTCATTAGGGATGACAATCGATGTTTATAAAACATCGATAGATTATGGTCGATGTTCATAGTTTTTACATCGATTGGGGAGAACCAGATGGTTTCCCACCATCAATGTCAAGCTAAAACGAAAAGATTTGTTGTGCTATCTCCTGGGACATGGAATATAGCCCCGCCCCCGTGTTCTGATTGGCCCACGGTCCAGTCAGTCAAATACAATGGATGACCGCCTATACATAACAACATCGATGGCAAAGGCAACAATGGCCATCACTAACACTCATTCAAAACAATCCATTCCGATTGGTTTATGCACTGTCAGTCAACAGTTTTCTATTTTACTACTTTAGCTGGGACCATCATGTGATAGTCTTTAACCAGCAAGACAATCAGTCGTGAATGTTCTTGTCACCCACCATCTTTGGCTAGTTTTGTAGGTTTTCAATAAGACTAGGGTGAGGAAAGACCTAAGTAAGTTATGGAGAGCAAATAAAGCCCTTATGCAAATTAGTTTAGAAATTAGACCATCTGATTGGTTGATGCAATACTCATTAGGGATGGCCATCGGCCATTGATGTTTATAAAAAATCTATAGGTTTTGGTCGATGTTCATTAGTTTTGACATCGATGGGGGAGAATCAGATGGTTTCACACCATCAATGTCAAGCTCAAACTACTAGTTTTGTTTTGCTATTTCCTGGGACACTGAGCATAGCTCCACCCACGACACCAGTGAAGCCCCGCCCCCATATTCTGATTGGCCCACAGGCCAGTCCATCAAATACAATGGATGACCACCGATATGTAACAACATCAATGGCAAGTCAACAGTTTTCTATTTTACTACTTTTGATGGAACCATTATACAACAGTCTTCAACCAACAAACCAATTGGTCAAGAACATTCTTGTTATCAACCATCTTTGGCTGGTTTTGTAGGTTTTCAATTAGACTATGGTGAGGAAGGACCTAAATAAGTTATGGAGAGCAAATAAATTCCTTATGCAAATTAGTTTGGAAATTAGACCATGTGATTGGTTGATGCAATTCTCATTAGGGATGACCATCGATGTTTATAAAACATCGATAGATTATGGTCGATGTTTATAGTTTTTACATCGATGGGGGAGAACCAGATGGTTTCCCACCATCAATGTCAAGCTAAAACGAAAAGATTTGTTGTGCTATCTCCTGGGACATGGAATATAGCTCCACCCCCTGAAACATGTGAAGCCCCGCCCCCGTGTTCTGATTGGCCCACGGTCCAGTCAGTCAAATACAATGGATGACCGCCTATAGGTAACAACATCGATGGCAAAGGCAACAATGGCCATCACTAACACTCATTCAAAACAATCCATTCCGATTGGTTTATGCACTGTCAGTCAACAGTTTTCTATTTTACTACTTTAGCTGGGACCATCATGTGATAGTCTTCAACCAGCAAGACAATCAGTCGTTAATGTTCTTGTCACCCACCATCTTTGGCTAGTTTTGTAGGTTTTCAATAAGACTAGGGTGAGGAAAGACCTAAGTAAGTTATGGAGAGCAAAGAAAGCCCTTATGCAAATTAGTTTAGAAATTATGTGATAGTCTTCAACCAGCAAGACAATCAGTCGTTAATGTTCTTGTCACCCACCATCTTTGGCTAGTTTTGTAGGTTTTCAATAAGACTAGGGTGAGGAAAGACCTAAGTAAGTTATGGAGAGCAAAGAAAGCCCTTATGCAAATTAGTTTAGAAATTAGACCATGTGATTGGTTGATGCAATACTCATTAGGGATGACAATCGATGTTTATAAAACATCGATAGATTATGGTCGATGTTCATAGTTTTTACATCGATTGGGGAGAACCAGATGGTTTCCCACCATCAATGTCAAGCTAAAACGAAAAGATTTGTTGTGCTATCTCCTGGGACATGGAATATTGCCCCGCCCCCGTGTTCTGATTGGCCCACGGTCCAGTCAGTCAAATACAATGGATGACCGCCTATAGGTAACAACATCGATGGCAAAGGCAACAATGGCCATCACTAACACTCATTCAAAACAATCCATTCCGATTGGTTTATGCACTGTCAGTCAACAGTTTTCTATTTTACTACTTTAGCTGGGACCATCATGTGATAGTCTTCAACCAGCAAGACAATCAGTCGTGAATGTTCTTGTCACCCACCATCTTTGGCTAGTTTTGTAGGTTTTCAATAAGACTTGGGTGAGGAAAGACCTAAGTAAGTTATGGAGAGCAAAGAAAGCCCTTATGCAAATTAGTTTAGAAATTAGACCATCTGATTTGTTGATGCAATACTCATTAGGGATGGCCATCGGCCATCGATGTTTATAAAACATCTATAGGTTATGGTCGATGTTCAATAGTTCTGACATCGATGGGGGAGAACCAGATGGTTTCACACCATCAATGTCAAGCTCAAACTACTAGTTTTGTTTTGCTATTTTCTGGGACACTGAGCATAGCTCCACCCACGACACCAGTGAAGCCCCACCCCCATATTCTGATTGGCCCACAGGCCAGTCCATCAAATACAATGGATGACCACCGATATGTAACAACATCAATGGCAAGTCAACAGTTTTCTAATTTACTACTTTTGATGGGACCATCATACAACAGTCTTCAACCAACAAACCAATTGGTCAAGAACATTCTTGTTATCAACCATCTTTGGCTGGTTTTGTAGGTTTTCAATTAGACTATGGTGAGGAAGGACCTAAATAAGTTATGGAGAGCAAATAAATTCCTTATGCAAATTAGTTTGGAAATTAGACCATGTGATTGGTTGATGCAATTCTCATTAGGGATGACCATCGATGTTTATAAAACATCGATAGATTATGGTCGATGTTTATAGTTTTTACATCGATGGGGGGAGAACCAGATGGTTTCCCACCATCAATGTCAAGCTAAAACGAAAATATTTGTTGTGCTATCTGCTGGGACATGGAATATAGCTCCACCCCCTGAAACATGTGAAGCCCCGCCCCCGTGTTCTGATTGGCCCACGGTCCAGTCAGTCAAATACAATGGATGACCACCTATAGGTAACAATATCGATGGCAAAGGCAACAATGGCCATCACTATCACTCATTCAAAACAATCCATTCCGATTGGTTTATGCACTGTCAGTCAACAGTTTTCTATTTTACTACTTTAGCTGGGACCATCATGTGATAGTCTTTAACCAGCAAGACAATCAGTCGTGAATGTTCTTGTCACCCACCATCTTTGGCTAGTTTTGTAGGTTTTCAATAAGACTAGGGTGAGGAAAGACCTAAGTAAGTTATGGAGAGCAAATAAAGCCCTTATGCAAATTAGTTTAGAAATTAGACCATCTGATTGGTTGATGCAATACTCATTAGGGATGGCCATCGGCCATTGATGTTTATAAAAAATCTATAGGTTTTGGTCGATGTTCATTAGTTTTGACATCGATGGGGGAGAACCAGATGGTTTCACACCATCAATGTCAAGCTCAAACTACTAGTTTTGTTTTGCTATTTCCTGGGACACTGAGCATAGCTCCACCCACGACACCAGTGAAGCCCCGCCCCCATATTCTGATTGGCCCACAGGCCAGTCCATCAAATACAATGGATGACCACCGATATGTAACAACATCAATGGCAAGTCAACAGTTTTCTATTTTACTACTTTTGATGGGACCATCATACAACAGTCTTCAACCAACAAACCAATTGGTCAAGAACATTCTTGTTATCAACCATCTTTGGCTGGTTTTGTAGGTTTTCAATTAGACTAAATAAATTCCTTATGCAAATTAGTTTGGAAATTAGACCATGTGATTGGTTGATGCAATTCTCATTAGGGATGGCCATCGATGTTTATAA
Organism: Crinia signifera; assembly: GCF_055691185.1. Taxonomy (NCBI): domain Eukaryota; kingdom Metazoa; phylum Chordata; class Amphibia; order Anura; family Myobatrachidae; genus Crinia; species Crinia signifera. Next base: position 73,223,174 of record NC_139220.1, on the reverse strand, counting down.
AAAATCGATAGATTATGGTCGATGTTTATAGTTTTTACATCGATGGGGGAGAACCAGATGGTTTCCCACCATCAATGTCAAGCTAAAACGAAAAGATTTGTTGTGCTATTTCCTGGGACATGGAATATAGCTCCACCCCCTGAAACATGTGAAGCCCCGCCCCCGTGTTCTGATTGGCCCACGGTCCAGTCAGTCAAATACAATGGATGACCACCTATAGGTAACAACATCGATGGCAAAGGCAACAATGGCCATCACTAACACTCATTCAAAACAATCCATTCCGATTGGTTTATGCACTGTCAGTCAACAGTTTTCTATTTTACTACTTTAGCTGGGACCATCATGTGATAGTCTTCAACCAGCAAGACAATCAGTCGTGAATGTTCTTGTCACCCACCATCTTTGGCTAGTTTTGTAGGTTTTCAATAAGACTAGGGTGAGGAAAGACCTAAGTAAGTTATGGAGAGCAAAGAAAGCCCTTATGCAAATTAGTTTAGAAATTAGACCATGTGATTGGTTGATGCAATACTCATTAGGGATGACAATCGATGTTTATAAAACATCGATAGATTATGGTCGATGTTCATAGTTTTTACATCGATTGGGGAGAACCAGATGGTTTCCCACCATCAATGTCAAGCTAAAACGAAAAGATTTGTTGTGCTATCTCCTGGGACATGGAATATAGCCCCGCCCCCGTGTTCTGATTGGCCCACGGTCCAGTCAGTCAAATACAATGGATGACCGCCTATACATAACAACATCGATGGCAAAGGCAACAATGGCCATCACTAACACTCATTCAAAACAATCCATTCCGATTGGTTTATGCACTGTCAGTCAACAGTTTTCTATTTTACTACTTTAGCTGGGACCATCATGTGATAGTCTTTAACCAGCAAGACAATCAGTCGTGAATGTTCTTGTCACCCACCATCTTTGGCTAGTTTTGTAGGTTTTCAATAAGACTAGGGTGAGGAAAGACCTAAGTAAGTTATGGAGAGCAAATAAAGCCCTTATGCAAATTAGTTTAGAAATTAGACCATCTGATTGGTTGATGCAATACTCATTAGGGATGGCCATCGGCCATTGATGTTTATAAAAAATCTATAGGTTTTGGTCGATGTTCATTAGTTTTGACATCGATGGGGGAGAACCAGATGGTTTCACACCATCAATGTCAAGCTCAAACTACTAGTTTTGTTTTGCTATTTCCTGGGACACTGAGCATAGCTCCACCCACGACACCAGTGAAGCCCCGCCCCCATATTCTGATTGGCCCACAGGCCAGTCCATCAAATACAATGGATGACCACCGATATGTAACAACATCAATGGCAAGTCAACAGTTTTCTATTTTACTACTTTTGATGGAACCATCATACAACAGTCTTCAACCAACAAACCAATTGGTCAAGAACATTCTTGTTATCAACCATCTTTGGCTGGTTTTGTAGGTTTTCAATTAGACTATGGTGAGGAAGGACCGAAATAAGTTATGGAGAGCAAATAAATTCCTTATGCAAATTAGTTTGGAAATTAGACCATGTGATTGGTTGATGCAATTCTCATTAGGGATGGCCATCGATGTTTATAAAAAATCGATAGATTATGGTCGATGTTTATAGTTTTTACATCGATGGGGGAGAACCAGATGGTTTCCCACCATCAATGTCAAGCTAAAACGAAAAGATTTGTTGTGCTATTTCCTGGGACATGGAATATAGCTCCACCCCCTGAAACATGTGAAGCCCCGCCCCCGTGTTCTGATTGGCCCACGGTCCAGTCAGTCAAATACAATGGATGACCACCTATAGGTAACAACATCGATGGCAAAGGCAACAATGGCCATCACTAACACTAATTCAAAACAATCCATTCCGATTGGTTTATGCACTGTCAGTCAACAGTTTTCTATTTTACTACTTTAGCTGGGACCATCATGTGATAGTCTTCAACCAGCAAGACAATCAGTCGTGAATGTTCTTGTCACCCACCATCTTTGGCTAGTTTTGTAGGTTTTCAATAAGACTTGGGAGAGGAAAGACCTAAGTAAGTTATGGAGAGCAAAGAAAGAGCTTATGCAAATTAGTTTAGAAATTATGTGATAGTCTTCAACCAGCAAGACAATCAGTCGTTAATGTTCTTGTCACCCACCATCTTTGGCTAGTTTTGTAGGTTTTCAATAAGACTAGGGTGAGGAAAGACCTAAGTAAGTTATGGAGAGCAAAGAAAGCCCTTATGCAAATTAGTTTAGAAATTAGACCATGTGATTGGTTGATGCAATACTCATTAGGGATGACAATCGATGTTTATAAAACATCGATAGATTATGGTCGATGTTCATAGTTTTTACATCGATTGGGGAGAACCAGATGGTTTCCCACCATCAATGTCAAGCTAAAACGAAAAGATTTGTTGTGCTATCTCCTGGGACATGGAATATAGCCCCGCCCCCGTGTTCTGATTGGCCCACGGTCCAGTCAGTCAAATACAATGGATGACCGCCTATACATAACAACATCGATGGCAAAGGCAACAATGGCCATCACTAACACTCATTCAAAACAATCCATTCCGATTGGTTTATGCACTGTCAGTCAACAGTTTTCTATTTTACTACTTTAGCTGGGACCATCATGTGATAGTCTTTAACCAGCAAGACAATCAGTCGTGAATGTTCTTGTCACCCACCATCTTTGGCTAGTTTTGTAGGTTTTCAATAAGACTAGGGTGAGGAAAGACCTAAGTAAGTTATGGAGAGCAAATAAAGCCCTTATGCAAATTAGTTTAGAAATTAGACCATCTGATTGGTTGATGCAATACTCATTAGGGATGGCCATCGGCCATTGATGTTTATAAAAAATCTATAGGTTTTGGTCGATGTTCATTAGTTTTGACATCGATGGGGGAGAATCAGATGGTTTCACACCATCAATGTCAAGCTCAAACTACTAGTTTTGTTTTGCTATTTCCTGGGACACTGAGCATAGCTCCACCCACGACACCAGTGAAGCCCCGCCCCCATATTCTGATTGGCCCACAGGCCAGTCCATCAAATACAATGGATGACCACCGATATGTAACAACATCAATGGCAAGTCAACAGTTTTCTATTTTACTACTTTTGATGGAACCATTATACAACAGTCTTCAACCAACAAACCAATTGGTCAAGAACATTCTTGTTATCAACCATCTTTGGCTGGTTTTGTAGGTTTTCAATTAGACTATGGTGAGGAAGGACCTAAATAAGTTATGGAGAGCAAATAAATTCCTTATGCAAATTAGTTTGGAAATTAGACCATGTGATTGGTTGATGCAATTCTCATTAGGGATGACCATCGATGTTTATAAAACATCGATAGATTATGGTCGATGTTTATAGTTTTTACATCGATGGGGGAGAACCAGATGGTTTCCCACCATCAATGTCAAGCTAAAACGAAAAGATTTGTTGTGCTATCTCCTGGGACATGGAATATAGCTCCACCCCCTGAAACATGTGAAGCCCCGCCCCCGTGTTCTGATTGGCCCACGGTCCAGTCAGTCAAATACAATGGATGACCGCCTATAGGTAACAACATCGATGGCAAAGGCAACAATGGCCATCACTAACACTCATTCAAAACAATCCATTCCGATTGGTTTATGCACTGTCAGTCAACAGTTTTCTATTTTACTACTTTAGCTGGGACCATCATGTGATAGTCTTCAACCAGCAAGACAATCAGTCGTTAATGTTCTTGTCACCCACCATCTTTGGCTAGTTTTGTAGGTTTTCAATAAGACTAGGGTGAGGAAAGACCTAAGTAAGTTATGGAGAGCAAAGAAAGCCCTTATGCAAATTAGTTTAGAAATTATGTGATAGTCTTCAACCAGCAAGACAATCAGTCGTTAATGTTCTTGTCACCCACCATCTTTGGCTAGTTTTGTAGGTTTTCAATAAGACTAGGGTGAGGAAAGACCTAAGTAAGTTATGGAGAGCAAAGAAAGCCCTTATGCAAATTAGTTTAGAAATTAGACCATGTGATTGGTTGATGCAATACTCATTAGGGATGACAATCGATGTTTATAAAACATCGATAGATTATGGTCGATGTTCATAGTTTTTACATCGATTGGGGAGAACCAGATGGTTTCCCACCATCAATGTCAAGCTAAAACGAAAAGATTTGTTGTGCTATCTCCTGGGACATGGAATATTGCCCCGCCCCCGTGTTCTGATTGGCCCACGGTCCAGTCAGTCAAATACAATGGATGACCGCCTATAGGTAACAACATCGATGGCAAAGGCAACAATGGCCATCACTAACACTCATTCAAAACAATCCATTCCGATTGGTTTATGCACTGTCAGTCAACAGTTTTCTATTTTACTACTTTAGCTGGGACCATCATGTGATAGTCTTCAACCAGCAAGACAATCAGTCGTGAATGTTCTTGTCACCCACCATCTTTGGCTAGTTTTGTAGGTTTTCAATAAGACTTGGGTGAGGAAAGACCTAAGTAAGTTATGGAGAGCAAAGAAAGCCCTTATGCAAATTAGTTTAGAAATTAGACCATCTGATTTGTTGATGCAATACTCATTAGGGATGGCCATCGGCCATCGATGTTTATAAAACATCTATAGGTTATGGTCGATGTTCAATAGTTCTGACATCGATGGGGGAGAACCAGATGGTTTCACACCATCAATGTCAAGCTCAAACTACTAGTTTTGTTTTGCTATTTTCTGGGACACTGAGCATAGCTCCACCCACGACACCAGTGAAGCCCCACCCCCATATTCTGATTGGCCCACAGGCCAGTCCATCAAATACAATGGATGACCACCGATATGTAACAACATCAATGGCAAGTCAACAGTTTTCTAATTTACTACTTTTGATGGGACCATCATACAACAGTCTTCAACCAACAAACCAATTGGTCAAGAACATTCTTGTTATCAACCATCTTTGGCTGGTTTTGTAGGTTTTCAATTAGACTATGGTGAGGAAGGACCTAAATAAGTTATGGAGAGCAAATAAATTCCTTATGCAAATTAGTTTGGAAATTAGACCATGTGATTGGTTGATGCAATTCTCATTAGGGATGACCATCGATGTTTATAAAACATCGATAGATTATGGTCGATGTTTATAGTTTTTACATCGATGGGGGGAGAACCAGATGGTTTCCCACCATCAATGTCAAGCTAAAACGAAAATATTTGTTGTGCTATCTGCTGGGACATGGAATATAGCTCCACCCCCTGAAACATGTGAAGCCCCGCCCCCGTGTTCTGATTGGCCCACGGTCCAGTCAGTCAAATACAATGGATGACCACCTATAGGTAACAATATCGATGGCAAAGGCAACAATGGCCATCACTATCACTCATTCAAAACAATCCATTCCGATTGGTTTATGCACTGTCAGTCAACAGTTTTCTATTTTACTACTTTAGCTGGGACCATCATGTGATAGTCTTTAACCAGCAAGACAATCAGTCGTGAATGTTCTTGTCACCCACCATCTTTGGCTAGTTTTGTAGGTTTTCAATAAGACTAGGGTGAGGAAAGACCTAAGTAAGTTATGGAGAGCAAATAAAGCCCTTATGCAAATTAGTTTAGAAATTAGACCATCTGATTGGTTGATGCAATACTCATTAGGGATGGCCATCGGCCATTGATGTTTATAAAAAATCTATAGGTTTTGGTCGATGTTCATTAGTTTTGACATCGATGGGGGAGAACCAGATGGTTTCACACCATCAATGTCAAGCTCAAACTACTAGTTTTGTTTTGCTATTTCCTGGGACACTGAGCATAGCTCCACCCACGACACCAGTGAAGCCCCGCCCCCATATTCTGATTGGCCCACAGGCCAGTCCATCAAATACAATGGATGACCACCGATATGTAACAACATCAATGGCAAGTCAACAGTTTTCTATTTTACTACTTTTGATGGGACCATCATACAACAGTCTTCAACCAACAAACCAATTGGTCAAGAACATTCTTGTTATCAACCATCTTTGGCTGGTTTTGTAGGTTTTCAATTAGACTAAATAAATTCCTTATGCAAATTAGTTTGGAAATTAGACCATGTGATTGGTTGATGCAATTCTCATTAGGGATGGCCATCGATGTTTATAAAAAATCGATAGATTATGGTCGATGTTTATAGTTTTTACATCGATGGGGGAGAACCAGATGGTTTCCCACCATCAATGTCAAGCTAAAACGAAAAGATTTGTTGTGCTATTTCCTGGGACATGGAATATAGCTCCACCCCCTGAAACATGTGAAGCCCCGCCCCCGTGTTCTGATTGGCCCACGGTCCAGTCAGTCAAATACAATGGATGACCACCTATAGGTAACAACATCGATGGCAAAGGCAACAATGGCCATCACTAACACTCATTCAAAACAATCCATTCCGATTGGTTTATGCACTGTCAGTCAACAGTTTTCTATTTTACTACTTTAGCTGGGACCATCATGTGATAGTCTTCAACCAGCAAGACAATCAGTCGTGAATGTTCTTGTCACCCACCATCTTTGGCTAGTTTTGTAGGTTTTCAATAAGACTAGGGTGAGGAAAGACCTAAGTAAGTTATGGAGAGCAAAGAAAGCCCTTATGCAAATTAGTTTAGAAATTAGACCATGTGATTGGTTGATGCAATACTCATTAGGGATGACAATCGATGTTTATAAAACATCGATAGATTATGGTCGATGTTCATAGTTTTTACATCGATTGGGGAGAACCAGATGGTTTCCCACCATCAATGTCAAGCTAAAACGAAAAGATTTGTTGTGCTATCTCCTGGGACATGGAATATAGCCCCGCCCCCGTGTTCTGATTGGCCCACGGTCCAGTCAGTCAAATACAATGGATGACCGCCTATACATAACAACATCGATGGCAAAGGCAACAATGGCCATCACTAACACTCATTCAAAACAATCCATTCCGATTGGTTTATGCACTGTCAGTCAACAGTTTTCTATTTTACTACTTTAGCTGGGACCATCATGTGATAGTCTTTAACCAGCAAGACAATCAGTCGTGAATGTTCTTGTCACCCACCATCTTTGGCTAGTTTTGTAGGTTTTCAATAAGACTAGGGTGAGGAAAGACCTAAGTAAGTTATGGAGAGCAAATAAAGCCCTTATGCAAATTAGTTTAGAAATTAGACCATCTGATTGGTTGATGCAATACTCATTAGGGATGGCCATCGGCCATTGATGTTTATAAAAAATCTATAGGTTTTGGTCGATGTTCATTAGTTTTGACATCGATGGGGGAGAACCAGATGGTTTCACACCATCAATGTCAAGCTCAAACTACTAGTTTTGTTTTGCTATTTCCTGGGACACTGAGCATAGCTCCACCCACGACACCAGTGAAGCCCCGCCCCCATATTCTGATTGGCCCACAGGCCAGTCCATCAAATACAATGGATGACCACCGATATGTAACAACATCAATGGCAAGTCAACAGTTTTCTATTTTACTACTTTTGATGGAACCATCATACAACAGTCTTCAACCAACAAACCAATTGGTCAAGAACATTCTTGTTATCAACCATCTTTGGCTGGTTTTGTAGGTTTTCAATTAGACTATGGTGAGGAAGGACCGAAATAAGTTATGGAGAGCAAATAAATTCCTTATGCAAATTAGTTTGGAAATTAGACCATGTGATTGGTTGATGCAATTCTCATTAGGGATGGCCATCGATGTTTATAAAACATCGATAGATTATGGTCGATGTTTATAGTTTTTACATCGATGGGGGAGAACCAGATGGTTTCCCACCATCAATGTCAAGCTAAAACGAAAAGATTTGTTGTGCTATCTCCTGGGACATGGAATATAGCTCCACCCCCTGAAACATGTGAAGCCCCGCCCCCGTGTTCTGATTGGCCCACGGTCCAGTCAGTCAAATACAATGGATGACCACCTATAGGTAACAACATCGATGGCAAAGGCAACAATGGCCATCACTAACACTCATTTAAAACAATCCATTCCGATTGGTTTATGCACTGTCAGTCAACAGTTTTCTATTTTACTACTTTAGCTGGACCATCATGTGATAGTCTTCAACCAGCAAGACAATCAGTCGTTAATGTTCTTGTCACCCACCATCTTTGGCTAGTTTTGTAGGTTTTCAATAAGACTAGGGTGAGGAAAGACCTAAGTAAGTTATGGAGAGCAAAGAAAGCCCTTATGCAAATTAGTTTAGAAATTAGACCATGTGATTGGTTGATGCAATACTCATTAGGGATGACAATCGATGTTTATAAAACATCGATAGATTATGGTCGATGTTCATAGTTTTTACATCGATTGGGGAGAACCAGATGGTTTCCCACCATCAATGTCAAGCTAAAACGAAAAGATTTGTTGTGCTATCTCCTGGGACATGGAATATAGCCCCGCCCCCGTGTTCTGATTGGCCCACGGTCCAGTCAGTCAAATACAATGGATGACCGCCTATACATAACAACATCGATGGCAAAGGCAACAATGGCCATCACGTATAGTGTGTACACACGGTTCGATATGGCTTCCGATGTTGACGATATCGTCAACATCGGAAGCCATATCGCATACTGATTGTATGCATTGTAAGGGCTTCCTAGCCCGATGCGCGCTCCCGTTTAAGGAGAGATCGGAGGGGAGATAGAGTGGGCAGCACACTCTATCTAGCACAAATCGCAAGCATATCGCATGCATCGTATGTGCCTTGCGATATGCTTAAGATGCGATGTGCTATACGATTTCCAGGGCCCTGTCAGTCATCCTGTTGTTAAGTCAAAATCGCTTAGTCAAAATCTTAAGCAAATCTTAAGGCACATAGGAAATCGCATAGCAAATTGTATGGTAAAAAGTCAAAATCTTAAGCATATCTTAAGGAGTAGAGAAAAAAAAAAAAAAGGGAAAAGTAAAAACCGGACAAAACATCGAATCGTACATCGGATCGCACAGAACATCGAACCGTGTGTACACACTCTATCACTCATTCAAAACAATCCATTCCGATTGGTTTATGCACTGTCAGTCAACAGTTTTCTATTTTACTACTTTAGCTGGGACCATCATGTGATAGTCTGTAACCAGCAAGACAATCAGTCGTGAATGTTCTTGTCACCCACCATCTTTGGCTAGTTTTGTAGGTTTTCAATAAGACTAGGGTGAGGAAAGACCTAAGTAAGTTATGGAGAGCAAATAAAGCCCTTATGCAAATTAGTTTAGAAATTAGACCATCTGATTGGTTGATGCAATACTCATTAGGGATGGCCATCGGCCATTGATGTTTATAAAAAATCTATAGGTTTTGGTCGATGTTCATTAGTTTTGACATCGATGGGGGAGAACCAGATGGTTTCACACCATCAATGTCAAGCTCAAACTACTAGTTTTGTTTTGCTATTTCCTGGGACACTGAGCATAGCTCCACCCACGACACCAGTGAAGCCCCGCCCCCATATTCTGATTGGCCCACAGGCCAGTCCATCAAATACAATGGATGATCACCGATATGTAACAACATCAATGGCAAGTCAACAGTTTTCTATTTTACTACTTTTGATGGGACCATCATACAACAGTCTTCAACCAACAAACCAATTGGTCAAAAATATTCTTGTTATCAACCATCTTTGGCTGGTTTTGTAGGTTTTCAATTAGACTATGGTGAGGAAGGACCTAAATAAGTTATGGAGAGCAAATAAATTCCTTATGCAAATTAGTTTGGAAATTAGACCATGTGATTGGTTGATGCAATTCTCATTAGGGATGGCCATCGATGTTTATAAAACATCGATAGATTATGGTCGATGTTTATAGTTTTTACATCGATGGGGGAGAACCAGATGGTTTCCCACCATCAATGTCAAGCTAAAACGAAAAGATTTGTTGTGCTATCTCCTGGGACATGGAATATAGCTCCACCCCCTGAAACATGTGAAGCCCCGCCCCCGTGTTCTGATTGGCCCACGGTCCAGTCAGTCAAATACAATGGATGACCACCTATAGGTAACAACATCGATGGCAAAGGCAACAATGGCCATCACTAACACTCATTCAAAACAATCCATTCCGATTGGTTTATGCACTGTCAGTCAACAGTTTTCTATTTTACTACTTTAGCTGGGACCATCATGTGATAGTCTTCAACCAGCAAGACAATCAGTCGTGAATGTTCTTGTCACCCACCATCTTTGGCTAGTTTTGTAGGTTTTCAATAAGACTAGGGTGAGGAAAGACCTAAGTAAGTTATGGAGAGCAAAGAAAGCCCTTATGCAAATTAGTTTAGAAATTAGACCATCTGATTGGTTGATGCAATACTCATTAGGGATGGCCATCGGCCATCGATGTTTATAAAACATCTATAGGTTATGGTCGATGTTCAATAGTTTTGACATCGATGGGGGAGAACCAGATGGTTTCACACCATCAATGTCAAGCTCAAACTACTAGTTTTGTTTTGCTATTTCCTGGGACACTGAGCATAGCCCCGCCCCCATATTCTGATTGGCCCACAGGCCAGTCCATCAAATACAATGGATGACCACCGATATGTAACAACATCAATGGCAAGTCAACAGTTTTCTATTTTACTACTTTTGATGGGACCATCATACAACAGTCTTCAACCAACAAACCAATTGGTCAAGAACATTCTTGTTATCAACCATCTTTGGCTGGTTTTGTAGATTTTCAATTAGACTATGGTGAGGAAGGACCTAAATAAGTTATGGAGAGCAAATAAATTCCTTATGCAAATTAGTTTGGAAATTAGACCATGTGATTGGTTGATGCAATTCTCATTAGGGATGACCATCGATGTTTATAAAACATCGATAGATTATGGTCGATGTTCATAGTTTTTACATCGATGGGGGAGAACCAGATGGTTTCCCACCATCAATGTCAAGCTAAAACGAAAAGATTTGTTGTGCTATCTCCTGGGACATGGAATATAGCTCCACCCCCTGAAACATGTGAAGCCCCGCCCCTGTGTTCTGATTGGCCCACGGTCCAGTCAGTCAAATACAATGGATGACCACCTATAGGTAACAACATCGATGGCAAAGGCAACAATGGCCATCACTAACACTCATTCAAAACAACCCATTCCGATTGGTTTATGCACTGTCAGTCAACAGTTTTCTAGTTTACTACTTTAGCTGGGACCATCATGTGATAGTCTTCAACCAGCAAGACAATTAGTCGTGAATGTTCTTGTCACCCACCATCTTTGGCTAGTTTTGTAGGTTTTCAATAAGACTAGGGTGAGGAAAGACCTAAGTAAGTTATGGAGAGCAAAGAAAGCCCTTATGCAAATTAGTTTAGAAATTAGACCATCTGATTGGTTGATGCAATACTCATTAGGGATGGCCATCGATGTTTATAAAACATCTATAGGTTATGGTCGATGTTCAATAGTTCTGACATCGATGGGGGAGAACCAGATGGTTTCACACCATCAATGTCAAGCTCAAACTACTAGTTTTGTTTTGCTATTTTCTGGGACACTAAGCATAGCTCCACCCACTACACCAGTGAAGCCCCGCCCCCATATTCTGATTGGCCCACAGGCCAGTCCATCAAATACAATGGATGACCACCGATATGTATCAACATCAATGGCAAGTCAACAGTTTTCTATTTTACTACTTTTGATGGGACCATCATACAACAGTCTTCAACCAACAAAACAATTGGTCAAGAACATTCTTGTTATCAACCATCTTTGGCTGGTTTTGTAGGTTTTCAATTAGACTATGGTGAGGAAGGACCTAAATAAGTTATGGAGAGCAAATCAATTCCTTATGCAAATTAGTTTGGAAATTAGACCATGTGATTGGTTGATGCAATTCTCATTAGGGATGACCATCGATGTTTATAAAGCATCGATAGATTATGGTCGATGTTCATAGTTTTTACATCGATGGGGGAGAACATATCATTTTTCTATGTATGTCTTATTTATATGTATTTTTTCACAATTTTTTGTTTTTGTTTTTGACACACCCTTTATCACTATTAGTTGCTTACACATACCCTACATTCTATGACACTATACACTCTATTACACTTCACAGCTATATTTTATTTATGTGATGCCCTGGGGTGGTTTTGCTGGACTGGCTTGGGGGTGCCCTGTGCCCCAGGCATGAACCCCATAGTGCTAGGGACCTGCTCTAATGAGGAGACCTTAACGTGGTGAGCAGGTAGATATATTTGGCCAAATGTATGCTAACATCCTCAGAAATTAATTATAAAAGGAATACATGTTAGCAGTAATGATTGCATAGTGCACCTGCAACCCCCCTCTGTTTTGCATATAGCTAAAAATCTCAGCAAGGTAGCACCTCTCATTACAGGGTGTGCAGTCTAGGGCCCCCCCCTTTGTCCATAGTCTATATTGTGTATCCGTACACACCTGAAGCCTGAGATTGCTTCTGCCTAGATTAGCACCCCTCCCCCACCACCCTCAAATGTTTTTAAGCAGGGACTAGCAATGACTGCACAACTGTGATGAAGGCATAATTCCAAGTAAGTCCTAATAATTTACAAATGTCAGTTTTCTTGGGGTAATTGTCTGGGTGCTGGGCCCCCCTGGGCTTGTCTGGCTGGACCACTCCAGGGCATCGCTACTTTACACATAGACTCACATAAACATATCATTTTTCTATGTATGTCTTATTTATATGTATTTTTTCACAATTTTTTGTTTTTGACACACCCTTTATCACTATTAGTTGCTTACACATACTCTACATTCTATGACACTATACACTCTATTACACTTCACAGCTATATTTTATTTATGTGATGCCCTGGGGTGGTTTTGCTGGACTGGCTTGGGGGTGCCCTGTGCCCCAGGCATGAACCCCATAATGCTAGGGACCTGCTCTAATGAGGAGACCTTAACGTGGTGAGCAGGTAGATATATTTGGCCAAATGTATGCTAACATCCTCAGAAATTAATTATAAAAGGAATACATGTTAGCAGTAATGATTGCATAGTGCACCTGCAACCCCCCTCTGTTTTGCATATAGCTAAAAATCTCAGCAAGGTAGCACCTCTCATTACAGGGTGTGCAGTCTAGGGCCCCCCCCCTTTGTCCATAGTCTATATTGTGTATCCGTACACACCTGAAGCCTGAGATTGCTTCTGCCTAGATTAGCACCCCTTCCCCACCATCCTCAAATGTTTTTAAGCAGGGACTAGCAATGACTGCACAACTGTGATGAAGGCATAATTCCAAGTAAGTCCTAATAATTTACAAATGTCAGTTTTCTTGGGGTAATTGTCTGGGTGCTGGGCCCCCCTGGGCTTGTCTGGCTGGACCACTCCAGGGCATCGCTACTTTACACATAGACTCACATAAACATATCATTTTTCTATGTATGTCTTATTTATATGTATTTTTTCACAATTTTTTGTTTTTGTTTTTGACACACCCTTTATCACTATTAGTTGCTTACACATACCCTACATTCTATGACACTATACACTCTATTACACTTCACAGCTATATTTTATTTATGTGATGCCCTGGGGTGGTTTTGCTGGACTGGCTTGGGGGTGCCCTGTGCCCCAGGCATGAACCCCATAGTGCTAGGGACCTGCTCTAATGAGGAGACCTTAACGTGGTGAGCAGGTAGATATATTTGGCCAAATGTATGCTAACATCCTCAGAAATTTATTATAAAAGGAATACATGTTAGCAGTAATGATTGCATAGTGCACCTGCAACCCCCCTCTGTTTTGCATATAGCTAAAAATCTCAGCAAGGTAGCACCTCTCATTACAGGGTGTGCAGTCTAGGGCCCCCCCCTTTGTCCATAGTCTATATTGTGTATCCGTACACACCTGAAGCCTGAGATTGCTTCTGCCTAGATTAGCACCCCTCCCCCACCACCCTCAAATGTTTTTAAGCAGGGACTAGCAATGACTGCACAACTGTGATGAAGGCATAATTCCAAGTAAGTCCTAATAATTTACAAATGTCAGTTTTCTTGGGGTAATTGTCTGGGTGCTGGGCCCCCCTGGGCTTGTCTGGCTGGACCACTCCAGGGCATCGCTACTTTACACATAGACTCACATAAACATATCATTTTTCTATGTATGTCTTATTTATATGTATTTTTTCACAATTTTTTGTTTTTGTTTTTGACACACCCTTTATCACTATTAGTTGCTTACACATACCCTACATTCTATGACACTATACACTCTATTACACTTCACAGCTATATTTTATTTATGTGATGCCCTGGGGTGGTTTTGCTGGACTGGCTTGGGGGTGCCCTGTGCCCCAGGCATGAACCCCATAGTGCTAGGGACCTGCTCTAATGAGGAGACCTTAATGTGGTGAGCAGGTAGATATATTTGGCCAAATGTATGCTAACATCCTCAGAAATTTATTATAAAAGGAATACATGTTAGCAGTAATGATTGCATAGTGCACCTGCAACCCCCCTCTGTTTTGCATATAGCTAAAAATCTCAGCAAGGTAGCACCTCTCATTACAGGGTGTGCAGTCTAGGGCCCCCCCCCTTTGTCCATAGTCTATATTGTGTATCCGTACACACCTGAAGCCTGAGATTGCTTCTGCCTAGATTAGCACCCCTCCCCCACCACCCTCAAATGTTTTTAAGCAGGGACTAGCAATGACTGCACAACTGTGATGAAGGCATAATTCCAAGTAAGTCCTAATAATTTACAAATGTCAGTTTTCTTGGGGTAATTGTCTGGGTGCTGGGCCCCCCTGGGCTTGTCTGGCTGGACCACTCCAGGGCATCGCTACTTTACACATAGACTCACATAAACATATCATTTTTCTATGTATGTCTTATTTATATGTATTTTTTCACAATTTTTTGTTTTTGTTTTTGACACACCCTTTATCACTATTAGTTGCTTACACATACCCTACATTCTATGACACTATACACTCTATTACACTTCACAGCTATATTTTATTTATGTGATGCCCTGGGGTGGTTTTGCTGGACTGGCTTGGGGGTGCCCTGTGCCCCAGGCATGAACCCCATAGTGCTAGGGACCTGCTCTAATGAGGAGACCTTAACGTGGTGAGCAGGTAGATATATTTGGCCAAATGTATGCTAACATCCTCAGAAATTAATTATAAAAGGAATACATGTTAGCAGTAATGATTGCATAGTGCACCTGCAACCCCCCTCTGTTTTGCATATAGCTAAAAATCTCAGCAAGGTAGCACCTCTCATTACAGGGTGTGCAGTCTAGGCCCCCCCCCCTTTGTCCATAGTCTATATTGTGTATCCGTACACACCTGAAGCCTGAGATTGCTTCTGCCTAGATTAGCACCCCTCCCCCACCACCCTCAAATGTTTTTAAGCAGGGACTAGCAATGACTGCACAACTGTGATGAAGGCATAATTCCAAGTAAGTCCTAATAATTTACAAATGTCAGTTTTCTTGGGGTAATTGTCTGGGTGCTGGGCCCCCCTGGGCTTGTCTGGCTGGACCACTCCAGGGCATCGCTACTTTACACATAGACTCACATAAACATATCATTTTTCTATGTATGTCTTATTTATATGTATTTTTTCACAATTTTTTGTTTTTGTTTTTGACACACCCTTTATCACTATTAGTTGCTTACACATACCCTACATTCTATGACACTATACACTCTATTACACTTCACAGCTATATTTTATTTATGTGATGCCCTGGGGTGGTTTTGCTGGACTGGCTTGGGGGTGCCCTGTGCCCCAGGCATGAACCCCATAGTGCTAGGGACCTGCTCTAATGAGGAGACCTTAACGTGGTGAGCAGGTAGATATATTTGGCCAAATGTATGCTAACATCCTCAGAAATTAATTATAAAAGGAATACATGTTAGCAGTAATGATTGCATAGTGCACCTGCAACCCCCCTCTGTTTTGCATATAGCTAAAAATCTCAGCAAGGTAGCACCTCTCATTACAGGGTGTGCAGTCTAGGGCCCCCCCCTTTGTCCATAGTCTATATTGTGTATCCGTACACACCTGAAGCCTGAGATTGCTTCTGCCTAGATTAGCACCCCTCCCCCACCACCCTCAAATGTTTTTAAGCAGGGACTAGCAATGACTGCACAACTGTGATGAAGGCATAATTCCAAGTAAGTCCTAATAATTTACAAATGTCAGTTTTCTTGGGGTAATTGTCTGGGTGCTGGGCCCCCCTGGGCTTGTCTGGCTGGACCACTCCAGGGCATCGCTACTTTACACATAGACTCACATAAACATATCATTTTTCTATGTATGTCTTATTTATATGTATTTTTTCACAATTTTTTGTTTTTGTTTTTGACACACCCTTTATCACTATTAGTTGCTTACACATACCCTACATTCTATGACACTATACACTCTATTACACTTCACAGCTATATTTTATTTATGTGATGCCCTGGGGTGGTTTTGCTGGACTGGCTTGGGGGTGCCCTGTGCCCCAGGCATGAACCCCATAGTGCTAGTGACCTGCTCTAATGAGGAGACCTTAACGTGGTGAGCAGGTAGATATATTTGGCCAAATGTATGCTAACATCCTCAGAAATTAATTATAAAAGGAATACATGTTAGCAGTAATGATTGCATAGTGCACCTGCAACCCCCCTCTGTTTTGCATATAGCTAAAAATCTCAGCAAGGTAGCACCTCTCATTACAGGGTGTGCAGTCTAGGGCCCCCCCCTTTGTCCATAGTCTATATTGTGTATCCGTACACACCTGAAGCCTGAGATTGCTTCTGCCTAGATTAGCACCCCTCCCCCACCACCCTCAAATGTTTTTAAGCAGGGACTAGCAATGACTGCACAACTGTGATGAAGGCATAATTCCAAGTAAGTCCTAATAATTTACAAATGTCAGTTTTCTTGGGGTAATTGTCTGGGTGCTGGGCCCCCCTGGGCTTGTCTGGCTGGACCACTCCAGGGCATCGCTACTTTACACATAGACTCACATAAACATATCATTTTTCTATGTATGTCTTATTTATATGTATTTTTTCACAATTTTTTGTTTTTGACACACCCTTTATCACTATTAGTTGCTTACACATACCCTACATTCTATGACACTATACACTCTATTACACTTCACAGCTATATTTTATTTATGTGATGCCCTGGGGTGGTTTTGCTGGACTGGCTTGGGGGTGCCCTGTGCCCCAGGCATGAACCCCATAGTGCTAGGGACCTGCTCTAATGAGGAGACCTTAACGTGGTGAGCAGGTAGATATATTTGGCCAAATGTATGCTAACATCCTCAGAAATTAATTATAAAAGGAATACATGTTAGCAGTAATGATTGCATAGTGCACCTGCAACCCCCCTCTGTTTTGCATATAGCTAAAAATCTCAGCAAGGTAGCACCTCTCATTACAGGGTGTGCAGTCTAGGGCCCCCCCTTTGTCCATAGTCTATATTGTGTATCCGTACACACCTGAAGCCTGAGATTGCTTCTGCCTAGATTAGCACCCCTCCCCCACCACCCTCAAATGTTTTTAAGCAGGGACTAGCAATGACTGCACAACTGTGATGAAGGCATAATTCCAAGTAAGTCCTAATAATTTACAAATGTCAGTTTTCTTGGGGTAATTGTCTGGGTGCTGGGCCCCCCTGGGCTTGTCTGGCTGGACCACTCCAGGGCATCGCTACTTTACACATAGACTCACATAAACATATCATTTTTCTATGTATGTCTTATTTATATGTATTTTTTCACAATTTTTTGTTTTTGTTTTTGACACACCCTTTATCACTATTAGTTGCTTACACATACCCTACATTCTATGACACTATACACTCTATTACACTTCACAGCTATATTTTATTTATGTGATGCCCTGGGGTGGTTTTGCTGGACTGGCTTGGGGGTGCCCTGTGCCCCAGGCATGAACCCCATAGTGCTAGGGACCTGCTCTAATGAGGAGACCTTAACGTGGTGAGCAGGTAGATATATTTGGCCAAATGTATGCTAACATCCTCAGAAATTAATTATAAAAGGAATACATGTTAGCTGTAATGATTGCATAGTGCACCTGCAACCCCCCTCTGTTTTGCATATAGCTAAAAATCTCAGCAAGGTAGCACCTCTCATTACAGGGTGTGCAGTCTAGGCCCCCCCCCCTTTGTCCATAGTCTATATTGTGTATCCGTACACACCTGAAGCCTGAGATTGCTTCTGCCTAGATTAGCACCCCTCCCCCACCACCCTCAAATGTTTTTAAGCAGGGACTAGCAATGACTGCACAACTGTGATGAAGGCATAATTCCAAGTAAGTCCTAATAATTTACAAATGTCAGTTTTCTTGGGGTAATTGTCTGGGTGCTGGGCCCCCCTGGGCTTGTCTGGCTGGACCACTCCAGGGCATCGCTACTTTACACATAGACTCACATAAACATATAATTTTTCTATGTATGTCTTATTTATATGTATTTTTTCACAATTTTTTGTTTTTGTTTTTGACACACCCTTTATCACTATTAGTTGCTTACACATACCCTACATTCTATGACACTATACACTCTATTACACTTCACAGCTATATTTTATTTATGTGATGCCCTGGGGTGGTTTTGCTGGACTGGCTTGGGGGTGCCCTGTGCCCCAGGCATGAACCCCATAGTGCTAGGGACCTGCTCTAATGAGGAGACCTTAACGTGGTGAGCAGGTAGATATATTTGGCCAAATGTATGCTAACATCCTCAGAAATTAATTATAAAAGGAATACATGTTAGCAGTAATGATTGCATAGTGCACCTGCAACCCCCCTCTGTTTTGCATATAGCTAAAAATCTCAGCAAGGTAGCACCTCTCATTACAGGGTGTGCAGTCTAGGGCCCCCCCCTTTGTCCATAGTCTATATTGTGTATCCGTACACACCTGAAGCCTGAGATTGCTTCTGCCTAGATTAGCACCCCTCCCCCACCACCCTCAAATGTTTTTAAGCAGGGACTAGCAATGACTGCACAACTGTGATGAAGGCATAATTCCAAGTAAGTCCTAATAATTTACAAATGTCAGTTTTCTTGGGGTAATTGTCTGGGTGCTGGGCCCCCCTGGGCTTGTCTGGCTGGACCACTCCAGGGCATCGCTACTTTACACATAGACTCACATAAACATATCATTTTTCTATGTATGTCTTATTTATATGTATTTTTTCACAATTTTTTGTTTTTGTTTTTGACACACCCTTTATCACTATTAGTTGCTTACACATACCCTACATTCTATGACACTATACACTCTATTACACTTCACAGCTATATTTTATTTATGTGATGCCCTGGGGTGGTTTTGCTGGACTGGCTTGGGGGTGCCCTGTGCCCCAGGCATGAACCCCATAGTGCTAGGGACCTGCTCTAATGAGGAGACCTTAACGTGGTGAGCAGGTAGATATATTTGGCCAAATGTATGCTAACATCCTCAGAAATTAATTATAAAAGGAATACATGTTAGCAGTAATGATTGCATAGTGCACCTGCAACCCCCCTCTGTTTTGCATATAGCTAAAAATCTCAGCAAGGTAGCACCTCTCATTACAGGGTGTGCAGTCTAGGGCCCCCCCCCCCCCTTTGTCCATAGTCTATATTGTGTATCCGTACACACCTGAAGCCTGAGATTGCTTCTGCCTAGATTAGCACCCCTCCCCCACCACCCTCAAATGTTTTTAAGCAGGGACTAGCAATGACTGCACAACTGTGATGAAGGCATAATTCCAAGTAAGTCCTAATAATTTACAAATGTCAGTTTTCTTGGGGTAATTGTCTGGGTGCTGGGCCCCCCTGGGCTTGTCTGGCTGGACCACTCCAGGGCATCGCTACTTTACACATAGACTCACATAAACATATCATTTTTCTATGTATGTCTTATTTATATGTATTTTTTCACAATTTTTTGTTTTTGTTTTTGACACACCCTTTATCACTATTAGTTGCTTACACATACCCTACATTCTATGACACTATACACTCTATTACACTTCACAGCTATATTTTATTTATGTGATGCCCTGGGGTGGTTTTGCTGGACTGGCTTGGGGGTGCCCTGTGCCCCAGGCATGAACCCCATAGTGCTAGGGACCTGCTCTAATGAGGAGACCTTAACGTGGTGAGCAGGTAGATATATTTGGCCAAATGTATGCTAACATCCTCAGAAATTAATTATAAAAGGAATACATGTTAGCAGTAATGATTGCATAGTGCACCTGCAACCCCCCTCTGTTTTGCATATAGCTAAAAATCTCAGCAAGGTAGCACCTCTCATTACAGGGTGTGCAGTCTAGGGCCCCCCCCCCTTTGTCCATAGTCTATATTGTGTATCCGTACACACCTGAAGCCTGAGATTGCTTCTGCCTAGATTAGCACCCCTCCCCCACCACCCTCAAATGTTTTTTAAGCAGGGACTAGCAATGACTGCACAACTGTGATGAAGGCATAATTCCAAGTAAGTCCTAATAATTTACAAATGTCAGTTTTCTTGGGGTAATTGTCTGGGTGCTGGGCCCCCCTGGGCTTGTCTGGCTGGACCACTCCAGGGCATCGCTACTTTACACATAGACTCACATAAACATATCATTTTTCTATGTATGTCTTATTTATATGTATTTTTTCACAATTTTTTGTTTTTGACACACCCTTTATCACTATTAGTTGCTTACACATACCCTACATTCTATGACACTATACACTCTATTACACTTCACAGCTATATTTTATTTATGTGATGCCCTGGGGTGGTTTTGCTGGACTGGCTTGGGGGTGCCCTGTGCCCCAGGCATGAACCCCATAGTGCTAGGGACCTGCTCTAATGAGGAGACCTTAACGTGGTGAGCAGGTAGATATATTTGGCCAAATGTATGCTAACATCCTCAGAAATTAATTATAAAAGGAATACATGTTAGCAGTAATGATTGCATAGTGCACCTGCAACCCCCCTCTGTTTTGCATATAGCTAAAAATCTCAGCAAGGTAGCACCTCTCATTACAGGGTGTGCAGTCTAGGGCCCCCCCCCCTTTGTCCATAGTATATATTGTGTATCCGTACACACCTGAAGCCTGAGATTGCTTCTGCCTAGATTAGCACCCCTCCCCCACCACCCTCAAATGTTTTTAAGCAGGGACTAGCAATGACTGCACAACTGTGATGAAGGCATAATTCCAAGTAAGTCCTAATAATTTACAAATGTCAGTTTTCTTGGGGTAATTGTCTGGGTGCTGGGCCCCCCTGGGCTTGTCTGGCTGGACCACTCCAGGGCATCGCTACTTTACACATAGACTCACATAAACATATCATTTTTCTATGTATGTCTTATTTATATGTATTTTTTCACAATTTTTTGTTTTTGACACACCCTTTATCACTATTAGTTGCTTACACATACCCTACATTCTATGACACTATACACTCTATTACACTTCACAGCTATATTTTATTTATGTGATGCCCTGGGGTGGTTTTGCTGGACTGGCTTGGGGTGCCCTGTGCCCCAGGCATGAACCCCATAGTGCTAGGGACCTGCTCTAATGAGGAGACCTTAACGTGGTGAGCAGGTAGATATATTTGGCCAAATGTATGCTAACATCCTCAGAAATTAATTATAAAAGGAATACATGTTAGCAGTAATGATTGCATAGTGCACCTGCAACCCCCCTCTGTTTTGCATATAGCTAAAAATCTCAGCAAGGTAGCACCTCTCATTACAGGGTGTGCAGTCTAGGGCCCCCCCCCTTTGTCCATAGTCTATATTGTGTATCCGTACACACCTGAAGCCTGAGATTGCTTCTGCCTAGATTAGCACTCCTCCCCCACCACCCTCAAATGTTTTTAAGCAGGGACTAGCAATGACTGCACAACTGTGATGAAGGCATAATTCCAAGTAAGTCCTAATAATTTACAAATGTCAGTTTTCTTGGGGTAATTGTCTGGGTGCTGGGCCCCCCTGGGCTTGTCTGGCTGGACCACTCCAGGGCATCGCTACTTTACACATAGACTCACATAAACATATCATTTTTCTATGTATGTCTTATTTATATGTATTTTTTCACAATTTTTTGTTTTTGTTTTTGACACACCCTTTATCACTATTAGTTGCTTACACATACCCTACATTCTATGACACTATACACTCTATTACACTTCACAGCTATATTTTATTTATGTGATGCCCTGGGGTGGTTTTGCTGGACTGGCTTGGGGGTGCCCTGTGCCCCAGGCATGAACCCCATAGTGCTAGGGACCTGCTCTAATGAGGAGACCTTAACGTGGTGAGCAGGTAGATATATTTGGCCAAATGTATGCTAACATCCTCAGAAATTAATTATAAAAGGAATACATGTTAGCAGTAATGATTGCATAGTGCACCTGCAACCCCCCTCTATTTTGCATATAGCTAAGAATCTCAGCAAGGTAGCACCTCTCATTACAGGGTGTGCAGTCTAGGGACCCCCCCCCCTTTGTCCATAGTCAATATTGTGTATCCGTACACACCTGAAGCCTGAGATTGCTTCTGCCTAGATTAGCACCCCTCCCCCACCACCCTCAAATGTTTTTAAGCAGGGACTAGCAATGACTGCACAACTGTGATGAAGGCATAATTCCAAGTAAGTCCTAATAATTTACAAATGTCAGTTTTCTTGGGGTAATTGTCTGGGTGCTGGGCCCCCCTGGGCTTGTCTGGCTGGACCACTCCAGGGCATCGCTACTTTACACATAGACTCACATAAACATATCATTTTTCTATGTATGTCTTATTTATATGTATTTTTTCACAATTTTTTGTTTTTGTTTTTGACACACCCTTTATCACTATTAGTTGCTTACACATACCCTACATTCTATGACACTATACACTCTATTACACTTCACAGCTATATTGTATTTATGTGATGCCCTGGGGTGGTTTTGCTGGACTGGCTTGGGGTGCCCTGTGCCCCAGGCATGAACCCCATAGTGCTAGGGACCTGCTCTAATGAGGAGACCTTAACGTGGTGAGCAGGTAGATATATTTGGCCAAATGTATGCTAACATCCTCAGAAATTAATTATAAAAGGAATACATGTTAGCAGTAATGATTGCATAGTGCACCTGCAACCCCCCTCTGTTTTGCATATAGCTAAAAATCTCAGCAAGGTAGCACCTCTCATTACAGGGTGTGCAGTCTAGGGCCCCCCCTTTGTCCATAGTCTATATTGTGTATCCGTACACACCTGAAGCCTGAGATTGCTTCTGCCTAGATTAGCACCCCTCCCCCACCACCCTCAAATGTTTTTAAGCAGGGACTAGCAATGACTGCACAACTGTGATGAAGGCATAATTCCAAGTAAGTCCTAATAATTTACAAATATCAGTTTTCTTGGGGTAATTGTCTGGGTGCTGGGCCCCCCTGGGCTTGTCTGGCTGGACCACTCCAGGGCATCGCTACTTTACACATAGACTCACATAAACATATCATTTTTCTATGTATGTCTTATTTATATGTATTTTTTCACAATTTTTTGTTTTTGACACACCCTTTATCACTATTAGTTGCTTACACATACCCTACATTCTATGACACTATACACTCTATTACACTTCACAGCTATATTTTATTTATGTGATGCCCTGGGGTGGTTTTGCTGGACTGGCTTGGGGGTGCCCTGTGCCCCAGGCATGAACCCCATAGTGCTAGGGACCTGCTCTAATGAGGAGACCTTAACGTGGTGAGCAGGTAGATATATTTGGCCAAATGTATGCTAACATCCTCAGAAATTAATTATAAAAGGAATACATGTTAGCAGTAATGATTGCATAGTGCACCTGCAACCCCCCTCTGTTTTGCATATAGCTAAAAATCTCAGCAAGGTAGCACCTCTCATTACAGGGTGTGCAGTCTAGGCCCCCCCCCCCCCCCTTTGTCCATAGTCTATATTGTGTATCCGTACACACCTGAAGCCTGAGATTGCTTCTGCCTAGATTAGCACCCCTCCCCCACCACCCTCAAATGTTTTTAAGCAGGGACTAGCAATGACTGCACAACTGTGATGAAGGCATAATTCCAAGTAAGTCCTAATAATTTACAAATGTCAGTTTTCTTGGGGTAATTGTCTGGGTGCTGGGCCCCCCTGGGCTTGTCTGGCTGGACCACTCCAGGGCATCGCTACTTTACACATAGACTCACATAAACATATCATTTTTCTATGTATGTCTTATTTATATGTATTTTTTCACAATTTTTTGTTTTTGACACACCCTTTATCACTATTAGTTGCTTACACATACCCTACATTCTATGACACTATACACTCTATTACACTTCACAGCTATATTTTATTTATGTGATGCCCTGGGGTGGTTTTGCTGGACTGGCTTGGGGGTGCCCTGTGCCCCAGGCATGAACCCCATAGTGCTAGGGACCTGCTCTAATGAGGAGACCTTAACGTGGTGAGCAGGTAGATATATTTGGCCAAATGTATGCTAACATCCTCAGAAATTAATTATAAAAGGAATACATGTTAGCAGTAATGATTGCATAGTGCACCTGCAACCCCCCTCTGTTTTGCATATAGCTAAAAATCTCAGCAAGGTAGCACCTCTCATTACAGGGTGTGCAGTCTAGGGCCCCCCCCTTTGTCCATAGTCTATATTGTGTATCCGTACACACCTGAAGCCTGAGATTGCTTCTGCCTAGATTTGCACCCCTCCCCCACCACCCTCAAATGTTTTTAAGCAGGGACTAGCAATGACTGCACAACTGTGATGAAGGCATAATTCCAAGTAAGTCCTAATAATTTACAAATGTCAGTTTTCTTGGGGTAATTGTCTGGGTGCTGGGCCCCCCTGGGCTTGTCTGGCTGGACCACTCCAGGGCATCGCTACTTTACACATAGACTCACATAAACATATCATTTTTCTATGTATGTCTTATTTATATGTATTTTTTCACAATTTTTTTTTTTTTTTTTGACACACCCTTTATCACTATTAGTTGCTTACACATACCCTACATTCTATGACACTATACACTCTATTACACTTCACAGCTATATTTTATTTATGTGATGCCCTGGGGTGGTTTTGCTGGACTGGCTTGGGGGTGCCCTGTGCCCCAGGCATGAACCCCATAGTGCTAGGGACCTGCTCTAATGAGGAGACCTTAACGTGGTGAGCAGGTAGATATATTTGGCCAAATGTATGCTAACATCCTCAGAAATTAATTATAAAAGGAATACATGTTAGCAGTAATGATTGCATAGTGCACCTGCAACCCCCCTCTGTTTTGCATATAGCTAAAAATCTCAGCAAGGTAGCACCTCTCATTACAGGGTGTGCAGTCTAGGGCCCCCCTCTTTGTCCATAGTCTATATTGTGTATCCGTACACACCTGAAGCCTGAGATTGCTTCTGCCTAGATTAGCACCCCTTCCCCACCACCCTCAAATGTTTTTAAGCAGGGACTAGCAATGACTGCACAACTGTGATGAAGGCATAATTCCAAGTAAGTCCTAATAATTTACAAATGTCAGTTTTCTTGGGGTAATTGTCTGGGTGCTGGGCCCCCCTGGGCTTGTCTGGCTGGACCACTCCAGGGCATCGCTACTTTACACATAGACTCACATAAACATATCATTTTTCTATGTATGTCTTATTTATATGTATTTTTTCACAATTTTTTGTTTTTGTTTTTGACACACCCTTTATCACTATTAGTTGCTTACACATACCCTACATTCTATGACACTATACACTCTATTACACTTCACAGCTATATTTTATTTATGTGATGCCCTGGGGTGGTTTTGCTGGACTGGCTTGGGGGTGCCCTGTGCCCCAGGCATGAACCCCATAGTGCTAGGGACCTGCTCTAATGAGGAGACCTTAACGTGGTGAGCAGGTAGATATATTTGGCCAAATGTATGCTAACATCCTCAGAAATTAATTATAAAAGGAATACATGTTAGCAGTAATGATTGCATAGTGCACCTGCAACCCCCCTCTGTTTTGCATATAGCTAAAAATCTCAGCAAGGTAGCACCTCTCATTACAGGGTGTGCAGTCTAGGCCCCCCCCCCTTTGTCCATAGTCTATATTGTGTATCCGTACACACCTGAAGCCTGAGATTGCTTCTGCCTAGATTAGCACCCCTCCCCCACCACCCTCAAATGTTTTTAAGCAGGGACTAGCAATGACTGCACAACTGTGATGGAGGCATAATTCCAAGTAAGTCCTAATAATTTACAAATGTCAGTTTTCTTGGGGTAATTGTCTGGGTGCTGGGCCCCCCTGGGCTTGTCTGGCTGGACCACTCCAGGGCATCGCTACTTTACACATAGACTCACATAAACATATCATTTTTCTATGTATGTCTTATTTATATGTATTTTTTCACAATTTTTTGTTTTTGTTTTTGACACACCCTTTATCACTATTAGTTGCTTACACATACCCTACATTCTATGACACTATACACTCTATTACACTTCACAGCTATATTTTATTTATGTGATGCCCTGGGGTGGTTTTGCTGGACTGGCTTGGGGGTGCCCTGTGCCCCAGGCATGAACCCCATAGTGCTAGGGACCCTGCTCTAATGAGGAGACCTTAACGTGGTGAGCAGGTAGATATATTTGGCCAAATGTATGCTAACATCCTCAGAAATTAATTATAAAAGGAATACATGTTAGCAGTAATGATTGCATAGTGCACCTGCAACCCCCCTCTGTTTTGCATATAGCTAAAAATCTCAGCAAGGTAGCACCTCTCATTACAGGGTGTGCAGTCTAGGCCCCCCCCTTTGTCCATAGTCTATATTGTGTATCCGTACACACCTGAAGCCTGAGATTGCTTCTGCCTAGATTAGCACCCCTCCCCCACCACCCTCAAATGTTTTTAAGCAGGGACTAGCAATGACTGCACAACTGTGATGAAGGCATAATTCCAAGTAAGTCCTAATAATTTACAAATGTCAGTTTTCTTGGGGTAATTGTCTGGGTGCTGGGCCCCCCTGGGCTTGTCTGGCTGGACCACTCAAGGGCATCGCTACTTTACACATAGACTCACATAAACATATCATTTTTCTATGTATGTCTTATTTATATGTATTTTTTCACAATTTTTTGTTTTTGTTTTTGACACACCCTTTATCACTATTAGTTGCTTACACATACCCTACATTCTATGACACTATACACTCTATTACACTTCACAGCTATATTTTATTTATGTGATGCCCTGGGGTGGTTTTGCTGGACTGGCTTGGGGGTGCCCTGTGCCCCAGGCATGAACCCCATAGTGCTAGGGACCTGCTCTAATGAGGAGACCTTAACGTGGTGAGCAGGTAGATATATTTGGCCAAATGTATGCTAACATCCTCAGAAATTAATTATAAAAGGAATACATGTTAGCAGTAATGATTGCATAGTGCACCTGCAACCCCCCTCTGTTTTGCATATAGCTAAAAATCTCAGCAAGGTAGCACCTCTCATTACAGGGTGTGCAGTCTAGCCCCCCCCCCCCCTTTGTCCATAGTCTATATTGTGTATCCGTACACACCTGAAGCCTGAGATTGCTTCTGCCTAGATTAGCACCCCTCCCCCACCACCCTCAAATGTTTTTAAGCAGGGACTAGCAATGACTGCACAACTGTGATGAAGGCATAATTCCAAGTAAGTCCTAATAATTTACAAATGTCAGTTTTCTTGGGGTAATTGTCTGGGTGCTGGGCCCCCCTGGGCTTGTCTGGCTGGACCACTCCAGGGCATCGCTACTTTACACATAGACTCACATAAACATATCATTTTTCTATGTATGTCTTATTTATATGTATTTTTTCACAATTTTTGTTTTTGTTTTTGACACACCCTTTATCACTATTAGTTGCTTACACATACCCTACATTCTATGACACTATACACTCTATTACACTTCACAGCTATATTTTATTTATGTGATGCCCTGGGGTGGTTTTGCTGGACTGGCTTGGGGGTGCCTTGTGCCCCAGGCATGAACCCCATAGTGCTAGGGACCTGCTCTAATGAGGAGACCTTAACGTGGTGAGCAGGTAGATATATTTGGCCAAATGTATGCTAACATCCTCAGAAATTAATTATAAAAGGAATACATGTTAGCAGTAATGATTGCATAGTGCACCTGCAACCCCCCTCTGTTTTGCATATAGCTAAAAATCTCAGCAAGGTAGCACCTCTCATTACAGGGTGTGCAGTCTAGGGCCCCCTCCTTTGTCCATAGTCTATATTGTGTATCCGTACACACCTGAAGCCTGAGATTGCTTCTGCCTAGATTAGCACCCCTCCCCCACCACCCTCAAATGTTTTTAAGCAGGGACTAGCAATGACTGCACAACTGTGATGAAGGCATAATTCCAAGTAAGTCCTAATAATTTACAAATGTCAGTTTTCTTGGGGTAATTGTCTGGGTGCTGGGCCCCCCTGGGCTTGTCTGGCTGGACCACTCCAGGGCATCACTACTTTACACATAGACTCACATAAACATATCATTTTTCTATGTATGTCTTATTTATATGTATTTTTTCACAATTTTTTGTTTTTGACACACCCTTTATCACTATTAGTTGCTTACACATACCCTACATTCTATGACACTATACACTCTATTACACTTCACAGCTATATTTTATTTATGTGATGCCCTGGGGTGGTTTTGCTGGACTGGCTTGGGGGTGCCCTGTGCCCCAGGCATGAACCCCATAGTGCTAGGGACCTGCTCTAATGAGGAGACCTTAACGTGGTGAGCAGGTAGATATATTTGGCCAAATGTATGCTAACATCCTCAGAAATTAATTATAAAAGGAATACATGTTAGCAGTAATGATTGCATAGTGCACCTGCAACCCCCCTCTGTTTTGCATATAGCTAAAAATCTCAGCAAGGTAGCACCTCTCATTACAGGGTGTGCAGTCTAGGGCCCCCCCCCCTTTGTCCATGGAATATAGCTCCACCCCCTGAAACATGTGAAGCCCCGCCCCCGTGTTCTGATTGGCCCACGGTCCAGTCAGTCAAATACAATGGATGACCACCTATAGGTAACAACATCGATGGCAAAGGCAACAATGGCCATCACTAACACTCATTCAAAACAATCCATTCCGATTGGTTTATGCACTGTCAGTCAACAGTTTTCTATTTTACTACTTTAGCTGGGACCATTATGTGATAGTCTTCAACCAGCAAGACAATCAGTCGTGAATGTTCTTGTCACCCACCATCTTTGGCTAGTTGTGTAGGTTTTCAATAAGACTAGGGTGAGGAAAGACCTAAGTAAGTTATGGAGAGCAAATAAATCCCTTATGCAAATTAGTTTAGAAATTAGACCATCTGATTGGTTGATGCAATACTCATTAGGGATGGCCATCGGCCATCGATGTTTATAAAACATCTATAGGTTATGGTCGATGTTCAATAGTTTTGACATCGATGGGGGAGAACCAGATGGTTTCACACCATCAATGTCAAGCTCAAACTACTAGTTTTGTTTTGCTATTTCCTGGGACACTGAGCATAGCTCCACCCACGACACCAGTGAAGCCCCGCCCCCATATTCTGATTGTCCCACAGGCCAGTCCATCAAATACAATGGATGACCACCGATATGTAACAACATCAATGGCAAGTCAACAGTTTTCTATTTTACTACTTTTGATGGGACCATCATACAACAGTCCTCAACCAACAAACAAATTGGTCAAGAACATTCTTGTTATCAACCATCTTTGGCTGGCTTTGTAGGTTTTCAATTAGACTATGGTGAGGAAGGACCTAAATAAGTTATGGAGAGCAAATAAATTCCTTATGCAAATTAGTTTGGAAATTAGACCATGTGATTGGTTGATGCAATTCTCATTAGGGATGACCATCGATGTTTATAAAACATCGATAGATTATGGTCGATGTTCATAGTTTTTACATCGATGGGGGAGAACCAGATGGTTTCCCACCATCAATGTCAAACTAAAACGAAAAGATTTGTTGTGCTATCTCCTGGGACATGGAATATAGCTCCACCCCCTGAAACATGTGAAGCCCCGACCCCGTGTTCTGATTGGCCCACGGTCCAGTCAGTCAAATACAATGGATGACCACCTATAGGTAACAACATCGATGGCAAAGGCAACAATGGCCATCACTAACACTCATTCAAAACAATCCATTCCGATTGGTTTATGCACTGTCAATCAACAGTTTTCTATTTTACTACTTTAGCTGGGACCATCATGTGATAGTCTTCAACCAGCAAGACAATCAGTCGTGAATGTTCTTGTCACCCACCATCTTTGGCTAGTTTTGTAGGTTTTCAATAAGACTAGGGTGAGGAAAGACCTAAGTAAGTTATGGAGAGCAAATAAAGCCCTTATGCAAATTTGTTTAGAAATTAGACCATCTGATTGGTTGATGCAATACTCATTAGGGATGGCCATCAATGTTTATAAAACATCTATAGGTTATGGTCGATGTTCAATAGTTTTGACATCGATGGGGGAGAACCAGATGGTTTCACACCATCAATGTCAAGCTCAAACTACTAGTTTTGTTTTGCTATTTCCTGGGACACTGAGCATAGCTCCACCCACGACACCAGTGAAGCCCCGCCCCCATATTCTGATTGGCCCACAGGCCAGTCCATCAAATACAATGGATGACCACCGATATGTAACAACATCAATGGCAAGTCAACAGTTTTCTATTTTACTACTTTTGATGGGACCATCGTACAACAGTCTTCATCCAACAAACCAATTGGTCAACAACATTCTTGTTATCAACCATCTTTGGCTGGTTTTGTAGGTTTTCAATTAGACTATGGTGAGGAAGGACCGAAATAAGTTATGGAGAGCAAATAAATTCCTTATGCAAATTAGTTTGGAAATTAGACCATGTGATTGGTTGATGCAATTCTCATTAGGGATGACCATCGATGTTTATAAAACATCGATATATTATGGTCGATGTTCATAGTTTTTACATCGATGGGGGAGAACCAGATGGTTTCCCAACATCAATGTCAAGCTAAAACGAAAAGATTTGTTGTGCTATCTCCTGGGACATGGAATATAGCTCCACCCCCTGAAACATGTGAAGCCCCGCCCCCGTGTTCTGATTGGCCCACGGTCCAGTCAGTCAAATACAATGGATGACCACCTATAGGTAACAACATCGATGGCAAAGGCAACAATGGCCATCACTAACACTCATTCAAAACAATCCATTCCGATTGGTTTATGCACTGTCAGTCAACAGTTTTCTATTTTACTACTTTAGCTGGGACCATCATGTGATAGTCTTCAACCAGCAAGACAATCAGTCGTGAATGTTCTTGTCACTCACCATCTTTGGCTAGTTTTGTAGGTTTTCAATATGACTAGGGTGAGGAAAGACCTAAGTAAGTTATGGAGAGCAAAGAAAGCCCTTATGCAAATTAGTTTAGAAATTAGACCATCTGATTGGTTGATGCAATACTCATTAAGGATGGCCATCGGCCATCGATGTTTATAAAACATCTATACAAAACAGCTAAGCCGTGTTTTACATGTTGTGACAAATTGAGAAAAAAAGCCAAGATGTATGTGGACACAACTGTAGGTTATGGTCGATGTTCAATAGTTTTGACATCGATGGGGGAGAACCAGATGGTTTCACACCATCAATGTCAAGCTCAAACTACTAGTTTTGTTTTGCTATTTCCTGGGACACTGAGCATAGCTCCACCCACGACACCAGTGAAGCCCCGCCCCCATATTCTGATTGGCCCACAGGCCAGTCCATCAAATACAATGGATGACCACCGATATGTAACAACATCAATGGCAAGTCAACAGTTTTCTATTTTACTACTTTTGATGGGACCATCATACAACAGTCTTCAACCAACAAACCAATTGGTCAAGAACATTCTTGTTATCAACCATCTTTGGCTGGTTTTGTTGGTTTTCAATTAGACTATGGTGAGGAAGGACCTAAATAAGTTATGGAGAGCAAATAAATTCCTTATGCAAATTAGTTTGGAAATTAGACCATGTGATTGGTTGATGCAATTCTCATTAGGGATGGCCATCGATGTTTATAAAACATCGATAGATTATGGTCGATGTTCATAGTTTTTACATCGATGGGGGAGAACCAGATGGTTTCCCACCATCAATGTCAAGCTAAAACGAAAAGATTTGTTGTGCTATCTCCTGGGACATGGAATATAGCCCCGCCCCCGTGTTCTGATTGGCCCACGGTCCAGTCAGTCAAATACAATGGATGACCACCTATAGGTAACAACATCGATGGCAAAGGCAACAATGGCCATCACTAACACTCATTCAAAACAATCCATTCCGATTGGTTTATGCACTGTCAGTCAACAGTTTTCTATTTTACTACTTTAGCTGGGACCATCATGTGATAGTCTTCAACCAGCAAGACAATCAGTCATGAATGTTCTTGTCACCCACCATCTTTGGCTAGTTTTGTAGGTTTTCAATAAGACTAGGGTGAGGAAAGACCTAAGTAAGTTATGGAGAGCAAAGAAAGCCCTTATGCAAATTAGTTTAGAAATTAGACCATCTGATTGGTTGATGCAATACTCATTAGGGATGGCCATCGATGTTTATAAAACATCTATAGGTTATGGTCGATGTTCAATAGTTTTGACATCGATGGGGGAGAACCAGATGGTTTCACACCATCAATGTCAAGCTCAAACTACTAGTTTTGTTTTGCTATTTCCTGGGACACTGAGCATAGCTCCACCCACGACACCAGTGAAGCCCCGCCCCCATATTCTGATTGGCCCACAGGCCAGTCCATCAAATACAATGGATGACCACCGATATGTAACAACATCAATGGCAAGTCAACAGTTTTCTATTTTACTACTTTTGATGGGACCATCATACAACAGTCTTCAACCAACAAACCAATTGGTCAAGAACATTCTTGTTATCAACCATCTTTGGCTGGTTTTGTAGGTTTTCAATTAGACTATGGTGAGGAAGGACCTAAATAAGTTATGGAGAGCAAATAAATTCCTTATGCAAATTGGTTTGGAAATTAGACCATGTGATTGGTTGATGCAATTCTCATTAGGGATGGCCATCGATGTTTATAAAACATCGATAAATTATGGTCGATGTTCATAGTTTTTACATCGATGGGGGAGAACCAGATGGTTTCCCACCATCAATGTCAAGCTAAAACGAAAAGATTTGTTGTGCTATCTCCTGGGACATGGAATATAGCCCCGCCCCCGTGTTCTGATTGGCCCACGGTCCAGTCAGTCAAATACAATGGATGACCACCTATAGGTAACAACATCGATGGCAAAGGCAACAATGGCCATCACTAACACTCATTCAAAACAATCCATTCCGATTGGTTTATGCACTGTCAGTCAACAGTTTTCTATTTTACTACTTTAGCTGGGACCATCATGTGATAGTCTTCAACCAGCAAGACAATCAGTCATGAATGTTCTTGTCACCCACCATCTTTGGCTAGTTTTGTAGGTTTTCAATAAGACTAGGGTGAGGAAAGACCTAAGTAAGTTATGGAGAGCAAAGAAAGCCCTTATGCAAATTAGTTTAGAAATTAGACCATCTGATTGGTTGATGCAATACTCATTAGGGATGGCCATCGATGTTTATAAAACATCTATAGGTTATGGTCGATGTTCAATAGTTTTGACATCGATGGGGGAGAACCAGATGGTTTCACACCATCAATGTCAAGCTCAAACTACTAGTTTTGTTTTGCTTTTTCCTGGGACACTGAGCATAGCTCCACCCACGACACCAGTGAAGCCCCGCCCCCATATTCTGATTGGCCCACAGGCCAGTCCATCAAATACAATGGATGACCACCGATATGTAACAACATCAATGGCAAGTCAACAGTTTTCTATTTTACTACTTTTGATGGGACCATCATACAACAGTCTTCAACCAACAAACCAATTGGTCAAGAACATTCTTGTTATCAACCATCTTTGGCTGGTTTTGTAGGTTTTCAATTAGACTATGGTGAGGAAGGACCTAAATAAGTTATGGAGAGCAAATAAATCCCTTATGCAAATTAGTTTGGAAATTAGACCATGTGATTGGTTGATGCAATTATCATTAGGGATGGCCATCGATGTTTATAAAACATCGATAGATTATGGTCGATGTTCATAGTTTTTACATCGATGGGGGAGAACCAGATGGTTTCCCACCATCAATGTCAAGCTAAAACGAAAAGATTTGTTGTGCTATCTCCTGGGACATGGAATATAGCTCCACCCCCTGAAACATGTGAAGCCCCGCCCCCGTGTTCTGATTGGCCCACGGTCCAGTCAGTCAAATACAATGGATGACCACCTATAGGTAACAACATCGATGGCAAAGGCAACAATGGCCATCACTAACACTCATTCAAAACAATCCATTCCGATTGGTTTATGCACTGTCAGTCACCAGTTTTCTATTTTACTACTTTAGCTGGGACCATCATGTGATAGTCTTCAACCAGCAAGACAATCAGTCATGAATGTTCTTGTCACCCACCATCTTTGGCTAGTTTTGTAGATTTTCAATAAGACTAGGGTGAGGAAAGACCTAAGTAAGTTATGGAGAGCAAAGAAAGCCCTTATGCAAATTAGTTTAGAAATTAGACCATCTGATTGGTTGATGCAATACTCATTAGGGATGGCCATCGGCCATCGATGTTTATAAAGCATCTATAGGTTATGGTCGATGTTCAATAGTTTTGACATCGATGGGGGAGAACCAGATGGTTTCACACCATCAATGTCAAGCTCAAACTACTAGTTTTGTTTTGCTATTTCCTGGGACACTGAGCATAGCTCCACCCACGACACCAGTGAAGCCCCGCCCCCATATTCTGATTGGCCCACAGGCCAGTCCATCAAATACAATGGATGACCACCGATATGTAACAACATCAATGGCAAGTCAACAGTTTTCTATTTTACTACTTTTGATGGGACCATCATACAACAGTCTTCAACCAACAAACCAATTGGTCAAGAACATTCTTGTTATCAACCATCTTTGGCTGGTTTTGTAGGTTTTCAATTAGACTATGGTGAGGAAGGACCTAAATAAGTTATGGAGAGCAAATAAATTCCTTATGCAAATTGGTTTGGAAATTAGACCATGTGATTGGTTGATGCAATTCTCATTAGGGATGGCCATCGATGTTTATAAAACATCGATAAATTATGGTCGATGTTCATAGTTTTTACATCGATGGGGGAGAACCAGATGGTTTCCCACCATCAATGTCAAGCTAAAACGAAAAGATTTGTTGTGCTATCTCCTGGGACATGGAATATAGCCCCGCCCCTGTGTTCTGATTGGCCCACGGTCCAGTCAGTCAAATACAATGGATGACCACCTATAGGTAACAACATCGATGGCAAAGGCAACAATGGCCATCACTAACACTCATTCAAAACAATCCATTCCGATTGGTTTATGCACTGTCAGTCAACAGTTTTCTATTTTACTACTTTAGCTGGGACCATCATGTGATAGTCTTCAACCAGCAAGACAATCAGTCATGAATGTTCTTGTCACCCACCATCTTTGGCTAGTTTTGTAGGTTTTCAATAAGACTAGGGTGAGGAAAGACCTAAGTAAGTTATGGAGAGCAAAGAAAGCCCTTATGCAAATTAGTTTAGAAATTAGACCATCTGATTGGTTGATGCAATACTCATTAGGGATGGCCATCGGCCATCGATGTTTATAAAGCATCTATAGGTTATGGTCGATGTTCAATAGTTTTGACATCGATGGGGGAGAACCAGATGGTTTCACACCATCAATGTCAAGCTCAAACTACTAGTTTTGTTTTGCTATTTCCTGGGACACTGAGCATAGCTCCACCCACGACACCAGTGAAGCCCCGCCCCCATATTCTGATTGGCCCACAGGCCAGTCCATCAAATACAATGGATGACCACCGATATGTAACAACATCAATGGCAAGTCAACAGTTTTCTATTTTACTACTTTTGATGGGACCATCGTACAACAGTCTTCATCCAACAAACCAATTGGTCAACAACATTCTTGTTATCAACCATCTTTGGCTGGTTTTGTAGGTTTTCAATTAGACTATGGTGAGGAAGGACCGAAATAAGTTATGGAGAGCAAATAAATTCCTTATGCAAATTAGTTTGGAAATTAGACCATGTGATTGGTTGATGCAATTCTCATTAGGGATGACCATCGATGTTTATAAAACATCGATATATTATGGTCGATGTTCATAGTTTTTACATCGATGGGGGAGAACCAGATGGTTTCCCACCATCAATGTCAAGCTAAAACGAAAAGATTTGTTGTGCTATCTCCTGGGACATGGAATATAGCTCCACCCCCTGAAACATGTGAAGCCCCGCCCCCGTGTTCTGATTGGCCCACGGTCCAGTCAGTCAAATACAATGGATGACCACCTATAGGTAACAACATCGATGGCAAAGGCAACAATGGCCATCACTAACACTCATTCAAAACAATCCATTCCGATTGGTTTATGCACTGTCAGTCAACAGTTTTCTATTTTACTACTTTAGCTGGGACCATCATGTGATAGTCTTCAACCAGCAAGACAATCAGTCGTGAATGTTCTTGTCACTCACCATCTTTGGCTAGTTTTGTAGGTTTTTCAATATGACTAGGGTGAGGAAAGACCTAAGTAAGTTATGGAGAGCAAAGAAAGCCCTTATGCAAATTAGTTTAGAAATTAGACCATCTGATTGGTTGATGCAATACTCATTAAGGATGGCCATCGGCCATCGATGTTTATAAAACATCTATACAAAACAGCTAAGCCGTGTTTTACATGTTGTGACAAATTGAGAAAAAAAGCCAAGATGTATGTGGACACAACTGTAGGTTATGGTCGATGTTCAATAGTTTTGACATCGATGGGGGAGAACCAGATGGTTTCACACCATCAATGTCAAGCTCAAACTACTAGTTTTGTTTTGCTATTTCCTGGGACACTGAGCATAGCTCCACCCACGACACCAGTGAAGCCCCGCCCCCATATTCTGATTGGCCCACAGGCCAGTCCATCAAATACAATGGATGACCACCGATATGTAACAACATCAATGGCAAGTCAACAGTTTTCTATTTTACTACTTTTGATGGGACCATCATACAACAGTCTTCAACCAACAAACCAATTGGTCAAGAACATTCTTGTTATCAACCATCTTTGGCTGGTTTTGTTGGTTTTCAATTAGACTATGGTGAGGAAGGACCTAAATAAGTTATGGAGAGCAAATAAATTCCTTATGCAAATTAGTTTGGAAATTAGACCATGTGATTGGTTGATGCAATTCTCATTAGGGATGGCCATCGATGTTTATAAAACATCGATAGATTATGGTCGATGTTCATAGTTTTTACATCGATGGGGGAGAACCAGATGGTTTCCCACCATCAATGTCAAGCTAAAACGAAAAGATTTGTTGTGCTATCTCCTGGGACATGGAATATAGCCCCGCCCCCGTGTTCTGATTGGCCCACGGTCCAGTCAGTCAAATACAATGGATGACCACCTATAGGTAACAACATCGATGGCAAAGGCAACAATGGCCATCACTAACACTCATTCAAAACAATCCATTCCGATTGGTTTATGCACTGTCAGTCAACAGTTTTCTATTTTACTACTTTAGCTGGGACCATCATGTGATAGTCTTCAACCAGCAAGACAATCAGTCATGAATGTTCTTGTCACCCACCATCTTTGGCTAGTTTTGTAGGTTTTCAATAAGACTAGGGTGAGGAAAGACCTAAGTAAGTTATGGAGAGCAAAGAAAGCCCTTATGCAAATTAGTTTAGAAATTAGACCATCTGATTGGTTGATGCAATACTCATTAGGGATGGCCATCGATGTTTATAAAACATCTATAGGTTATGGTCGATGTTCAATAGTTTTGACATCGATGGGGGAGAACCAGATGGTTTCACACCATCAATGTCAAGCTCAAACTACTAGTTTTGTTTTGCTATTTCCTGGGACACTGAGCATAGCTCCACCCACGACACCAGTGAAGCCCCGCCCCCATATTCTGATTGGCCCACAGGCCAGTCCATCAAATACAATGGATGACCACCGATATGTAACAACATCAATGGCAAGTCAACAGTTTTCTATTTTACTACTTTTGATGGGACCATCATACAACAGTCTTCAACCAACAAACCAATTGGTCAAGAACATTCTTGTTATCAACCATCTTTGGCTGGTTTTGTAGGTTTTCAATTAGACTATGGTGAGGAAGGACCTAAATAAGTTATGGAGAGCAAATAAATTCCTTATGCAAATTGGTTTGGAAATTAGACCATGTGATTGGTTGATGCAATTCTCATTAGGGATGGCCATCGATGTTTATAAAACATCGATAAATTATGGTCGATGTTCATAGTTTTTACATCGATGGGGGAGAACCAGATGGTTTCCCACCATCAATGTCAAGCTAAAACGAAAAGATTTGTTGTGCTATCTCCTGGGACATGGAATATAGCCCCGCCCCCGTGTTCTGATTGGCCCACGGTCCAGTCAGTCAAATACAATGGATGACCACCTATAGGTAACAACATCGATGGCAAAGGCAACAATGGCCATCACTAACACTCATTCAAAACAATCCATTCCGATTGGTTTATGCACTGTCAGTCAACAGTTTTCTATTTTACTACTTTAGCTGGGACCATCATGTGATAGTCTTCAACCAGCAAGACAATCAGTCATGAATGTTCTTGTCACCCACCATCTTTGGCTAGTTTTGTAGGTTTTCAATAAGACTAGGGTGAGGAAAGACCTAAGTAAGTTATGGAGAGCAAAGAAAGCCCTTATGCAAATTAGTTTAGAAATTAGACCATCTGATTGGTTGATGCAATACTCATTAGGGATGGCCATCGATGTTTATAAAACATCTATAGGTTATGGTCGATGTTCAATAGTTTTGACATCGATGGGGGAGAACCAGATGGTTTCACACCATCAATGTCAAGCTCAAACTACTAGTTTTGTTTTGCTTTTTCCTGGGACACTGAGCATAGCTCCACCCACGACACCAGTGAAGCCCCGCCCCCATATTCTGATTGGCCCACAGGCCAGTCCATCAAATACAATGGATGACCACCGATATGTAACAACATCAATGGCAAGTCAACAGTTTTCTATTTTACTACTTTTGATGGGACCATCATACAACAGTCTTCAACCAACAAACCAATTGGTCAAGAACATTCTTGTTATCAACCATCTTTGGCTGGTTTTGTAGGTTTTCAATTAGACTATGGTGAGGAAGGACCTAAATAAGTTATGGAGAGCAAATAAATCCCTTATGCAAAT
The DNA here is from genome assembly GCF_055691185.1 of Crinia signifera. Lineage (NCBI taxonomy): Eukaryota > Metazoa > Chordata > Amphibia > Anura > Myobatrachidae > Crinia > Crinia signifera. The sequence continues at coordinate 73,183,740 of NC_139220.1, read as the reverse complement.
TAGTTTGGAAATTAGACCATGTGATTGGTTGATGCAATTATCATTAGGGATGGCCATCGATGTTTATAAAACATCGATAGATTATGGTCGATGTTCATAGTTTTTACATCGATGGGGGAGAACCAGATGGTTTCCCACCATCAATGTCAAGCTAAAACGAAAAGATTTGTTGTGCTATCTCCTGGGACATGGAATATAGCTCCACCCCCTGAAACATGTGAAGCCCCGCCCCCGTGTTCTGATTGGCCCACGGTCCAGTCAGTCAAATACAATGGATGACCACCTATAGGTAACAACATCGATGGCAAAGGCAACAATGGCCATCACTAACACTCATTCAAAACAATCCATTCCGATTGGTTTATGCACTGTCAGTCACCAGTTTTCTATTTTACTACTTTAGCTGGGACCATCATGTGATAGTCTTCAACCAGCAAGACAATCAGTCATGAATGTTCTTGTCACCCACCATCTTTGGCTAGTTTTGTAGATTTTCAATAAGACTAGGGTGAGGAAAGACCTAAGTAAGTTATGGAGAGCAAAGAAAGCCCTTATGCAAATTAGTTTAGAAATTAGACCATCTGATTGGTTGATGCAATACTCATTAGGGATGGCCATCGGCCATCGATGTTTATAAAGCATCTATAGGTTATGGTCGATGTTCAATAGTTTTGACATCGATGGGGGAGAACCAGATGGTTTCACACCATCAATGTCAAGCTCAAACTACTAGTTTTGTTTTGCTATTTCCTGGGACACTGAGCATAGCTCCACCCACGACACCAGTGAAGCCCCGCCCCCATATTCTGATTGGCCCACAGGCCAGTCCATCAAATACAATGGATGACCACCGATATGTAACAACATCAATGGCAAGTCAACAGTTTTCTATTTTACTACTTTTGATGGGACCATCATACAACAGTCTTCAACCAACAAACCAATTGGTCAAGAACATTCTTGTTATCAACCATCTTTGGCTGGTTTTGTAGGTTTTCAATTAGACTATGGTGAGGAAGGACCTAAATAAGTTATGGAGAGCAAATAAATTCCTTATGCAAATTGGTTTGGAAATTAGACCATGTGATTGGTTGATGCAATTCTCATTAGGGATGGCCATCGATGTTTATAAAACATCGATAAATTATGGTCGATGTTCATAGTTTTTACATCGATGGGGGAGAACCAGATGGTTTCCCACCATCAATGTCAAGCTAAAACGAAAAGATTTGTTGTGCTATCTCCTGGGACATGGAATATAGCCCCGCCCCTGTGTTCTGATTGGCCCACGGTCCAGTCAGTCAAATACAATGGATGACCACCTATAGGTAACAACATCGATGGCAAAGGCAACAATGGCCATCACTAACACTCATTCAAAACAATCCATTCCGATTGGTTTATGCACTGTCAGTCAACAGTTTTCTATTTTACTACTTTAGCTGGGACCATCATGTGATAGTCTTCAACCAGCAAGACAATCAGTCATGAATGTTCTTGTCACCCACCATCTTTGGCTAGTTTTGTAGGTTTTCAATAAGACTAGGGTGAGGAAAGACCTAAGTAAGTTATGGAGAGCAAAGAAAGCCCTTATGCAAATTAGTTTAGAAATTAGACCATCTGATTGGTTGATGCAATACTCATTAGGGATGGCCATCGGCCATCGATGTTTATAAAGCATCTATAGGTTATGGTCGATGTTCAATAGTTTTGACATCGATGGGGGAGAACCAGATGGTTTCACACCATCAATGTCAAGCTCAAACTACTAGTTTTGTTTTGCTATTTCCTGGGACACTGAGCATAGCTCCACCCACGACACCAGTGAAGCCCCGCCCCCATATTCTGATTGGCCCACAGGCCAGTCCATCAAATACAATGGATGACCACCGATATGTAACAACATCAATGGCAAGTCAACAGTTTTCTATTTTACTACTTTTGATGGGACCATCATACAACAGTCTTCAACCAACAAACCAATTGGTCAAGAACATTCTTGTTATCAACCATCTTTGGCTGGTTTTGTAGGTTTTCAATTAGACTATGGTGAGGAAGGACCGAAATAAGTTATGGAGAGCAAATAAATTCCTTATGCAAATTAGTTTGGAAATTAGACCATGTGATTGGTTGATGCAATTCTCATTAGGGATGACCATCGATGTTTATAAAACATCGATAGATTATGGTCGATGTTCATAGTTTTTACATCGATGGGGGAGAACCAGATGGTTTCCCACCATCAATGTCAAGCTAAAACGAAAAGATTTGTTGTGCTATCTCCTGGGACATGGAATATAGCTCCACCCCCTGAAACATGTGAAGCCCCGCCCCCGTGTTCTGATTGGCCCACGGTCCAGTCAGTCAAATACAATGGATGACCACCTATAGGTAACAACATCGATGGCAAAGGCAACAATGGCCATCACTAACACTCATTCAAAACAATCCATTCCGATTGGTTTATGCACTGTCAGTCAACAGTTTTCTATTTTACTACTTTAGCTGGGACCATTATGTGATAGTCTTCAACCAGCAAGACAATCAGTCGTGAATGTTCTTGTCACCCACGATCCTTGGCTAGTTGTGTAGGTTTTCAATAAGACTAGGGTGAGGAAAGACCTAAGTAAGTTATGGAGAGCAAATAAAGCCCTTATGCAAATTAGTTTAGAAATTAGACCATCTGATTGGTTGATGCAATACTCATTAGGGATGGCCATCGGCCATCGATGTTTATAAAACATCTATAGGTTATGGTCGATGTTCAATAGTTTTGACATCGATGGGGGAGAACCAGATGGTTTCACACCATCAATGTCAAGCTCAAACTACTAGTTTTGTTTTGCTATTTCCTGGGACACTGAGCATAGCTCCACCCACGACACCAGTGAAGCCCCGCCCCCATATTCTGATTGGCCCACAGGCCAGTCCATCAAATACAATGGATGACCACCGATATGTAACAACATCAATGGCAAGTCAACAGTTTTCTATTTTACTACTTTTGATGGGACCATCATACAACAGTCTTCAACCAACAAACCAATTGGTCAAGAACATTCTTGTTATCAACCATCTTTGGCTGGTTTTGTAGGTTTTCAATTAGACTATGGTGAGGAAGGACCTAAATAAGTTATGGAGAGCAAATAAATTCCTTATGCAAATTAGTTTGGAAATTAGACCATGTGATTGGTTGATGCAATTCTCATTAGGGATGGCCATCGATGTTTATAAAACATCGATAGATTATGGTCGATGTTCATAGTTTTTACATCGATGGGGGAGAACCAGATGGTTTCCCACCATCAATGTCAAGCTAAAACGAAAAGATTTGTTGTGCTATCTCCTGGGACATGGAATATAGCTCCACCCCCTGAAACATATGAAGCCCCGCCCCCGTGTTCTGATTGGCCCACGGTCCAGTCAGTCAAATACAATGGATGACCACCTATAGGTAACAACATCGATGGCAAAGGCAACAATGGCCATCACTAACACTCATTCAAAACAATCCATTCCGATTGGTTTATGCACTGTCAGTCAACAGTTTTCTATTTTACTACTTTAGCTGGGACCATCATGTGATAGTCTTCAACCAGCAAGACAATCAGTCATGAATGTTCTTGTCACCCACCATCTTTGGCTAGTTTTGTAGGTTTTCAATAAGACTAGGGTGAGGAAAGACCTAAGTAAGTTATGGAGAGCAAAGAAAGCCCTTATGCAAATTAGTTTAGAAATTAGACCATCTGATTGGTTGATGCAATACTCATTAGGGATGGCCATCGGCCATCGATGTTTATAAAACATCTATAGGTTATGGTCGATGTTCAATAGTTTTGACATCGATGGGGGAGAACCAGATGGTTTCACACCATCAATGTCAAGCTCAAACTACTAGTTTTGTTTTGCTATTTCCTGGGACACTGAGCATAGCTCCACCCACGACACCAGTGAAGCCCCGCCCCCATATTCTGATTGGCCCACAGGCCAGTCCATCAAATACAATGGATGACCACCGATATGTAACAACATCAATGGCAAGTCAACAGTTTTCTATTTTACTACTTTTGATGGGACCATCATACAACAGTCTTCAACCAACAAACCAATTGGTCAAGAACATTCTTGTTATCAACCATCTTTGGCTGGTTTTGTAGGTTTTCAATTAGACTATGGTGAGGAAGGACCGAAATAAGTAATGGAGAGCAAATAAATTCCTTATGCAAATTAGTTTGGAAATTAGACCATGTGATTGGTTGATGCAATTCTCATTAGGGATGACCATCGATGTTTATAAAACATCGATAGATTATGGTCGATGTTCATAGTTTTTACATCGATGGGGGAGAACCAGATGGTTTCCCACCATCAATGTCAAGCTAAAACGAAAAGATTTGTTGTGCTATCTCCTGGGACATGGAATATAGCTCCACCCCCTGAAACATGTGAAGCCCCGCCCCCGTGTTCTGATTGGCCCACGGTCCAGTCAGTCAAATACAATGGATGACCACCTATAGGTAACAACATCGATGGCAAAGGCAACAATGGCCATCACTAACACTCATTCAAAACAATCCATTCCGATTGGTTTATGCACTGTCAGTCAACAGTTTTCTATTTTACTACTTTAGCTGGGACCATTATGTGATAGTCTTCAACCAGCAAGACAATCAGTCGTGAATGTTCTTGTCACCCACGATCCTTGGCTAGTTGTGTAGGTTTTCAATAAGACTAGGGTGAGGAAAGACCTAAGTAAGTTATGGAGAGCAAATAAAGCCCTTATGCAAATTAGTTTAGAAATTAGACCATCTGATTGGTTGATGCAATACTCATTAGGGATGGCCATCGGCCATCGATGTTTATAAAACATCTATAGGTTATGGTCGATGTTCAATAGTTTTGACATCGATGGGGGAGAACCAGATGGTTTCACACCATCAATGTCAAGCTCAAACTACTAGTTTTGTTTTGCTATTTCCTGGGACACTGAGCATAGCTCCACCCACGACACCAGTGAAGCCCCGCCCCCATATTCTGATTGGCCCACAGGCCAGTCCATCAAATACAATGGATGACCACCGATATGTAACAACATCAATGGCAAGTCAACAGTTTTCTATTTTACTACTTTTGATGGGACCATCATACAACAGTCTTCAACCAACAAACCAATTGGTCAAGAACATTCTTGTTATCAACCATCTTTGGCTGGTTTTGTAGGTTTTCAATTAGACTATGGTGAGGAAGGACCTAAATAAGTTATGGAGAGCAAATAAATTCCTTATGCAAATTAGTTTGGAAATTAGACCATGTGATTGGTTGATGCAATTCTCATTAGGGATGGCCATCGATGTTTATAAAACATCGATAGATTATGGTCGATGTTCATAGTTTTTACATCGATGGGGGAGAACCAGATGGTTTCCCACCATCAATGTCAAGCTAAAACGAAAAGATTTGTTGTGCTATCTCCTGGGACATGGAATATAGCTCCACCCCCTGAAACATATGAAGCCCCGCCCCCGTGTTCTGATTGGCCCACGGTCCAGTCAGTCAAATACAATGGATGACCACCTATAGGTAACAACATCGATGGCAAAGGCAACAATGGCCATCACTAACACTCATTCAAAACAATCCATTCCGATTGGTTTATGCACTGTCAGTCAACAGTTTTCTATTTTACTACTTTAGCTGGGACCATCATGTGATAGTCTTCAACCAGCAAGACAATCAGTCATGAATGTTCTTGTCACCCACCATCTTTGGCTAGTTTTGTAGGTTTTCAATAAGACTAGGGTGAGGAAAGACCTAAGTAAGTTATGGAGAGCAAAGAAAGCCCTTATGCAAATTAGTTTAGAAATTAGACCATCTGATTGGTTGATGCAATACTCATTAGGGATGGCCATCGGCCATCGATGTTTATAAAACATCTATAGGTTATGGTCGATGTTCAATAGTTTTGACATCGATGGGGGAGAACCAGATGGTTTCACACCATCAATGTCAAGCTCAAACTACTAGTTTTGTTTTGCTATTTCCTGGGACACTGAGCATAGCTCCACCCACGACACCAGTGAAGCCCCGCCCCCATATTCTGATTGGCCCACAGGCCAGTCCATCAAATACAATGGATGACCACCGATATGTAACAACATCAATGGCAAGTCAACAGTTTTCTATTTTACTACTTTTGATGGGACCATCATACAACAGTCTTCAACCAACAAACCAATTGGTCAAGAACATTCTTGTTATCAACCATCTTTGGCTGGTTTTGTAGGTTTTCAATTAGACTATGGTGAGGAAGGACCTAAATAAGTTATGGAGAGCAAATAAATTCCTTATGCAAATTAGTTTGGAAATTAGACCATGTGATTGGTTGATGCAATTCTCATTAGGGATGGCCATCGATGTTTATAAAACATCGATAGATTATGGTCGATGTTCATAGTTTTTACATCGATGGGGGAGAACCAGATGGTTTCCCACCATCAATGTCAAGCTAAAACGAAAAGATTTGTTGTGCTATCTCCTGGGACATGGAATATAGCTCCACCCCCTGAAACATATGAAGCCCCGCCCCCATGTTCTGATTGGCCCACGGTCCAGTCAGTCAAATACAATGGATGACCACCTATAGGTAACAACATCGATGGCAAAGGCAACAATGGCCATCACTAACACTCATTCAAAACAATCCATTCCGATCGGTTTATGCACTGTCAGTCAACAGTTTTCTATTTTACTACTTTAGCTGGGACCATCATGTGATAGTCTTCAACCAGCAAGACAATCAGTCATGAATGTTCTTGTCACCCACCATCTTTGGCTAGTTTTGTAGGTTTTCAATAAGACTAGGGTGAGGAAAGACCTAAGTAAGTTATGGAGAGCAAAGAAAGCCCTTATGCAAATTAGTTTAGAAATTAGACCATCTGATTGGTTGATGCAATACTCATTAGGGATGGCCATCGGCCATCGATGTTTATAAAACATCTATAGGTTATGGTCGATGTTCAATAGTTTTGACATCGATGGGGGAGAACCAGATGGTTTCACACCATCAATGTCAAGCTCAAACTACTAGTTTTGTTTTGCTATTTCCTGGGACACTGAGCATAGCTCCACCCACGACACCAGTGAAGCCCCGCCCCCATATTCTGATTGGCCCACAGGCCAGTCCATCAAATACAATGGATGACCACCGATATGTAACAACATCAATGGCAAGTCAACAGTTTTCTATTTTACTACTTTTGATGGGACCATCATACAACAGTCTTCAACCAACAAACCAACTGGTCAAGAACATTCTTGTTATCAACCATCTTTGGCTGGTTTTGTAGGTTTTCAATTAGACTATGGTGAGGAAGGACCTAAATAAGTTATGGAGAGCAAATAAATTCCTTATGCAAATTAGTTTGGAAATTAGACCATGTGATTGGTTGATGCAATTCTCATTAGGGATGGCCATCGATGTTTATAAAACATCGATAGATTATGGTCGATGTTCATAGATTTTACATCGATGGGGGAGAACCAGATGGTTTCCCACCATCAATGTCAAGCTAAAACGAAAAGATTTGTTGTGCTATCTCCTGGGACATGGAATATAGCTCCACCCCCTGAAACATATGAAGCCCCGCCCCCGTGTTCTGATTGGCCCACGGTCCAGTCAGTCAAATACAATGGATGACCACCTATAGGTAACAACATCGATGGCAAAGGCAACAATGGCCATCACTAACACTCATTCAAAACAATCCATTCCGATTGGTTTATGCACTGTCAGTCAACAGTTTTCTATTTTACTACTTTAGCTGGGACCATCATGTGATAGTCTTCAACCAGCAAGACAATCAGTCATGAATGTTCTTGTCACCCACCATCTTTGGCTAGTTTTGTAGGTTTTCAATAAGACTAGGGTGAGGAAAGACCTAAGTAAGTTATGGAGAGCAAAGAAAGCCCTTATGCAAATTAGTTTAGAAATTAGACCATCTGATTGGTTGATGCAATACTCATTAGGGATGGCCATCGGCCATCGATGTTTATAAAACATCTATAGGTTATGGTCGATGTTCAATAGTTTTGACATCGATGGGGGAGAACCAGATGGTTTCACACCATCAATGTCAAGCTCAAACTACTAGTTTTGTTTTGCTATTTCCTGGGACACTGAGCATAGCTCCACCCACGACACCAGTGAAGCCCCGCCCCCATATTCTGATTGGCCCACAGGCCAGTCCATCAAATACAATGGATGACCACCGATATGTAACAACATCAATGGCAAGTCAACAGTTTTCTATTTTACTACTTTTGATGGGACCATCATACAACAGTCTTCAACCAACAAACCAATTGGTCAAGAACATTCTTGTTATCAACCATCTTTGGCTGGTTTTGTAGGTTTTCAATTAGACTATGGTGAGGAAGGACCTAAATAAGTTATGGAGAGCAAATAAATTCCTTATGCAAATTAGTTTGGAAATTAGACCATGTGATTGGTTGATGCAATTCTCATTAGGGATGGCCATCGATGTTTATAAAACATCGATAGATTATGGTCGATGTTCATAGTTTTTACATCGATGGGGGAGAACCAGATGGTTTCCCACCATCAATGTCAAGCTAAAACGAAAAGATTTGTTGTGCTATCTCCTGGGACATGGAATATAGCTCCACCCCCTGAAACATATGAAGCCCCGCCCCCATGTTCTGATTGGCCCACGGTCCAGTCAGTCAAATACAATGGATGACCACCTATAGGTAACAACATCGATGGCAAAGGCAACAATGGCCATCACTAACACTCATTCAAAACAATCCATTCCGATCGGTTTATGCACTGTCAGTCAACAGTTTTCTATTTTACTACTTTAGCTGGGACCATCATGTGATAGTCTTCAACCAGCAAGACAATCAGTCATGAATGTTCTTGTCACCCACCATCTTTGGCTAGTTTTGTAGGTTTTCAATAAGACTAGGGTGAGGAAAGACCTAAGTAAGTTATGGAGAGCAAAGAAAGCCCTTATGCAAATTAGTTTAGAAATTAGACCATCTGATTGGTTGATGCAATACTCATTAGGGATGGCCATCGGCCATCGATGTTTATAAAACATCTATAGGTTATGGTCGATGTTCAATAGTTTTGACATCGATGGGGGAGAACCAGATGGTTTCACACCATCAATGTCAAGCTCAAACTACTAGTTTTGTTTTGCTATTTCCTGGGACACTGAGCATAGCTCCACCCACGACACCAGTGAAGCCCCGCCCCCATATTCTGATTGGCCCACAGGCCAGTCCATCAAATACAATGGATGACCACCGATATGTAACAACATCAATGGCAAGTCAACAGTTTTCTATTTTACTACTTTTGATGGGACCATCATACAACAGTCTTCAACCAACAAACCAACTGGTCAAGAACATTCTTGTTATCAACCATCTTTGGCTGGTTTTGTAGGTTTTCAATTAGACTATGGTGAGGAACGACCTAAATAAGTTATGGAGAGCAAATAAATTCCTTATGCAAATTAGTTTGGAAATTAGACCATGTGATTGGTTGATGCAATTCTCATTAGGGATGGCCATCGATGTTTATAAAACATCGATAGATTATGGTCGATGTTCATAGATTTTACATCGATGGGGGAGAACCAGATGGTTTCCCACCATCAATGTCAAGCTAAAACGAAAAGATTTGTTGTGCTATCTCCTGGGACATGGAATATAGCCCCGCCCCCGTGTTCTGATTGGCCCACGGTCCAGTCAGTCAAATACAATGGATGACCACCTATAGATAACAACATCGATGGCAAAGACAACAATGGCAATCACTAACACTCATTCAAAACAATCCATTCCGATTGGTTTATGCACTGTCAGTCAACAGTTTTCTATTTTACTACTTTAGCTGGGACCATCATGTGATAGTCTTCAACCAGCAAGACAATCAGTCGTGAATGTTCTTGTCACCCACCATCTTTGGCTAGTTTTGTAGGTTTTCAATAAGACTAGGGTGAGGAAAGACCTAAGTAAGTTATGGAGAGCAAAGAAAGCCCTTATGCAAATTAGTTTAGATATTAGACCATCTGATTGGTTGATGCAATACTCATTAGGGATGGCCATCGGCCATCGATGTTTATAAAACATCTATAGGTTATGGTCGATGTTCAATAGTTTTGACATCGATGGGGGAGAACCAGATGGTTTCACACCATCAATGTCAAGCTCAAACTACTAGTTTTGTTTTGCTATTTCCTGGGACACTGAGCATAGCTCCACCCACGACACCAGTGAAGCCCCGCCCCCATATTCTGATTGGCCCACAGGCCAGTCCATCAAATACAATGAATGACCACCGATATGTAACAACATCAATGGCAAGTCAACAGTTTTCTATTTTACTACTTTTGATGGGACCATCATACAACAGTCTTCAACCAACAAACCAATTGGTCAAGAACATTCTTGTTATCAACCATCTTTGGCTGGTTTTGTAGATTTTCAATTAGACTATGGTGAGGAAGGACCTAAATAAGTTATGGAGAGCAAATAAATTCCTTATGCAAATTAGTTTGGAAATTAGACCATGTGATTGGTTGATGCAATACTCATTAGGGATGACCATCGATGTTTATAAAACATCGATAGATTATGGTCGATGTTCATAGTTATTACATCGATGGGGGAGAACCAGATGGTTTCCCACCATCAATGTCAAGCTAAAACGAAAAGATTTGTTGTGCTATCTCCTGGGACATGGAATATAGCTCCACCCCCTGAAACATGTGAAGCCCCGACCCCGTGTTCTGATTGGCCCACATTCCAGTCAGTCAAAAACAATGGATGACCACCTATAGGTAACAACATCGATGGCAAAGGCAACAATGGCCATCACTAACACTCATTCAAAACAATCCATTCCGATTGGTTTATGCACTGTCAGTCAACAGTTTTCTATTTTACTACTTTAGCTGGGACCATCATGTGATAGTCTTTAATCAGCAAGACAATCAGTCGTGAATGTTCTTGTCACCCACCATCTTTGGCTAGTTTTGTAGGTTTTCAATAAGACTAGGGTGAGGAAAGACCTAAGTAAGTTATGGAGAGCAAAGAAAGCCCTTATGCAAATTAGTTTAGAAATTAGACCATCTGATTGGTTGATGCAATGCTCATTAGGGATGGCCATCGGCCATCGATGTTTATAAAACATCTATAGGTTATGGTCGATGTTCAATAGTTTTGACATCGATGGGGGAGAACCAGATGGTTTCACACCATCAATGTCAAGCTCAAACTACTAGTTTTGTTTTGCTATTTCCTGGGACACTGAGCATAGCTCCACCCACGACACCAGTGAAGCCCCGCCCCCATATTCTGATTGGCCCACAGGACAGTCCATCAAATACAATGGATGACCACCGATATGAAACAACATCAATGGCAAGTCAACAGTTTTCTATTTTACTACTTTTGATGGGACCATCATACAACAGTCTTCATCCAACAAACCAATTGGTCAAGAACATTCTTGTTATCAACCATCTTTGGCTGTTTTTGTAGGTTTTCAATTAGACTATGGTGAGGAAGGACCGAAATAAGTTATGGAGAGCAAATAAATTCCTTATGCAAATTAGTTTGGAAATTAGACCATGTGATTGGTTGATGCAATTCTCATTAGGGATGACCATCGATGTTTATAAAACATCGATAGATTATGGTCGATGTTCATAGTTTTTTCATCGATGGGGGAGAACCAGATGGTTTCCCACCATCAATGTCAAGCTAAAACGAAAAGATTTGTTGTGCTATCTCCTGGGACATGGAATATAGCCCCGCCCCCGTGTTCTGATTGGCCCACGGTCCAGTCAGTCAAATACAATGGATGACCACCTATAGGTAACAACATCGATGGCAAAGGCAATAATGGACATCACTAACACTCATTCAAAACAATCCATTCCGATTGGTTTATGCACTGTCAGTCAACAGTTTTCTATTTTACTACTTTAGCTGGGACCATCATGTGATAGTCTTCAACCAGCAAGACAATCAGTCGTGAATGTTCTTGTCACCCACCATCTTTGGCTAGTTTTGTAGGTTTTCAATAAGACTAGGGTGAGGAAAGACCTAAGTAAGTTATGGAGAGCAAAGAAAGCCCTTATGCTAATTAGTTTAGAAATTAGACCATCTGATTGGTTGATGCAATACTCATTAGGGATGGCCATCGATGTTTATAAAACATCTATAGGTTATGGTCGATGTTCAATAGTTTTGACATCGATGGGGGAGAACCAGATGGTTTCACACCATCAATGTCAAGCTCAAACTACTAGTTTTGTTTTGCTATTTCCTGGGACACTGAGCATAGCTCCACCCACGAAGCCCCGCCCCCATATTCTGATTGGCCCACAGGCTAGTCCATTAAATACAATGGATGACCACTGATATGTAACAACATCAATGGCAAGTCAACAGTTTTCTATTTTACTACTTTAGCTGGGACCATCATACAACAGTCTTCAACCAACAAACCAATTGGTCAAGAACATTCTTGTTATCAACCATCTTTGGCTGGTTTTGTAGGTTTTCAATTAGACTATGGTGAGGAAGGACCTAAATAAGTTATGGAGAGCAAATAAATTCCTTATGCAAATTAGTTTGGAAATTAGACCATGTGATTGGTTGATGCAATTCTCATTAGGGATGACCATCGATGTTTATAAAACATCGATAGATTATGGTTGATGTTCATAGTTTTTACATCGATGGGGGAGAACCAGATGGTTTCCCACCATCAATGTCAAGCTAAAACGAAAAGATTTGTTGTGCTATCTCCTGGGACATGGAATATAGCTCCACCCCCTGAAACATGTGAAGCCCCGCCCCCGTGTTCTGATTGGCCCACGGTCCAGTCAGTCAAATACAATGGATGACCACCTATAGGTAACAACATCGATGGCAAAGGCAACAATGGCCATCACTAACACTCATTCAAAAATATCCATTCCGATTGGTTTATGCACTGTCAGTCAACAGTTTTCTATTTTACTACTTTAGCTGGGACCATCATGTGATAGTCTTCAACCAGCAAGACAATCAGTCATGAATGTTCTTGTCACCCACCATCTTTGGCTAGTTTTGTAGGTTTTCAATAAGACTAGGGTGAGGAAAGACCTAAGTAAGTTATAGAGAGCAAAGAAAGCCCTTATGCAAATTAGTTTAGAAATTAGACCATCTGATTGGTTGATGCAATACTCATTAGGGATGGCCATCGGCCATCGGCCATCGATGTTTATAAAACATCTATAGGTTATGGTCGATGTTCAATAGTTTTGACATCGATGGGGGAGAACCAGATGGTTTCACACCATCAATGTCAAGCTCAAACTACTAGTTTTGTTTTGCTATTTCCTGGGACACTGAGCATAGCTCCACCCACGACACCAGTGAAGCCCCGCCCCCATATTCTGATTGGCCCACAGGACAGTCCATCAAATACAATGGATGACCACCGATATGAAACAACATCAATGGCAAGTCAACAGTTTTCTATTTTACTACTTTTGATGGGACCATCATACAACAGTCTTCATCGAACAAACCAATTGGTCAAGAACATTCTTGTTATCAACCATCTTTGGCTGGTTTTGTAGGTTTTCAATTAGACTATGGTGAGGAAGGACCGAAATAAGTTATGGAGAGCAAATAAATTCCTTATGCAAATTAGTTTGGAAATTAGACCATGTGATTGGTTGATGCAATTCTCATTAGGGATGACCATCGATGTTTATAAAACATCGATAGATTATGGTCGATGTTCATAGTTTTTTCATCGATGGGGGAGAACCAGATGGTTTCCCACCATCAATGTCAAGCTAAAACGAAAAGATTTGTTGTGCTATCTCCTGGGACATGGAATATAGCTCCACCCCCTGAAACATGTGAAGCCCCGCCCCCGTGTTCTGATTGGCCCACGGTCCAGTCAGTCAAATACAATGGATGACCACCTATAGGTAACAACATCGATGGCAAAGGCAACAATGGCCATCACTAACACTCATTCAAAACAATCCATTCCGATTGGTTTATGCACTGTCAGTCAACAGTTTTCTATTTTACTACTTTAGCTGGGACCATCATGTGATAGTCTTCAACCAGCAAGACAATCAGTCATGAATGTTCTTGTCACCCACCATCTTTGGCTAGTTTTGTAGGTTTTCAATAAGACTAGGGTGAGGAAAGACCTAAGTAAGTTATAGAGAGCAAAGAAAGCCCTTATGCAAATTAGTTTAGAAATTAGACCATCTGATTGGTTGATGCAATACTCATTAGGGATGGCCATCGGCCATCGGCCATCGATGTTTATAAAACATCTATAGGTTATGGTCGATGTTCAATAGTTTTGACATCGATGGGGGAGAACCAGATGGTTTCACACCATCAATGTCAAGCTCAAACTACTAGTTTTGTTTTGCTATTTCCTGGGACACTGAGCATAGCTCCACCCACGACACCAGTGAAGCCCCGCCCCCATATTCTGATTGGCCCACAGGACAGTCCATCAAATACAATGGATGACCACCGATATGAAACAACATCAATGGCAAGTCAACAGTTTTCTATTTTACTACTTTTGATGGGACCATCATACAACAGTCTTCATCGAACAAACCAATTGGTCAAGAACATTCTTGTTATCAACCATCTTTGGCTGGTTTTGTAGGTTTTCAATTAGACTATGGTGAGGAAGGACCTAAATAAGTTATGGAGAGCAAATAAATTCCTTATGCAAATTAGTTTGGAAATTAGACCATGTGATTGGTTGATGCAATTCTCATTAGGGATGACCATCGATGTTTATAAAACATCGATAGATTATGGTTGATGTTCATAGTTTTTACATCGATGGGGGAGAACCAGATGGTTTCCCACCATCAATGTCAAGCTAAAACGAAAAGATTTGTTGTGCTATCTCCTGGGACATGGAATATAGCTCCACCCCCTGAAACATGTGAAGCCCCGCCCCCGTGTTCTGATTGGCCCACGGTCCAGTCAGTCAAATACAATGGATGACCACCTATAGGTAACAACATCGATGGCAAAGGCAACAATGGCCATCACTAACACTCATTCAAAAATATCCATTCCGATTGGTTTATGCACTGTCAGTCAACAGTTTTCTATTTTACTACTTTAGCTGGGACCATCATGTGATAGTCTTCAACCAGCAAGACAATCAGTCATGAATGTTCTTGTCACCCACCATCTTTGGCTAGTTTTGTAGGTTTTCAATAAGACTAGGGTGAGGAAAGACCTAAGTAAGTTATAGAGAGCAAAGAAAGCCCTTATGCAAATTAGTTTAGAAATTAGACCATCTGATTGGTTGATGCAATACTCATTAGGGATGGCCATCGGCCATCGGCCATCGATGTTTATAAAACATCTATAGGTTATGGTCGATGTTCAATAGTTTTGACATCGATGGGGGAGAACCAGATGGTTTCACACCATCAATGTCAAGCTCAAACTACTAGTTTTGTTTTGCTATTTCCTGGGACACTGAGCATAGCTCCACCCACGACACCAGTGAAGCCCCGCCCCCATATTCTGATTGGCCCACAGGACAGTCCATCAAATACAATGGATGACCACCGATATGAAACAACATCAATGGCAAGTCAACAGTTTTCTATTTTACTACTTTTGATGGGACCATCATACAACAGTCTTCATCGAACAAACCAATTGGTCAAGAACATTCTTGTTATAAACCATCTTTGGCTGGTTTTGTAGGTTTTCAATTAGACTATGGTGAGGAAGGACCGAAATAAGTTATGGAGAGCAAATAAATTCCTTATGCAAATTAGTTTGGAAATTAGACCATGTGATTGGTTGATGCAATTCTCATTAGGGATGACCATCGATGTTTATAAAACATCGATAGATTATGGTCGATGTTCATAGTTTTTTCATCGATGGGGGAGAACCAGATGGTTTCCCACCATCAATGTCAAGCTAAAACGAAAAGATTTGTTGTGCTATCTCCTGGGACATGGAATATAGCTCCACCCCCTGAAACATGTGAAGCCCCGCCCCCGTGTTCTGATTGGCCCACGGTCCAGTCAGTCAAATACAATGGATGACCACCTATAGGTAACAACATCAATGGCAAAGGCAACAATGGCCATCACTAACACTCATTCAAAACAATCCATTCCGATTGGTTTATGCACTGTCAGTCAACAGTTTTCTATTTTACTACTTTAGCTGGGACCATCATGTGATAGTCTTCAACCAGCAAGACAATCAGTCATGAATGTTCTTGTCACCCACCATCTTTGGCTAGTTTTGTAGGTTTTCAATAAGACTAGGGTGAGGAAAGACCTAAGTAAGTTATAGAGAGCAAAGAAAGCCCTTATGCAAATTAGTTTAGAAATTAGACCATCTGATTGGTTGATGCAATACTCATTAGGGATGGCCATCGATGTTTATAAAACATCTATAGGTTATGGTCGATGTTCAATAGTTTTGACATCGATGGGGGAGAACCAGATGGTTTCACACCATCAATGTCAAGCTCAAACTACTAGTTTTGTTTTGCTATTTCCTGGGACACTGAGCATAGCTCCACCCACGACACCAGTGAAGCCCCGCCCCCATATTCTGATTGGCCCACAGGACAGTCCATCAAAAACAATGGATGACCACCGATATGAAACAACATCAATGGCAAGTCAACAGTTTTCTATTTTACTACTTTTGATGGGACCATCATACAACAGTCTTCATCCAACAAACCAATTGGTCAAGAACATTCTTGTTATCAACCATCTTTGGCTGGTTTTGTAGGTTTTCAATTAGACTATGGTGAGGAAGGACCGAAATAAGTTATGGAGAGCAAATAAATTCCTTATGCAAATTAGTTTGGAAATTAGACCATGTGATTAATTGATGCAATTCTCATTAGGGATGACCATCGATGTTTATAAAACATCGATAGATTATGGTCGATGTTCATAGTTTTTTCATCGATGGGGGAGAACCAGATGGTTTCCCACCATCAATGTCAAGCTAAAACGAAAAGATTTGTTGTGCTATCTCCTGGGACATGGAATATAGCTCTACCCCCTGAAACATGTGAAGCCCCGCCCCCGTGTTCTGATTGGCCCACGGTCCAGTCAGTCAAATACAATGGATGACCACCTATAGGTAACAACATCAATGGCAAAGGCAACAATGGCCATCACTAACACTCATTCAAAACAATCCATTCCGATTGGTTTATGCACTGTCAGTCAACAGTTTTCTATTTTACTACTTTAGCTGGGACCATCATGTGATAGTCTTCAACCAGCAAGACAATCAGTCATGAATGTTCTTGTCACCCACCATCTTTGGCTAGTTTTGTAGGTTTTCAATAAGACTAGGGTGAGGAAAGACCTAAGTAAGTTATGGAGAGCAAATAAAGCCCTTATGCAAATTAGTTTAGAAATTAGACCATCTGATTGGTTGATGCAATACTCATTAGGGATGGCCATCGGCCATCGGCCATCGATGTTTATAAAACATCTATAGGTTATGGTCGATGTTCAATAGTTTTGACATCGATGGGGGAGAACCAGATGGTTTCACACCATCAATGTCAAGCTCAAACTACTAGTTTTGTTTTGCTATTTCCTGGGACACTGAGCATAGCTCCACCCACGACACCAGTGAAGCCACGCCCCCATATTCTGATTGGCCCACAGGACAGTCCATCAAATACAATGGATGACCACCGATATGAAACAACATCAATGGCAAGTCAACAGTTTTCTATTTTACTACTTTTGATGGGACCATCATACAACAGTCTTCATCCAACAAACCAATTGGTCAAGAACATTCTTGTTATCAACCATCTTTGGCTGGTTTTGTAGGTTTTCAATTAGACTATGGTGAGGAAGGACCGAAATAAGTTATGGAGAGCAAATAAATTCCTTATGCAAATTAGTTTGGAAATTAGACCATGTGATTGGTTGATGCAATTCTCATTAGGGATGACCATCGATGTTTATAAAACATCGATAAATTATGGTCGATGTTCATAGTTTTTTCATCGATGGGGGAGAACCAGATGGTTTCCCACCATCAATGTCAAGCTAAAACGAAAAGATTTGTTGTGCTATCTCCTGGGACATGGAATATAGCTCCACCCCCTGAAACATGTGAAGCCCCGCCCCCGTGTTCTGATTGGCCCACGGTCCAGTCAGTCAAATACAATGGATGACCACCTATAGGTAACAACATCGATGGCAAAGGCAACAATGGCCATCACTAACACTCATTCAAAACAATCCATTCCGATTGGTTTATGCACTGTCAATCAACAGTTTTCTATTTTTCTAATTTAGCTGGGACCATCATGTGATAGTCTTCAACCAGCAAGACAATCAGTCGTGAATGTTCTTGTCACCCACCATCTTTGGCTAGTTTTGTAGGTTTTCAATAAGACTAGGGTGAGGAAAGACCTAAGTAAGTTATGGAGAGCAAATAAAGCCCTTATGCTAATTAGTTTAGAAATTAGACCATCTGATTGGTTGATGCAATACTCATTAGGGATGGCCATCGGCCATCGATGTTTATAAAACATCTATAGGTTATGGTCGATGTTCAATAGTTTTGACATCGATGGGGGAGAACCAGATGGTTTCACACCATCAATGTCAAGCTCAAACTACTAGTTTTGTTTTGCTATTTCCTGGGACACTGAGCATAGCTCCACCCACGACACCAGTGAAGCCCCGCCCCCATATTCTGATTGGCCCACAGGCCAGTCCATCAAATACAATGGATGACCACCGATATGTAACAACATCAATGGCAAGTCAACAGTTTTCTATTTTACTACTTTTGATGGGACCATCATACAACAGTCTTCAACCAACAAACCAACTGGTCAAGAACATTCTTGTTATCAACCATCTTTGGCTGGTTTTGTAGGTTTTCAATTAGACTATGGTGAGGAACGACCTAAATAAGTTATGGAGAGCAAATAAATTCCTTATGCAAATTAGTTTGGAAATTAGACCATGTGATTGGTTGATGCAATTCTCATTAGGGATGGCCATCGATGTTTATAAAACATCGATAGATTATGGTCGATGTTCATAGATTTTACATCGATGGGGGAGAACCAGATGGTTTCCCACCATCAATGTCAAGCTAAAACGAAAAGATTTGTTGTGCTATCTCCTGGGACATGGAATATAGCCCCGCCCCCGTGTTCTGATTGGCCCACGGTCCAGTCAGTCAAATACAATGGATGACCACCTATAGATAACAACATCGATGGCAAAGACAACAATGGCAATCACTAACACTCATTCAAAACAATCCATTCCGATTGGTTTATGCACTGTCAGTCAACAGTTTTCTATTTTACTACTTTAGCTGGGACCATCATGTGATAGTCTTCAACCAGCAAGACAATCAGTCGTGAATGTTCTTGTCACCCACCATCTTTGGCTAGTTTTGTAGGTTTTCAATAAGACTAGGGTGAGGAAAGACCTAAGTAAGTTATGGAGAGCAAAGAAAGCCCTTATGCAAATTAGTTTAGATATTAGACCATCTGATTGGTTGATGCAATACTCATTAGGGATGGCCATCGGCCATCGATGTTTATAAAACATCTATAGGTTATGGTCGATGTTCAAT